>NC_140793.1:22391703-23124203 GCF_037176805.1 Vigna unguiculata | reverse complement strand
CTCGCCCGACGAATGAAACGCTCCTACTTCTTTGACTTTCATTAAAAACACTCTCACTTTGCGAGCATATCTCACTCCCCCGACGAGTAAGGCCTTCCCTAATTTCATAAATTATGCTCTCGCTCATCGAGTGAATCACTTGTTCAACGAGTTTGCATAATTCAAGACTCGTGTAACAGATATATTAGTATGTTCAAATAACTATAAAAGGTAATTTTCTTCTTATCACAAGCCAAAACATATCAATATCAGTTCAAAATGGTAATTTGGAGGCTAATTGATTCTAACTAATATAATTTTACTCATACATATCATCAATTACAATTATAGATCTTTAACCTCAGTTGTCAACAAGAAATCTCATTATTCATAATTATCACTCATAGGCAAAACAATCATCACATACAATTCAACTATAGAGGTAGACCACAAAATATCTTCTTTCTCCTATTCATAAAGGAAGAAAAATTTGCACCAGGAAAACTTAGATCAATCATCTTATCATACCCCAACAATTCTAATTGAATAGAGATTCACCATCTGGAGCTCTTAAATAACACATGCAACTCAAAAAAACCATACATGTAACCAAAATTTCTAAACAACTATAAAGAGAGAAAAAGTATGAGCTTACTTGGGTTAAAATAATATAAAAGTATTACAAGAATGAAAGCATTTACTTCTTAGATAAATAATAGTTTTTATACAATAAAACTCAATTTAACTTATTTCTATTTATACTAAAGTTTTTTTTAATGAATAAAAAATTTGAATATTACTCATAAAAATTATTTCTCATCTATAACATATTTTAGAGAAAAACCTTTTCCAGAAGATATTATGCATGAAGTTGGGGTCAAATTTTGATATATGTTTTTTTTATTGTGTAAGGTGTTTTTTTTATATTACTAACAAAAGAAAAAAGAAAAAGCTGCATGGTACAAATTTTTTTATTAGAAATACGTTAAACTAATTATACGAACTAATAATTAACAAATTGAACAATTGATAACGTTAGAAAGTATAAAAAATAATTGTAGACGTTAGACTTCTTCAAACTGTAATCTTTTAATAATCTTTTTCAAACAGAAACTTCTATTTTTATTTATTCATTCACTGAAGTTATATTTTTAAACTCACTTAAATTTACAATTTAATAAACAAGTGGGATTTATGGCATAAATATTATAGATAAAAAAAATTACTAAAAATTAAATTAAATCATAAATGATAATTCACAAAGTAATTCCCGTTTTATAATCATCATAATTTAAATATTTTTTAAATATTTAATAAAATGTACCAATATTTTGTATCTAACTTTTTAGTACTTTTATTGGTTTAAATCAACGAATACATTAATGTACTAAAAAGAGAGTAACTTGTTTAATATATTTAAAATCTTATAATATTAAATAATTTTAAAATTTTTCATAATTTTAAACTATAGCAACTGTTTTAAAGTATAAAAAAACTAGAACAATTATTTTAAAGTGGGGGAAATAATTGATAACATATGTAACATTAATTTTAACATGATTTTGAATTTAAATATAAGATTGTGGTAGTTTCTTAATAAAGTTTTTAATTAAAAAAATACTCTAACAAGTTTAAAATTCTCTTAACATTAGAGAAATCTAATAAAGATCGAGGTAATCCACATCAATTATTAATCTTTGTTCCAACAGTATCTTTCTCTTTAAAAGAACTTCATTAGAAAAAAATAAAAGAAATCCGTCAGACTAACAAGAGTCAATTTTTTTATAAAATCTGAAAATGATTCTGATAAGAATTTAAATAAAATAAAACAAAAGATAAAAAAAAAACTATTTTTTTCATAATTTTTTAATTTTAATTTATTTAAAATTTATCTTAAAATAGAACTCAAATCTTACTTTTTATAAAATCTATTTGAAATGTCTTGTGAAAATGAAAAGGTTGTAATTGGAAAGAGACATTTTACTAAATTGATTAGTCAAAATTAAAAGAAAAATAGTTATGAAAAAGTGAGTTGAAAGATTAATAATAACGGAAAAAGAAAGACATAAATAGAGTATTTGTTTGGTGGAGGGTATTATTGGATTTGACATTCAATTAATTTAACATCTAATAATCTTTTCATAAATTTTGATCCAATCAACAATTTCATTCCATTCCCATTTCACAAATTTAGTATTAACAACAATTTAGTAACATGATCTTGTTTGAATAAAACTGGTTTAGGTAAGAGTGATCCAAAATTGCATTAAGAACATTGAAATGAAAAAAAAAAAGTTTTTTTTAAAGGAAAAAAAAGTTTAATTGTGATGGTGGTAATTGATTTTGAATTATTATTTGGGTTGGGTGCCATAAAGGGCAATTAAACATTGTAATGAAGATGGTTCAACCATAAAAGCACCCATGTGTGGAACAATTTCTTTGTTTATGAAATTAATTATAATTATAAAAATGCTCTCATTGTCATTAATATTTTAAAAAATGATCTAAAAAATAAAATTAAAATCATATAGATTGCAGGGGTCCACTTAGTATTGTTTTTTTCTAGGTCTGGTTGTAATTTGATGTGGCCACAGGGGCATTTCCATAAATAAAAAAACTTCTGAAATAACCTAATTTTTCCCAGAGTTTCGAGGGGTCCACTTCTTGTCTGCTGCTGTATTAGCCAATTGAAAACAGTGATTATAAATGGCAGTTTATTCAACTCTGTACTCTTAGGATAGAAAATAATTTAATGCTACTAATAAATTAATTAATTAATCCTAATAGAGCATTAACAATCAGTTTAGAAAATAAAAAATAAAAGGTTAGATTTGTCAAGCTTTTATTATTGTTAGAGTCGGATACACATGTTTACAATATCTTGTTATCATAGTTATGTTGACTTCCTTGAATTTAGCTTTGTTTATATAAAACATGGTAGAAAAATAAGGAAGTAAAAGAAAAAAGAGAGAAAGAAAGGAATAGAGTAAAAAAATGAGATTATTTGGATTAAGAAGAAAGTTCATGAGAAAAAAAAATTGAGGGTGATTTAATTATTATCTACTATAATATATAAAAAGAAGATATTAGAAAATTTATTTTATAATTTATTTAATTTATTGACAAGTGTTTTAAAACTTAGTTTTTTAATCATTTGATATTTTTTATTTTTTTTATTTATATTCATTTATATTTATTTTGCTGTCATATATCCATAGAAGTTATTTTACTTTTTATTTATTTATTTAATTTAATTTATTTATATTTATTTTTCTGCCAAATGTGTATAAAACTTATTTTACCTTTTTATCCATTTATTTTATTTTTAAACTAATTTGCTATACTATTTTTTTATTCTTAATTTTATTCTTTTATAACTTTTAATTAATTGGTCATTTAATAAATTATTAAAGAATATCTTATATTTAAATTAGAATATTTTTATACTAACTTTTTCCATTTTCCATTTTATTTTTTTATCATTTACATTGCCATATGAATAATTGTTTCTCTAAAATATTATTTTACTCTTTTATACATTTGATTTTTTTAAAACTGATTTACAATAAAAATAACAATACATTTCAACTCTATTATTTAATATCTAATAACTTATTATTTTAGTTTCTAAATAGATGAGTTTATTAATATACATTAGATAAGTCTATTCATACACAAATTAGACAAGTCTATTAATACAATACAAGTTTCTTCATTTACTAATTAGATGAGTCTTACAAAACACTTTACACATATCTGAACAAACACCAATTAGATAACTTTGTATATAACCAAATTAAATGAGTTTAACAAAAATCATTAGATGAGTTATTTCATACATTCCATACAAGTCTGTCCACACACTAGTTAGATGAGTCTATCAACAAAAATTAAACCAGTTTGTCCATACACTGATTAGACAAGTCTATCAACAAACACTAGACCAGTTTGTCCATACATTGATAAGATAAGTTTAGAAAAATACATTAGATGAGCCTTTTCATACACAAATTAGACAAGTCTATTAATACACATTAGACAAGTTTGTTCGTTCAATGATTAGACAAGTCTACACATTATACGAGTGTGTCCATATACTTATGAAACAAGTATAGCAATACATATTAGAAAATTTTGTCGATGAATTGATTAGACGATTTTAAGAATACACATTAAACAAGTTTTTCCATATACTTCTTAGACGAGTATATAACAAAAAATATTACACGAGTTTAACAATATACATTATATGAAACTGTAGATACACTAATTAGAAGAGTATAACAAAAAGATATTTAATGAGTCATTTCATACATTGATCAGATAAGTTTATGAATACTTTGTTTAGATGACTTGTCGATGAATTGGTCAGACCAGTCGAGAGTAATATACATTAGATAAATCATTCATATATTGATTATATGAGTATAACATTATACATTAGAGAAACTTTTTCATAACAAATTTGATGAGTCTATTAATATACATTAGACAAATATGTTTATTCACCAATTAGATGAATCTTGCAGTATAGACGAGACTGTTCATACTCTAATTAGACGAGTTTAGTAATACACATTAGATGAGTCTATCCATGCATTAATTAGACAAGTGTTTTGTGTATAAAAAATAAAACAAGTCATTTCATGCATTAATTAACGAGTTTAAGAATACGCATTAGGTGAGTCTCTCCATACACTGATTAAACGAGTCTTGTGACATACATTAGATGACTTTTTCCATACACGGATTAAATGAGTCTAGTAATATACATTAAACGAGTTTATGTATACACATATTATACAAGTTTATTAATACATATTAGACAACTTTATCCATTCTTTGATTAGACGTGTCTTGCAATACACATTAAATGAGTTTTTCCATACACATTAGATGAATGTAGCAATACACATTAGATGAGCGTGTCCATATACTGATTAAACGAGTCTAACATCAGATATTAGATGAATTTGTCGATGCACTGATTAACATCAGATAAAATTTTGCTTGTTTGACCATGTTTGCTTAATATCAATATGTATGAACTCTAGAGATAGAATCATTCTATTTTTGGATTTGTTACATATATTAGTAAAAAATTAAATTTATTTATTATTTTAGTATTTTTCTTTTATTATAATGTAGAACATATATTAAAAAACTTAATAATATAATTATTACTAAAAGTAATTTATACATCCTATTATATTTTTCATTTAATTGATTATATTATCAATAGTTTATTATTATTTAATATATAGTATATTTTTCTTATGATTTTGTCACTAGTAGAGTTAGTGTAAAAGAGTGATATTCTCAACTTAGTTAAGCTTATATTAAATTTTTATTTTCTTTGGATACTTTTCTCAAGGTCTTTAAATTGAGTAGTTATATTGCTTTAGATAGGAATTACTTAACAAGAAATTATAGGTAAGGATAATTATTTATGTTTTGGATAGAAACCTTAGGATATATGATTTGGATTTAAAGGTGACTTGTTCATAAGGTTTTGATTTTTATGCAAAGATTATGTTTTGGTTTGAAAACAATTTAAATATTTAAAATTGAGTGAGAATATTATTTGAGTTTTTAATCATAGAGGATTTTTTTTTTAAATGTTTTGAATTTGATACTTTTGTTGAGATGTTGGTATATTGGCTAGATTATGCATGTTAAAGTATATAGTTTCTTCAAATGAGTTTTGAATACGGTATGGATGAGTAAAGTTAGTTTCCTATAGTTTTTCCTAAATTAATTTGAGTTTGATGTGGATATATATATATATATATATATATATATATATATATATATATATATATATATTCAATTTGAATGAACAAATTATGTTTGTATTGATAACTTTGAGTTTGTTTGAAAGTTGTATTTGTTAAAGTAATTTTGAAGAAAAAAAATTTGAAAATAGATTTGGCTTTTCTCAATGAAGTTGAGTTTTTGATATTTTCTCACAAACGAAGGATGTTCATTTAAGTGAAAGTAAAATAGAAACTCAACATTTGCTCTCAAGTGGATTTTCTCTCGAATGAAGAAAATTTTCTCAAGCGAAAAATATTTCGATGAAGATACTTTTTTTTCTCTTTTTATAATGTGAATCTTTAAATAAATGTAAATAGAGTATTAATATGTGTATTTAATTAGTGTTTAATTTATTTTAAATGAGTTATATTCTATGGAAATGCCTATTAATAATGATAAGCATTATGTGAATTTGGAGTCACCAATACGGGATGTTTTGTGAACCATTGTTTGAATTGTATAATAAGTAAAGACACCTATGTTGTAATAGAGATCTCTTTGCTTCACTAATAATTTAAGTCACATAGATTAAGATATCATGTGGTGCGAAATTTTGGAGAGATTTTTTGCAAATCTATCATGTGTGGATGTGTGGCTTGGGTTGGGATAAACTTATCTTGATCCATTATTTTAAGATTTGTTTGTTGATTTATGCCGCGAATTAAATCAAATTTTAGGTTTTGGTAGGACATATTGAATATGAGTCTTCTAGAAGACATTGATTGATTTTTCATTTGTTGAATGTCCTTTGAAGTATATATGCATATGTTATCTATGTGATTTTTGTATGTTTGTGATTGACATAAGTGGATTGTCTTTATTCTTTAAATTGATAATAAAAAATGTTTGGTGTATATATTGTTACATTTTTGTCTTGTGACTTTACCCAAACAAATATATACCCAAGTACAAGAGTAACATCTAAAAGAAATTAAAGTTCGTAAGTGGAGTTTCTCTACCAATCTTTGGCTCAGAACATTATTGTCGCTTCCGTAATCGTATGTAACTAAACATGGGCAGCCTTTGACTAAACACCTTATAAGTAATTTCCATTATTATTCCAATCCCATAGGCGAAGCTCTGATACCAAACGATGTAAACCCATTTACACAAGGGCTGATTTAGGATCTTTAGGGTTAGAACCTTGTAGGGAATTTGGAAAATTAGTGAGATGGTGGATTGACAAGTTGTTGAAATTCCAGGTTGGAAAATCATTAAGAATCGTTGATATCTCAAGCTATAGAACTCGAATTGATGTAATTCCAAAACGAGGGTAAAGTTCACGTTCTGAACTTTAAGTTAGACTTAAGAATCACTTAATTTGGGTGAGTAGAACGAGAGATATGGCCACAAGATAATTCTGGACAAAATTGGGTTTTCTGAATTCGAGTGAAGAAAAGGCAAAAGGTGAATATGAAACGTGGAAGGAAATAGTAATTCTTTCTAAGGTAGGCAACACATTAAGAATGGGAAAGTCTTTTGATACAACTAAAGGTTCTTGAATCACTCAAGAACTTAGGAGAATTACTCTCAATAAAATAAAAGAGATCAACTCTAATTTTTTAAATAAAACTCAACTTGTTTCATTGATAAAAAATAGTCGAGCTTATATATAAGTTTTAGCCATCTGAATTACTAAGGATTTATTAAATTAAATTACATCTCACTTAAGCTAATAATGGTCACACTTAAGCTAATAATGATCCCATTACTTAATGATTTATTTTATATGAAATTGTGGCAACCAAAAGTCTTCCAAAAGCAATAAACTCAGCCTACCACCGCTTACACAACTGGTTGTCTACATTCTTAGTATTGTAACATCTCATTCATGCACTTATTTGCAACAAAATAAAATAAAATTAGTGCAGCCAAAAACATGCTTGTTGGCCACTCTAAATCAACAAGTGTTATTACTTTTCTTGAGTTGAAATTATGACAATTGATCTTCACTAAAAACCATGTCACCTCTTTTTTCTTCTATCAGTTGGATTCACATCAGTTTTACATTCATATTCTTTCTTTCTCTCTCTCTCTCTCTATATATATATATATATATATATATATATATTTTGTTATGTGTACATTGTATCTTGAAATTCTAAATGCTTTGTAAAGTTCCTTTCTAAATTTTTAGTAAAGTAAATAATTTTGTAAGGGCATTATCATGCAAATTATAATTATAAATAAAACGAGTAAGAATAAAAAAATAAAGAGTAGATAATTCAAATTCAAGGAAAAATAAATAAATAAATAAAATTAATGTAAAACCATAAATTAAATTTACAACATAATTTAAAGTAAAGAAAATTTGATTATAGTGGAACCTATTGCAATTTTGTATTGAAGAGCTAAGTGTAGCTCAAACTAAAGTGAACTAATATAAATTTGTGTTATTGCTTATCCTTCCTTACATTTGAATTATATGTTGTTTATCTAATATTTAAGTCAAAGAGTGGTCTTCTAATGGTAAGGAAGCCTAACATCTTTATTTTGTTCATATCCAAACCTATGTGTGATTTGTGCAATTTGATGAATTAAACGATTTCTTAGTTAAATTGTGATATGTGATGCAATGAATTATTTTGGTTGATAACTGTTGTGTGTATTTTGCTATGGTAAAATCTGATTGAGACTTTGTGATTGTTTGTCTTGGTGAGAAAATCTGAATTGTAGGTGAGATGTGATCAAATTGGTTGAATGGTACTATCTGAGGATGTTTTGAGTCAAATGTTACTTATCTAAGGATTTAAGAAGGGATGCATTGCTTAGATAGATCTTTGAAGCCATTTGATACACAACAATTGGAAATATGATATGGCATTGGACGCAACTTAAGTATCGTCGAGTGTCCTTTAACGATGAACTCCAAGGATTTTTGGTGTTGGGTGTTACCTAAGTATTGTTGGGTACCCTCTAAATAGTGAGTTTTAGGGGTTCCTGACATTGGGTACAACCCAAACATCGTTGGACACTCACTTGGCAATGAGCTCCAAAGGTTTAGGGTGTTAAATGTTATAGGGACTATTGGGCACTCACTTGACATGAGCTCTAGTGGTCTTGGTGCTGGGCACTAGTCTGCTGGCATTGGGCGCTAGTGGGCTAACACTGAGCGCTCGTTCTTGCTTGAACACAAGAGGACTTTGTAAAAGGTTTTTAAATTGGAAATTGAGGGTGTTTTATGATTTATGAAGATTTTAATGTTTATTTGTAGTTTATATGAAAGTAATTCTAATGTGAGGTTCTTCATTATGCATGTGTTAGTTTATGTACTGAGTGAGAGTACCGATTTCAAGTCATTCTAACTTTGTTAAACTCACAAATTCATATAGAGAGATTAAAGTTTAGCTGATGAGAGTTGAAATAGGTTCTTATACTAGGATTTTGGTTTGAAAGAGAACCATATTGACGATGCTATAGAGAATTAATCATTAATGTGAGTCGGGTGAAGCCACCATAGTTATTTTTGCTCGAATCCACTACATGAAATTTCTATGATAGGTGCAAATATTAATATGTATTTGGTCCAATACATATTATTTTGAAAAGTGAATTTAAATAGTGTCAATTTCTTAACAGTTTCTTATTCTGATTAAATAATTATATTTATTAGAAAATATGAATGAATTGTTAAAATTTGTGCTAATTATAATCTTTACAATTGAAGTATACGATAGAACTTTATAAAAATAAATAAACTTATCTTTTATGTTTTGTGATCGGTTGCTTACCTATGATTGTGTTTTTAGATTAGATGTCTAAATACACTAAGACAAAGGACTAAAAAAATTTAATCCAAAATATGTGAACTAAAACCATGATTCTTATGCGCAGTGAATGAAAAATACATTTAGACAAAATTTTATTTAAATTTTCTAAATAAAAATGATACAAGTATTTATTTGATAATGTTAATATTTGATACATATTATTTGTGATCAGTTATAATGAGGCAGCATAAACATTATATTATTTAATTAGTATAATTAGTACAGTTATGTTCAAGAAATATAAGTATAATTGCTGGAAGCTTAATTACATCATTTAATTCAAAGAGAAATGCATTTATTTTCAAAGCAAAATTTATGTTAATTATAAAATGACCTTATTATTAACACTTTTGAATATTTATAAAAAAGAAAACAATATATTCTTCTTACTAAGTTATTAATGTTAACAAATTTATAATATATTAACTAATTATATTATTTAAACACTTTTCACAACAAATTTAATCACCACGAATGCATGCATGATAAATCTGTTATTATTTTTGTATTAATAACAATATGTTTTTTTAATTTTTGATAATCATGTTGTAATTATTTATTAATGAACTTTTTCGGACATTATAGTCTCACTATGATTAAATTCATTTTAACAAAAACATGATATATATATATATATAATATATATATATATATATATATATATATATATATATATATAATATCATATAAATATTTTTTTTTCGAGTGTAACTCGGTAATTTTATATATTTTTTTTATGATAGTTTATATTAAACTTTGTTAAGATTAAATAATGAGTTATTAAATTATTGATATTTTGTTTGTTTAGAAAAAAATATATTATGTTAATTTAGGGTTATAGTCATTTAATCATTTTAGATTAATATAGAATTATTTTGTATATGTAATCTATGTTAAAAGATTTAAATACAACTATCATTTTTAAAAAATACGTTTTAATAGAAAGATATTAAATTGTATAACTTTTTAGAAAAACTCCATATGTACTTATGTATGTCTAAATGTTAAATATTAAGTATGATAGTATGATACTAATTCTGAAAATTTTTCTGTTATCTTTTAATGATAATAATAGACAGCATATGATATGTTATTTGATCATTGATATGGTTAGGAAAAAACAAGGAAGACGGAGAGAATCTAGAAATGCCCATTTGTTTGTGATAAATAAAAATATATTCTGAAAAAATCAGCCAAAAATTAATTTTTATTTTTATATAAATCTAAATGGTAAAGGAAGGTTAAGAGAGAGAAAGAGAGAGAGAGGAGTGATGAAAAAGCAGAGAATAAAAAGAGACCGGATGTTGACAAATTTCATGTCACTGTTCTTAGAAGGTCGTTTGTTTGTGTGAAGATTTCTTATCTGGGATCTCTCTCTTTAAAAATGTTTCTCTCTCTAAGAAAAAAAGGTCCATTCTTTCTTCTCCTAATTGTGTGAGTGTTCTTTGAGAGAGAAAGAGAGAGAAGGAAGAGTGGCTGGCCCAGCAGATCGAAATCTCTTCCTTTTCTTCAACCTGATGACGATCTAAGCTCCTTCAATGGTGTTGCAACAACACCCTCTTTGTTATTTTCTCTTATAATTGTTATTGGTTTGAGTTCTAGTTACCTTTTTGGGCTTCAAATAGTGGGAGACTAAGAAGGCTCTGAATTTTTTTCTCTCTCTATCTCTCTCTCTCTCTGATTGTGTTGGTGCCTTGAATGGTGGAATCTCCATGGGATTCTTGAAAGAAGGTGTTTAGAGGATGTGGGTCTGAGGTAAATTTTCTTTTACTCTCACTGATTTTTTTTTTATTAATTTATGTATTTATGTATGGGTATATATATACAATTTTTTGTTTTTTTTTTTTACTTTGTGAATGCTGGTTTTGTTTGTTTATTTCCCGTCCTTTATTTTCTGTGATGAAAGTGGAGAATTCCTTGGATTATGTTGTTGGAGAGATTGTTACTCCAATTGACTCCGGTGCGCACATGTTTTCATTTTTAATTAGGCTTTGAATTTTGGTGATGGAAAGTTCCGATACTTAATTTTAGGCTTTCAAATGCTTCTTCAGGTTGAAAGCATCCACAGCTGTGTTGGTTTAGATAATTGCTGTAGTGGATCTGCTTACTTGAATTTTGTCATTCATTTGTCCTGTGCTTGGTCCTTCAATCTTTCTGCCTCTGAAGTTTGAATTGAAGTGAGGGACCAGTGTTCACTAAAATTTTGGGTGACTTTATGATGTGCCTTGTTTGTAATTGCTCTGGAGATTTTTCATCTACTATTTACAAAGATTTTGGAAATTTCACAGACCTGAGATGAATTGGTGAAATTTGAATGTGTTTCATGCATGTGAAAGCATTGATAAAACTGTGTTATAGAAGGTTGTCTACTTTGCCAAGATTTAGGTTTATTCACTTGTGCTTGTGCTGCTACCTTTATGCATATATTTCAGCTTTTGTTTGCTTTGTTAGGATAATCAATGAATTTGTAAATCTTTTCTACATTCCTACCAAATGTGGTTTTGTGGATTTGGTTATTACTCCCATAGAGTGATTATTACTGGCAGGGTGATGGTTGTGTTCAACTGTACTAATTGACCTATGGCATTCTTGGGCAAAGTTCTCAACAACAAAATATTCAAATACACCAAGAAAATCTAAAGGGTATTCAATATAATGAAGTGTTTCCAGATTGGGGTAAAAGAGGCCATTTTATATTGTTTGGATCGGTGGTTTAGATTGACTTCAAATTTATTATCGCATCTTTAGCGAATTGTGGGAGGTTTGCTGTTGTCGGTTTGTCGTTACAATAATAATGATCCCTACTGTAAATCTTTTGAAGTAACGGTAATGCATTTACGCATTTGGCGGTTGAACACCTTCTTTTCAAGGGAGTTGCATTCCTATCTACATCCCTTAGTATTGATAATTTGTGTTATGTTCCTTTCTTAAATTCACTTCAAATTTATTGTTGCATCTTTAACAAATGGTGGGTGGTTTGCTGGTCAATGATTGTTGTCGATTTGTCTTAACAATAATAATGATCCCTATTGTAAATCCTTTTATGTGTCAAAGCCAGCACTAGTGAAACGGTAATTCATTTACGTATTTAGTGGCGTAAAATCCTCTATTCAAGGGTGTCTCAGTTCGATCTGCAACCAAAGAATTTGTAATTTTGTGAATCTGAACTGGTTATGGTAATGTGAACTAGTAATTGTTATATCCTACAATAATTTTTAATATATTACATATTCTATATGGCTAACATGGAAATTCTTAAATGCATGTCATTCATTTCTATATTGGATGAAGTACATACACATTTTCTTGTACCATAAAAGTTGATGCATGATGTTAAAAGTAGTAGCTCTGATTCATAGTGTATTTCACAAAAATTAGCTCAAGTATCATCATGCATTTAAAGGCTTTTAGCTTTACTGACTAAAAACTTTACATTACTCGAAATAGAAAGAAATAGGTCATAATTGCAACTGGTCAAGATTTAAGATGCATGTCATAGGAATATGTACATGTGATGTGAGGGAGTGAATGGGGTTTTATAGGCGGGGTTTGAAGAATCCAATTCTTTGTTTTGACACCCTTATTTTTTGGATAAACTGAACTGAAGTGCACAAAATTCAATCTATCCAATTCTTACCATGTTCATCTTTGTGTGTTGAGAAGTTTACTAAACCATTCAAGTGCTATTCAATTTTTGTTAAAAAGAGAAAGTTTCTGGATAATCTATTTGTGAGATTCTGTGCTATCATTCCATGTTACGCCATTGAGTCTGGATTTGTGTTATTCAGTTGTTTGACTGTTTTTTATTGATGGGGTTTGTGGTAGTTGATATACACTGCAGCATCTGAAATGTTAATTTGTTCTCAAATACTTATTTGCATGTTACTGATCAATCATCAGGAATGGGAACCAAAGTTCAGAATCTTCCAGGATATTACTCAATGAGAGATCTTAATGAGGAATCCAGCAGTTGTGGCTGGCCCCTATTCTATGGGGATAAATCGCTCTCAAATGGGCAGTACTATAATAGTTATTTGCCAAGTTCTGCAACAGATGCATGTTCTGGATATGATAGGGATGCTGTGAAGCGGATGATGCTCGAGCATGAGGCCATATTTAAAAATCAGGTAGGAAACTTCTAGTTTTGAACTTTGTCTTCGTGATTGCCGCATGAAGAATTTGTATGGTGTGGATTCAGTGTGTTTTGGATCGAGTCTTGTTAGTTCAATTTTTGTTGCATTTTTTTTAATGCATCTTAGAGATCTCTGTCTTAAACTGTGTTATTTTTCAGTAGTTGCAGCAGGAGCTGATAACTCAGTAACTTATTATGTTGCAAGATTAAGTTCACTCAGTTTTAGATTTCCTGTATCATGGTTCAAGTGATGTTTTTTTAAGTATAATTTCTTTTGTATGCCATGATTATTGAACCTTTTGATATATTTAAACAATGTACTTCCAAGCAGGTATATGAACTTCACCGTTTGTACAGAATACAAAGGGATTTGATGAGTGAGGTTAAAAAGAAAGAACTAGACAGAAACCAGATACCGATTGAGGCATCGTGTTCCACAGGTCAAATGGCATCTCAATTAACAAATGATGTCGGACAAAAATGGCATATTCCTTTGGGAAATTCTAGTTGTGCTAAAACATCTGTGTCAGGAGTTGAGGGCATTCATTCTCCTTTGGATTCGATGAAAGGGATTGGCAAACAAACAAGTCCGTTTCCATCCCCAAATGGATGTAGTTCAAAAGATGTTGAGGTGCTTGAGTCCAGACCCTCGAAGGTGAGGAGAAAAATGTTTGACCTTCACCTCCCTGCTGATGAGTACATTGATACCGAGGAAAGCGAAAAGCTCAGTGATGAAAAGACGAGTGATCCATCTTTCTTTCTTCCTGATCGAAACTGTAAAAATGGGAAGGAGGGTGATGGGGAACATTTTTGTGGCAATGGTGAGAAGACCGGCAATCAAGACACTTCAAGATCTGAGCAATCTTTAAAGAGAAGAAATGGTTTGGCTGACTTAAACGAACCTCTTCAAGTGGAAGAAACGTACAATTCTCCATATGTTCTAGTTCTGGACCGTAATCCCTGTCAAGGGGAAGCTGAATGTTCTGATCTCTCTGCCGCTCCCAAACCAAAGTCAGAGTTTTTTGGTTTATCTAGGGAACAATTGCTCAACTCAAGTCATGGAACTGACAGTTGGGCTCAAAATAATGGTTATTTGGAGAACAATAGGGGTGGAAAAGGGTGGTATCAATCAGTACCTGGGGCAGGTTAGAGAATGAATTACTGTACATTATGCACTTTGTTGCCTTTCTTCTGGTTTCTTGTTTATGAACTATTTTTTAGTAGTAGGAAAGTTAAATTTTTTTTCTCTAAGTAAAATTTAAATCTGTTTCCTTTGTGTTTCTATATGTTTGGAGTACATTTGTCTTTCTTATCTGGCAACAATCACCATTGATATTTACTTCTGATTATAATTGTTCCATGACAATCATGTTGCTAATATTGACAGGGAAAGCTAATAACAGCACACAATCTGGTCCACACGTCCTCAGACTGGAGAAATCACCTTTATCTTCCCAAACAATACAAGATGCATTTAGCAAATTTCATGAACCTGCATCTGATTATATTAATGGTCGAAACAAGGCCGACATCTGGAGGGAAAAGACAGTTAGTGATTTGCATATCAGTGAAAGAAATCATGAATTCTCCATCAACAAGCATCCTGAGTCTGTGATACCATTACTTAGACCTGGTCTTTTTGGAGCTGCTCCTTCCTCTGATTTATCCAAGTCTTGGTCTCATTCAGCTTCTTCTTGGGAAATGGCCAATAGCAGCCTAAGCCAGAGGTTGATGTCAATTCAGACACCTCCATGTCATGCATCTGGTGCTTTGACTAGAATTTCCCAGTCACAAAGCAATGGGATTTTGGAAGAATGCTGGCCTCTAAATATGAATTCCAAGCCTAACACAGGTTCTCGTTGTGATGCGCCTCTACAGAATGGATTTTTCCCTGGGTCTTCATCTGGCTCAAAGGAACCATCAATGAACATCTCTTCTATTAGCTACGACTATCTCAATCATAAAAATGACTTTAAGATAATCCCCGATCACTTTATCAACAATGTTCCATCCAAATCCTGTAAGGGTTCAGATTCAAATTGTAATAACATGAAGTCTGGAAAAGATATTGACTTGAATGTTCTGCTTCCGAATGGTTCATCCAACAACTTTGTTCCCCAGTCAAGCATTGTTGGGATGATGGATGGAGAACAGAAGAATGAGGAGTGTCATGTTGCGTTACCCTGGCTTAGAGGAAAGACAACATGTAAGAATGGAGTACAAAACTCTGCAGGAGAGTCAGGTTTATTCCATGCTGCCTCATTGTCCAAAAAAGATGACATTGAGGTGAGGATGACAGAGGTGTATGAAAGCTCTAGGGATAAGAAAATTCTTGGTGTTCCCATATTTGAGATGCCTCGTATTTCTGCCAAGGAGTTGTCCTCAATCACTTCACAGTCTGTATCAAATCATAATCCATCTGAAGTAAAAGCAGTGGAAAATAAGAAAAAACAGATATTTGATATCAACTTGCCTTGTGATGCTGCTGCTGTTGAGTTGGACAAAGAAGCATTCACTGAAACTGCTGCTAGCAAGACAAGATCTCCTACAAAAGCAGACTCTAGAAATCAAATTGACCTGAACTTGAGTATGAGTGAGGATGAAGGATCTTTCACAACCATACCAAGTGACAATGTAAAAATAAAGGCAGATATAGATTTGGAAGCCCCTGTTGTTCTTGAGACAGAGGAGGATGTTCTTTCCGCAGAAAAACCACTTGAAACTTCTCTACAGTCATCGCAAGTCCTAAAACATTCAGTTGAACAGTCAAAGGATAATGAACTTATTACAAATGCAGCAGAGGCAATTGTTGTCCTGTCAACTCTTTCCTTTGATGAAGTGGATGGTGTGACCAGTGAAAGTTTATCAGAAGGTCCAAAGGTGGACATGCTAAATTGGTTTGCGGACATAGTTTCCTCATGCAAAGATAATATAGAGGGAAATTGTGATGTTTCAAGGGAAAAAGATGCTGAGGACAACGAGCAGCGTTCATCTGGAGGATTGGATTACTTTGAGGCAATGACATTGAACTTGCCATACACCAAGGAAGAAGACTACATGCCCAAGCCTCTTGTTCCTGAAAACTTCAAAGTGGAAGAAACAACTACTTTGTTACCAACTCGGACACGAAAGGGGCCAGCAAGGAGAGGGCGGCAGCGAAGGGACTTCCAAAGGGACATTCTTCCAGGCCTTGCATCTTTATCAAGGCATGAAGTAACAGAAGATCTTCAGACATTTGGTGGGATCATGAGGGGAACAGGTTATTCATGGAATTCCGGATTAACTAGGAGAAGCTCATCAAGGAATGGTGGTGGCCGGGGGAGGCGGCGGACACAGGTTGCCCCCTCTCCCCCTACACCGGTGGCAACAAATGAGACTAGCACCCCACTGATTCAGCAGCTTAATAACATTGAAATTGGATTGGAGGATAGAAACTTAACAGGTTGGGGCAAGACAACAAGGAGGCCCCGCCGACAGAGGTGCCCGGCCGGTAACCCTCCATTGATCCAGTTAACCTAATCACTACTAAGAGGCTTAACTTTTAGATGACAGTTTATAGAGGTAAGCAGTGCCGGTTTTTATATTAATGGAACACATGATGTTTCTCAGGCATGAGGATTTCTCTTGTAAATTTCTTCAACCCGTATTTGGGTATATGCTTGATTCTCAGTCTTTGGGGTGGTAACAACTTGTATTATTCTTAAATAATGTTGCATGATTTCTTCTCATTTTTTCTTTATAGAACTGTTGAGATATATACAGTGTTCCTTCACTTCACTGCTCTCTCACATCCTAGGATTTTTATCAATGATTTTATGATTACAGTCTCACTCTGCATGAGTTGATCCTTCATTTTAATATAATAGGATTTATATTAGCTTACATTTCTTGATGAGTTTATTAGCTGACATCACAGGGTATTAGATTTGTTCCTTTGCTATGAATATGTATGGTCATAATGTGGTCCCAAAACACAGCTCATCTTGTTGTGTAATGATAGATTCAATAAAATGTATTTTGTTGTGTAATCTTTAATGAAATGTTTGTATGTCAAGGAACCGTAGGTATAAATTTTTCCCATTATTTTAAAATCCTTATTATTCTACCTTTCTTTTTTTCAAAAGCATGTGCAAGGTTTTCTCTTCTAGTTCTATTATGGTCCATTTGAAGCTGGTCAATGGTAGGTGGAGGAAAAAAATGATGAAGCTTGTCTCATAAATGTTGGAATCTCAGAAATATCATAGTTTGAGGAACACACGAGTAAATTATAAATTATTGGAGTATGTTGCAGTGCAATGTATCTCTCCCTCTGTGTTAATCTGAGAAGAATGCTCCCATAGTGTGATACATGAATGATTTGTTAATTTTGTTGCAGGTTGGTTGGTTTAAAAAGTACCAAAATACTAAAATTTAGCACAAAGAGTGCTCTTTGTGTAGCAGAAAGACATTTGTTTTACTATTAAATCTACATTTGAGCTTAAGATGACCATCATTAAGTCATAAGTGGAAGTTTCATTTGTTCTCTAACTTGTTTATATGTTTTAAGGGGATTCTGTTACCCTCAAATAGGTTTTAAAGTGTTTAAAAACATGTTATAAGAAAACAAAAACTAAGCAAATACAAGAAAAAATAAGCACTAAATCTCTATTAACAAGATTGTCTCAGTTACCCTTTACAACTAGAGACAAAAAAATCTCTACAGATACTTTGGGAGAAGAAAATAATATTATTTTTTAGGTAAAATTATTATATGTGAAAGTTAAATTGAGAATTCTTTTTTTATTAATTTCTCTACTGAATTAATTTTAATTCTTGAGAAAAGTTTGTTTTTAATGTCCCTTGCAACAAGATAGGAATGCAATGGGTAAGATAAAAAATGAGTGGTGTTCCATGTAAGTAAAATATAAAGCTAAAAGCTTAAAATGATAATTGGTTCTATAATTTTCCTCTTCCCACATGAGGGAGGAAATACGTTTCAAATATTAAAACATCAATATATTTAAAGAATTTTATCAACACTAATAATTTTAAGATAGATAAATAACTTAAATTTTAGATTTTTTTTTTTAAATTATACATATTAATATTATATGACAAAACTAGTAAATATTACTTGCAGTTGTCACATATTAAAAACACAATAACATACAAATTTTGATACATAAAAAATACTAACTCAAACCTATTTTTCTTAACTAAAATATTTAATTGCATTCTAAATTTATATAAACTGTTAAACAAGACAACTTAATATTCATTCCAATTTTCTATCTGTTCACTCTATTTCTTTATGAAAAGATACTCTTGTGCAAATAATCTCATCTCTGTTATGTACAGAAAGGTACATGAACAATAAAAGAAGATAATTGAGGTGAAGCTTTTGAATGGTTGACTCAGAAAAAACCAAAACAGAGGCATGCTAACATGTTTGTCTATCCCTGACCATATTTGTGTCACGAAATGGGCTCTCTGTTTTCGATGCCCTTTACTCCTCTATTCACCTCATTAAATAATACATAACATATCACCCTATTAATGATAATTGATTCTAATTCCTGATTTTTTTCAACCTAAATTAGGAATCCTAAATATATGCAATTATTACAAATATGCCATATTATATAACAGCAGATAATTGTCTAGCAGATTTATTGCCTAACATCCCCCCGCAAATTGATGTGGGTGGTCAAGGAGCATCAATTTGTTAATAAGAAACTGGTGTCGAGGACGAGGAACAGCCTTGGTAAATATATCGGCAAGCTGAAGTTGCGAGGAAATGTGGGGAAGAGAGACAATACGAGTATCAAAAGCCTCACGAATGGAATGACAATCCACTTCAATATGTTTAGTGCGTTCATGGAAGACGGGATTGGCTGCAATTTGAATGGCACTAGTATTATCAGCATAGAGAGGTGTAGCTGAGTTTTGAGGGAAGCCAAGCTCGGTTAAAAGACCACGAAGCCAAATAATTTCAGAGCAGGCTAGAGACATAGCACGATATTCAGACTCAGTGGACGACTTGGAGACTCGGGCTTGCTTTTTGCTCTTCCAAGAAACAAGTGCAGAACCAAGAAACATGCACCAACCCGTGACAGATTTGCGAGTATCTGGACAACCTGCCCAATCAGCATCACTATAACCCACCAAAGTAAGAGACGTCCCAGTAGGGAAGAACAATCCCCGATGAGAAGTACCTTTCAAGTAACGAATGATACGGCGAACAGCAGCGAGGTGAAGATGGCGAGGACTGTGCATAAATTGGCTAACCTGCTGAACTGCAAAGGAGATGTCAGGACGTGTAATAGTCAAATAATTAAGACTTCCCACTAACTGACGATACAACAATGGATTAGGTAGAATGTCACCCTCGTCACGTAGATATTTGACATTAACTTCAAGAGGAGTATCCACAGGAACAGCAGTTTGGAGACCAGCCAAAGAGATCAAATCATCAGTATACTTTTGTTGATGAAGAAATAGACCTGTTGGACCAGAATGAACCTCAAGACCCAAAAAATAGTGAAGATGTCCAAGATCTTTCATATGAAAAGAAGCTTGAAGTTGTTGTTTAAGGCGTTGTATTGACTCATGATCGGAACCAGTAATGACCATATCATCCACATAAATAAGGAGAAGAACAATACCAGTTGCAGTGGTTTGAATAAATAAAGAAGAATCATATTGACTTTGAGTAAAAGAAAAACCAAGGAGAGTAGTCCGAAATTTTTCAAACCATGCCCGCGGTGCTTGTCTCAAACCATATAAAGATCGTTTGAGCTTGCATACACCGGTAGAAGAAGAAAACAGACCTTGGGGAGGGGTCATATAAATATCTTCAGTTAGGTCACCATGAAGAAAAGCATTTTTCACATCCATTTGATGGAGAGACCAGCCTTTGGAGGCAGCAATGGAGAGCACCGTGCGGATAGTAGTCATTTTAGCCACAGGTGCAAATGTCTCATCGTAATCCACGCCATATTCTTGTTTGTTACCCAAAGCAACCAAACGAGCCTTGTAACGATTAAGAGAACCGTCAGAATTAAGTTTCACAGAGTATACCCATTTACAACCAATGGGTTTGACACTAGGGGGACACGGAACAAGATCCCAAGTGTAATTCTCCTGAAGGGCCTGCAACTCCTCTTGCATAGCTTTGACCCAACACACATCCGTTACAGCCTGTGAATAGCAGGTAGGAATAGGAATGCTAGATAAAGTGGCAGTAAGAGAAGTAGGAGAGTGACCATACCTATTTGGTGGACGAGGAATACGACTTGATCGACGAGGTGCTATTGGCGTATGATCAGGTGACGGGTCAGAGTCAGGAAGGGGCGGGGCAGGCTTGCGTCTAGTATAAACATAACCTGGTTTAAACCGTTCTGGAGCATGAGAAACCGCAGGAAAGGTCGGGAGAATAGCAAAACCAGGAGCATCGGGAGAAACAAATGGAAAAAAATCTTGATGATCAAAGAAAACCACATTCCGAGATATACGTAAACGCCGGGCAGCAACATCATAACACACGAAACCCTTCTGAGTCGTACCATAACCCATAAATGCGCATTTGACAGATTGGGCCCCAAGTTTGTGCCGTTCCGAAGGTGGAAGGTGAACAAAGCATACACAACCAAAAGGGTGAAGACCATCATAACTTGGCTGTGTGGAATAAAGACGAAAGAAAGGAGAATCGAGGCCAAGAACTTGGGAGGGAAGGCGATTGATCAAGTAGACAGCAGTGGTCAAGGCCTCAACCCAAAAATGAGAAGGAACCGACGCCTGAAGAAGTAATGCTCGTGTGACATCAAGCAAGTGCCTATTCTTTCGCTCCGCGACGCCATTTTGTTGTGGTGTATATGGACAAGAACGTTGCGAAATAATGCCTTTTTGTTGTAAGTACTCTTGAAACGCAGCAGAAATATATTCCCCACCAGAATCAGTGCGCAAAATCTTAATGCAAGTGTGAAATTGATTCTCAATGTAGGCCAAGAATGTCTTGAACATGGAGAAAACTTCATTTTTAGAACGGAGAAAATATATCCAAGTAAAGCGGCTATAATCGTCAATAAATGTCACAAAATACTTATACTTGGCATGTGATAAGATAGGCGATATTCCCCAAACATCACTGTGAATAATGTCGAAACATTTGTCAGCATGATGAGCATTAGACCGAAACGGGAGGGTTTTGCTTTTAGCCAGTTTGCATACAGAACAGTGAAAAGATGAATCAGGAATGATACTTTTATTGCTCAAGAAACCATTTTTTAGTAGATGAGACAAAACAACTGGATTTGGGTGACCTAACTTTTTGTGCCACTCGGTATACTTATTTGAGACTCCAATACAATGAAAAGACAAAAGGCTAGGTAAAGTAAATTGGAGTGGAAATAATCTGCCCACTTTAGGCCCCTTCGCGATCACCTTCCCCGACACCTGATCCTGCACAACACAACCAGCCCGAGAGAAATTAATAGTGCAATTGTCATCCACCAATTGTCCAACCGAAATTAAATTAGAAACAAGTCCAGGAGACACAAATACATTTCGAAAGGAAGGTGTAATATCACCAATAGCAGTGATGGAAAGAGTATTACCATCGGCAATCTGGATATTTTGAGTACCATTATAAGTACGAACATTGGTTAAATGTTCAGAGGTACCAGCCATATGATTGGAGGCGCCAGAATCAACAAACCATGGTGAAGATATATTGTGAGACTTACCCTGGATGCCTAATGCAGATAATGCTGAAAGCACCATTTGTTGAACCTTCTCTGGCGTTAAAGCCTCAGGGACTGGGACAGAAGGTGTCTCAGTCATGGAACTAGCTGCATGAAAAGCTTGCACCTGGCGCCGGGGTGGGCGAGTGGGACAGTCTGTGATGATATGACCACGTTGCTTACAATAGTTGCAAAACTTTTGAGTGCAATGGCGAGCAATATGACCAAATTGTTTGCACGAATAACATTTAACTTGTCGTGTATCACGACCTTTGCTTTTATCTTGGGCAGTATAGGCAACAGTAATAGCTTCCGAAACAACAGAATCACGGGACAAAGCTGCCTGAGTAAGAAGACGTTGTTCTTCGCGAAGAAGTTCACCAACACATACCTCCAAAGAAGGGAGGGGGTTCCGATTTAAGAGAGCGGCACAGACAACTTCAAATTCTGGGCGAAGCTTCATGAGAAATTGGTCCCGTTTAGTGACCTCGTAAACTTCTTGAACCGCTGCCAAAGAAGTTTCCGGAACAGCAGCATGTAGTATAGCAGAGTGTTCAACCCATAAGTTGAGGAAACCAGAATAATATTCCTGAATAGAGGAATTAGCCTGACTATAATTGGCTATGTCCAATTCCAACTGAAACCGTTTGGCAGAATGATCTTGATTAAAAATGCGTTTGAGATAATTCCACATGTCTGCGGCAGTTGAAAATGAACGTAGGTTATTAACCATTAGAGGTTCGATTGACCCCAAAAGCCAAGAAATAACCTGGGCATCCTTTGTCTCCCAAGGAGCCAACTCAGCCGTGGTCGTGGGTTTAGGGGAGGACCCATCGACATGACCCCACATGCCTTTCCCTCGCACGAACATTCGGAATTGAAACTCCCAAGCAGCATAGTTCTTGCCGTTAAAGCGAACACAAAGATTCTCCGTAGCCATGAAAACAGAGAAAAAGAAAAGAGTTGCGTGCCGAGAAAACAATGGAGCAAGAACGTGATCGAAAATACCCACGAACCAAGAAGCAAGCGCAGGAACAGGAACAAGATCAAAGCTCACGAACGTGATCGAAAATACCCAGGAACCGATTAGCAAGTCACAAACGGGATCGATAGCAAGATGGGAACACTCACGGTTCTGTCAAGAGACTCGTGATTAGCAAGTCACGAACGGGATCGATAGCAAGATGGGAACACTCACGGTTCTGTCAAGAGACTCGTGATACCATGTCACGAAATGGGCTCTCTGTTTTCGATGCCCTTTACTCCTCTATTCACCTCATTAAATAATACATAACATATCACCCTATTAATGATAATTGATTCTAATTCCTGATTTTTTTCAACCTAAATTAGGAATCCTAAATATATGCAATTATTACAAATATGCCATATTATATAACAGCAGATAATTGTCTAGCAGATTTATTGCCTAACAATTTGGAAAAGTCATTTATATGACTGAAAAATGTTCTTCTTTTGTTCTTTTACTTTTCTCTCTTTAACTCAAAAAATAGAAAAAAAAAAAAAAACAAAGGTTGTGTGGTATTCTTTGATTCCTTTTTCTGACCTGCTACATATAAGATTGGTTCACATGGTAAAGACAAGAAAGAAAGAAGAGTAATCAAGACAAGATGCCAAACAGAATTGTTCACAGCAAGTGCATATGTTATTTTAATGTGTTTGTCTATTATCATTTTTATTTATTTTTGTATTTTTTAAACATTTGGTTTGATTGGTAAAGGAGCAGAAGAATATCTTAAATTAAAATAAGTTAGACAAGAATAGTCCTACACACATGAAAGTGACAAGAGACAAAAATATATAAGAAAAAGAAGAAGAAAAGAAATGAAATATCATTTCTTTTATGCAATTATTGATTTAAGTTGTATCTTGACCACAACTTTATTATGTTTTGTTGGACTAGTATTGTTTATTACAAATGACACAATTATTGTAAAATAAGAATGAAAATTAAAGGTGTTTTTATTATTTATTTATTTATTATTTCTAGAAAAGAGACCTGTTCCAAAGAGAAGAGAGATGACAATGACTTATTAGGGAGGGCAAAGAGATTTTGGCATCTTAAATTGTCTATGCTCCAAAGTTCTACAATTTTTTTTGTTCCTTTTGTGTTTTCATCTTTTGAAATAAAAAGAATTCTTTTCTTTTTGAAAAGAACAATAAAGAGAAACATACACATTTATTACCATTTTAATATCAATAGTTTTGTGTGCTTGTGTTTCCAATAGATCATTCTTTTTAATAATTTATAAGAAAAAATTAATTCTGAACAAATTTCTCAAACCATTGTGTAATATACATAAAATAAACACTTATTTATGTGTTTCTAATAAAATAACATTCATATTTTTAGAATTTTAAATAAATATTTATATTATTTCTGTTTTTAATAAATAAAACTTACTTATATGATGTTTCACTTTTTTTTATATATATTTTTAATAAAATGATACCCATCTTCTTTATATTTTAATAAAGTAATATCCATCTCCATTATTTTATTTATAATTTTTTTTAATTTATTATTTGTAAGAAAGTTCTTAACTTTTATAATTTAAAAATTTTCACAATATTTTATTTAAATTTTAGTCAACATGCTATTTTTAAATAAAACAAGGAAATTATTATTATTTTTTTATTAAAAAAATGTGAATGAGGTTAATATTTATTTAAAATTAAAAAAAATTGGTGAATATGTATTTTGAAATATAATTTTCTGGAAGATAAATATAATTTTTAAAATATATTTTTTATTGAAAAATAGATGTTTAGATAGTAAGTTTTATTTATACTCTGTTAACTTGATTCTTATTATTTCCTATCATTTATAGAATGAATCTTGTTTTACATCACATGCTTGTCTCAACTTTTACCCATAATTTTACGAAAGAAAATATATATATATATATATATATATATATATATATATATATATATAAATCTTAACTGTTGACCTAAAAGAATGATATGGGAAAATTAGTTTAACTTTTTATTTTAACATATTATTATAAAAATCTATATAATGAAGAAGTTAAGTGTTAAACAAATCAAATTAGAACATGTCCAATTATAAGGTTTTCATATAATAACATTCTTAAAATAAGACAAACACTGCACAGAAGAGAATGAAATAGTATAATATTATTAAATGTTGTGTGGGACATACAAAGATGGTAGCACAGAGAAAGAGAAAGAAAGAGAGAGAGAGAGAAATCAGAGAATACTTAATTTTGATTGGCTATGTCTCTGTTCAGTTGATGTTATTGGTACTTACTTTCTTACCATAAAATAACATAATTTGGTTCTGTTGTTGAGGATCTTTCTCTCTCTCTATCACTGTTTTTCAAACACAACATAGCCAAAGGTACTTTTCTTGTCATTCATTCAATCCCCCAACTTATCATAATTCACATCCCATTTCAGTGCTCTACTGTTACTTTTTTTGTCCTTTTCTTTTTTTCCTTCTTTCTCTAATTCAATCTTCTTCCTTAACAAAATCATTCACTAAACCAACACTAATCTTTCAATATCATTTATGTATTTGCAATAGTTTTAACTGTTAGTTCTTACAAATCAAAATAACTTAGATGCTTTTCTAAATACTTATTTTCAGTTTCTACAACTATTTTTTAATTTTTTGTTAAATCCTTGATTTATATACCAGTCTTTGTTATTTATTTATTCATTTCTTGATTTAGTCTGTAGTCCCTTTTTATTTCACTTTAAATTAATCTTTTAAAAATAAAAGATAAAGTAAAAATCTTACACATTTTAAGTGTAAGAAACGAGATAGAACTTTTATAAGATGTACATGATTGTTTTATTATTAAACTTTTTGTAGTATAAATAAATAGTTAAATGAGAGGTGATTTGTATAAAAGTTATTATAAATTTCTTTTTTTCTATCTTTTCTACTAGCTTTTTTACTTTTTGTCTATTTGTTTGAAGATTAGAAAGTAATGTAGGACTCTTGTTAACGACTGCTACATTTTGATATGATTAAATTGTTGAACAAAGTAAGTTCTTTCTTATTCTTTTTTAAGTCAATTGAAGTTTTAGTATGCACGTAGGTGGATTGTTATTTCATGTGGGTTTTTAGGGCTTCTGAGGAATCTTTGTCCAATTAGGACTAGTAGAGTGTGATCGGATTTTTTTATCTGTATCTTCTTTGTACAAATTCTGCCTATTTCAGTGATTAGGGGTGCTTAGAGTTGAAGGACCTTTGTGTTGCTCCTTAATAGGTAAGGAAAGTTAGTTGATTATAATTAACTATGTTACTTGAATAATTAGAGTGAAACTGTTATATGGCCCATTTGAATGATGTGTTATTTGAATTGACTAGCTTGATCTATTGTATGACTTTGTGTATGGTTGTCTTGTTGTGTTAGACAAAAATGTGATGTGGAAGAATGATTGATTATATTTCAATCTCAAAGATTGATAAGTTTGACTCATTTAATTCCAGTGTTATTGATATCGAATTACAGAAACCATAATGGGTTATGGCGGAAGTATTGCGGTCAAGAAAATATAATACCACCACATATAATTTAAAGTATGATATTATGTATAAAAATTCAATTAATAATAACATCATATCAAAACACTACAAGTTTAAAGTTCAAAACATAAAATAATAACAAATCATAAAATGTATGTATTAAGTTTCTTTCTAATAATCATATTCTTCTTCAACTCCAACATGATTGTCTTCAATGTCATCATCCAATGGGGCATATCCCTCCTCCTCTTCCCCTTCTAAGAGACTATTGTCAAAGTTAAGTAATCTTTCAAACTCGGAATCAGAGCTATCATGCAATTCATTTTGAACTTGAATTTGAGTCTTCTTTTTACCCTTCTTAGGTTGTGTTGGAGTTGGAGTTGCACCTGGACCTTTCTTAGAAGCATGGGAAGATCCAATAACAATACCATCACTTGATGGTTGCTTTCTTTTATTAGTTGCTTCTCTCCTTGTATAAACTACTAGTTCTCCAATACCCGAAGCTTCATAAACAATTGCCCAATTAAGAGTGGGATCATCATGAAAAACCAAGTCATTACCTCCCTATTCATTATCGTTATCATCATCAACTTCTCCCACTACCACTCATTACATTCATCAATGTCATTCAATAGAATAGGGTCTATTTCATCCCTAATATTGTATCTTTGAGCAAGTTGTTGATTATACTTTATGTAAACCAAATCATGCAACCTTTTGTGGTCCAGTCTATTCCTTTTCTTTGAATGAATCTGCAATGTGAATAAGTAATATGTAAATTAATTTCTTTCTACAACTTACAAACTAATATAATAATGAAATGAGTCATGTCTTATTACTTGCTCAAAAACACTCCAATTGCGCTCACATCCCAATGAACTACATGTCAAGCTTAAAATCTTGATTGCTAGCTTTTGTAAGTTGGGAGCTGCATGCCCATAATTCTTTCATTATTAAGCTACACAAGCAACAAAAGTAGCTTAGAATGTAACCATTATATCTTAGCACAATTTAAAAAGTGTTTAAGTGTCTTACTTGGGGTTGTGGTTTTCTTTGATTCTTTGGCAAAATCATCACCAAATAGCCCATTTGCACTCTTATAAAGAGGCAACTCAGTTAAATTTTTTTGCTGCACATCTTTACTTGGCACCAACCTCCTGATGCAATCATATAATCCATTTGTAACTTCCAAATCATATTCCATGTCTGGGTTGGAATAAAAGAACTCTGGGTTCAAAAAGTGACCAGCAGCATGCAAGGGGCGATGATTGTAAATACATCATTATTGAATGACTTCATTATTGATTCCTTGGCTTTCTCCATTGCTTCATATTTATAACCCATAACTGCTTTTCTTTCCCATCCACTAGACGAAGCACATGAATAAAGAGGAGTCATGACTTTAAGGTAAATACTACTTAATTCCTAAATGAAGGCATAAGAACAATTTTTGTAGTCTCCCTCCCCTTGGCTTCCTTAGATAGCTTGTTATTGCTCCATTCATTAGAGGTGAACAATTTTCTCAAATTTCCCTTCTCTTGATGCAACCTTTGTAATAATAAATAAGAGGTAGCAAACCTTGTAACGACATGTCTTACTAATACCCTCTTATTTGTAAATTGTCTCAACAAACTCAAGGTACTAGAATGACTATAGATAAAGCTAACAAGACTAACTCCTCTTTGAATTATCTTCTTTACCAAACGAAGCTTTCCAATGTCTTCAAGCATCAAATTTATACAATGGGCAGCACAAGGAGTCCAATAGAGATGTGGTCTTTTCTCTTCTAACAACTTACTAGTCAACACATAATTGCTCCCATTATTTGTTATAACTTGAACAACATTTTCTCATCAATCTCCTCCACAAGGGAATCAAGCATCTCAAATAGTTTTTCTCTTGTCTTCATGTGACGAAAAAAAAGTTCTATTTATTTATTATTATTTTCTACAATATACTTATAAAATTTAAATGCAAAATTATACAATAATATCTAATTATACTTAAAATATTCACACACACACACACACACACACACACACACACATATATATATATATATATATATATATATATATATATATATATATATATATATATATATATAACTGGATCCATAAAACTGGATTTTTATTATACATTTATAAAGATATTGATAAATTTTGTAGTGACTAGTTAGGATAAATGAGCTCATGGCCAAACAAAGTAACTCAAGAACATATCATCTTGAGTAATACTAACTCGTTTAAATTCCCAAGATCATACCTCCAACTACAATAATCAAATCTTTATTTATCATAAATTTTATTTCAATATTAGACCATATAATTATATAAATAAATAGATAGGATCAATGAATAATTAAAATAAATATAAATGAATAAAAATGATCGGTACGTAACTGAAGATAAATATAAATAAGTAAATGAGAGTAAATATAAATTGAATAAATATGATTAGTGCACAACTAGAGATGAATGAAAACTAAATATAAATTAGAATAAGGTTAGGGACACCTCACTTAAGGTAAATATAAAGATAAAAATAATTATGACCAGATAAAAAAATAATCAAAGTAAAAAAATAAAATGATAGATGTCACATTCCCCTTACCTTAGTTATTGTGGAAATTATACCAAGGTTGTACTGAGACTTTGATGATATATAAATTTTTTCCTCTTTTTTACTTCTCACACGCACAACTCTTCTTCTATTTCAGTTTTTTCTTCTTTCCCCCTGCATTCCCTCACCCTTCACCTATTTATACTACTCAAGTAATGATTAATGTTAGTTTTATTTGAACCAAATTCTTTCCAACACTGTGCCAATTACATTACTAACTAAACATTCATTCATGATATTTCATCTTCAGATAGACGTGCACTTATTGTTATTCTTTTCATGCTTACATACCTTTATTACATGTGCTTGCATACATACATGTATATATATATATATATATATATATATATATATATATATATATATATATATATATATATATATATATATATATATATATATATATATATATATATATATATATATATATATATATATATATACTAATTAGATATATTTTCTATGGATAATATTTGAATATGTTTATAACTCAATCATTCACCACACACATTCATTTTATTTACGTTTCTTCTATTATTATAATAAAAATATTCTTTCTAATTATCATATATAAATTCTAAAATATTTAATATATTTCTTATAAAATATTTAATTATTTGTATATTTTGGATATTTATAATCTTTACATTCATATGTTCATAATCTATTATAATAGATATATTATTATTTTTATAATATGTATATTATATATATATATATATATATATATATATTAATTATAGGTATATACTAAAATGTTTATAAATAAAGTAATACATTATTTATTGATAGTATCATTTATGGATGTTACACTTCACATAGTTTGAACTATCAATGGACTTGACAAATATTGTCCCTGCAAGGGAGCTCACCAAAAAGTTAATTAAGCATCGTTGCTTTCGATCAGTCCATGCATCTGACATAATAAAACAACCATGTTTGCTCCGTTGCAATTTATGATCTTGCAACAACTTTTCAGTGTACTCAACTTCCTTGTTGAGAAGTGGAACTCTAATTTCATGATAACTAAGAGCGGGTAAATTAGGTCCATAAGCACCTATGACATCAATCATATCTTGAAAACTTTTCAACTTCACAAGGTAGAAAGACAAGCTTGCTTGGTACCAAAATCGAGCAATATATTGATGAACCAATGCCTTTAAATTTTTGTCACATGCCTCTTTGATGTTAGCTTGCCTTAATTTTTCCTTGTTTCTCTTCTCTATTGCAGCAATTGAATTTCTACAAAACATATCCATTAGTCCTTTTCTTCCACCGCTATTTCTCCCTTTATCATTACTAGTCGTGGAAATTTCAACCTCATCTTCACTCTCATGATTATCATTGGTTGTAGTGTATCTAGGATTGATGAAGGAGTTGTCTGCTTTTTCTTTGTATAATTTCCAAAGTTCTTCTCTCACATTTTTCGAAGTCTTTGTGCAAGCAGCAACATTACCCTTCTATGCCATAAGATGTTCTTTTGCTCTAGTAACTCCTCCTTTCATAACTTTCTCACAATAATTGTAAATAGTTATATTTAAATTTGATTCATCCATCGGATGACAATGTTTCCATCCCGAGTCACTCCCATGAGATGTTCTTGAAGGATCATTATCATTGACCATTATTATTGCTGAAAAATAGGTATATTTTTTTAAAAAATAATTATAGTGAAATTAGACAAATAGAAAAAATAAATAAAAAAATTGAAAAAAAATAAACTTGGTGGCGGCCGGCGACTATGGCGGTCGGTGCGACTAACGGCGGGTGGCAACGGCTGGTAGGGAAGCCTTAGAAGCTTTTGGTTACAAAATTAAAAGAATAACAAATGGTCCAACCAACATACACCGCCGTCGCTGCTTTCTTTCTTCTCTTCTCATGCTGCTTTCTTTCTTCATTTCTCTTGCTTTTTTTCTTCTCTTCTCCTGCTGCTTTCTCTATTCTCTTCTCCATTTTTTTATTTTGTTCGAGATTTTCGCCACGAGCGTCCACCACCGCCACCCTCTATGCGCAAAGCGGCCGCCAAGAAAAATCTGATTCGTCCCCGCCTTGTAATGGCGGCTGGCTGGAAAACTGCTACCGATTTCCGCCATATCGGGGCCATGGCCGATATTCAACAACACTGTTTAATTCTAAGTGGTATATTTGAACTATATTTTCCATTCATTTTTAAAATGGAGAAGATTAAACAACACCATTTGAGAATATAAGGATCAATTTTAGCATTCCTTTGAGTTGAAATATAACTTTGATTCAATTGGTATTAGAGCCTTTGTGATGTATGCATAATTGAAATTGTGTGTTTTTTTGAATCTCCCTATGAGACCTTTAATTTCTATATTTTGATACTTTTTAAGTGAAGAGATTTATAAATCAAAGTATTATGATAGTTTTAAGTGGGAGATAACTCAAAAACTACTTAACTTAAAGCTCAAAATAGAGAGTTATAGGTTCTGATACATCATTGGGCACCATTGATATTGTTGAGCGCCACTTATGTTGTCAATCTCTGACTTGGTTGTTGTTAGGTGAGCTAGCTCGTTGTTGAATGACACCAAAGTCAAAGAGTTCACTGACTTAGTATCGCTGGGTACCACCTAGTACTCTTGAGTGCAATTTTTGTGAAATTAAATCTTTGAAATTCCAGGAGTACCCTTGCTAGGCGCATGAAGTTGCGTTGAGGGTTGCATAGCGGGTGTTGGGCGCAATGTTATGAAGATCGCGATCTAGATTGCAAACTCGTAAGATCTTGTGAGTTTCTGTCCTCCAAACGAGCTAACGCGGTTGTTGGATCGGAGGCTTCCCAGATCGGAGCAATCTTCCGAGTTTGGTCGCCAAATCAGAGGATCGGAGGCGCGTCGATCTTGTATCAATCTTCCATGGACGACATTTTAGGGTTCTGTTGTTGTGAGAGTTGTGAATGGGGTAGCTAGGTTAAGTTTGATGGCTTTCCCTAATATTAAAAATAGGCTGCTCCATGACTTATTAAAGTTGACCCGACCCAATTTAAAACCCAACAATACTTTTCCCCCATTTTAGATAGGTTACTTTTGCACCTCCTGAGAAGACTCAACGAAGACTAACGAACCTCACTCACATTCGTGCGCCTATTACACTGTCTCACTCATGTTCGCGTGCCTACTGCACTGTCTCACTCACGTTTGCGCGCCTACTGCATTGTCTCGTTACTGACGTTGTTGCCGCCCTTCCTAGAAACCTTTGCCGCCCTTCCTGACGCTGTCACCGCCCTTCCCGACTCCATCGTCGCCCTTCCCAACGTCGTTTGTCTTCTCCACCCACGTCACTTTGTTATTTTTCCCTCACTGTTCTACTCAGTTGTATCCACTGTTCTACGCAGGCTCTATTTTTTCTCCCTGTATTTATTTTTCCCTCACTATTCTACGCAGGCTCTACACAACCCCTGTATTTATTTTCTGCTTGAAGAAAAAAATGGCAATAAGTGGAGGAGGGAGTGGAGTTGGGCTGAGGACAGATCCTGCATGGAGTCACTGTATTTCTATTTATGGGAAAACAAGAAATTTGAAATGTAAATATTGTGAAAAGGTATTGACGAGTGGAATTTATCGACTCAAACATCATTTAGTAGGAACTTCAAAGGATGTTGGAGCATGTATTGCAGTTCCCGAAGACGTTAAAAAATCAATGTTGGGTGTGGATTCTCTGTTGCAACAAAATTTGGTTAAAAAATCAATATTCAGAGAATTTGAAGGGGATGGTGGCATGGGTGAATCAGTATCTGCTAGAAAAAGACCAAGTGAAGAACATACTGATGAGTCATCAAATATTTTTAAGAGAAGGAATACTCAGACTACTATCAATTCCATCTTTAAGAAAATTGAGAGGGAGGATGCTTGTCAAGAAATTGCTTTATTTTTCTACAACAATGCAATTTCATTTAATGTGATAAACAATGAAGAGTTTTAGGAGGATGCTTGAGTTGGTTGCCATGGGGCTGGATTTAAGCCACCATCCTACCATGAGATTAGGGTGAAATATTTGAAGCAACATGTTGAAAAGACTAATCTGATTTTGGAGGAGCATAAACTATTTTGGAAGAAAAAACAGATGCACAATAATGACAGATGAATGGATTGATAGGAGAAGGACAATACTTAATTTTATAGTTAATAGCCCAAGGGGCATTGTCTTTTTGAAGTCTATTGATGCATCTAACATTTGCAAGACAGTTGACAAAATTTATAAGATGATGGATGATGTTGTTGAGGAGATTGGGGAAGACAATGTGATCCAAATTGAAACTGACAATGCAGCAAATTACAAGGCAACTGGAGACTTGTTAATGCAAAAGAGGCAAAAGCTATATTGGACACCTTATGCAGCCCATTGCATTGATTTGATGTTGGAAGATTTTAAGAAGAAAATTCCACTTCATCATGATATAATAGGTAGTGGTAAGAAAATCACAACCTACATTTATTCAAGAACAAGTCTTATTTCCTTGTTGCACAAATTTACTAAGGGGAAAGATTTGATAAGACCCGCAAATACTCATTTTGCCACTTCTTATTTGACTTTGGGATGCTTGAATGAAAATAAAGGGTCGTTGATTAGGATGTTCACATCAAATGAGTGTCAATCTAGTCAATTGGTAAAGACTAGAGATGGAGGACTTGTGGAAAATTTGATATTTGATAAGGAATTTTGGAAAAGTATTTTGAATTGCTTGAGAGGTGCACTTCCTCTAATTAAGGTGCTACGCATGGTGGATTCAGATGAGAAACCAGCCATGGAATTTATCTATGAAGAAATGGATATTGCTAAAGAAAAGATACAAAGTCTTTTCAATGGAGTTAGTAAAAGGTAATAATAATAACTAATTCCCTTATACTAATATTTAATTTTCTAATTTATTTGCATTTGGAGATTAATTCATTTATTTTTATCTTACATAGCTACACCCCTGGGAAATCATCGATCATAGATGGGACAACCAATTGCATAGGCCATTGCATGTTGCATGCTATTATTTGAATCCCATGTTGCACTATGATGCCGAGTTTAAAGTTGATTATGAGGTGAAACGTGGGATGTATGATTGTTTGGAAAGGCTAGTGAGAGACATTGATGAGATTGGTAAGATTAACTCTCAAATTGAGAGTTTCAAGAGTAAATCTGGATTTTTTGGTAGTGCAATAGCTCGACGCGCACTCAAAACTAAAACTCCATCCCAATGGTGGGAATCATATGTTGATGAACATCCAGAACTACAAAGATTTGCAATTAGAGTATTGAGTTTGACTTGTAGTTCATCCGGATGTGAGCGTAATTGGAGTGCTTTTGAAAAGGTAAGAATTCCTATTTATGAAATTGATTTTATAATTATTTTTTAGATGTTAGTATAAGGTGTTAATTAACTTTGTAATTGTTTAGGTCTACACCAAGAAAAGAAATCGTTTACAACAAAAGACCATGAATGATGTGGTCTTTGTAATGGCTAATTCAAGATTGAAAAAGAAGAAGGATGTTAGAAAAACAAAGGACTATAACATGGATGATCTTGCTTCTAATGATGAATGGACTGTGGAGGAAAATGAAGCAAGTTCAAGTTTGGATGCTTCATATGAAGAAGTCTTAGTTGAAGTTGGAGAGTTCCTTGGATAGTTTGTATTAAACATTGAACAATTTATTAGATGTTTTATGCTTGGCCACACTTATGAAACTATTTTAATTGTTATGGATTCATTTTATGAATTATGTATGAGTTGTTTTTGTCATTTATATTTTTTTAAATGATGCACCTATTTATGAATATATTTTTTTATCTACTCGTAACTCTTACGAGTCGAGTTACGATCCTCGAGTTATGAGTTTTCATTCCCCTTTCCGATCCTCTTACGATCTTCGAGTTTAACAACATTGGTTGGGCGCTATTTTGATGGAAGCAACTCCGTTTGGATGGTGTTGAGTGGTGATCTAGAGCATTGAGCGACTATGAGTTAGCCTTTATTGATGATTTATAATTTGAATGAGTTATTATTGGATGGTTAAATTAAAATATGAGAGAGTGTGATGATTATGTGTGATTTTGAATATGATGATGCATGATTGAGATAGGAAGGAACATTATACTTTTGTGTTAGGTATATAAGAGTAGAGGCTTTGAGGGAGGACATTATCCAAACTATACTAGGTATCTCAACTCATATAGAGTAATATATTTAGTTGTGAGAGTCGATGGAAGTTTCTTATACTAGAAAAGGGTAGGGAATGACCCCTTTTTGACTGTCATAGGTGATAACGTTGTTTCTACCTCTTATTGGTGTCTAGTTTTTGTGAATAAAATTAATTTCTCCATCGCTTTTACTTATTTAATCTTCAAGTTTATCTTGTTTTTGCATTGTTTGGTATTTTAGTTGTTTTATGTTTTTTAACTTCTAATCTCTATTATGAGTGTGAAATAAGTCAATTGGAAGCAATTTTAGTAAAGGAAAACAAATTAGAACTCAAAGAAGCATGATTGAAAAAGAAAGATTGAGTTTTAGACAAATAACCATGTCAAGGGGCATTAGAATCGTGCCCAATGCTGCAAACATGGAGAAAGAACTCACCTAAAGGTATATATTGCCTTGGACCACCCTTGGACAGCCAAAAGACCATTGTTGGGTGCCAAGCTAACTCATTGGGGGATCTGGTGGCTCGTTGGGTGAAAATGACAACCCAAACCTGTAATATTTGAGTCGCTAGGCGAAAATATGACTCGCCCAGCGAGTGACAAGTTAGAGAACATGGGGTCTCACTGGACAAGAATGAAGTTGCTAGGTAAGGATGTCGACCTTAATTCGTAAATAAGATTATTTAATCATGTTTCTACGAGATTTTTGGGGGATTTTCTCATTTTGCATGAATAGAAACACCTTGGATATTGGGAAGAAGCTCTTGGAGACTGTTAGGGGTGTTAGGAAACTCTCTCTTCTCCTTCTTCATCCATGGAGATTTTACCCCTTTTGAGTTGGAGAGGATGATGAGCTACGGAATTGGAGGCAGAGATGCGAATGGAAGGTGCAATTAGAGCATGAAGTAATTGTAAAGAACTTTGGGAGATGAATTGCTTCTACTTTATGGTTCTAATTTCTTCTCTATTATTCAATTTTTTAAAATCCTAGGTTCTCCACTATGGAGAGCAATTTCTATTTGTTAAAATTAGATGTAAAACATTGAATTTTTCGTATAAAATTGTGTTGCTAATATATATATATATATATATATATATATATATATATATATATATATATATATATATATATGTATGTATGTAGGTTGCCGGCCTGTATGATACAACAGAATAATCTCTACAAACATTTTCCCGGAAAGATGGTATCATTCTAAGATTGGATTGATTTGTTCAAAATGGAACTTTCTGGTTTCTCTCTGCAAGTTACGCGGTCTATAATCCTCAAAAAACCCACTAGTTCCAAACATTGTGCCATGACATTCTACATCACATCCTTGTTCCTGAGCCAAACTTTGAAAATTTTCTAAAAACATATAAATTTCTTTCATTTGCCATTCAGAAGAAGTGTCTCCAGCTCCGAATCTGTAAATTTTCTTATCTATCTCAATTGAACTGAACCCAGGGACCTTCTTTAGCCCCAGTCCTTCCATCCTTGATCTCACCTTTCTGGATTCATACCAGTTTCCTCCCTCAGCATATATGTTAGATAGCAAAGTGTAGTGTCCTGTATCATCTGTTCTTATTTCTCTAAGTTCTTTTTGAATGTTGTTAATCAAATCCATCCTCCCATGTATTCTACAGCCATTAAGCAAAGCACCCCATATGCTAGCATCTACAGGTACACATGTTGACTTAATTATTTCATATGCTCCATTGATATCACCGGAACGGCTTAGAAGATCAACTATAGAGGCAAAGTGTTCTGCATTAGGCACTATGCCATAATCCTTCATTAACTTTAAATAGAACTTTCCTTCTTCAACTGATCCAGCATGCCTGCAAGCAGAAAGGATGTTCAAGAAAGTTATTTCATTTGGTTTAATATGTGAGTCTACCATTTTGGTGAAGAGGGTGGTGGCAGAAGTTAGTTGACCATGTATGCCATAAGCAGAAATCATGGTACTCCATGACACCACACTTTTCTCTGCCATGTTATCAAAAACTCCTTTGGCTGTTAGAAGGTCCCCACTCTTGGCATACATGTCAACCAGAGCTGTATCTATGTATAGATCCCTCTGCATACCAGATACAATGAGCTTATGGTGAATCCATTTTCCCTTCTCGAGATAACCCGAATTAGAGCATGCTTGAATTGCACTTAAGAAGGTTACTTCATTGATGTCGATACAATTGAAGTACATCTCATCAAATAGCTTCAGTGCTTCTACTGAAATGCCATTTTGAGAAAACCCAGAAATCATACAGTTCCATGTCACAATGTTCTTCTCTCTAATCTTGTCAAAAATTGCGTATGCGAAATCCACAAAGCCACATTTTGAATACATATCCATCAATGAGTTCTGAACAAATTCATCCCGGAAGCCTCTTTTCATCACATGGCCGTGAATCTGCTGTCCAAATAGTATTGAACCAGCATCTGCACTTGCTGAAGTAGAACTTGCTAAGCTAAATGGGTCCGGCATTAGCCCCTTTTCTATCATACGTGCGAAGAGCACCATGGCTTCCTTGTTTAAACCCTCCTGCGCATAAATTGATATTAGAGTGTTCCATGATATAAGACTGCTGTTTCCAATTAAATGAAGAAGCTTTTCACAACTGCTTATTTTCCAAAACGCAGCATAGAAATCCATCAGTGCAGGCCCTATATCAAGATCAGCACCATTCATTTCTCTCCTCAAAATAAAGCTATGAACTGACATTCCCTCTTTCAACCAGCCTAACCTAGCACAACAAGACAGAACACTGATCATAGTCACCTCATTGACTTCAACTCCTGATTCCTGCATTTTCCTAAATGCATCAATCGCCTCCTCAAAGCACCCATTCTGATTACACGAAGAGATCATAGAAGTCCAACAAGAAGTACTTCGATCACCAACACCTTCAAAAACCCCTTTTGCTCCACATAAGTAACTACACTGACTGTACATAACCATAAGAGAATTCCTCAAACTTGCATCACCAACCATCTCTTTCCTGATTCCATACCCGTGCACCGATTTTGCCAGCTTAAGGCAACCAACCTTGCCACAAGCCTCAGCCACACTGAGCATTGTAACAGAGTCCAGTTCAATTCCCTCGGAAACCATCCCATGCAACATCTCCAATCCTTCTTGCGGTCGCCCATTCTCCACATAACACGCAATAACCGAACTCCACGAAACTAAATCTCTAACATGCATTTCATCAAACACCTTCCGGGCATCATTCAAACAACTCAATTCCCCATACATGTTGAACAACGAAGTTCCAATGACATGATCAGTGCCAAAACCGGACCTTACTATCCTGCCATGCACTTTCCGGCCCATAAACAAGTCCCCAACGCCAGAAATAGCTTTGAGAACAGAAGGGAAAAGGAAAGTGCAGTTCTGCGTGAGGTGGGATCCCTTTTGAATGTGATGGTGGTAAAGAGAAACCACTTGGTGAAACAATTGGTGCCATAAGTAACACTTGATGAGGACACCAAACATGAAAGAATCGGGAGATGGGTGGGTTTCAAAAACGAGTCTTGATGAAGGGAGAGAACCCATTTGGGCGTAGGACTCGAGAAGCTTGGTGGAGGCAAGTGGGTCGGTGTGGAGACCAGTGACGACAAGGTGGGCATGGAGTTGGGTGAGTGATCTGGAGGTAAAACATGACCTGAACAATGGCATATACAATGTCATCTTTTCTTTCTCCAATTTTTAGTTCTGTGTTTGGGTTTTGGTTGATAATGGAGAAGGCAATGGAGTGAGGCGAAAGATGCGGAAGAATGAAAGAAAGGAAATAAGGGGAGAAGAGATGACAACAGAAGACACAGAAAAGGCATCAAGCTCGCGGGAACACAAAAGTTTTGGATTCTTATAAATTGCAGCCATGAAGTGTTATATATTCAGTTTTGCTTCTTAACTTTTAAACAACTCCCATTTTTTATGTTGTTAAAATGGTTTATGATAACCATTATGTCAACTTAAAAGCAAAATTTCAATGTGACAGAGATTAAGTTAGGATAAACAGTGAATGAGGAGGGAAGAAGGGATTAGGTGCATTTGTAGATTTTTTTTTTTACTATGATTTTTTTTATAAGTAAATTAATATTTAAGATATTATAAGAGTATAAAATTTTATTTCAAAGACGAGGTGGATAACATGCCGGAATATCATCCTTAATGGAGTCTCATATCATACCTATTATATATGCTATAAAGACAAACTCTCCCACCATTTCAGGAGGTAACACTTTTTAGCAATGTACACATTATATATGAGTAAGGTTATGTAGTTATTCAGTATCTTCACCACTGTGATGGAGAAATGGAAAGTTATACACTGAATATAAGACGTGGGCAAGTGAGTGATCTCATAGCAGGGCCATAATCATTGTGCAGGTCACACAAGAAATGCTTTCCTGGCAGAAGATTTTCAACCCCGCAATTCCCAACCCGGTTGAACAGGGCATATAGTTCACATTGGTTTTTAAGCTTTGAATCCATCTTTTTCATTCATCATTTGGTGGATCAATGGGTATTTCATGCCTTGGTTTATTGTACTTCTCCCGTAGTTGCTTAACTGGGATGAAATCTCCAGCTGAATCCACTCCATAGAAAAGAAAAGAGATGTAGGGATGATCAAAACTTCCCTGAACACCAACAAAAGTTCAAATTAAATGATAGAAATAACAACAGCATAGTGTATGGCTTTCAAGTATAGATCTATCTACTTACCATGTCTGGCTTATCAGGTGTTAAAAGATTCTCCTCTGGAACTGCAAAAGAATAAGAGAAAAATCAATCAGCAAGTTATTTGTATTCAGAATGAAACCAATAACTATGCACATCAAATCAATTCACTTCTGAAAAATGTCAAGATAAGCAATACTAAATAAACACCATTAAATGTAATGTAAGTAAACACATAAGCCTAAAGAATTAAGTAATCCAGCTTTACCGTATGCCACTAATAGATTGGGTTCAGCACGTACATCAACAAGAACCTAGACATATAAAGAAAACAGATCAAGTTCCAGGAGTAGCACACTTCTTGACCAGAGCCAGTTCAACAATAACCAAAATGAGATAAATTTGTATGCCAAGAGATCAGAATACAACATATACACTTCCAACCGCATTGTCTTGCATAAGTAATCATGAAAATGGTTTTTATCCAAAATTTATGTTCAGTATGAAGAGAGAATTTAAAGACGCAAATATACTCCTTCTTGAGTTCTGATACACACATAATAATAAGGAACAAAATCAACTTCCAATAATGAAAAGTATTTAGTATCAAATCATATCATATTTCTAATATAATGAAATTACATCTCTGAGACAAGTTATTTTGTTTCAAATGTCATCAAAACAAGACTCCCTGAGAGACCTAGTGAATATTTGGTTTTCTTGGACAAAATTTTCTCTGTCTAAATGACAATAAATTTTCAATATGGTTCGTCCTTTCAAATCATATCTTTAACAGAACTGGAGCAAATGTACCATTTCAAGCTTGAGAAAAATGGTCACAGGACATGACACTAGCTAGAAAGCAACAGATGTTCAGAGAATGTAGCGGTTGCTGGAAAACAAAGATGACCAAAGGGACACAGTACCTGCCGGAAAGAAAAAATGCTTACATGGTGACACAAAAAGCAATGTCAGTGCTAGATAGTATTTGATAAATAACACGGTTGAAAAGACGTTGAAGGAAAATAGTAAAGCCGGCTGAAAAAAACCTAGCCTGAAAGTTGTCGAGAATGAGCAATAACGTTGACCAGAAAAATCTTGCTGGAAAGTCGTTGACGGTGAACAGTGATGACACAAGCTGTGAACAGTGACGGTGGTGGAGAAGAACAATGTGTCTGACATGAACAGTGATGGCAGGAAAAAAGACAAAAGCCGAAAAAGGTACGCTATTTCTAAAATATTTACTCTATAATCAGTGGTCCCAATGGGAAAGCACAAACTTCAGTTATTAGGATCTTGATATCCTGTTGAAAGGACTAGTGACCTGAGAGGTTATAGAGGATGGTACTTCCTTACTACCATATCAGGAAGAGATAAGTATGAGAAGTTTTGTGTCGGAGATCCTTCGTCGACCAGGAATAAAGTCAAAATATGTAAGGTAAAATTTTTACTAAGTCAATGTTATAAGTTTGAATTAGACATAAATTCACTAAAAAGCTATCAAGATTATTATGTCATCATTATTGGATTTGTGTTAGACCACCACATATTAATATCTTATCACACATTTGATGCTCATTTCATCTTCTTGAAGAAGTGTGTTCTAGATCTACATAAACTAAAAATAAGACTGTATTATAATATGTAAGTAAAGTGCAATTTTCACAAGTTAATTTTATAAAGTTGAATTGAACATAAATCTACTTACAAAGATTGAGTACATATATGAGTATTCTTGTCCATAATGAAGAAGAGGTACAATAATAAAGAACAAAAATCAACATTAAATAATGAGAAATGTTTGGTAAAATATTTACTTAACAAAGGGGTTGGAGTGGAAAGGAAAATAAAGAAAGAAAACTTGTGGAAAGTGAAAAGTAAATTGTTTGAATTGAAAATAAATAAGCGGAAACTGTATAGAAGGTTTGTAGTAGATGTAATTGATGTGACTAAAAAAAATTAAAAATAGTTGTTATAAAATGAATTATTAATTTGCCTTGGTTGTATTTTATTGAGAATGACTATAAAATAAATTTGAATAATGGATAGTTTTGAAGTAATTTATTTATAAAGTGAAAAAAATATCGAGATAAATTTATTCGATTTTTAATTTTATATATATATATATATATATATATATATATATATATATATATATATAAGTATACAATAATGAACTGAAAATGATGTTCAAAATTTCGGTCATACAAATAAAAAATGGTAATTTTTTTTAAATATGATTTTGGAATTAGAATTTAAATTTAAATTTCACAACCACAAATATGCATGAGTACAAATGGCACCATAGAGTGTTAAATTAAAACAAAAATAAACTTATAAGTGATCTTCTACAAAGTTGTTTGAAAGGAGACACAACTGATTATGGTTGAGGACATCTTAACACATAATCAATCATGTAGCCACCCATAATTGATTATGCCTAGGCATAATCAATCATGCCTTCAACCATAATCTCTAACACTACTATTCTACAAGGTGACACTGAAGTATATTTATTAAGAATTGAAAGTGTACGAGATGGATGGCGTAAAAATTAAACTTGGTCTTACAGAAACTGAATATTCATGCAAAATGCAATTTCCATGCTGAAGTTAATCAAACCTGATAAAATGGTTGAGTGGAACCACGAGTCAACTTCTTAACTTGTGCATTGTCCATCCATGAACTTGATTCACTGCATACTGGATCCATTCCACAGATCACAGCTCTATAGCCTGCAACTTATTTTGAGCAATCAAAATGTAGGAAGCGGTACGGAAATCATCCTCCACAATTATGAGATATTCAACTTATGATTGTGTACATCAATGATCCATATGAAAGATTTACAAGGTGATGTCAATGAAGTTCTGTCTTCCTGCATTATCGATATTTAGCTCCTGACCCTAAGTTGGTTATGACAATTATCACAACATAATTATAACTTTATCTATTGAAAAGCTTCATAGTACAACTAAGAAGCACAATTTTTATTGTTACATCATATTTCATACTTGAAATGAAATTAATAATAATTTTCTGTATTCAGTGGAAGGTAATTCAATCACTCACCAAACTTTTTATGTTTCACTTTCTGACCCAAGCGAAATGCGTATTGTGCATTTTCATGAGCCAAAGCTTTAGCTGATGCAGCTAAAGACTCTGCTTCTAGTTTGAAAATTTCATCTCGTAATTCAGCAGCCAAGGCATAATTTTCATTCTCAACAGCATTCTGGAGGTCTGAACTGCAAGGAAACAGAAATCACTGTCAGTATTCAAGTTGATCCACAGATATGTGAAAGGGGAAAAAAACCAATTTATCATGATGAACAAAACAGCTTGACACAAAAGAAGAAGAAAACTCACCGAAGACGTATAATACTTAGAGCTTTATCTTGAGCTTCACTTTTTGAAGATAATCCCCTTTTTGACTGTTGTTGCTTGATTACCTCTTCTTCAACCTTCCAAAAACATCCAAACAAGCTCCAAGTTATTCAATGCTCCAATCCCACAAAATTTAGATATCTTGAAGACATGTATATAGACAAAGATAAACTGATAAACATGTTATTGCTTCAAATTATAGAGGGACTAGACTCATATTCAAGGGTAATAGAAAAACGACAGAAAATGAAATCACTCACAAAAACTGAAAAGTGTAAAAATTCAACCTCAATTAAGCCTGCACAATCGGTATACCCATATAGAATAGGATAAGTAGAAGTTTATCTAACCTCAGTAAGTTTGTTTCTCAGTTGCTGTGCAGCTTCATACTGCTCCATATTCAAAGCATACTGATATTCAAAAGTTCCAAAGAAATGAAGCATTAAAAATCCATAAATTTGAAATAACCCCTACTCCACTTAACTTCTTACAGAGGAGTAAAAGCAGCAAGACCTGTACTCTTGTGGCCAAATCTAGCTGAAAGAAGAACATCAAGATATCCTCATTAGCACTCTCACTGTGCTCTGAACTTGCATCTAACCCTTGCTCTCCCCCTCTAAACATCCATGCTGCTTTAGCCTTAAAACCACCGTGCCTTGAAACATAAGGGTACCCAATCAAGAAAAAGCTGTGAACAGAATGGTTCCAACAAACCAAGTGTTTGCCAGAGAAAGAGCTAATTTGGGATCTTTTGAATGGCTCAAAGGGTGTCATCCAAGATGGGATCTTTTGATTTGGGATCTTTCCGCAAGTAGCTAGAGTACTCAATGACAAACTTTGCACCATTTTTTTGGGGGAAGCCAAAAAAAAAAAATTGTTCCTCTCCCAAAGAGGTACAATAGAAACTCAAATTCACCCTTTCCTCGCGAGAACTTTCCTGCATTAATGAAATTACATGAGGGCAAATTATGCAGCTTCAAAACCACACTATGCAAACTCAATAATTCAATATGCACACACCCCACTGAAAAAGCAGAGAACAAAAAATCACTTTTACATCAAGATTAGTGAAACTTTGGTTAAATTGGACTTCAACTAAACCGTTTCTTATCTGGGTATTGCGAGAACATAGAGGATTAGATATGGAAGCTGAAAATAACAAGAAGGTACCGTGTAGACATGAGTTTTTCTTTTCAGAAAATTAGAGATAGGTTTCCCCGGGAAATGAACAGAAAAAAATTACCAAAGAGCGTGCAGAAAATGCAGAAAATGCAGAAAAGGAAGTAGGAACGATTTCAAACTGCGACGATGGCCTCACAGTCACACGAATAACAAAGCAAAAAATAAAACGAAGAATGTACATAAAAAGTTTAAAAGAAATGTAACGAGTATCTTGAAAATTTCAGTTACTTTTTTTTTTTTTGTAACTGAATTTTTTATTATACTTTTCAGCGGTCGCATCTCAATAAAACATAAAAATATGGTTAACTGGTAGTTAATTCTATTATGGTGTCAATATAAACGGTATTCATTAATTATGGTAATTAAGGGTAGTTAATTCAGATATTATAGTTTTGATTTCTCAGAAGAGTACTCCTTTTAAGGAAGTAAAATATTTAGTTTGAGTTTTATGCAAGAAAAGAATTACATTTACTTTGTAAATGCTGCTAATTTAAACAAATTGTGAAGTTAAAATAAAATACACATAATTAAACACAATATCTAGAAGGGAAAAAAATTAGAAAAAATAAAAAAACAGATTTTGAATGTTTAAGTGTAGCATTGATTTTTGTTATGTTCATGTTCAATTGTGACTTTCTGGCTTTATCTCTTGATTTCTATCATGTGTGATTCTCAAAAGAACTCAAAGATAGTGCAGGGTATTTATGCTAAGAACTTGTTCACAACACATGTAATGATATATATATATATATATATATATATATATATATATATATATATATATATATATATATATATTTTGATCACACACCATCACTACAATATCAAATGTTACATATCATGATACAGATATACCAATATGAATAAACCCAGATAGGTTTATATTTTAGACATGGGTTTTGATGGAGGAACTGTATCCACTCTGGCCATCATAGTACCTAGACCAGAGCATAACACCCCCATATTTGGAAGAGTCCTTAATTGCTGGAAGCACTTTGGAAGTAAGATCATCCACATCAATGAATCCACTGCCAGCAGCAGCAGGGGAAGCTGGTAGCCCCAAGAAGATCTTGTTGGCTGGAATATCAGAAGTCCACTGCTTCCATGCATCTTCAAGGTTGGTAATCTCACTAGAGAATTGGCAAGGTGGATTGTTGTAGAATTGGACCCAAACATTGTCAAAAAGACCTGCAAAAATGATAGGTAGACACACACCTTATGTCATTTCACATGCGAGAAAGAGAAATCTACATTATATAAGTTATAAAGTAGTGAAATGATTCACATATATCCTAAACCTCTTATATTATATGAAAATTCTATGCTGTTTCATGTACCTGTCTTGAGGGCATTTCCTATCCAAGCATCAGGAAAGGGGCATTGAGGGGCTGCAGTCAAGTACACTTTTCTGCCCTTGTTGCTGTAGCCTTTGAGGTACCTTGCAAGATCATCCCAATAAAGGTTTGATCCACCTTCAATGTCAAAGTCAATGCCATCAAGAACAGCAGGTCCAAGAGGGCGAGAAGGAGAGCTTCCACCCAAGAAATTGTTCCAAAGGTAAGTGGCCACTTGCCTTGCATCTTGAGCTGATGCAAGAGAGTAGCTACCAGCACCTCCTCCCAAAGACAGCAACACTTTTACGCCTTTGGCTTGGCAAGATTTTATGTCTGAGCTCAACTTTGTGCAACCATCACTATAAGGGTCACAGTGACCAGCAAGGTTTATCATTGGGGTTTGGCCATTCCCAAACGTTGGCAAAAAGGCCAAGATCGCATACTCATAGTTCCCTGTGCCACATGTTTCTGCTAAGCTTCCTTCATTGCCGTTCTGGCCCCAGTAGATTGCAATGCTGCCACCGTTTGAACCACTTGCTAGTGCCAACAGTGCCAAGGTGAAGAATGAGAATGAGGTTGCAAAGTTTGCCATTTCTGTTGAATCAACTGAACAAAAACCAAAAACAAAAACAAGTGTGTTTTCTTTTGCTGATGATACATGGTGTTTGAGAAAGTGCCTTTTTATAAGGGTAACATAACACAACATGCATGTAATCCTAAGCTGTTGTTTTTGGTTTTGCCCATGAGACCGTGGATTTGCAGTTACTTCATCTCGTAGAGTCCAATGTTTCGATTTTTGACGTTGATATTGGAAAGCACCGTGCAAATTTGCCTCTGTCTACTTTTTGTTTCAACTACGATTTTGCAGATAGAATCATTACACTGGTCAAATGTAATGTAATTGATAGGGCCGTAGATCTTAGACTTTCAAATTTTAAGAAAATTGATTCGAGTGTGAACTGGCTTAATAATTCTTTTTAAATATTTGAAGAAAAATAAAACTAATTTTACCAAGATAAAGTAACAGTGACATGGTGACTAATTAATACTTAGCTGTTTTAAACTCTACATCTGCTTTAAATATAAGTTTCATGGTCTTTTTTTTGTATTTTTTTTTCGTTTTAGTTTTACTGCTTTTAAATGTTTTTATTTGATTGGTGTTTTAGTTTTACTGCTTTTAAATGTTTTTATTTGATTGCTTAGTTGAATTGATGATAATCGCGTTAAGAGAATCATGACATGATACAATAAATTAAAATGTTGCAACTGAAATTTTATAGAGATTGTAAAACTAGTAAATTTAATCATTATTTGTGAAAATATCCTTTTATACAAACATGGTAACACATTAACATAATGTTTTAATTAAGAAAAAGAAATGAAACAAGAGAAAAATATGTGAGAAGTGAATGAAAACGAGTATATATTTTTTGATACATTTGATTGATATCAAAGAATAAAAAGAATAAATGAATTGGATAATATAATAAAATATAAAAATACTATTAAGTAAAATGTAATAAAAGTAGCATCATTTAAAACTAAAAGAATAATAATTATAAAGTGATTATTTTCTACAAACTTAAATGAATTTATTTTATTTTATTTAATTATTATAATATTTCACTAATTATTTATCTCTACCTAGAAGATTCTTCTTCTTAGTATTCACATTTATTTTCTAATTTTGTTTTTTAAATTTAATTTAATTTAATTTAATTTAAACTAATTATTTTATTACTTTTATCTTTTAAGTGACATTTTATTTAAATTTAATCATATTTTCAATTTAAACGATTTTTTAAAATTTAATTATTTTTTTAATTAAAAATTAACTATAAAATAAATAAAAAATATTTGCAATAAAATTATAAAATTTATTTATATTTAATTTTATAACTATAATAATGACAATAATAATAATTTCATTATTTTTTATTATCATAAAAAAATATTTGTAACACATTTGTTTTTTCTAATTATATTATAATAAGAAAACATGAATATTCTAATATAGAGAATATGTGATTTCAATATGCAATTATGGATATATTAGAAAGGTTTTTAGTATTTTAATATGTTCTTGGCCTTTACAATATTATTAAGGATTTTTTTTTCATAGTCTACATTTTCAATAATGTTGCATCCTCTACTAAAAAAACAAGGATAAAACAGTAAAGTTAACCATGATATCAGTCTTTCTCTTTAGTTCATCTCTTCACGAGAACCCTACCCTACTCTTTCTTTCTTCAAATCAACAAATACAAACACAAATGAACCACTTATTTTTATTTTGGCAAAGACCAAACAAATTGTAAATGTTGTCAGCATAAATTCATATTTTTGTTCATTTACTTGTGGCTTCTAAAGTAGAGGTGTTAATTTGACCCAGTCTACATAGCTTTGTCCCAGCCCAAGTAGACTAGAGCAAAAAAAAAAAACCTATATTGAAAAAAAAGCTCCAATCAAAAAAGCTCACAAGGCCAAAAATCCCACAAAACCCTGTGGGTCACGACCAATCCATGATAGGCTTTTATTTTCAACATGAAAAATATACTTCTTTTTAAAATATATTATTAAACTTTCCGGCGACATAGACGTGCCCAACGAGCCGGATTGGCCAAGCGAGCCAAACAACCCAGACGGGTCGAGCGGGGTCGATGACTCGGACGGGCCCAACGACGTGCACGGACCTAACGACTAGAACGACCCAAACAGGCTCGACGACTAGGACAGGCCTTAACACCTAAATAGGTCCGACGAACTTGACGGGCCCCACGAGACGAACGAACCCGACGATCGGGACAGGTCGGACGAACACAACAATTCAAACGGTCCCGACGAGCCAGACGCACCCTACGAGCCGAATGGACTCGACAAGCCGGATGAACTCGATGAGTCGGATGGACTCGACAAGCCGGATGTCCCCGACGAGTCGGACATACACAATGAGACGGACGAGCCTGACAACCAAGACGACTAGAAAGGGCCGGACGACCTAAACCTGTCCAACGATCCGGACAAGCACGACAACCCAGACGAGCCCAATGATCCAGAAGGGCACGACAACTCGGACGAGCTTGACGATCTAAACAAGCCCAACGACTTGAATGGGCCCAACTATCTAGTTGGGCCTGACGATCTGGACGGGCCAAACGTCCTGAACAAGCACGATGGCCCGGACGGGCCCGACGACACAGACGAGCCCGACGAGGCGAACATGCCCAATGATTCGGACGAACTCGACAACCCGGACAAGTATGACGACCAAAACAAACCCGACATCCTAGACAGATCTAATGACCCTGACGAGCACGACGACCTAAACGAGCACGACGAAGAAGTGTTATCCTTTGCTTTTCGGCTGTAACCAATGCCTCCTTAGTCAATTGTTGTGGTTGCAGTTGCTACATTTATCTTCAGCCATTCTCTGGTTTTTTTATTTTTTATTTTCCTTTACTTAACAAATCAAGGTTGTATTTCTTTCACCATTTCATCTTTAATTTTTTAGCCAACATTTCCATTTCTAGTCCTTCGTTTAGATGAACTGATGTATAATTCCATGCTAATATCCAAGTTATGGATTGAGAAGTTATGATTGAAATTATCCCTACCCTACTACAAATGTCCATTTTTCTCGGAAATATGAATGGACTTCAAAGCTTGTCATCTTTTGAAGCTAGATTTTTAACATCTTTTATTAAAACCTTTGGTGCTGCTTTGCAATCAAAAACTTTTTATTAAATAAATCGTTTTGAAATTTTGGTTAAGGCAAAACTATTGCAAGAATTTCTTTTTTAATAGTAGAATATTTTTTCCAAGATGGGGTTCCATACACCTTAATAGTATATATTGCTTTGTTCTTTAGAAGACTCTTGTAGTTTTTATTTTTACATTCTCCCGTATCCTAATTATCAAGCATCATATTCTCCTGTTAGAAAGAATTTTGGGTCTGGTATAACTGAACATCGAAGTTATTTTAATTAATTTTTTACTTTTTTTTATGATCTGAGTCATTTCTTCTTGCTAGTGGATTTTTTCTAAGTCTCTTGAATAAAGGAGCACAAATTATCCTATTATCTTGAACAAAGTCTAAATAATTTATACAGATATCTTTGTGTTGGAGTCATAGTGTTTTGATAAATTTCATAATCTAAAATCTAATTTTTGTTTGGAATATTTTTATTTTTCATGCTAATACAACTAATCTATTTTTTTATTATTCACAATATTTTGAAATTCACTTGAAGTGTTTTTTAAACCTTGTCACATTACATTTCATCCATAATATCACAAGCCTAGGAGCCACTCAATCCAACTTGGTTCAGTTGAAAGTTGACCAGAGTTAGTTCAACCAAAAGTTGAATCAAGTTGGTCCGATTAAAGGCCAATCCATATCGATCTAGTCGAAGATCGAGTCATGACAACCTGGGTCACAAAATCAAGTCGAGTCGGCCTAGACTAAATGTTGACTAGAGTTGGCTCATGTTGAAGGATAGAGCTGAGTTAACTTGAGCTAAAGGCTTAACCCTTTAACCTTGATAGCCTCGACTTGATCTTTAATCCAAGTTGACTTATCTCAACTTTTGAACCAGACTAACTCCTATTAACTTTTGGCATGAACGAACTCGTTTCGACTTTCAGTTCGGAGTGACTCGATTTGACCTTTAACATGTGTTGACCCGGCTTGGCCTTTGACCCAAAGTCTCGACCTACAGACTGGGATGGCTTGATTTGACCTTTAACATGTGTTGACTTGGCTTGACCTTTGGCTCAAACTAATTGTCTTGTATTTAGGAGTTAATTAAAGTCTTGTATTTAGGAATTGGTTTCTAACATTACCTATCAAGATTTTGACTACTAAAGGTTTTGGTGACCAAATGTTTTGATATCCAAACTAATCACGATATGAACAATTATTTTTTATCACTAAAATTAGTCATTGTTTAAATATTTTCTTATAGCAGAAGAAAATATTGAAGTGATGTTTTCTTCCAATGTAAAGATGAAAATAAATAGGAGTGTTTGTGGTATGTTTTGTTTTATTTTCAGAAAAAAGTGGTTTAAATTAAACACAAATGTAATTCATAACTCAGTTTAATTAAAAATTATGCCAATGTGCAACCATAAACGTAAAGAGTAAAGCACAACAAGCCAGCTTCAACAGAGATCAAAATCACCTTTAAATTATATTCACAACTCGCTTAGGCATTCATTACAAATAAAGAAAATGCTATTACTTTACTTACAGAAAAACATTCCAGTAGTTCAAAAAAGTAACAAATTCTTCAATACACTTAGACCCTCTTCCACTTGCCAAAGAGAATAATGGCATGGCAAAAATAATGAAGAAACTACATTCAGTGAAGCTCTTGTATCAACTGAAGATGGCATGATCATGGTCGGTGATAGACATATTTTGTTCTAGGATCCACAATGAGACCTTTTCCTCCATTCACTTCCAAGTCATGCCTATGAAAATATGAGTAAAGAATGAATTAGAACCTATAATCTAAGCAACATTTACCAGGAAATAGAAAACAACAAACAAAATATGCTACACCTTTCTGAAGCCAAAATGCTTTCGGAAATGAAGTACAACATTTTATGAAAAGAAAAACGCTAGCAACAAGACTTTTAACATACTCTTTACACACACTTGAAAACTAAACCAATTTGCCTTTGCTTTCACAAGGTAAGTGGATAACTGCTTAGTGTATTTTTTTTTTTAAGAAAGTGAAATTTAAATCTAATTCAATCTTATAAAAACAACTTAGTAAGATAAAGTTTGTATTTACTTATATATTATAATTTAACTTTATGTCTAATCAATGTGAGAGATCTCCTACGGTATTAAAAAGAAGTGAATGCTGATGTGTATCCAACATTTGGACAGTTTTAATATAACTACAGATAACAAAATCATGCAGATCTCATTCACCATTTCCCACTTGTGATTTTGTAATTTCCAAAATTTTCAGTTGAAGTGTGCTACTAGTACTCCTAGTTCACGGAATGGCATTATGAAAAGGAATGCAAACTGGAAAACATAAAGACTCAACTGAAAAACGAAATCTGGGATGGTCAACTGTTCACGGGGTACATATCTGAAGAGCTGTAGTAATCTATCAACATACACCACTTTCTTCCATACCTAAAAGTTAATCATCAATGTTAATAACATGCAAATGATGTTCTTAAAAATGTTTACGTATGTTAATAAATCTGACTCATACCAAACCGTCGACAAGCAACTGAAGTGCGAAAATAGTCAATTTTAGTCCAACAGTTGGGTGAAGGATATATATTGCCTGTACATATCAGATTGAGAGATCAGAACAAGAATTACAAAGGCATAACAGAAATACATTTAAGGAAAAAGATGTGTTGCATGCGTACATGCAGGTTGTGCTGGTGCTTGCGCCCAAGTATTTGTTGTAATCTTCTCATCCAACCTAGGTCCGGTTGCCTATTTATGTGACAAAAGGTATTGCATACAAATCTTGAGTAACTGATGATAAGCTTTATTAATAAACACAGTTTCATAATTGTTAACCAACTATCAAAGCACAATTGTGTTCCTATGTATTCTATATTCAAGTATGGTTCACTTTAGTGGCAAGTTGTATTAGCTATAGAACAACTCCCAATTACTTTCACCTTGCCCCTCTTAAGTTTTTGTTTCACAGAAAATCTACCACTCATGCATGCAAATCTGCTACCACGATAATAATGAATTCAAACTTATCAGAAAAATCCACCCATGACAAAGGAGCATAGATTAAGCCACAGTACAACACATCAAAAGATTGCCACATTTAAATGAAGTATGTAGCCATATTTAGTAATGTCAAACGGGCATAACAATATAGCAGAACCAACCACAACAAAGAAACATGACTACATAAAGTAACATCAAGAAACCATGGCAAAAACGGAAAAAGGTCAACCTAATGTTTCTAGCATCAATAAAAAGTGCTATTTATACTGTTAGAAGTTTCACATCGATCAGAGATAAAATAATTTCATAATATATAAATAGGGTGCAAACCTCACCTTACAAGTCGGTTTTGTGGGGTTGAGTTAGACTTAAAACTCATTTCTAACATGGTATCAGAACCAAATTAAAGCTTATCCTAGTAAACTTTCTTGGACATTCTGTTCCACCCGCTATGTCGGACCACCCATTTTTAGTCCCACGCACAAGATGAATATACCTCGGCGTGAGGGAATGTGTTGGAAGTCCCACATCGATCGACTAGAGATAAGGCAATTTCAAAATATATAAGTGAGGTGCAAACCTCACCTTATAAGCCGGTTTTGTGGGATTGAGTTAAGCTTAAAATCAACTTTTGACATATACAATGTTAGCTGTTTTGCCAATTAAGTACTCTCAAGTTTAGGAATAAGCTGTGATATATCATTTTACGAGATACATCAGATTTATATATACAAGAACCTGCTGACAATTCTACGAAATAGGGAAAACTTATTCTAGGGGAGAAATCCCTCTGATTATGAGATCGTTTCTCCATATACAATCCTAGTATTAATAGCAAGACATGTTGTAGTGATATAAAATAAAATTACAGCAAGGCTAATATAAAACTTCCTGAAATGTATCGAGGGCAACCACGGTTTTGACAAATACCATACAAGCTCAAACAAAAATGTTAGCGATATTTTGCGACATTGACAGTTGAATTTCCGGATCCCTTTTTCTATTTGAAAGTGAAATTAAAGAGTTTTAGGTATGAAAGAATTTTTTATTTGCATAATCAACTAATTCACAAATTATATAACTAGCTCAACAATTAAGGTATACAGTAAGCTCATCCAAATATTTTCACAGACAACCCTAGCATATTTCATATCTATAACACAAGAAATAGACCAATATGAGAATCCCAGAATTCCATCATTTAACACTTACACTTGCAGAGATGCAGCAGAGTGAAAATATACAATAGTATATGGTTTGTGCATTATAGGCTCAAACTCCTGAAATTTAACACACAACTTTTAGTATACTCAAAAAGTAAACAGCATAAACCAAAAGAATAAGGATTAAAAATTATTCATAAATGAAGATAAATTAAGAAAATTAAACTTCCCAACATTGAAGATAAATTTATAATAGCTGAGCTTATGCTTGTCAGCAGTACAATGTCAAGCTGAAGGATATAGCTCAATCACCTTCACTACATAAAGCACAAATCGCTCCAGATCAAGACATCTAAGCAAAAAGTGGGCCCCGACAACAACCATGACAGGACGGCCTTCACTGTCTACCCCTCCACGATAACTGAAAAACATAAGTATCTCCGAAATTAAAAGTAAATATCAATCTGAACACATGCATGAAATCTTCCTTTTGGATAGTTAAGAGATGCCAGAATACCAGAAAACTTCAAAGGGCCTAAAACTTTGTTATTTATTGTATCTATGGTTGAATTCTTACAAGAATTAGATATTATTAAGTATAATATAAACCTAACTCAACCTCGTAAAATCGATTTGTAAAATAAGGTTTGTATTTGCTATATACTATTATTTGGTGTGAGAGATTTCTAATAAATATAATCCGAAAACATTTTTCTTTTCTCTCTAACAAAATAAAATTTGTATCATTAATATTGCACAAGTGTCTTAGTATTACATCACGAGAAAATATATTTTCAAGTTAAGCTGAAAAAGTCATAACCAAAAGGACTGAAGAATTTAGCACCCATTGTTCAGTTCATCACTTGTTCAAATGACATAAATTTCTCAACCTAGAAATTTTGCTAACAATCAATTGAATTCATCAATCTTGCTACAGTTAAGCAAGCGTAAAATGAATGGTACTAGGAATTAGCTATTAGTTCTTTTATGGATGGGATTTAGGCCTAACTTAATCTTAGATGTGAAGTTTGCATCCTCTTTTATACTATAATTTGGTTAAAGTCTGTAGTTGACATGAGATCTCTAACAAGCTCCTCATTTATAGTTAATGCTAATTAGCTCTAAATTAGGAGATGATTCTAATAGGAACTTGGGTGTAATGAGGTGCCCAAGACCCACATCGGGTAATATGGGGTCCTCAATGGAGTATTTTAAGTGTTTGATTCACCACCCATAAAAGCTAGCTAGGGTTGATTCTACAATTGTTTGAGTGATGATGGGCCCATAACCCATAGGTCCCATGATCAGAACCTGGCTTTGGTAGCCAGATGAAGATAATATAAAGGAATTAGAATGAATATTTTAGAGTGTTAAATTTCCCTTTCTTAGGATCGCATATTTATAATATTCGTCAAAGGATAAAAATTGGGACTATAACGCAAGTTTGGTTTCCAGAATAGAAGAGAAGCCCTGATTCCTTGTTTTGAAGAAAAGGACTCAAAATGCCCCTGCTTGTGGACAAGAAAATTCACTCAATGAAACTCATCCACTCATTAAGGAATTCAGAGTTGGGCCAAGTCTACCAATTTTTCTCAAGGAGTCTGCCTCAAGCCTACACAAAACCAAGTTTTATTGCGAGTTAAACAGGTTAGGGGAATATATATAAGCACGTAAACTCGTATGTTTTTAAGTGTTGACAGATTTTAATAACCATGTATACGTGCAGACTTGTTAGCCACATATTTCTCCTCAATTTTATAAATAAAAACAATGAAACATATAAATATCCCTGACTAATTTAGGAACTGAAAGTATGCATGACAAAGCAATGAAATAGATATTACTTACACAATTTTCATCTCTGCAATTTCAGACAAATTTAAGGATTTTGCTTTCGAAAGATATCTAGAGTGCAGAGAATATTCTTCAGCGGCAGACAATGGAGATCCACCTATTTCACCAAATCCAAGCAAGTTAGCAAAATTCCAGCCTCTTTGTGCTTGAACAGTTTTTTCCCACTGCTCCAAACGTCTTTCATCAGGGTCCTTAATCAAAGACATGAAGGCGGGATCCAGAAATGTATCTAAATAAGATGTAGTCCTGTAAACACCAAATTAATCAGGAAAATTATACAAGTTATAAAAATGGATGACACCTATTTAGACAAATACAATGAAAAAGCTCCAAGAAAATATAGCTTATGGCAATTAATACTGTGGAAAACAAACATAAAGCCACAAGAACAGTAATTTTTAAGTGCTTGTTTGACCTGCACGGCAAAAACATTTGAGGAAATGGAAAAGTAGGTTTTGACCATTTTTTTCATTGCTGCTGAAGGGGCATTTAAAGAAGAAAATGTTGTCTGTTGCAATATGAAGCACAGTAGCATCGCAAAATTGCAACAAAAAAGTTAGATTACTGACCAAAATCATATTTTAAACTGCCATCTGCTTTCATTCTTAATAAAGTTCTTGACATTTAGCATTTTCATACAATCCACTCCCCCTACCTACTTTACATCTACGAAACAAAAATGTTTGTTAAAACATATATATCGGTTTCCATATTTTGTTATCTCATTTGTTTTCTCTTTGGATAATGAACATGCGTTAGTGCTTTAGGTTTCATAGAATATCAACACAATCAACACAATATAATACATTATAGAATATTATACAAAGTATCTTTCCCCTCCCCCACAATACCTAAGACCAAGCAATTTCAACAATTCCAAATTATTACCATTAGAGATGATAATTAAGAACAAATCTGACAATCGATAGAATGACTGGATGACAACAATCAAAATGTTAGTTTTATTCGTCAATTACCATTTGAAGAGAGAGAAAAATTCATCCCACATTCCAAATGGCAAGTAAAATCATATAATGGTGTCCCATCATTTATAATAGATAGATAGACTAAATAAAGTGAATTTATATGTGATACAGACTAATATAGGGTCTTAGTATAGAATGTTTTATTAGATTCGGTGAGATCTATTAATCTGAGCTTAGAATGGTAAATATTTCAAGAATCTCGCACTAAGTTAAAAAATTTACTAACCTGCGAAGTGAACCGACATCACTAACAGGAAGATCAACAGGAGCTCTAGCAGGTTTTGAAGCAATCTTTTTAGGCAAAGGTTTTATTCTGATTTTGCGCTCATCTATGACAGTCTCACCATTCTCATCCCCAACATCTGCAGGAAGCTTTGCCAAAGCCATCAACTCCTCTTGTTTATCCCGGGGAAAGTAGAGCGGAAGCAACCTACATGGATATTATATGAAAGGTAACAGTGAATACGTAACAAACTTGAAAAGAAAAGAAAATTAAACAAATATACTTTCGACAAGTTTATTTCATATAAAGCACCGGATACGTCAATAACAGAAAATAAAAATTACCTTTTATATATCTCAGTGTCAATTGTGCTGGTAGTGCAAAAGATGACAGCTGTTATATTGTCTTTGTGCTTCTCAAGAAATCGCCGCACAGTTCCTGAATACAAACACCTTAGCAAAGATATAGAAGAATGCAAAGTATAGAAACCAATAGTAACAATAATCAGACATCACAAACAGTTAAAACCAGTCATTCGTTATGTCTATACAATGAAATGAGGGTTTTGGAACTACATAAAATGGTAGAATTTTGCACAAAAGGATGCAACTATACAAGCATCTGCCTTCTTCGTAATTTGAACCTTGTCATCCCCTTAATCAATAATCTAATACTAGTTAGTAAGATGGAACACTAAAGAAGTAAACTGATATGCACCCGAGCATGTTTTGTCATTATATCTTCTTCCTCTCCCTTTCAATCAATGATTGATTTACTTTTCTTCTTAAGATAAAATTAGCTTGTTACTTTTTTCATTTTTCACATTAAAGACTGATATTCTCTGTATGGATGGAACAGCAATAAAGTAATTTATCTCCAAAAGAAGGTCAGTTTAATTCATACAACATTATCAGCCTCAACCTGTTTAATTTATTTGGTCAGGATAAATATCACAATAATGAACATATGAAATGTAAAATGTGCAAAAAACTCACTTATAGCTACATGCGCTGCTGGCTCACGGGGATAATTCTTTGCCTCAGTATAAATACATCCCATAGCAATACTGATTGATAAGTGCCAAACAAAAAAGTAAGTCTCAGATCTTTGAAGCTATATGGAAAACAAAATGTTTCAAGGAAACAAAAACCTTTTAAGCCCATGTTCAACTAAAAGTTCTAGGCAAGAACGATAGCAATGGCTTAAAGCGTTTTCTGCAGCAGTTTGGTACTTCGAAGCATACTTAGGCCCCACAGTATGGATAACTTTCCTGCAAGAAATTAATTGGTGTAAATTTCATATACAATGAATCTAACTTCATGCTGAGAGAATTAATTGGTGTAAATTTCATATGCAATGAATCTAACTTCAAGCTGAGAGAATTAATTGGTGTTGTAAAATAAGATGAAAAAGGGTTTTGGGATTAATCTCCCTTGTGTAAACCCTACACAAAGGATAGTTTATTTATAATGATAATGGGCCAAACCCAAAAATACATAATGGGCTCAGCCCAACTACTAAACAAAACATTATATCATCTAACACTCCCCCTCAAGCTAGTGCATACAAATCGTATGTACCAAGCTTGCTACAAAGATAATCAATTCTAGGTCCTCGAAGAGACTTAGTGAAAATATCTGCTAATTGATCACTTGAGTTGACAAACTCGGTCTTGATGTCCCCGGATAGGATTTTTTCTCGAATGAAGTGACAGTCAATTTCAATGTGTTTGGTCCTCTCATGAAAGACAGGATTAGAGCTAATGTAAAGAGCAGCCTGATTGTCACATATGAGTGTCATTTGAGTGACATCTCCAAATTGCAATTCTTAAAGCAATTGCTTAAGCCAAACAAGTTCACAAGTGGCTAAAGCCATAGCTCTATATTCCGCTTCTACACTAGATCTTGCCACAACACTTTGTTGCTTGCTCTTCCAAGAGATCAAATTACCACCAATCGAGACACAATATGCGGAAGTAGATCTTCTGTCGAAAGGTGATCCTGCCCAGTCAACATCTGAATAGCATACAACTTTTGTATTAGATTTGGAATCATATAGTAAACCTTTTCCAGGAGAGCTTTTGATATACTTTAATATGCGAATGATTGCATTCCAATGTTCTTCACATGGGGAATTAAGGAATTGACTCACCACGCGTACAGCAAAAGAAATATCAGGACGAGTAACAGTAAGATAATTCAACTTTCCAACTAATCGTCTATATTGTTCAGGATCTAAGAAAGGCTCCCCCTGTTTAGGTAGAAATTTAATATTAGGATCCATGGGTGTTTCTACAGCTTTAGAATTCATTAACCCAGTTTCCTCCAAAATATCCAATACATATTTCCTCTGAGATATGACAATAACACTATTGCATTGTGCTACTTCAATACCCAAGAAATACCTGAGTTTTCCAAAATCTTTGGTCTGAAAATGACGACAAAGATGTTGCTTTAAGAGGGAGATGCCAAGGTTGTCGCTTCTAGTGAGAACAATGTCATCAACATATACTATTAAGTAGATACATCCAGGACTGGAGTGACGATAAAAAACTAAATGATCCACTTCACTGCGAGACATACCAAATTGTTGAACAAAACTACTGAATTTTCCAAACCAGGCCCGAGGAGACTGCTTTAGGCCATATAAAGATTTGTGAAGACGACAAACCAATCCAGAAGACTCCCCCTGAACAACAAAACTCGGAGGTTGATCCATATAAATTTCTTCATTCAAATCGCCATTTAGGAATGCATTTTTGACATCAAGTTGGTGAAGAGGCCATTGTCAAAGAGCAGCCATGGCAAAGAATAAGCGAACAGATGCCATCTTGGCCACTGGAAAAAAGGTATCACCATAATCCAAACCAAAGATTTGTGTGTAACCTTTGGCAACAAGGCGAGCTTTGAGATGGTCAACAGTACCATTAGGGCCAACTTTGATAGCATAGACCAACCTGCAACCAACAACAGATTTCCAAGATGGTAATTGGACAAGATCCCACGTTCCACTATGCCTGAGAGCACTCAATTCATCAAGTATGGCCTAACGCCAACCAGGGTGGACTAATGCATCACCTAAAGATTTTGGAATTGACAAAGAGGAAATAGACGAAAGGCATGTATAGAAAGATGGAGAGATTCTATGATAACTCAAAGTAGCATAATGGGGGGAATGATTACGGGTAGAACGCATACCTTTACGAAGGGCAATGGGAAGATCAGACTCAATTCTTGGAACCGTAGGAAACAAATAACTCGGCACTTGATGTGAGTCATGTGGTGGTGGTTGGCAACAGTGTCTTCTGCTATAAACCTGAAGAGGTGGTCTATCCGCAATAGGTACACTCGGAGGTGGCTGAGGAGAATCCGAGGTGGCACTGGAAGTGGGCACACTAGGAGGATCACACACAATAGGGATATCTATAGTAGTAGATGGTGGCTCACAACGAGAAGAGAAGTGTGTGAAGTAAAAAGAAGACTAGTCAAAGGTGACATCAGCAGAGATAAAATGACGGTTGAGGGAAGGAGAGAAACACTTATACCCTTTTTGTGAGCGTGGGATCCTAAGAAGACACATTTGTGTGCTCTCGGAGACAACTTATCCAGGCTAGGACTAAAATCGTGAACAAAACATGTGGACCCAAAGACTTTAAGAGGTAAAGGGTGAAGAGGGTCGTGAGGAAATAAAATAGAATGAGGAACTTGGTTATGCAAGACTGAAGAAGGCATGCGATTAATGCATCACCCCAAAAATGTGAAGGAATTGCACCATGAATTAAAAGAGTGTGAGTTGTTTCAATAAAGTGCCTATTCTTGCGCTCAGCCACTCCATTTTGTTGGGGTGTATAAGCACATGATGTTTGATGAAGAATGCCCTGAGAAGCCATAAAATGTTTGAAGGATTGAGAGAGATATTCACGACCATTATCACTTCGCAAATTTCAAATAGATCTCTCAAACTGAATTTTAATTTCATGAAAGAATGATTGAAAAATAGAGAACAACTCAAAACGATTTTTCATTAAATATAACCAAGTACATCTTGAATAATCATCAATAAAAGTAACAAAATACTGAAAACCTAAAGTAGATTTAACACGACTAGGTCCCCAAATGTCCGAATGAACTAATGCAAAAGGGGACAAAGCCCGTTGTGAGACATTACAAGGAAAAGAACTACGACTATGCTTTCCTAATTAACAAGACTCACACGACAAACTAGATAACTTGGACAAGCTGGGGACAAGTTGTTGCAGTTTGGCAAGGCTGGGATGACCAAATTGTGCATGAAGAAGGGATGTTGATTCCATAGCTGCGCCAACATGTGAAGGAGGACGAAGATGATACAGACCATGAGACTCACATTCGGTGCCAATCATGTGTCTCGAACTCCGGTCCTGTAAACAAATAGAATCTTTGGTAAAGGAAATAATACAATCAAGAGAACGAGTTAGACGACTGACGGATAATAAATTGAATGGAGACCTAGGGACATAAAGAACATGATCAATGGATATGGCTGAAAAAATATTAACAGTACCAACACCATGAGATGAGACTCTAGACCCATCAGCCATTGTAACTGAGGGTAAATGATCCGGACAAGACAAAGAAGAAAACAAAAATTTGTTACCAGTAATATGATCTATGGCCCCTGAGTCAAGAACCCAAGGACCAAGAGAATCAAAGTGAGTCCGGCCAACAAATGATGTACCTGTGCGTGCAACAAAGGCAGATATAGTGGAACTAGAACTCTAACGTTCCTCATACTATTTGAGAAAGTCATTGAAAATGGCAGGGTGCCCTGCGGTATCAGATGAAGCAGGATCCGCAGTCGCTGATCGGGGAGGAGGATCAGAGTGAACCACTACAGTAGACCGAGGAGGACGTCCATAAAGAGCATAACACTTGTTAATCTTGTGGCCTAACTTGCCACAATGGTCACACTTGGGTTGTCCCTTTCCTGGCTTGCGAAAACGATTGCGATCATCTCGTTGAGAGGCCAAGACTGAGGAATCATCAGCACAAGTAGATGTATCAATAACTTGTTTTCTTGGCACACGTAAAAGGGCAGAACTAGTAGTAGTAAAGTTGGGCACAACAGAAGACCCCAAAATCTGGTCGCGAACATGGGAATATTCATCGGAAAGACCATGTAATGCCAACAACATAAAGAACTTTGACCGTTGCTCAAGTTCTTTGGCTGGAGTAGAGGCCGGAGGCAATAACTCATTAAACTCATGGAGAAGGGCATGAATTTTGCCCAAATATTCAGCCATGAGACCAGGACTCCGCGGAGCAACAATCGTGAGAAGATCCTGACAAACACCATAAAGACGTTGAGTGTCATTGGTGTATAATAACTTGGCTTGTGCCCAAACGTCTGAACATGTTTCGTATGAACGAAACATTTGTTTCAGCGAAGAGGTAATGGTGGACTTAATGACGATGCATAATTGGGCATCAATTTTTGTCCAGCGGGAAGCTTCATCTGCAGCAACTGTAGTTACACTCTGGGTGAGATGATCTTCATATCCTTGACTCTTGAGCCAAAGTTTGATATCGGATGCCCATGTCACATAATTTGTGCCATCCAACTTGTCAATGTATAAATGCACATTGACGTAGTTGGTATAAACAGAGGGTTCAGACAGAGAGGTGCTTGAAGATGACACACCTGAAGTGGCAGCGGAAGAAGCCATAGAGGGAGAAACCCTATGCAATGAATCTAACTTCAAGCTGAGAGAATTATATATGCAAACGAATACAGATCAGAAACAAGGTTTCAGAACCCATTAACATAATTTGTGTAGCATGACAAATGACTTAATGATCTCATCTCACACCAAAACATACGAAAAGAGAAAACAAGTTTCTGCCAATGTCCACATTGCAGTGTCCACATGCATGCACTCACAATCGCATATGCTATAATTTACAAATCCAAATCCATGCCACTGTACACTTATACACGTGCATTGGATCACATATGCCATTCATAATATACAATCAAAATTCAAAAGCGATCAAAGGTAGCATGAGAATGCAACAGCACTGACTTAAAGACATTCTCAGTTTCCTTTCTCCAAGAGAGGAGACAAAAAAAATTATACTGTAATAGCGTGGAGACAAAAAAAAATTATAGTGTAATAGCAATTTCCGACTTTGAAAAGGAAAAAAAGGGAGTCTATATACAAACCTTGCAGGAAGGTCATAGGCATTGGTTACTTTCGCCATCCCTGTTCGACATCCACCCTGTCAACAATTGAGATATGTGATATCAATTAAATTATCATAACCATTTCAAGAAAGCTGCTTCCTGGCATGTCATTTTATGGATTGTTGAAACATAATGATGACACAATGCTGCCATCTTGAGCTCAATCTCCCAACCAAAATATTATCACACCCAACAAATAAAAAATTCCAAAGAAAATATAATAATCACTAAATTTACGAGCTCAAATAAAATTGAGCGCATAATAAAATTATTACATTACAATTTATAACTTATAAGAACTATACCAAAGTTGCACATTCTTCTGCAAGGCCAGGTCCAGCTGCTGCATGCAATCCAGGGCTGCTGTGTGATTCATCCAAGACCTGTAGACAATAAATGCAAGCAAGCTAAGAAATATAATGCTATTAGCTCAATTATATTATTTACTGGAGGTCCAGTACCGACTTGCTACATAGTATAGTATCATTACATACATAATCATAATAGTCTAAGGTGCAACATAATTGTTGAGAATTGATAGAACTTATATGTGACTCAATTTCCAATGTCATGACAGACACAGGACAGAAAAAAGTGAGCATTGAGCAACAGGCAGGTAAAAATTGGTCTTTGTCAAGTTTATTTAAAATATAGATCCTGCGTTAATGACATCATTTCAATAAATTTACCCAGAGATTCTTTCTTAAGGTTCAATATTGTGTGATTTTATTACTTATCAGGAATAAGTCACTTTTAGCTGAAAATTTAATTACACTCAAGCATCAGAAAGCAAGTGCCTCTAAGAATTCAATGACTCAAAAAGAAATATTTATGCAATTTCTCTAAAGATGGGTTTCTTGTATGTTGAAATTAATAGGGAAAGAGGAAAGGAGATAATAAAAAAGACAGAATAGTCTATTTAGTATCTATGATAATATCATTGAGCTCCTAAATCCTAATTCTAGTTAAATAAAGGAACAAATCCTGAAATATGGAAAATCCATTTAGACTACGAGAACATACTCAAAAATACCATAAAGGTACTATCAGATATTTTCTACATATTCTCAAACTAAAGCTTATTCAGCTTCCAACTTGTTAATGAACATTTAAAGCTCAGGAAGGTGGCAAATGCTAATCATTGACAAGGAGGCCTCATCTGACAAGAGAGAACAACGTCTGAAGATGGGAGGTAATAGTGACCAAAAAGGGGCAGAAGGCACCCCCATGATGGACATGAAGTCATACATTAGACAAACTATTAGCTCTTGTTTATTATAATATTAGGCTACTAGTTATAATTAATTAAGCAAACAAAATATTATGGAAGGTGGAAACAAATTGTAAGAAAACATTTAAAGTAATCAAAATACTTCAAATAAAACAATGACACTGAGATATTTTATAGATATTCTAATATCATCAATGCCAGTGTCCAATAGGAGATGCATGCAAATAAATAAATTGAGCATGAAGAACAATAACACTTTCTCAATTGGAGAGAACATGCACATGAATAAAGCAATCGCTTTATATGATAAAACAACCACTCTGGCGTCCTTATCAGTCCAAACTGTTACCTAGGAGTCCTTACAGATCATAATATCATAAAAGAATGAAGAAAGGAAAACCGATCAGAAATTAAAACAATCTTTAACTTAACTTAAGAACAGCAGTAGAAATTTACAGTTTATCCAAAAAGTTCAATGTCAATTGTTTTCTAGTGTAGACACAAACAAGTAATGATCGCAAACTCCTTCAACAGGTGATCCTATTTTCTTGCTTTGTTTGCACAACTTGAATTACAGTAAAAACAAAGAAAATATCTTAACATTAACTAACTCTCAATTACCAAACCAAGAAAAGCTAAACCAAACTACATAAATATGTAAAGAAAAACCAAACTATGTCACTACTAAACACACATGCACTCACTCACCTCATTTGTTGAATTTACCACAGCATCCACCTCAAGGTTCCAGGGGTTACCCCTCCACAAGTATATCTTGGAATTAACTTCATGGTTAACAGGAAACCTTGACTCAGAACCACTGCCACCGCTCTCTGTCCCGGACTTGAACGTCAAGGGATCAGGAAAGTATGAACTAGAAAATGCTGAGTCTCCGTTGTTATGCTCTAAGGAATGTTCAGCATCAATCCACCTTGGAACTTGATCCAAAGTCACAACAGAGTCCCCACTATCATTTGGCAATCCACCCCGGGATGTGGCTGAATCTGCAGTAGCCACAGGCCTATACATTTCAGGGACTCCTAAAATCAACAGCACCAATCCTTATGTTGAGGTTCTTCCAAATAACCTTTGCAAGTTCCACAATTGCACATTAACAATCCCGAATTCACACCTTGGCTATTCAATCAGCACAATCTCAACCATGAGAACCTCCTATAAAACAAAACATGAGATTCCAAAACAAATTTCATGGGCAAACCTTTTCTTCAACTAACATTTGTCCAGCGAGGAAGAAAACGCAATAACAAAAAAAAACAGGATTTTCAATTTTCAAGGCTAAATGAAGAGGAAAACTCGTCATATTATTTCCCTTCGATATGAAGGGGGCAAATTTTGATATATATGAAAAGGGAAAACCTTAATTTCTCATGGAGAAAACGTTAATATCTGAAACTGAAATCTGGGTTTCGAAAAGCAGCACCTTCTTTCGCTTCTTCTCCTTAAAGTTTGTTCATTTGGGGATCAAATGAGATATAATACAACACTGTTGTTGCTGGTTACACGGGACGATGAGCTTGAAAAGTTTAAATTTTTATTTAATTATTGATTTTATATATATAAAAAAAAAAAGAAAAAAGATTACGTTTGTTTGATTTTTGTCTTTTAGGTAATGTTTTTATCAGATTGCGGTGCCAATGATTAAGCAACAAATTAATATTAATTAATTGATTATTTAATAGTTTCCCGTAATATTTTTTAAGAATAATTGCAATGTTACTATTTACATACAATTATGATGGTTCGTATTCACTGTTTATGAGTACACATCTTAACTAATTATATATATATTATTAAATATCTAAATTTATCTTCAAATAAAATTTTCAATTATGTATTTCCATGAAAATTTAAGATTCATTTACACCAAAAATATTAATAAAAAAAATCTATCAATAACTATATTCATCTTGGTAAGTATTTACTTAATTATATACAAAATCTCCCAAAAAATATTGGGAATAAACAAACATGCCATCAAGGTACTAAGAATAATAATTCAATCAATTTCAAACAAAATAATATTTAAGTGAATCTTCCAATAGTAACGATAATTTTAGAAAAAAAAAAAAGATTTTAACCGATATTCTTTGAGTTCAAATTAAGCGTAATTCTTAAATATGAGAAAGTTATATTAACCAAATTTTTATTGTATCCATCGATATTCTTAATTTGAACGTGACATGACAGTTAATCTGACAAAACAAAGGAAATAACGAGAAAAAAAATAGAAAATGTTTCTACATATACCAATGCTTAGTTCCTAAATAAATTAGGAATAATATTGTGATATTATATTAAAATCGAGTTTAAATCTAATTTGATACCATAAAATTAGATTATAAGATAAGAATTACTCAATTTATATATTGCAAATTAGTTTTATATTGAACATCTTCAGAACTTTGATCCTACTGAAATTCACTTCACAAGTCCCAAGTTTCAAACATCGTGACAAAAATGACCGAAGTGATTTTACGTAAACAAACCAAGTTTTCCTTGTGTGTGCTGAGTTGTGTGCAAATTAAATCCAGAACTTAACATGCTGACGAACACAAGAGAGGCAAGGGGAAAAGGACACAATTGTAGTGGGTTCTACACAAAACCCTTGCTTTATGCTGATTCAACACACATTCACGTGCCATGTTCCCTAGTGACCAAGTAATACATTGATTGGAAAACCGTGCAATTGTTTTTTTTTTCTTCAGACGTGACAAAATGGGTCGGTCTATTCAACCGTCTGTGACCTGTAAAAAATGGTCGAGTCGAGCTAGTTTATCAAACAGAAACCGATCAATAATTACAATTTAGTCCGTATAGGACAGGTCTGGTCGAACTGTTTCGTTCACTTTTTTTTCTTTTTTTTTTTAAATTTTTTTAAAACTTTTTTAATTTGTTTTTAATTCTTTTATTTTTAAAATTTGTTTATATTTACATATAAATTATTATTAAAGGCATATTTAATCAAATAAAATATTTTTAAAATTTTTAATTGATTAGTTAATGTTTTTAATTAGATAAATTAAAATAATTATTAAATTTACATATTAAATTATTAAATTATAACTAATAATTGAAACTTAATTGGTAGGTATCAATGATTTAAATTATAATACTATTATATATTTACATATTTAAAAAATATAATATAAAAAATTAATCTTTTTAATTACTTTTATTTTTTTAAAACGGGTTAGCTGGCCGATACTTTGGCCTGTCAAGTTGACGGGCTGGACGAGACGGCCAAAACGGGCTAACAGGTTAAAACTTTCAACCTAACTCGTCTTTTTTAACACTGGCTGACAGACTAGCCCGTTGAACCAAATCCGTTTTGACACCCGTATTTTTTCCAATCCATTAGTACTATTTGATTTTATGATTTTTTATGTTAGATTTTAAGTTTAATTTAATTTTAATTTTTTTTATAAAATTAATTTATAAAATAAAATTTACACCTACTTATATATTATAAATATATTTTATTTTTAATCGATGTGAAATTATTTTATAAAACCGATTCATAAAATAAAATTTATTCTTATTATATATTATTTTTAATTGATGTAGAATAGTTTTCATGTCGAAACTTCTATATCTTAAAAACTTGAAACTGAATATTAATAGTAGTCGGATAATAACCCGACACTAAGTGTGATACAATAATGGAATAGGCAAATTGATCCGAATACTCTCTAATTTTTGTCAATTCGACGGTTTATGTGACATTCTAACCTATAATAATGTTTGATGTTAGGAACTTGAGTGTTTGTTTTATTATAAAATTTAGATAAATAGGTGTCAAATCTTACCTGAAAGTATTGAAATAGATACTTGTGAATTATTCATACATGCATGTGAGATCAGAGTTTGATCCTCAGACAAATTTTTATGTTAATTTGTGAAAGCTTTATTACTTTTTTTTGTTAGAATGCTTATCAGAATTTGTATGAATTTACCAATTTTTGGATGTGATGAACCTGCACAAGAATGGTAGTAACATAACAAGAGAGGGGGAAAGAAGCATAAAGGAAAATGAGATGAAAGCTTCTAAAGTAGGAATGAAGTATGAGTTTTTTTCTGAATAATAATAGACATAAATAAATGATGTGGGAAGGATTCAGAACAAAATTTTGAAAATCTGCAATAGACCTATCTGTTTCTTCACCTTGTAGAATTCTAAATGCTTAAAGTTGCAGCTGTTCATAATTTATGTTAAACCCTTTTTGATTATCTTTTGTTCTGTATGGTGTAATGAGATGATGATGTTACTCTTGTCCAGCTTTCTGCTTCAACATTGCTATGAATTTGTCCCTCTCCTCTGGAGACATTCCCTCTGCAGAACAATCTCCAACTCCCCATTCTGCTCCTCTTATGCAGTACTTGTTCTCAATTTCTTTACGGTTTCTGAACACCAAAAAACTGTCATTGTTTCTTCATCACAATAGATGCAACAAAATCATAAACAAGTCATTCGAATCATTAAGGTATTAGATTGCAGTCATAAGGGTTTTCTCCTAAATTTTTACATGGAAAGAAACTGAAAAAGATAACAACTAATTTACTCATTTTTCTTAATTCTTAAACATGGCCCTGGTAGAGATTATTCATGACTAGTAACATTAGGTTTCAAACTTTGAACCACTTGGTAAATAACTCATTCTATGATTATTGTCTAAAATTTACTAAAAATTATACAATTATAAGTAAAATTTGAGAGGTCTTTAGATTAGCAGAAAAATACAACATCACAACGAGACATGAGTCGAGTTCAACAAAAATAAGGGATTAACAATATTTTCAACACAAAAACTTAAAATAATGAGTATACTAGTCTTCATCCTTGTATGGTCTTGTATGGTATTCAATTCTCAACTTTCATATTTGCATTTTTCATTTATCATTTACCATCTATATAGTCCAATGCAGTATCATAAGATTTTGACTCTGCAAACAACACACGCAATTAAAACAAAAAAGATTACTTCTCTTTATTCAACTTGGATTGCTCAAGCAGTTTCTTCAGCAAAGGAGACGACTTAATTCTTTCATCATTCTCTGCATATTTCTTCTGGTTTTCATCTGCAAAAACAGAAATGAACCCAGTTTCAGTTTCATCAATTTCAGCTGATTTCAGAAAACAAAAGCACAATAGTTTAAGTTGGGACCATTGAGATTTTTGAGAAAGTCAATCTGTGGTAGCTGAGGACCAGGAACAGCCTCTAGACCAGAAATTCCTGACATGAATCCAGCATTTGCTGCATAATACGAAAATGCTCATACTTTCAGTTAATAATAACCATATTTTTCAGGAAAATAAGATTGGTACGGTCGATTAAAAAGAGAAATGAAAAAAACATTATTAAAGAATACACTTTAAGTCTAACTCAACTCAACTCTAAAAAACTTGACTTATAAAATAAACTTCCAACAAACATTTATCGATAAAATAATAAATCAATGAATGAAATTTCAGCCGACACAACACCACGTAATGACACAACATAGTACAAGAAAGCAGCAACACATGATAGTGGTACCTACCAGGGGTTGTCCAAAGAAGAATGGCAAGTGAAGCAGCCAAAGGAACTGAGTTTTGAAGTGGTTTGCATGAAGGAAGAGAAGGAAAAGGCAAAGAATTTGTGGATATTCTAATTTGAAACTTCTTTTGAGGAGTGCTGAGTTTTTCAGTGAAAGAAGAATTTGTTGATGAAATCTGAATGAAAGAGGGTAGTGAAGTGGAAACCATGATTGATTGGCTTCTCCCTTTTCTGCACAACACTGAGAAGGAAAAAGCAAATGAGATAAGGGAGAGCAGAAACAGAAGGCTCATATTGCTTCCTTATATGATCTATTTTATGTTATGTTAAATTTTTACTCTCCTATATTTTGCTTTAACAATTAAACTAATGCAATTTTTAAACGGCATCACATGGTACTTTTTTAGTTGTTATTTAACTAAATTTAATTTTTTATTAATAATTTACATTTTATTAAAGACATTAAATAATAATAATAATAGTAATAATAATAAAAAAAATAGATCTGATGTTCGTAAGTCTTTTTTTTTCTTCTTTTAAATTTTATCACTTAAAAGTAGTGTAAAGAAGTCGAATAGATTATGTAATAAGATCGTATTGAATTTACAATGTTTAAGTTGAAAACCATGTAAATATTACATTTATAAAATATTTAAAATTAATTAGGCTAGATTACAAGAAAAAAAAATTAAGATTTAATTATGCTTTTAGTTTTTAATATTTGAGATAATATGTATAGTCTCCTAAATTTGAAAATAAAGTTTTTTTTTCACTCAACACTAAATTTGGGAGACTAAATGCTTTTTTTAGGATTTAGATGTTAAGGTTTGAGGGCTAGAATTAAAAGTTTAAGAGTTTGATTTTAAACTTGTTTTAATTTAACCCTTAAAATTTTCTGTTTAGGGATTAAAATCTTTTTCATTTTTATTTTAAGAAACTTAAAAAAATAAAATTTGAGGATAAAAACTAGAATTATCCTAAATTTCAGGATTAAAAATAATTAAACTAATGTCTATACATAAATACTGATTTTAAATATCACCAGCAATTAAATACATGAAAAGAAAATGGTATATGCATTAAAATGACATTGTTAAATAATAAATATTTTTTAATAAGAAAATATTTGTGTTTCTATATAATATCATGATCTATGAGATAAAATACTGTTAATAAATTTTACGTATGTTAAAAGTGAAATCAGAAGTATTTTATTTATAATAGGAGTTTAAAAGTAATGTTCCAAATGTTTGATGCGATGTATATTGAAGAAAACTAAATACATATTATTAAATACTTTTAATTCTTAAAAATAAATATTAAATATCACTATAAAAATTGAAGAAAAGTAAATACATATTATTAAATACTTTTAATTCTTAAAAATAAATGTTAAATATCACTATAAAAATTTAAACATTTTAAAAACTAAAAATTACTGATAACTACTAAAATAGTTATTACTATAAATAAAAAAATTACAATTAATTTATAAATTAAAGACTAAATTAGTAAATCTTAGATGATGTCAAAATTTAACTACTTATTATCAAGGATTAAATATGTTTTTATCCCTTAACATTCAGTGAATTTTGAAATTAGTTCATTTTGAAAGTTTGGACCAATTTAATCATTTATCTTTCGAAATACATGGATATAATCCTTTTAATCATATTTTGTTATGTTTATTTAATATTTCGTACACATTTCAGGATTTAATTTGAGTTATTTATATTGTTTAACACATTTTTTTTAATGTTAAGTCAAATTCTATTATGAAACGCGCTTCAAATGTCAAATAAACTTAACAAAATTTGCTTAAAAGGACTAAATCCACCTATTTTGAGAGATGAAAAACTAAATTGGTTCAAAGTTTCAAAATAGACTAATTTCAAAATTCACTAAAAGTCAAAAGAGCAAAAACATATTTAACCCTATTATCAACGTGCATTCCCATTTGTTTTTGTCACTCCTATACTTTTCTAGACATTTTTGTACATTATCCACTACTTTTCTTAAATAGGAAACCTTTATCTTATAATAAGCAAGAGGCTTTAAATCTTTTTCATACTCTAAATAGCCTTTAGCATTTGAATAAAAAGATGACTTTTTACAAAGTAGACTAGCAATGCATTACCATGTAGTTAAAATCTTCTTGAGTTACATCTTCTCCATTCTTATAACATGCATTTATTCTTATTTGTTGGAGATCATTCTTTTCTTTTTTCAACTTCTCTTGTAACTTTTTCCTCAATCAAAGTTGTTATCCTCTTCTTTTTTTTATCTTTTTACTTTTTTTAACAACTTCACAAATATTACCTTCACCTCGTTTGAAACACTACAACAAAAAATAACATCTTTTTTTCTTCCAACGAGATGATGCTTCATCCTTGCTCTACATTTACTAAAATTCAGGATGCCATACATACAAGAACCGTGATTCGTGCAATTTTGAAAACATTTCACATAATACAAGAGCAATTGGAGAGTAAATATAAATACTAACATTTCAACGATTTATATCTCGAGTGTGGAAAATCCTATCGTATCATACTGTTTGTATCTTATATCCCAATATACAAATAGATAGATTTTAAGGATTTACTCACTAAAACTTCATAAACTACACCACTTACTTAATCACCTAATGAAATTGTAATAACTTAAAATTAATATGACTAGTTTATATTAAAAATTATAGTAAATATTTTTTAATAAACTCGGTAAATAATATGTCGTTACATAATTAAATTAACTTTAATATTGTAGCCAAATTAAATTATTCGATATATAATTTATCTACATCTTTCTGATCTAAAAAGATGGCAAAATTTGACAACTAAATATATAGGTAAAGATAAGTTTTTGGCTGTGCAGAACAATGGTATGATGGTCTCAATTTTTCAAGAAAGTAACCACTACTAATGAATCGCAATATAATTACCATAACCCTACGACTCTACTCTTTTATACTGATAACTCCAACATGGCCTTGGCAGCACCAATTAGTAATGGTCTTAATTCATCTGTAGCACGACCAAGAACTGTGTACCCTTCCTTGTCCTCCACATCCACATCTGCTCCATGTCTTATCAGAAGGAGAGCTACCTGTAAAACATACACATCAAAAAGGTTTATGTCCCAAGAGTTGATGTATAATGTTCAATAATTATAGGACTCGTATAACAAAACTGTCACCAAAACATATTCCTCATCATTCATGAAATGTACTCCATATAACAAGTTACCAGATAGTTAGTTTCTTGACAAGTTTTGTCAAACATAGCCAACATCTAACAACTACCAGCCAAAATTTCCTTTTCAGGTGCCTTCAACATCTAACAACTCCATATAACATATTTCTCAGTAAAATTGTTCATATGGTTCAATGTGTACTTTTGCTATTGCAGAGTACACATGTGTGCAAGCTCACATATAAAATAAGCATACCTCTTTGTTATGGCAAATCACAGCATTCATCAGAGGAGTTTGACCAGTTCTATCAATAATGTCAACCTCTGCTCCTTCTTCAATCAAAAGCTCACACAACTCAGATTTACCAGTGCTAGCTGCCCGGTGCAATGGAGTGCTACCAATCTGATTAAGTACAAGACATACACTAAATTAGTATACATGTTATCTTTAACAATGCGATTATGAAGAAAAGGGATACAGTGAAACTAGTGTCACAAACCCATCAAATGTTTCCATGCTACAACCTTATCTTTTATGTTAATCTTGGCATCATGGGAGATGAGGATTTCAGCAATCTTCAACCAACCTTTGCTGGCTGCATAATGTAAAGCAGCGCGACCCCCATTATTTTTCAGATTAACATCAGCTCCTACCAAACACGAAGAACAAGAACATTTGAGATGATTGATGAATCTTTAGCAAATGAAGTTTTAGTCTGGAAAGGTATAGGTCAACACGCAGGAGCTACATTTTATCACTAGACTTGTGATTCTTCAAGAGCAATTCCACAATTTATAAAATACAGACAGCGCACAATAGTAGCCTACAGATTCAATCAACGATGTAGAAAATGAAAATTAATAGAAATGACACTTGAAAGCACCCAACAAACTGTTACCACCATTTTCATCACAAACTACATAAATTTAAAAGCTTCCCAACACTAATCCACAATCTGAACAGAGCCAAAAGATGGGACCAATGTGCAGTAAAAGGCTGGAACACTATGAAGATGGAGAAAGATGCATATCAAGTCCTCAACTCTATTGTATAACAATAAGAAATTGAAATCAAACATCAGAGAAACCCCATAAAGAAGATGGTTATTAATAAACAACTATAAACAAATAAATAGTACCAGCTCCAAGGGTTTTAAACCGTGGCTACCCTCAGAATTAGTGTTTCCTCATTATCCTTGATAATGTGGTAGACTGCTGACAAATGCGACCAATGCAGGTGAACTAACGATTTTAATGCCTTCATAAAAACCCCAAAAAATTTGCATAGGGTCACAGTCACCGGGACTGTCTTCCTAAAACCTTTGTACAACATCTTACTTAATATCAAGTCTCACAATACAGTAGCATTCAAATCTTTTAGAAAGGTAACTCTAAACTTTTAACTCTACAAAACTGACTTAGTAAAACTAGGTTTGTACTCATCTATATATTATTATTTGGCCATATCTTTAGAAGATATGAGATTTCTAACACATACCCTAACGATTAGGCATGTGAACAGAGGAAGGCCAAATAACAGATAAGACAATAGACCAACAAACCTCCTCTTACTATGATGAAATTTAAACCTAATTTATCTTTACAAAACTGACTTTAAAAGAAGAGATTTTCAACTACCTATGTATTATTATTTGGCCACATCTATATGATGTGAGATCTTCAACAAAATCAATCATCGTTCTTAGTAAACAGACACTAACTACTTATCCACCCAGATTACACTTCAATTCTGAAGGGGGAAAACGGTGCTGATTGAGATCAGGAATAAATAATAATGATAATTAAGTAAAAAGTAATGTGTAGAGTTAACTAAAAAAAAATCTTTTGACCTTTGCTCAATAGAGACTTCACTATCTCCAAATTCCCAATGCTGGCGGCGGAGTGAAGCGGCGCCCACCCTTCCTCATCGGCACTATTCACCACACCAGCAGACCCATCACAAGATAACAGTATGTTCACCACCTAAACAAATTCATTCCAAGGAACAACAATAAAAACAACGATTCCAACAACTAAAAACCCTAATTTCAAACTTTGGTGGCAAATGCACAACGAATGCATATGCATATTTATAACAATTGAAGGAAAAACAAAGAGACCCTTTTGAAAAGGGGCAAAAGGGTACCTGGGAGTGGCCGAAAGAGGCGGCAACGTGGAGAAGGGAGCGAGCATCTTCGTTTCTGAGAGAGAGCGCTTTAGAGAGGGTTTCAGCGGAGAGCGCTTGGAACGTTGCAGCATCACCTTCTTCAGCTGCTTTGAACAAGTCCTTCTCTTTCACGTCGTGTTGCTTCTTCTCGCTGTCCACTTCCATCTCCATCGTTTTCTTCTTTCACTGATTTTCACGTTTATCTGGGAGCCAAACTTTGCTGCAATGCAACTGCAAAAGAGTACAGAATGTAAAGTCCAAATTCTAATGAATTTGGGATGGGTTTTTTTTTTAGCACGAAACTTGCGCAAAGATCATAAAGATTTCCACAAATCTAACCAGAAAAATAAATAAATTACAACTGTGTTAAATTTTTTATAAGTTTGGCAAACAGTGGAGGTGGCGTTGCATATTTTTTATTTGACCGGTGTTACTAAATACAAAATATGTGTTTTTAATTTTTTTTCTTTATAATTTAGGTTTTAAAAAACATGTTTTAATTTATTTTCTTTATAGTAACCAGCATAAGTACTGATGTTATTGGGTATGTGTGTATGTATATTTTTTAAAGAAGTCAATATTAAAGAGAAATATATTTGAATAAACTAAGATATTTGAAACCCAATCTCAACTAAAAAAATTAAATGTTAGTTATACAAAGTATGTAACATCCCATTTATTTAATAAAATTAAATAAAAGATATGTCACACAAATAGAAATTTAGAGACAAGTTCTGGAGTATAAACATTACTCCTTACAATATCCAAAAATGCTAGGAGAAATTAAGACACACCATGATGCCAGATACAACTAAGAATCCAAGAACTTAACGAAATTTAATAGAATACTAAAGAGCAAAGCGTACATGGGTCATAGCCCTAAAGAAAAACCCAAAAGCAGAAGTCAATCCCAAGGCTACGCAGCGGAACCATCACCTCCCTATTGACCACGGGTGTTCCTCGCATCTGCTCACATCAACAAGTTGATGATCATCGCAAAAGAGAGTACCACACAGCAGAACACACAACAATAACAGAGGGTAAGCTAGAGCCAAAAGTGGTTTTATCATGCCATCAGATATACTTTCACAATCAATTATACATACATCATCCAAGCATGTTATGACCTTCCAAAACAATACACTAAGACTCGACTCGACTCATCCGGATACATATAACCTGGTCGGATTCAGCGGATGCTTGCACTTGTGGTGGATACCTCTGCTCACCCCCGAGCTAAGTATTACAAGTGTTACAATGAATCAATTTCCCTCACACACAAGGTTAACCCTTAATGAGTTTCAGGCCTCCTACTACTCTCACCACATGAGTCAGTCCGCTCTAAGTGAGACTAACTGACTCCTTAGAGTGTCAGGATGCAGTCCTTACCTTGAATCCTTACCAAGTTATATAGATGGGGCACCACCATGGACATCCACTAATAGGGGCCATGGAATTACTTCCCGACCACTGAAGCACGACCTTGAAACCTCGCCTAGAGATTTCAAGGAATTACACACTGACCATAGACCAAACATAATCAAACAAGTAAGTAATATATTCATCACGCATATATATCCCATGTCAACCTTTATAATCAACCCCTTTTATATTCCAGGTCAAACTCATACCAACTCCTCATACTCCATCCATGAATATAAAATTTTAGCTCATCTTATTACCATGCCACTTTCATAACCAACCATCTCATGTTCATTACATGCCAAGAATTTATCCAGTTCGTCATTCATAACCCATACACCCTCCCACTCATGCATATTTATCCCTTTCATGACGTTATTCAATAATCCAATCAATTTCATACCAAAATCACACCAACACATCAATCCAATTTCATAGCCACAGATTTCCATGCATTTTCAAAGCTTCATATTTTAAATCGGGTAGATTCATTAATCAAACAGTCCATAGCTATCAAGCGAAGGAAAACAACGTGACCTGCAGCGGGTCTTGCTCAAGCCAGACGTCCTCGCTTAGGCGAGAGGAGTACCCTCGCTTAAGCTGTAGACTCTCGCTTAGGCGAGACTGCGACAATGGCCTTGGGAGAGTTTGCGGACGCTCGCTTAGGCGAGGCCATCTCACCTTAGCGAGATGGTTTCTCGCTCAAAAATCGATTCACTTGCCTGAGCGAGTACTCGCGCAATACTCCTGGGCGAGTTTCTGCATCTCTCGCCTGGGCGAGATGAGCTCGCTTGGGCGAGAATATCAGTTCGCCATCTCCTACTTCACGCGACAGAGACATACACACATTCCCAACGATAACCAGTTCATTCTTATTTCAAGACAAGCATTTTCTAGGCACAACAATCATAAAACAGAAGTGAAACAACCAACATACGACAAAAAAAATGAAGAATCCTAGCTTCCCTTACCTGGAATGAGCTAGTACAAGGCCTCGACACCAACAACGGAGCACCACAGCTCAAGGAACAAACTTAGAAGCTGGAAAATCACTTACATGGAGTGGAAAATGAGATCGAGCTTGAGTAACCTTGACCAAGATTGAGGGTTAAACCCTAGTAGAGAGTTCGCAGCTGCTCTAAGAGGGAATAATGGAACTGTTTTTCTGAAAAAGAAACGAATGAGTGAGGTTAGGACAGATTAGGATTTTTGGCTCCCTATGGGCCAGCCTTAGACCCAATTGATTTGGACAACCCTTTTAAAGTTAGGACAGAATAAAAGTGGACCTTACAAAGTATAAACTAAATTAAATGTAAAAGTTAAATCTTAGTTGATACTTTTAAAGTTAAAACTTGACCGAGAAATACAAAATATTATGAATTCACTATATGATAATTTATAAGAAAGATGTGTATTGAAAAATCTCAAAAGACTTTAAAAAATGAAGAATTGTAGACACACTGTACCAATGTGCGTGTAGTAATGGATTTTTATACATGTAGTAACTTAAACACATATAGATCCCTTAGAAATTAACTTTTATACGTGTAGTAAATTAAACATATTTACATTCATCACATTTTCTACCTAGATGTTTTTCATATCTAATTTTTTATTTAATACAGCTCATTTATCAATTAGTATTTAAACCTATGTCAATACTACATAATATTTTAAAAAATATTAAAAATAAAAAAATGATTAAAATATAACATGGAAAAAAAAAGGTGTAGCGTTTTGTTAGTTCGAAATCCGACCTGATATTCAAAGATAAATAGAACGTTCAAAGACCCTGATAGATTTTTTGAATTGGGCCTATAGAATTTGGTACACATGATCGGTGTTTTTTTCCTCCTTTGTGGTACATAATATTCTTCAATGATTGATTATGAACACAAATGGTTGGTTAATATGGAACTAAAAATAATGATAGAAATACTATCTCAATCCTATGATTCATATCCTATTTAAATTATATTATTTTGAGATGAAATATTGATTAATATACACCATGAGAAAAAAAATCATTTTCAATTTCATGCTTTCTTTGTACTTGAAATGCCTTCCACCAACATTGCCACATCGTTTATTAAGGACTATAGTTTTAGAATTGAGACAACTTAATTGCTTCCCCACCATTTTTCTTTCTCAATAGAAGAACTTCTTGAAAATTGCTTACATTTGTATTTTAACTTTCCATTGTCCTTAATTTTCCTGCATCAAAATAAACACAAAAATAGAAAGAACTTCGAATTTATACCATAGTTAAACACAATTATTACCATCAACTTGAAGAAAAGAAGAAGTAAAAGAAGACAAGGTGAGTCTTATCTTGACAATGGAATCTTCTGATTTTGCGTTCCTAAAACCGATGTATGTAATAACTCAAAATATGGTCATTTTCTAATGTCTGCAACTAGAAACACTTGTATACCACAATTAGAAACACTTGTATACCACAATGATTTCAGTAGTGTAGTAAGGGCTTTCTGTCTCGATTATTTTTCACATTTTGTTTCGGGTCTGAAACCGAAATATATTGGGCGAGACCAAAAGGTACACATTTTAGCCTCGGTTGTTTTAAACCGGTGCCATATACACCGTTTTCTGCCTAGGCCATAAGTGATAAATATTTTCTTACGTTCCAGTCCCATACCCACCACAGGATTTCTATCGCACAGCTTCTGCACCAGAATCATCAATGTCCCCTAACCGCGACGGCACCAGCGCCAGCACCAGTGTGGCCAAAGACGACGCTGTTTCAAAGAAAAAGGTCGAGAACGAAGATCTGGTAAGTTCAAAAGTTGTGCATCAAAATTTCACTACTTCCTCAACTCTAATGCCTGTTAGGCTATTTTTTGAGAGTTAGAAATTAAAATCGATTGTTCTGTCGCAATTTGTGCAGTCCGATGAGGATTTGGCGTTGAAGCAGCAGCTAGACCTTTACGTTGAGAGGGTTCAAGATGCTGACGCAGGATTGCAGAAGGTTGTGGCGGTGGAGGAGGAGGCGGAGTACTCGGAGGCGATGGCGACGGTGCTGCGGAGGTCGTGGAGGAGGAGGGAGAGGTCGAGGGCGAAGGCGATGCAGTCGTCGTTGTTGCTGGAGATGCGGTTGACGCCGTTGTCGGTGACGAAAGAAAGCGAGAGAGAGAGAGAGACCGCGCGAGAGAGAGCAACAAAGAGAGGAACCCTATGGAGCGCTGGCGCGAGGAGGAAGAAGGGTTCAGGAATTTCAAACCCTAAATAAACTCTATGGCTTCGGTTGTTAGAGGAACCGAAGCCATTAATCCCCTTTTGGCACCGGGTCTCCTTGGACCGAGGCCTATACCCTGATTTCCAGCCATTTTTTGGCTTCGGGTCCTACTGGACCGTGGCCTATATCCCTCTTTGGCACCGGTTTTGAGCGAACCAGGGCCTATACCGGCCCCTCTTTGGTTCCGGGTATTTAGAGAACCGAGACCTAAAACTTGGCTCTAATTGCAAAAATGCCACCGCGCCATTATATATTTCGGTTCCTGACCAACCGAGGCATATAAGGCGAGGTAAAATGAGAATTCTGCACTAGTGTATCATTCTTACACTACTTTTATGGTCTTCCACTGCAACTCCTTTTGATCGAAAAGAACAGAATCCAATTTTTTTCTCCAAAAGAGAGCTGTAGAGGAAAACCATAGAAAATGAAGTGCAAAAGTAACAACATTGATTTCTATACCATGTATAAAGGCAACCTCTGCAACATTTCCTTAAATTGAAAACATGTTTTGGTGAATGTCGTTAACATGTTGGCTCAAAGAAGTGACATGAGAACACAAAGTAAATTCACCAAAATACCAACAAATAATGATATGAACCACAAATCAGCTTTGTGTTGTCAAATTCACTCCTCTGAAATTAACCTTGTGACTTGACTGAAATATTTTGATGAGAAAAACAGCAGATTCAGTATGTTGGACCAGCAACTTTCTTTATATATAAAAATCAAGGCCTCGTGTCACTATGTTGTCATTCACAAAACACCATGAGTTTTGTAAGTTTAGAAAAGCCTTTTATGAGTTTAACTTTTTGTTATGTTTGTGTGGAGATTCTTCTGCACTCTGCTAATTAAATAACATCAAGTATTGCTGCTAAAACTGTTTACATATAATAATAATAATATAATTAGTTATGAAATCATGGTAATCTATGGTAATGAGCTACATTTGTTGTTTGGTATGAATATGTTTGAGGGATTCATAATGTTCTCACATTATGTTGTCATTGTATCAACAGCATGAGAGAGATGTCCACACCTTTGAAACTTTGTGACGTTTGGAAACAAACACAAACACTGAAGATGTTGTCATCTTTAGTGACTTTTAGAAAATTTATTAGATAATATTAATTTACATTTTATAAATTTATATTTTACTTTATTGGTTTTAAAGTTGACATGTAACTTTTATTTTAAGGTAAGAGTCTTAAAAATTTATTTTTTTAATTAATATTTTATTTAATTATTATATTTCACTAAAAGAAAATTATTAATAATATTTACATTTAAAGACAAAAAATAAGTAGCCATTATATAGACTAAGTTAAAGACATTTTATATTATAAATTATTAGCATAAAATAATATCTATTATTAAGGTTAGAAATCAATTTAAACTCTATACAAACTAATTATAATTCTTTGATTAATAATAAAAAATATTTGAGATATAAAAAAATAGTTTATAAAGTTATCTCTAACTTAGTCATATAATACTAATTATTTATCTCAAAATTTCATTGTTATTGAATGATTTCGTTGTAATATTTTAAAATATAAAAACTACTTTTTATTTTCATTGTCTTGGATCTTGTATACTATCTATACTATTTTTATAATATTATATAAGGAGCATTCTCCATTCTAGTGTGCATATTTCTTTTTCAATTTTACTCTTTAATAAGTAATTATTTTTTAAATATTTTTATCTTCTATATTATTATATAGGATTACTTGTACACATTTCGTTTCCTATTTTACCTTTTAACCATTTTTTTAAATCAAAATAATTATTTTACTAATTTTACTTTGTGAGTGATAATTTTTTTTTTCTAAATTTAACCATTTTTTCAATTTGACATTTTTTTGTATAATTTAATTTTTTTATACTAAAATAACTATTATAATAATAAAAATAAAAACTACTCTTTATTTTCATTATCTTGGATCTTATCTATACTTGTATATCGTAATATCCCGTTTAATAGTTTTTACGCTACTAAACAAAACATTATATCATGATCAAGCAAAGCAGATGGTAGAAATAGGCCAATATAGAGTATTAATGCAATCATCCAAAATAACCATAGAAGTACCAACTATATTTACAGCCTATGCTAGAAAAAGTTAACAGAAAATCCAACTGTTAAACAAAACATGGAACTGAGTCTACTGTTGGATATCTCTCAAACCACTAACTCAACTCCTATACAAGAGGGGAGTATCTTCATTTGCACCTTTATCTGCTCACACCACAGTGATCATTGCAAGAAAAAAACCAAACATAGAACACATAGAGAAAATAAAAAGGGTAAGCTAATCTGATTAAAAGAAACATGCAACTCAGTTATAAATACCATATAATCTTTCTCATTTTCACCAGAATCACTTAGATCACCACAACACAACACACACACACACACACACACATATATATATATATATATATATTACTCTAGACTCGATATCCGGATTATGTAAGTGACATTGGACCTCTTGGTGGCATACACCTGTGATGGTTTCCAAACTCTGCAGAGTTTGGCCTCAAGGGGTTATCATTCAACCACTCACAAGGTAAGTCCCCTTCTCGTTTAAGACTTGATCAAGTCCAAAGACTAGGACCTCTTGCTACTCCTCACGACACAATCCATTCTGCTCTATCTAAGCTTGAATGATTATTGGAGTTTCAAGATACCTCCAATAGTGAGTCCTTATGACCTTACATACACTAAAAACATACTCCTTCTAGGATTTCCCTTGAAATTCTAGTTCAACCGCACCTTCTCATAATCAAATTCATACATTTAAGCCACACACGTTGCCAAAAACACCAATTCAAACATATCATTATCAAAGCCACACTTTAACATTTTAGGTATAATCTCATCTAGCAATAACAGAAAATTCACACTCAGTTGTAGTGGTTCTCACTCAAGCTAGAAGATCTCGCCCAGGCAAAAGAGTTATCTCGCTTAGGCGGATCATTCTTGTCTGAGCGAGACTTGAAACAGAGAACAACCCAAACTCTGAACGAATTCTCGCTCAAGCTAAGCTGTCTCGCTTAGGCAAGATTGTCTCTCGCTCAAGCGAAACCGGATCGCCTAGGCGACAACTTGCACAGTGACAAGGATGAGTTTCTTGTGTTTTCGCTCAGACGAGAGTTGCTCGCTTAGGCGAAAATACCAGATTCCCAATTGTTCTCTCATGCAACAGTCCATAATTCATGCCTAAATTCAATCATACACCCAAACATACAGTTCAAGCATCAATTTAACACACAAACATGCAATCAAGGTCATTAGGATGGTTTCCATATGAAATTCAAGAAAAACAGTCAGTTTCCCTTACCTCTACAATCACCCCTTGCAAGGAATAACTCTCAACAAGAAGGTACCACAACTGCACAACCTAAGGTATATAGATACACAAAGTGAGAATGAGACCCTAATTCGACTCAACAAGAATGGAGCTCCAGAATTCGGAAATTGAAAAGAAAGGAGAAATTGAAGTTGACTTACGTGTAGGGGAAGGATGTTCAGCTTGAGGGAGAGGTTCTACACTAGTCTCAGGCTTGCTTGTTGCAACAGGAAGAGAGGAGTGGATTAGAATTGGGTAGGAGCTCAAGCCCCCTGTTAGAGAGGAAGTGGGAAAAAGGAAGAAGAATGCAGAGTGAGAGTGGTTTTAGGAAGAATGCAAGTTTTGTGAATTAGGCAAAGAAGAGAAAGAAAGAATAATAAAAGGGGTCTCATATATACTATCTATATTATTTCTATACTATTATATAAAGATGATTCTCCATTTTAGTATGCACATTTCTTTTTCAATTTTACTCTTTAATAAGTTATTATTTTTTAAATATTATTATCTTCTATATTATTATATAGAATTCTTTGTACACATTTTGTTTCCTATTTTACTTTTTGACCATTTTTAAAATCAAAATAATTATTTTACTAATCTTACTCTTTAGGTGACTTTCTTTTTCTAAATTTAACCATTTTTTCAATTTGACATTCTTTTTCTAAAATTTATTTATTTTTATACTAAAACAACTATTATAATAATAAAAATATCTAATATATATATATATATATATATATATATATATATATATATATATATTATATAAAGAAGATTTTCATTTTGATATACACATTTCTTTTTCAATTTTACACTTTAATGAGTAATTATTTTTTAAATATTTTTATCTTCTATATTATATATTATATATGATTCCCGTGTGCACATTTTGTTTCCAATTTGCCCTTTTAACCATTTTTTAGATCAAAATAATTATTTTACCACTTTTACTCTTTACGTTACTTTTTATTCTAAATTTAACTATTTTTTTTCTTCTAAAATTTAACTGTTTTTTTTAAACTAAAATAACTATTATAATAAAAAAAGTATCTAAAAAGAACATAAAATACAATAAAATTGTAAAAATTGTTTATTTTTTTTTTCATAATTATTATTATAGTAATAATAATAATAATAATTTTATTATTAATTTTATCTTCTGTCATTGTACTTCAATTGAAAATTTTAATTAAATGTGTTTTAAACTTGTGACTGTGTATGTGATCCTATAATAAAAACCTTTTAATAAATGACAATTTTTTACATATGTGAATACTACATAATATTTACAAAAATATTGAAAATAAAAAATAAGATTAAAATATAGCATATTTAAGAAGAATACAAAAGAAGCCTACCCAGATTATCTATCTCATGCACACAAGCATACATAAGGAAACAAAAATAAGGTTAGAAAAAAAGAAACAACACAATAGCTCATGGAGATGTCAAAATGAATTGGAACTCCCGAGCCAATCTGGTTCACCACGGGTTCGGGTTGGGTTGAAATTTTTTTACAAATTTTAATATGGGTTAATTTTTGACCCGGATCATCTAGAACCCAGCTCACCCAGGTTGAACCCGTGATGAGTCGGGTTGACTCACCAACCCGCAAATAAAAGGGTCACATAAGTGTTTTTTATTAAGTTGGACTTTACATTTGGGTCATGTTAGGTTGTTTTTTTTAGCCAACTCAAATAATTTATATATTTTTATTTTGGTTTATATTTGGATTGTATTAAAGTTTATTTAGATTTTAATTAGAATTATAATTTATTTTTGACTGAAAAAAATAAACTTGTATTTTTTAGTTAAATGAACCCGTTTAACCCGCCAACCCGTGACAGGTCGGGCCGGATTCGAATTTTTTTGACTCCCTAAAAAGTGAGCTGGATTGGATTGGCTCACTAAATCATCAACCTATGATGGGTCAAGCCGGGTCTCATTTCACTTTATTGAGCTTCCTTTACCGATCCAAATGTGTACCTTTACGCATAAGGTAAGCAACTAAACTAATGTTGTTTGTTTTCACATAAGTATATATTATTTACGAATAGTCAAATGTGAATGTAGGTTTGTTCGTTAACACAAAAAAAAAAAGTTTTTAATATGTTATTTTTACCTTTTATGTTTGTTTTGGATTATAGATTTTGGAGATGAAATTTACATATGTTATTTTATCTTACATAAATTTACATTTGATATTGACCAAATGTAAATTCTTCACATAATAAAAAAAACTCCAACATCCATCATAGACATCATCATCTTTCTCCTCCTTGTCTTCATGTAGCTACCATCATCTATGACCAACTTTTGCATCACCAACTCCTATTATGCATGCCACCTCCAATATCTATCGAACCATTGTGCCACTCACACTCAGTAGATGCTCGTAGGAAACGTGAACAGAAAGACGTGTAGTAAAGCATGCGTCTCACACAACAGTGAACAATCATCTCGCAATAACGCCAGAGATGCTACAAACTGTGAACTAAACTTATGGTACAACTATCCAAAATACCACAAACAAGGTCCCAAAAGAAGGTACCCACAGGCCCAGTAATAATGACCCAATTACACTAACTCACAATAGTCAAGAGAAATCTAGAAGGAAGATTTGAACCCCTTCTCGTCTGAAGGATCCGATATTAACCACTTGTAGGGCCACCAATTGGGACAATAAGAATCAATTATGTTATTTTGCATCCCAGTGTTGGGAATAGTTAAATGTGAGTCAAAAGTTTTATATTGGATAAAATAAACAAAGTTAAATATTATATAAGATGAAAGACCAATAACACCATTATTTTAAGGTTTTAAGGTAAAAGTGGTGTCAAATACTTTATATGTGTAATACAAATATCATATATATAGAATCACAATCTTTCTATAACCATAACCCATATATAAAAAAAAAATATATAAATCCATCAATATCAGAGTCGATAATTTAAAATGATTGATTGCATAACTATAATAAAAAAGAGTCATCATACACTTGGGGAATATACCATATGAAATAAAAAATTTAAAATCCATTTAACAATAATACAACCACCACCACGGTTTATTTTAATTTTATTAACATAACGTATTTTAATTTTATTATGTAACATATTTATTTATTTGATATCACACCAACGCTTGAGTATTTTTGTTTTAAGTTTTAACGTTTACAATTTTTAGATGAATACAATATTAATCTTTATCATATAATGAAAAAAAAAATCTCAGTGTTCATTTTTTTAAAACACTTGCTCTTGATTTAAAATAATGTAAATATTTTCTGCACATCAAAGTCCATCTCTTACACTCACACATTTGAACACGTGAATAAAATGTTTGATTTAGCATTGAGTTTTTTATTGGAGACACCTAAATTTCTAAATAATAAGATTCAACTACTGGTGGCAATAAAAGTCAACTATAGCCATAGACGAATCTTTAGATTTGAGGAATTCAAATTAGTAAAGAAGATTGTCACACAGTTCCATGATCTAAATAAATCTATTACTAGATTATGAAATGTATATTCATTATGGGAATTTATGCAAAAGAAATCTATGTTACCTGTATATTAATAATGAATATTTCATCAATGGCTAATATTATTTAATTTTTTCTTGTTTATTTTAGAAGAAACAAATTTAAAAATTTAATGTACTTTTCCCGTGATGGTGGTTGTATTAAATTATATATCGTTAAATGATGTGGAAACTTTTAGAATTTGAAATAGGGAAAGAATTTTTATAATTTGGTTGTTAAATGAAGTGGTTCTGATACATGTAGATTCAAATAATAAGTTTAAACTATCAAAGTTTAAAATTCATATGTAAAATAAAAAATTTATTTTGAAAAGTCAAGAAATATGAATCTAACCTAAAATCTAAATTTAAAAAAATGGATTTTTAGTGAATCAATTCAGATATTAAAAAATTGAATTGGATCGCGCAAAATATATTTTTTTTCCCACCCTTACATGCCTACAATATTACTTATGGTGAGTTGGATAGAAATACATGTATTATTTTATTTTATTTTAAGATTGAATTTCATCATTAACTAAAAATACACTTTTTTTTCTTATCAAAAGTCTGTTGTATCACACGGTTACTAACACCTTAGGAGCTTAACAACATGTTGGATGAAGAACTTCTTTATAATAACCTTTTCAAAAGAATAAAATTATTATTCAATATATTAAAATTGGTTCATAGACCATTTAAAAATAAAACAAAAACAAAAAATCTCACAAACTAATTTAACTTAAAATATTCTGATTTCTTTTCTTTAAGTGTTTATAAAAAAATGTTGATCTAAAATTATGAATGTTAAAAAAATTCATACTCAGATATTTGAGAATTAAGTTCATAATAGATAGAATATGAATATTATAAATAGTACTGTAGATAATAGGTATCCACATGTTAACTAAACATATACGAGTATCATAATATTTATATTTACAAATGTTTTACTAAACTCTAATTCAAATTAAAAAAATACACAATTAAAATATTTGACACATTAATTTTGAATTAGATATTTTATATCAAATAGTTTTAAAAACTATCATTCAATTCAAAAACAAGTTTATATATATTGATTAAAATTGTAAGATATAGATTTATTTGAATTATGATTTGGTAACCTGTTTTTCTTGTTTACATAATTTTATACTCTTAACAATAACTCTAAGGATGTTAGAATTTAAAAATTTATATAAATTATTTAAGGATCTTGCTAACCAGTGCCCTAAGGGCACTGGTTAAGGATAATTAATATACATTCTATTTTACAAAAATACATAGATAAGTGTAATATTAAATAAAACCTGACCTAATAACCATTAATGTAACTTTATTTTCTTTAAAAGACAAGAATGTCCATAAATATTGTACATGTGTATTTAATATTTTATTTAATGTTCACAAATAAAATTTAAAAACCAATTAAATAATAAAATAACTATATTTTAATGTTGTTAAAATTTAAATTAACAAAAAACGAACAAAAAGATAGTGTTAAACATCTAAAACTTAAAAAAAACATAAGAAAGTATAAATTAACAGAAAAATCAATAAAAAAAATACTGTTAAACATCTAAAAATTGTTACAAAAAAAGAATAATTAAAGTGTCAATTTAAGACATAATTAATTTTTTTCTTTTTAGTAAAGACCTTAAAAATTCTAAAAACTTGTTTTGTAACAGTAAGTTATTGTCTACACATTTAAAAGGGTATTTTTGTCTTTATAAAATTTATTATGTGTATTTATACTATTTTAATTACTGTATTTAATTATTTCAGCTTTCAATGTAAAAATGATGATATCAAAACACATTTATTATTCCTTAACCAGTGTCCTAAGAGCACTCGTTAACATTCTCCATTATTTAAATATATACTAGTTTGTTGTAGGATGCATAGGGAACAAAAATGCCTCTATATTGGTGGGCTCGTTAATCTAAACTTAATCTAAACATTAATTAAGGAACTTTATGGTATTGAAATGTGATTTAATATAATTTTATTTGGACTTCGTTTGAATTTGAAATTATTTAGACTTTATTTAAAATTTGAATTTATATTAAAAATATTATTAAACATTTATAAACTTTTTTAAATATTCATATATATATATATATATATATATATATATATATAATATATATATATATATATATATATATATAAATAAATAAAAAGATAAGTATGTGACAAATATTTATTATTATCAAAAATTATTATTCATATCATATCTATCTGGTTAACATGTTAATCTAAAATGTAATTTTAATTTTAATTTTTTTTCTATTAAGCGTAATATGTTATTATTATTATTATTACTAGCGTACATACAAGCGCTGTCGCGCTTGTATGTACGCATTTTTTAAACGTATTTTTTAAATATGTGTGATATTATATTATAATAGGTGATGATAATATAATGTTATTATGTTAATATATAAAATAAAATTATATTTATTAAAAATAAAGTGAAATATATAAGAAAATATGAGAGAATAATTGCTGATAAATAGAAAAAAAGTTTGTAAAAATAACGGTCAATTTTCAAAAATTTAATAAATAATTATATTTTAAAGGATAAAATTGGTATTTTGAAACGTAGAAACAAAAGAGAAAATCCTCTTTATATATTGTTATAGATTATTATTATTATTTTGATTTCCATACGTAGAGACTTAGTCTTTTCGTTAGATCGAATCTACACGTATCTATAAAATCTTTTAATGTCTCAACAGGGTAATCTATTAACTAATACAAAAAATTCTCGAGAACAAGAATCTCAATAAAAAGACAACCTTCTAAATTTCTAATACGTGGTCTCCTTCTAATCGAAAGAACACAACAAGACTAGATTTATAGCATCTTTGGATGAACGTTAAAGGAGGATTTTAACTTAAACTAAAAGCAATAAAGATTTTGGTACCCATGATTGGTGTTTTTTTCCCCTCCTCTGTGATACAGAATATTCCTTTAATCAATGAATATGACACAAATGGTTGGTTAATATTCCTTCTTGAAATTGCTTACATTTGTATATTTTAACTTTCCATTGTCCTCAATCTTCCTGCATCAAAACAAACACAAAAATAGAAATAACTTTCAATTTATACCATAGTTAAACACAATTATTACCATCAACTTGAAGAAAAGAAAAGAAATAACAGAAGACAGGGTGAGTCTTATCTTGGCAATGGAAGCGTTCCTAAAACTGATGTATGTAATAACTCACAAAACATGGTCATTTTCTAATGTCTGCAACTAGAAACACTTGTATGCCACAATGATATCATTCTTACACTGCATTTTTTATGTTCTTCCCCTACAACTCCCTTTGATTGCAAAGAACAGAATCCACTTTTTTTCTCCAATAAAAGAGAGCTGTAGAGGAAAAACATAGAAAATAAAGTGCAAAAATAACAACATTGATTTCTGTACCATGTAGAAAGGCAACCTCTGCAACATTTCCTGAAATCTAAGAACATGTCTTGGTTGGTGAATGTCATCATGTTGGCTCAAAGGGGTGACCTGAGAACACAAAGTAAATTCACCAAAATACCAACAGAATGATGATATGAACTGCAAACCAGCCTTGTGTTCTCAGATTCACTCCTCTGAGATAAACCCTATGACTTGACTGAAACATTTCCAGATTCACTTTCTTGGACCAGCAACTTTCTTTATATATTAACATAAAGGCCTCATGTCACTATGTTGTCATTCACAAAACATCATGAGTTTTCTAAGTTTAGAAAAGCCTTTTATGAGTTTAACTTTTTGTTATGTTTGTGTGGAGATTCTTCTGCACTCTGCTAATTAAATAACACCAAGTATTGCTGCTAAAACTGTTTAATGCTAAAGTTAATACTTTACATATAATAATAATAATAATAATAATATAATTAGTTATGAAATCATGGTAATCTATGGTAATGAGCTAAATTTGTTGTTTTGTATGAATATGTTTGAGGGATTCATAATGTTCTCACATTATGTTGTCATTGTATCAACAGCATGAGAGAGAGATGTCCACATCTTTGAAACTTTGTGACGTTTGGAAACAAACACAAACACTGAAGATGTTGTCATCTTTAGTGACTTTTAGAAATTTTGGAACTCATGGTTGGTAATGGATTGTGATTTTGAGAGAGTAATTTTAGTATGAAAAACCTAGTAGATTTTTTCCATGTGAATAAATAATTTTGAAAGATATTTGTGATTCATATTTTGTGGTTAAGATTTTAATGATTTATGTTATAGGACTTTAAAGGAGAAAAGTTGACCTTTAACAAAAATCCAAAAGTCACAATAATTAATAAAAGACTATAATAAGGTTTAATTTAAATATAGAAAAGTAAAATCAACTTTTTGATTTTTTTTAAGTAATTGATTGTAGTTTCGTGTCCAACTCTGTGCATTAGTATTATTATTCATTCCTATTATTAGATTTGAAGAAGGTTCAAAGTTGCAATTTTGGTATTAAAAGTGAAAATTTATTCTATTAAAATTTCATCAAAACATTTTTTAAATAATTTATCTTGAATTACAGCACAATAATTAATCTTTTAAACTCAAATAACTGTTTATAATATAAAAAAAGTCCGTACAATAAAAAAGTTTATAATAAAGTTATAAAATAATTAATTTTTTATTATGATAAAATAAGTCATATATATATATAATTTTAATTATCTTATTTTATACAACATCATTCTCTTAGAACGAATTTAATTTTAATGGCATAATACAGATCACAACCTTTTGAAATTAGATTTTGTATACTTACCACATAAAAAAAATTAACTCATTTTAAAATCTTTCAAAACAAGAATTTCTAAAGAGTGTTATTGAGTTGTTTAGATTTTTCAAAACATATATTTTGTTATATATTATTTTTGTGAAGAAAATTATTGGAAACGGTATTGAGTTGTTTGGATTTTTCTAAACATATTTTTGTTATATTATTTTTGTGAAAAAAATTATTGGAAACGGTACGTTCTAAATTCATGTGTGTATTTAATATTCGATATAATTTTTTATGTTTTATGTAATGTAATTTTTATTATAATTTAGTCTTTCATATTTTTCTCTTTTTATTTTTATTTTAATAAATATTTTAAATAATAATAATAATGATACTTAGCATAACTTTATTTAAAAATATATATAAGTATAGAAGAAAATACATTTTTAATACGTCATTCATCTCATTATAAACCATAACCGTAAATTAATTAAAAAAGTTTAAATTAATTATTTCAATATTTATTGATCGAAAGTGACAGTGTATATATATATATATATATATATATATATATATATATATAACTTTTTATTAAAAAAATGAATTGCAAAAATTAAAATTAACCACCCACTTAAATAATTTTAGTGTTCGAAAGTAGCTTTCCTATAAATTACTTAAATTTAAAACTAAAAACAATTAATACAAATAATTTATCTTAACAAGCATGTATGGGATGTTTAAAGATATTTATATTTATATAATTCACAATTTTAACCATTAGTTTTTTTAATTTATAGTTTAAACTAGGAATATTTATAACTGAATTATAAAAATAATTAATAAAAGATTAATATAATAAATTTATGACCAGTTAAAATTGAAAACTTTTGAATTGATTTGAAGTTCTTTTTTAGAATTAAAAAGTTTTGTTCAATTTACAGTCTTAGAAAGTGATTTAAACCAAACCTAACGAAAATTAATTATTTAAATTTTATTAAATTACTTATTATTCATTCACAATTTTAATCATTAGTTTTATAATTTATAGCTTTAACTTGGAATATTTATAACTGAATTATCAAATAATAATAATTAAAAAATTTAATATGATAAATTTATGACCAATTAAAATTGAAAACTTTTGAATTGATTTGAAGTTTTTTTTAGAATTAAACAGTTTTGTTCAATTTACGCTTTTAGAAAGTCATTTAAACCAAAACTAACCAAAATTAATTATTTAAAAATTATTAAATTACATATTATTCATTCATTTACCAATATATCTATTCTAAAATTGTAAATACCTGTTCTACCTTATTTTATTTTAGTTACTTTGTAGATAAAAGAAAAGAGAGTTGTATGTATACTGTGAAACCCTTAAAAATATAGACACTAAAGGTAAAATAAAAGGATAATAGAGTTAGGCTTTATTGATGGAGAGCTTGAAGTGTAAATAGTTCTCTCTAGTCATTATGCATAACTGATATTTCTCTAGAAACAAATTTTCCAAAATTTCTATGCTTTGTTTCTAGAGTAATCTCACTTAGTTTTTTTTTTCTTTGATCAAAGTATGTTGTTGGAATCACCGTGGAGAACTCTTCAAATCTACATGATCAAAATCACAAGTAGAGTAAGTTTTTCTCTTATCTCTTTCTCTAGAGTCAAATATGCATTTTTTGGTTTTTGAGGTAATATTAGGTTGCATGCAGTCCAATTTTACTTAAGTGATCTCTTTGTATGTTAGTGATTCTAATAGAGTACTCTGATTATTGATTTGATCCTCTATGTGTTTGTGCAATAGGTTTATCACTGTGAGTGCAAGCTGTGAAGAAGAGTTGGGAAGCTTTAGGGAGACCAATTGAGGTTAGGGAAGCTAATTTTAGCTTATTCATGCTATGAATTTGAATTGATTTATGTACGAATTTACATGTCCGAGTTTGTGTATTTGTGAAATGGGAAGTTTGAATTTAAATTCAGATTATATGTGTGATTTGTTGAGAGTTGCATTGGGATGAAATGGTATGGTTGAATGTGAATGTGAAATTGTGAAACTGATTTGGGGAAAATGGTGAGAAATGGATACCTAGTTTGAGCAATTTGGTCTCTAAAAAAGCTTTCAAATGAACTAGACTGGAAAAGAAAAGAAGTGGAAAAACCAAATTGAGCTAATTACACAAGCCAAATATCATATTTTTTCCTTTTTATAAGATGACGATGGGTCCCAGATACTTGTCGTTGGATGCCACTTTGAAATGGCCAGGTTAGGGGCTCCAAGAGGCCAAAGCATTGGACGCCAATCTGCACTGATGGGTGCTCACTTCACATTGAGTTCCAGTGATCCAAATTGTTGGCCACAACTTTATGACCATTGAGCGATCCCTTTGATAGTGGCTCTTGTAAAACCCCTTTTTCCTTTAAAATATACAAGTTCAGCCCATAATCAAACACTCTCACATTCATACCCTCTTCCTTTATCTCTATTATTTCCTTTTTCAAAATCTCAACTTTTCCCTTCCTCCTTGGCTAGGGTTGGCCACATAACTAGGGGATGGGAGTTCTTCCACTCTGTTGTCTTCGTCCGTCTCAAGGTAATAATTCTCCTTCGCCTTCCATTTTTCCTGAGTCAATCCTCCATCTCTTGCAAGCTTCTTCTTCCTTTAAATGTGTACTCTTCAATTGTCTTCGTGTTTGTAGAGCCATTTTAGGTCTCTGGATCTTAAAGCACCTTGAAGGAAAAGTAGAAATTTGTCCAATATAAAAAGGTGAGGGAAGCTACGTTTTTCACAAGATCTTTCTGCCAAATTTGTTGTTTGCATGTTGAATCAATGTTGTAGGTAATGTTTTATGGTGCATAATGGTTGTTTTCATCCATGAGTTGTTGATTTTATTCCTTATGAGTGTGAGGGAAGAAATCCCTAATTTTTACATTTATTAATGTGTGTTATGAAAATTTGGGGGTTGTATTGAATGAATGTTAATTGAGATACATTTGTATTATTTAAAGGTTGTAACTTGTTTGGGATTGTTTTTAACTTGGTATAATTGTGTTTGGTTGTTCTAGTATGTTAGGCCGTTGCAAAACTGCAGATTTTGAGCATCTGCATCGTGCAGACTTGTTAGGCGAGAAAATAGCTCGTCTAGCGAGTGCCAAAATCAATTTTGGCAAAGAGTTTTTTTTTTTGCTGGGAGAAATCCTCTTGCTAGGCAAGTTGGATTTTTCAACTTTGGATCATCTCTAGAAAATTGTAATTCCTGCTTCGATAATCGTCGGATTGAGTTGAAATTTTTGCAGTAGGTCCCAAACATATGATTCTTTGTTTTGATTGGTTGGATCTGTGATTGAAGTTCTGTAGTTAGAAAAATTTTCATGTAATGTTCTTGTAGTTTAAGTTATTGACAACTTTGACCTTTGTTGCTTGTTTAATGCATAATTTTTTCTATAAGTACCCAAATGTGTTGATTCTTTTTTTTTTGCATTGTGTTCTGGATTCAAATATCTTTAATTTGAATGCAAGAGCATAATTTTTGTAGTTTTGTACAAACTGAAGTTTTATTTTTAAAACCCCTAACCAATTTGCATATGTGTTGTTAAGTTACTATGTAATATACTTGGTGATTATGTGAATGTTTAGGGATGATGTGAACTTTTGGAATATAATGATGTATGAAATTGTGATGATGATGACCTTGTGAATGGATATGTGTGTTGTATATTGATGATATAATGTATGAGACTTGTTAAATTGTGAATTGAGAATGATGAATCAATTTTCAAGGATTTTTTTTAAAGCATGTGTGCATTGGTATACATTGATGTAAGGACTCAGAATTTGGAAGTTTATTCTAACACTCTACTAATCATTCAAACTCATGTAGAGGAGAATGAATTAGGAGTAGAGAGTAGCAGGAGGTCTTGGTTGGAAGAGCCATTTATAGTTCTAGGAACCAGAGGATTAACCTTGTGGTTGTTATCCATCATAGGTGCCAAAGCTTCTAAGTAGTTCTACACCAATACTTGTTATTCGGATAACTGAGTCTAATGGGTCTTTTATGAAGTGGCTTGTTTCTTATAATGGCTTGAATTACTTAGTTTCCTAATATGATTTAATTTGTGATTAATGAAAACATTTTTTCATATTAGCTTATCCTCTCTAGTGTATGCTTCTTGTGGTGTTGTTGTTCTTTTGCAATGATCACCAATATTTGGTGTGAGCTAATGAGAATTTAGGAGTTGGTTCCCCTTGCGATGGGGATGGCAGTACAATTGTTTAGTTCTTTAGATTTGTTTTTATTACTACATTATATCTTTTGAAAAACTTTTGTAAGGTTTATCTTTTGCCATATTTGGCTACAATTTTAGATTGTGGTAGTATACCAATTTTATGTTTATGTCTTGGATAACTGTAATAAGAATTCCTAGTGTATGGTTATCTACTTGAAGTATTAAATATGTGATATTTTCCTTTAGTATTAAATGGGATGTTACAACTCTAGTAGAAGCCAGTGTTGGGCGCCATTTTGAAATTTTAATTTCAAAGAGCTTTAGGGCCCATGGTGTTGGGCGCCTTTGTATGTCGTTGAGCGGTAAGTTTTGTGTGATGGTTTTGGGAAAAAATGAAATGCTTGATATGAATTTGGGACAATTATGGATGAGAAGTTGTATTATACTGAAATTTAGATAAAATTATAAGTATAAGGTAAAGGAAATGAAGTGGAATAATGGGAAGTGGGTGAAAATCATGTTTGTTTGAGATTGTGTTTCTTAGGGAGAGGTACACATCTTTTAGTGTTATTAGTATTATGCATTAACTAGGGACACTCTTTGGAAGCTATACTCATATTGTATTAGACTCATTGACTCATGTAGAGAAAGGAGTCTAGGTAGTGAAAAGGGAAGTAGGTTCTTACACTACCGAATTTATTAGATTTAGTAACATTTTTCTATTACATTTATCCTAAATGTTACCTTATGAATAGTTATAGTAATATTTTTTAGAAAATGTTACCGTAAGTAATTAAAAATGTTACTATAAATATTGTTACTATGATATTGTAACATTTTTAAATAAATGTTACTATAAATAAGTAACTAATTTTCATTTTCTTAACTTAATTGTAAAATTTTAAAAAATAATAATAAATTTATAATTAATTAAGTTTATTATAAGATTAAAATAGTTAATATTACTTTAAAATTTAATATTTTAAAGTAATATTTTAATTTATTTAAAAGTAAATTTAAAGTAATATTATAATTTATTTAACAATAAATTTAAATTCACAACAAACCTTTTTATATATTTAAATTCTACGTGGTTTCAAATCAATTTTAAATTAATATGTTAATTCATTTAAAATAAATTTAAAGTAATAACTTTTAGATCTCTAGTTTCCGATCGAACCTCACGTGTGTTCCTGTTTCACAAACTCTCCAACACATGTTTTACTTCAAACTGCGATCCTACTCTACTACTTTGTCTCAACAACATTTTCTGTGTATTTTATGTGATTTTGTCGTAGGTATTCACAGAAATTTTAGACAGTTCGTTTGCTCGAAATTAAACAGTTGAAAATTGTGTCTTCAAACCCTACCAGGTGCGATCGCCGTTGAGTCATCTTGCCGTCATTGCCATCTTCAGGTAATATTATTTTATGTGTAAAAGTTTTCTTTCGACACATCTCTTTTAGTTTCGAAAATCCTAATGATTCTTCTTCGCAAGTTCCTCTCTGATTTCTTCATTTTAATTTTAATATATCTCTTTAGTACTAATAAATTACTGATTCATTGGTTTAAATTTCACATTAGGGCAAATCGGTGAAAACATCACAAACTAGGGAAGTGTTCTTTGCGTTCCTGGAGATATTGTGAGTGAAAAATAAACTCGTGTGTGCTTTGTCTGCTAGTTTAATCTCAGTTTGTTTGAATGGAATGTTAAATCAATTATTCAGTTAGGTTTTGACATGTTCAAAGAAGTTGTCCTTGTTGTGTTTCACTCTTGGACATAGGGAAGAAGGAGGTCGAGAGTGCCAAGTAAAATCTAATTGTCGTCAATTTATTTCTATTTACCTTGTTTTGCCTAGGGAATAGCTATAAATTTTTTTTCTAATGTAAAAATTATAAACCCTTCTCTTTTAGCATTTAATTCTTCCAAGATTCTTAACGCACTATCTTCAAAATGTAATACTCTTTTGTCCAGAGCCAAATTGTAATATATATGTTATGGTAATATGGTATAACAGTTTTGTGGGGGAGTTTATGCTCCAATGTTGGTCTTGTAAATGACAACCCATATTCTTAATCTTAGTTGTGCATTGTTCATATAATTATAGCTGGTCTTGGGATCATGGATCCCATTTCTTTTAGGCTATAAGCAACTCACTTTGTCATGAAAGAGAGAACCATGTACTGCTACTGGAAATGTGGCATTGAGGATTTTATTTACATGACAAAGCAAAGTGATAGAGAACTACCCCTGAATTCCATACAAGAAGAACTTGATAAAACTTTACAATTCAAAAGATCTATGCCAAGGGCAAGGATATGAAGAACAAATCTATTTAAAGCTCACGATGGTACAAGAAACTAGACATTCAAAGGATATGAAGATCATGACTTGGAGCATATTTGAAGAATAGTTTTTTTTTTTAAATTAGTTTATGCTTCTATGTTTTTGAGCTTTGGGTTTTGTTTTTTAGAAATTAGTTATGTTTTCATGTGTTTGGGCTTGGACTTTCTTTAAGGTTTATAGGTTTTCTTAACTTATGTGCTTATATATAGAGGTACCAAAAGATAACGTAGACACTTTTGAGCCATATTATATGCATTTGCATTCTTTGAGAGAAGATTCTCTAGGTTTTTGGATTAGAAATTTGATTCTTATAAAAGATTAACATCTTTGTGGTGAATCTTCACTTGATTTATCAATTTGCATCAATTTGTTGATTGTGGCGTCCCTCATCCATGTGTTATTTCACATTCTTTTTTTATTTATTTTTATTATACCTCTTGAGGATTTAAATTCATAAACGATCATACTCTTTCCTGAATATGATTGTATCTAGAGTCTGAGTGGATGTATAAATTCGGATAATTGAGTGTACTCATATCTTTGTCAATGATTGAGAACATGCTTTATGATAGCTGAAGTGATGATTTATTTGGTTGATTATAATTGATCTTTATACAATAGTTATATATGGGTTTAATTACTCAGATAGTACCCACTTTGGTAGAGGTGTGTTAATCTGGTACCCGCTTTTAAAAAAGTGTCAATTGCATCTATCTTTTGAAAAAATGCTTCAATTAGGTCCTTTTCAGTTGTGCTTTTTTTGATTTTTTTTTAATTTTTTTTATTTTTTTTTAAATTTTTTAATTTTTTGAAAAAAATTAAAAATGCCACGTGTTAGGTCCCTATGTGTGACACGTAACATTATCAGTGTCACGTGGCATTGCAATGCCACGTGTTACTGTCACTATCATATGTCATTGTGTTGATTTCGATTTAGTCCCCATATATGTCTTTTTTTTGTTTCAATTTAGTACCTACTTAGGTGTATCTGATTCACTTTTGACCTAATTTTTTTTAATAGTTAAAATCCATTTTTTATAAATTTAAAAGTAATTAAGTATAAATTTTTTATAAAAATTAAGTATTTGATATTTATATTCAAATTTAATGGTAAAAGTCATTTTCAATAAATAAAAAATTAGTATAACATTCATACAAATAGAATTTTTGGTTTAAAATTACTAAGAGATAATATTGTTCTATTTTTGAAAAAAATAATAATTAACAAAACATGAGTACTTAATAAAAAAATAATTAATAAAGTAATATGTTAAAAAGTCATTTTTAATAAAAAATATTAGTATAACATTTATACAAATAATAAATTTGGTCTGAAATTGAGAGAAACAATATAAATATCAGTACTTAATTTTGTAATTGACATTTTCTTAAAAACGGGTACTAGATTGACACACCTCTACCAAAATGGGTAATATCCGAGAAATTAAATCATATAAATATTAGTACTTAATTTTGTAAAAATATTTACACTTAATTAGTTTTAATCTTATAAAAAATGGATTACAAAAATATTTTAATTATTAAAAAAAGGGACAAAATTAAATCATATATACATAAATATGTACTAAATTGAAACAAAAAAAACATATATGGGAACTAAATCGAAATTAACACAATGACATCTGATAGTGATATTGACATGTGGCATTGCAATACCACGTGGCACTGACAATGTCACGTGTCACATAAGGGACCTGACACGTGGCAATTTTTTTCTTTTCAAAAAATTAAAAAAATCACAGACTGACATGTGACACGTTGTTAACAGCATTATTCAACTCTGTTTAAAAGGGACCTAATTGAATCACTTTTTCAAAAGTTGGGATGCAATTGACACTTTTAAAAGCGGGTACCAGATTGACACACCTCTATCAAAATGTGTACTATTCGAGTAATTAAACCTTATATATGAAATGCTAAGTTATCATTAGCTTACTCTTTTTTTTTCTTTTTTTGGCTGTTGTGTCTCTTTTGGAATGTCGTAAGCAAATGAGAATGCATGCGATGATAATGCTAACCGATAGGTAGGGCAGTATTTTGCATATCTTTTGGTTTTGGAGTTATATACATAATTATATATTGTGGTGTAATTTAATAGTCTTGTCTCATATTTTAAAGAATTTTAGTACTTTTGATGTATTTTGAAAATCTTAAATGTTGTTAAAAGACTATATTACATTTTATTGCATGATTGTATATAATTCTTGTTATACATATAACCAGATTTGTCTAATATAATCTTGAAGTAACTCTAGAAAGTAGGAAGTGAACTATTGTCTTAGCTTGTTACATATACACAACTTATAGACCATATTGAATAATACTACTATTCATCCCTTCAACAAGGTGGGATTATGTCTGAAAAAGATTTTATATATATATATATACTAATGAAATATTATATAAAAATTGAAAAACCAATTTATACCTAATTAAAAAAATAAATTTATTTGAATTAGATTTTTTCTATTCTCAAACCTCAATCCGATAAAATTTTCATATACGAATTAGATATATTTTCAAAATAAAAATTTAACCAAATCACATCACAGTTAACAAAATAATTATTTTAATTAAAAAATTATATATTTATTGATTTTAATTGAAAATCAAGTGACAAATCATAATTTCAATACTTATTTAATTAAATACTTCAATATTTTTTTAAGAGAATTTTATAAGACATTTACTTTTAGTTTTAATCTTTTATGTTTTATAGTTTTTGAAAGAAAGTACTTATAAAGTAGTGATGAATCTAATATATACCCATCACTTATAAAATAATATGTAAAGGCACCTATATGCACGGGAGAAATAATCATTAAAATGATAAAATTTTGCTTTCAAAATTATAGAAAAGGCATAATTTAAAAAATAGGAAAGTCACGTGTGATTAATATGATTTTATTGTAAAAAGATCGTATTAATTTGACGTAATTTTAACTTTTTTAAATTGGAGTCGTATGAAACTAATGACTTCAATTAAAATAAAAAAAATATATATAGTAAAGAAGTAGAATCAAGTTGACACAATTTTAATCTATATCACTTTATTCTAAAGCCATAAAACTGGCATAATATCAATTAAAATTTAAACAAAAATTACAATAAAGTGAATAGTATGAATTTACAATAAAATCGTACTAAATTAACACCTTGTCCATAAACTTTTTAAAATTTGCATTATTTTTATAAATTTAAAAACTAAATTGCTCCACTTTGATGCTTTTCCCTATATGCACGTGATACCACTAAAAAGTTGGCAGAAAACGTCCAGTATTTTCTATTTTACGAGAATCAAAATTAAGAAAATAAATTTAAACACAAGTATATTTATCTATTTTTATTTATTAATTTACTATATTAAAAAATGTTTTTATAATACATTTTTTTTCATTTTCTTTCACGCTTATTATTAAAGAAATTTTGAATAGAAAAATGCAAAAAAAAAGAAAGATCGAAGAATACGTTGAGAACATAGAAAAGTGTTGGTGTGGACAAGGTCAAAGTTGCCGTGGACAAGGGCAAACCCACATGATCCAACTCCATCACCTCAACCATAGCTTCTGTAAGATCTTTCCTTGGACACACTTTTCCCTTTCTCTTACAAATACCCTTCTTTCACTTCATACAATCTAACCAATACAAATCACAAAGTGAATAAACCATTCATTCTTGCAACAATGGATTCCAGTTACAACTCCTCTTCTAAGGGTCAAGATCAACAACAACGCCAACAACATTCTCCCATGGACTTGTTATCTTCTGCAAAGAACGCAACACAATCTGCTTTTTCAAATGCTGCTAGTAACATTGCAAATGCAGTCGGTGACAAGGTTGATGATTTTCTCCACCATAATGACTCAACTACTACAAAGAACAACACCACCACCACCCATTCTAGTAGCAAGCTTGATAGTGATAACCGCACTAGCAGTGGTTATGGGAAAAGTGGTAAATCAGAAAGTGAATATGGAGGAAGTGGACGTTCGAGTAGCCATGACTATAAGTCTGGTAGTGCGTATGATGATGCAGATCGTTCAAGTGGAGATCGTTCTGGTGTAGGTTACGGTGGTGATGGTCGTTCCGGTGGTGGATCTGGTGGGGATGGAATTTCTAGTGGTGGAGGTCATTCCGGTAGTGGGTACGGTGGTGATGGAATTTCTCACAAGGGAGGTCATACTAGTGGTGGTTATGGTGGTGATGGTATTTCAAGTGGTGGAGGTCGTTCCGATAATAGGTACGATGGTGATGGAATTTTTAGTGGGGGAAATCGTACTAGTGGTGGAAATCGTACTAGTGGTGGTTATGGTAGCGATGGAATTTCTAGTGCTGGAGGTCATTTGAATAGTGATGATGGTATTTCAAGTGGTGGAGGTCGTTCGACCAGTGGTTATGGTGGTGATGGAATTTCTAGCGGTGGAGGTCATTCGAGCACTAGTTATGGTGGTGATGGTATTTCAAGTGGTGGAAGTCATTTTGGTAGTGGGTATAGTGGTGATGGAATTTCTACGGGGAGAAATCATATTAGTGACGGTTATGGTGGCGATGGAATTTCTAGTGGTGGAGGCCGTTCAAGTAGTGGTTATGGTGGCAATGGACTTTCTAGTGGTGGAGGTCATTCGAGTAGTGGTTATGGTGGCGATGGAATTTCTAGTGGTGGAGGTCGTTCAAGTAGTGGTTATGGTGGCGATGGACTTTCTAGTGGTGGAGGTCGTTCAAGCAGTGGTTATGGTGGCGATGGACTTTCTAGTGGGGGAAATATTACTAGTGGTGGTTATGGTGGGGATGGAATTTCTAGTGCTGGAGGTCGTTTGAGCAGTGATGATGGTATTTCAAGTGGTGGAGGCCGTTCAAGCAGTGGTTATGGTGGCGATGGAATTTCTAGTGGTGGAGGTCATTTGAGCAGTGGTGATGGTATTTCAAGCAGTGGTGGAGGTCGTTCTAGTAGTGGTTATGGTGGTGATAGTCGCTCTAGTGGTGGCTATAATGGTGATGGAATATCTAGTGGAAAAGGTCATGCCAGTGGTGGATATGGAGGTGATGGAATTTCTAGTGACGGAGGTCATTCTGGTAGTGGATATGGTGACAAAGGTCGTTCTGCTAGTGGTTATGGTGGTTCTGGTGGAGGATATGGAGGTGATGATGATAATCGTTCTGGTGGAAGATCTAGGAATGAGAGTTATGGAAGTGGTGGATATGAAAATGATAGTCGTTCAAGAAGTGGATATACTTATACAAATTAGATCATTAAGATGACTCTAATAATGCCAAAAAGTTGGGATAACAAAGTATACATCTAAACTTATAGTTTTCATTGCAAAAGTGGTTGGCAAAACGAACTAGCTCAATCCGTAGATCTATAAAAAATGGATGAGTCAGGTTGATCCATCATATTAAAATGGATCGAAAATTTTGACCTATTATATTATAAGATGGGTCAGCAGGTTGACGAACTGACTTATTAATTTTTTTTTAATTTTGTAATATATATATATATATATATTGTATAAATATTAAAAATATATTGAATAATATAAATATTTTTTATATTTTTATTAATTAATTAAATATAAAGATAAATTAAAATGATTATTATATTTATATGTTATATTAATGTATTATAGTTTACAATTGGAACATGTAAGTTTTAATGATTTAAGTTATAATATTATTACATGTCCTTAAATTAATTTACTATGATTTTATTTATTTTTATTTTAAAATTTAGTTAAAAAATAAGTGAATAAGCCGGCCTCACTTTTCTTTTGGCCCATTAGTTTTGCAGCTTAGGTAAAATAAGGTTGCCAGGACTTAAATCGTTCACCAAATTTTAGGACACTAATGGACTTGTTTGTGCCCTCTCTAACTACAAATAAGTTCTTATTTATATTAGTTTTGCTTTTTATCGTCATGAATTAGATTTTGTGTAATATAATTCTATATATTCAATTATGTTATCCTAGCTAGTGATTAGTGATTTCTAAGGCGGTGATGTTTCAACCATTTTTCTTACACTGAAATAAAAGCTTAAAAGATTATTATACATGCTCTTGTCGTGATTGAATAATAATATACATATCTTTTTAAAAAAGAAATATATATTTGATATTTTTTTTCATTAATTTTCACGTCATATCAATGTCTTTCTCTCTTGATGTAAATTAGGTTTGAAAAAAAAAAAAATTCTCCAATGAAGATTGTGGATGTTGAAAGAAAGTAAGAAATAAATAAAAATAATTACAAGTTTAAGAATTACATTTGATATGATAAAATGAAAATATTAAAATTGATATACTTAAAAAATAACTTACGATAAAAATGAAGGTTTAAAATCTAAGTTGGTCCTCGTTTTTGTTAAAAAATCTCAACTAGATAATCATAGTATTTTTAGTATTAATTTAGTCATTATTTTCTGAAAATGTGTTATAATTTACTCATTTGTCACATGTCAACTTGTGATTTTTTTAATTTTTCTTTTTAATTTTTTTAATTATATATATTTTTTAAATTTATAAAATGTCACGTGTCAAATGAAGGGTGTTGCAACGTAACAAAGGTTGTGTGACGTGGTAGTGACATTGCCTAATATCATTGTTGGGACAAATGTCATGTGAAAAATCTCAATTTAGTCCCTGTATTTATTATTTTATCTCAATTTAGTCCCAATTTTTTGTTTAACTGGAACAATTTCACCCCTTTCCAAATCCAGACCGAATTTAACTTTTATATAAATGTTATTATAATAATTTTATTAAAATTGATATTTTTAACAAGATTGAGTTTACTTAAATTTATATTTTATATTGAACTTTGTTTAAAGTGTTTCAAATATTTATATATCAATAATTTCTAGGTTAAATTACTCTTTTGGTCCTTATATTTGTCAAGTAGTGTCAAATTGGTCATCGAGTTTTTTCTGTCTCAATTTAGTCATTTTTTTTAAAATGATTCAATTTGGTTCTTATCGTCAATTTTGACCAAACGGTGTTAAAATCAACATCATGTGTCAATTTGTGATTTTTAAAAATTTTTTGGAATTTTTGTAAATGTTTGTGATTTTGTTCACATGTCGCTCCACAGTTGTGTCACGTGTCAAAATGATTCAATTTGGTCCCTATATTAGTTTTTAGTTTCAATTCAATCCCAATTTTTGTAAAAATGAAGCAATATTGTCACTCCTTAAATTGGGACTTAATTTACTTTTTTTATAAATGTTATGATGATATTCTTACTAAAATTGACTTTTTTATTAAATATTTGTAGAAATATTTTTAAACAAACTTTTTTTTTTTAGTTTTATTATTAAACAAAATTAAACCCCAAACTTAATTTCAATAATTAACCATTTTGTCATCATATATAAAGACATCAAGTGTATCATATTATACAAATTTAGTGAAGATTAAAAATCAAATAACTTGTCACATAAGTTTAGGAACTAAATTTCAAGTTCAAAACAAAACCAAAGTTTAAAGTTTTGTTTAGAATTTAAATTTAATTTTAAAATATTTCTAGAAATATTTAATAAAAACATTAATTTTAGTAAGAATATCAACATAAGATTTATACAAAAACTAAATTGAGTCTCAATTTAAGGAGGGACAATATTGCTCCAATTTTACAAAAATTGAGACTAAATTGAAACTAAAAATAAATATAGAGACCAAATTGAATCATTTTGACACGTAGTTTGTGCCACGTGTAAAAAATAAAAAAGAAATTTACAAAATTAAAAAAAAAAACCAGAAATTGACATGTGACATTGACTTTAATACCGTTTAGTCAAACTAACAATAATGACCAAATTGAATCATTTTTAAAAAAAGAATGACCAAATTGAGACAAAAAAATATTTCAGAACCAAATTGACATTACTTGATAAATACAATGACGAAAAGAGTAATTTAACCTAATTTCTATACAAATGTTAGAGTGGGTTTAAAAATAATAATTTTATAGATTCAAATGGAAAATTTTAAAACAGTTTTATAACAATTTAAAATAAATATATTTATTTAAAATAAAAAAAAGTTTAATGTAAAATACAAATCTAAATAAACTTAATCTTGTTAAAAATATCAATTTTAATAAAAATATCATTATAATATTTATATAAAAGTTAAATTTGGTCTTAATTTGAAAAGAGATGAAATTGCTCCTATTAAAAAAAATTAAGACTAAATTGATAGAAAATAACAAATATAGGAACTAAATTTAGATTTTTCACCTGACACTTCGTACTGTCAGTGCCACGTCACACTATCTCTGTCACATGGAAGGACCTCTCATTTGATCAAATGACAATTGTTTTTGCAAAATTAAAAGAAAAATTAAAAATTTTAAAATATAAAGAAATGAAAAAAGTTAAAAAAAATCACTAGCTAACACATGACATATCACTTAATGTCATTAGTACTATACTAATGAAATGGACCAAATTGTAACACATTTTCAAAAAATGAAGACTAGATTGAAATTGAAAAAAAAAACATGATTACCTAATCAAGATTTTCAAATAAGAACGAGGACCAAAAAATAGTTTAAACCAAAAAAAAATCATAATTACATATTAAAAAATATTTAAATATCTATCACTTATTAAAAAAAAATGCATTATAAAATCAGGTAATTAATTTTATATTTTTTGTAAATAATTTAATATAAAAATATACATTTTAGAAATGAAAATTAAAACTAAAATATGCCTTAAATTAAAATGAAGAAAATTTATCATAAAATCTTGATAAAAAAAGTTATAGTTTACAAAAAAGAAATTAAAACTATTTCACAAAATACCAAAATTTACTTTTTAATCATTTTAATATGTTTTATTAATGTATTTTAATTATCTGTTTTCAAAAGATAGTGAAATAATTACATAATATCATCATGTATTTTCTTTCTCTCTTTTAATCTTATTAAAGCGTATTATATGTGGAGATGGATCTCATAATCTATCTATTTTTATCTTCTTTTTTTTCACTCTTTCTTTAGGGTAATATGGGAAGTGACATTGAAGTATGAGAAAAAGATTCTAAGATACCTAAAGGGAAACGATGACATTGAAATTGTTCGAGTACGGAATCAAGCAGTCCTACAAAATATGGTGTGTCATTGCTTCCTTGTCTAGGTTGTCCTTTACTCCTATGCTTGGAATGATCTTTGTCCTGTAGTTGAATCGCATGTAGGATGATGGGCACCAAATGTTCGTGTATAGAACCGATCTGTCTTGTGAAATATGGAGCGTCCTTGCTTCCTTGCCTAGGTTGTTCTTTACTCCTATGCTTGGAATGATCTTTGTCCTTTAGTTGAACCGCATGGAGGGCCAATACCTGCAAGCACCCCGACACTCAAATCAATGATAATAAAAAATGTGATAATTTAGGTGATAATAAATTGTTCAAGATACCCCTTACACGGATAAACCTATATATATCTGATTCTTTATTGACTATGTTGGATTTATTTTAGGAAAGTTTGGATCTTACCATAAATGCTAATAAATACTTTACTATAACTTTTGTAACTGTGTAAATCGTAAATTTAGGTTTTATCATGTACAATATAACGCCAATCTTGATCGAGATGAACACGTCCTTAAGTTGGGTCGAAATCAAGTTTAGTTGAGATGATCTTGTCCTTAAGCTAGGTCAAACTGATCTTATCTTATCACTCCATGATGATCTCAACATGATCTTAGCATTTATGTACAAAATTATCTTCAATAATAATTTAAAAGAAACTCTAACAAGATTGTTTAATTCCAACTTTTATTGTGGACTCGGATGTTAAACAACCTATAACATGCTATACATTTATAAATGGTGAATAATTGGATAGTTGGGAAACTACTCTCCCACCTATAGTAGCAATGTGATCAACTTTTTTTGCCAAAGACAATCTCAAGGTTGTGTTTGGATAACTTATTTAGCTTACCATTTTACTTCTTATACGCTTGTTGTCTAGTAGTTTTGTTTTTTCATTGTGACATCTAATAGAAAATCTTTTATAGGGTTTCATGAAAATTTCCTTAATTATGTAGTTTACTATCCTAATAATAAACTTGATGAAAATAGTATTCCATCAAAACTTAAAATAATTTATTATAGTTAACACCCTAAGGATGTTTAAGTCTTTATTAAAACTAGAATAGACCGTTAGGACTAAATTGTTAGGATTAGATTGTTAAGAGTAGATCTTTCACATCTAACACACCAACCATTTGAAGAAGATTCTTTGTAAAATTAGGATGCAACTTGTGATTCTACAGTCTTTTAGGAACCTTTAGCATACAAAATGTTACGCCTCAAAACAAGTTTTCTTGTTCTCTTAATTGAGAATAACATACTTGGACCTATTTACCATTCCTTTCAACAACTACCTCATAATTTAAATATGTATTATCACATTTTTCTTCATAGAACATTTAAACAATTTCCACCACCTAAACAAATGATCATTTTTAGAAGCCCACTTATCACCATGCTACATTAGTTTTTTCTTTAGTACTAAATCTAAAACATTACTACAACTTTGTTTATAATTATATTTGTTACCTCATTCTCCTATGTAGACTTCCACATTTCATCTTCATTCTTGGAATCCTTGTTAGTTACCTCCTAGACCATTACTTGATAGACTAATTGACTCTAGAATGGAGTTGAATAAAGTCTTAGATTCTTTTTTCTGCAATTTTGAACTGAATTGTCTAGTTCACAAAGATCAGACAAATATAAGAGTTTATACTAGTCACCCAAATCATGGACTATGTTTAGTTCTTCTTTAAGCACATCTCTTAAGAGGTTTACCTAATTAAACAAATGACTATAACAAGTACACGAACATCTTCAGGTTAAATGAGTACGCAAACCTTTATAGGTTACACCTTAATCTTTCCTTGAGATTAAGAACCCTCTAGTGCAATGAAAATACTCTCATAGAGAGCCAATTTAAGCTCACTTGGGAAAACTTCACAGTGTGAAGATTTTACAAGATTTCTCATAAATTGATAATTCCTATTTTAGCATCTTCTTTGTGAGTTAAAGACACTCCTTTTGGCCCATTTTTGTTCTTAATTGTCTAGGATAGATAAGATTTGTTTTCTAGAGCAAAAATAGACGTTTTGGTGAATATGTGCTAATAAAGTGTTTTTAGATACACTTTCAGTCTTAGTTATGTGCTAGTCTTGTCTTGGTCTTTATAATTGCAAATTTTAGTTTTTAGAGACAACCTTGTGAGAATTTCAGTGCATGACAGTTAGACATGTCAAAGTGAGCCAACCCGGCTCACACGAGTTGGCTCACCACGAGTCAGGTTGAAAATGAGTGAACCCAACCCGACTCACTTTATGGTGAGCCAGAAATTTTGTAACCCGGCTCAACCCACCACGGGTTGGTGGGTTAAGTGGGTTGGCTCACCAATTTTTTAGTATTCAAATATTTAAATAAATTTTTAAGTAACCCATGAGATGACAATCGTAGTAAAATCAAGAACCAATGTCTTAATCATGGTCACCACCAATATATGAAGAATTGTTTCCAAGAAAGTATCCATATAGTCTAAGAAAACATGGCTAATATTACAAATTTTCTGTCATGCTATTCAAAAAATATAAATAAAAAACTATACATTTTTGTCATTCTAATTTAGAAAAAAAAATGTTTATAAGACGGTTACTTGAGTAATTTACTATAAAGATTATAGTTAAAGATTAAAGTATCAACATATATAACTTGACAATCAAATTAATTAAACATTCAAACTATTGAAATATTATTAAGCAACATTCTAGCATTTAAAAATATGAAATTGTGAACATATATAATAGGATTAGTAAATAATTATCAAAAAATTAAAAAAATGAAAGAAAATTTAAAATTTTTTAAAAAAAATTAACAAAAATGTTGGTGGGTTAAGTGGGCCAACCCACCTTCAACCCGGCTGAAACTCGTTTAACCCGTGGGTTAAGTGGGCCGGGTTGAGTTCAATCTACTTTTGAAAAAATTGAATTTTTCTCAACCCAACCCAACTTGAACCCGTGGTGAGTCAAGTTGGCTCACGGGTTGAAACTCATTTTGACATCTCTAATGACAGTTATGAGGTTTAGTGCTTACAAAGTGTGAAGAAAGCATCCGACAAGTTAGGAATAAGTTAAAGATCAAGGTTGCTACTTAGAAGTGAAGAACTTAGTTTATCTTTGTTGAATTAAAATTCTGCTTGACCAAGCCATAATGGAAGTAGTCAAGCTAAGTTAGTTTTGGGCCACATGAATTAGCTGTCTTCCACTTAGAGTTTTGGACCTAGAGGAGTCTCATAAATTAACATTAGTTAGCCTAATTAATTTGTAAAAATCTAGCTTTTAGTCCTATTATAAAATCTAATAAAAACAACTAAGTTTAAGAAGAGAAACACACACGTTACAACACTTTTACATTTTGTTTAAGCAACTTAGTGTAGATTTATCTTTCCAATTTTTGAAAGAATTCAGTTCTGAACCATTGTGAATGCAAAGTCATCTCAAGGTTAGGGAGTGGAGTCTACTGTACCATTCATAGTTAATACAAGTTTGTTTCCAATTTACTTCTTTCAACAATTTACTGTTCTTGCATTCTTCACTTTTCCTTTACTACTTTCTTTATTGTTATTGCATTGATTTACATTATTTTCCAATGGCTTTTATTGTTCTTGCATGGTTTTACTCAATTCTTGCATCTTTATTTTATCCTTGCATTAGTTCTTTAATTTTCTTATCGTCCTTTGTTACTTTCTTCCATTACTGCTTTTGTTTTAGGATTGAAATTCTTCATTTCTATTTTTATGCATTGAACTTCTAATTCTACACATTTGCGTTTCAAGTTTCTGAGTAAGAACCTATGTAAAGATTCCAAAGTGAGCTTTACTTATCAAGATGTCTTTTTGAAAACCAAAATTAAGTTTAGCACACCAAAATTGAAGTGAGAGTTTTAATTCTGATCCACAACCTTTTCTTGCAATTTATTAATACTCATTTAGTCAATTTTGTATGTTAGGTTGTTAATGTGCTTTTCTTGCTTTAATTTGTATTAGTTTGTATGATTACAATCCTTTTCTAGTTTCCTTTCTTAAGTTCATTTTTGCACCAGTTTTACCTTTGTGTTCCCAATTCTAAATTTTTCTTGTATTGTATTTGATGTTTTTGATTCAGTATTCCAGTTCTTATTGCATTGCATTTTTACTTGCATAAATGAACATTCATTTTGTACTATATTCCTATTCTTTCATCCTTCATGTATCATTAATAAGATTTCTAGTGCAGACCTGTTCTAGTATATTTGGTTAGGCATTGTCAACCTATGCTTGGTTTCAATGTGTGATTTTTAGTTTTTGTGTCATTCTTTGTGACGAGGCAGGACATGTACGGGAAGTAGCTCCCTACTACCCTTCACACTAGAAAAATATATGCCATGTACTCGTACCTATATTTGTGAAAGTATCCATTATATGGATACCTACATATTTTTGAATATTCACGAATATTTACAAAAAAAAACTAAAAATATTTAACAAAATATTTTAATGATATAAATATATAAAAAATGTATAAAAATATTTAAAAATGGTAGAAAGTTATAAAAAATTGTGGTTATTAAAATCCAAAAAAGATCTATATAAAAATGTATAAAAGATCTATGTATAAAACTGAATTTTAAACATTTAATCAAAGATAAAAAATTCCAAATAAATTTAAATAAAATACAATACATCACTATCATAAGTTTTAAACAAAGTCCAAATAAATTCAAATTCATACAAGTTCAAATAAAATTAAAAAAATAAATATTAAATCACGTCCAACACAAAGTTGTTAAATTAATGCTTAGATCAACAACCCCACTTTGTCTGATTCCTGAAAAATAAATAAATCAAGATCACTAACAATTGATATTGTTTTTTATTTTTTAATAAAGTGTTAAAGAAATTACCAATTGCATCAATGTCCACATCTTGCAAAATTGTACAAAGTTTCATGTTGTCCATTTTTAATCTTGACGAGCCTAAAAAACATAACACGTTCATAAAAAATTTCTAACAATCACTTAATTAAAATATTTAATTGAAGATGTTCATTTCATTACCTTCCATGTAAGTCCATAACCAATCTTGGACACACATCAATGCCTCCACAATATCTAGAAATAATCTACTATGATGTGGAGTAAATGAAGACTCAGAAACAACAGTTGAGTTGGAAATTGCTAGAATGTCTCTCTCGCTAGCATTTGCAAGGTTGGGTATTTTAAGCCACCAACCTTCCACCAAGCTAAGATATCAAATTGTGCATCTAAATTAGGAAGTTTTGCCTCTTCTAAATAACGATCTACTTCTGACTTGAAATTTGAAGTGTCACTTCTCTTTGCAATCTTATGTTTAGCAACATATGACCTCCAACTTGCTTTTCTTCCAAGAAAACCTAGATCCACTACATTTGTGTTTGAACTTTGAGATGAAGCAACCAATTTCATAATTAGAATTCTCTCCATAAATTTGAGGGAAAAAAATCTAACAAGTCTATTTAGTACCTCAGATGTAATACAATTCCTACAACCATCACCCTATTGATCACACCCCAATACTTATCAAATTTAGTAATCAAGTTTGCATTCAATTGATGAATAATGGAATTAGGAAAGGAAAGTCGCTCAATCAAAGCCAACTTAATTTCACATATTTTTGGGAAAACGACATTAACAATTGGATACAAAGTACCAAAAAATAAGAGTGTCACACAGTGTAGAACTATCATCTTAACAAGTGCACACCATGCTGCTTCTTGATTAAATGCATAGTTGCCAAAAACTATTTTTTCACTTCCTACTTTTTTCTATTTTGAGATATGCTTGTTTGAAGTTTGCAAGACCTAAAGTGGGTCATCAAGTGTGATGTCTCTTGCCTTGCCTCCCCTAAAAAGTTTTGAGCAACAATAATTACAAATGACTTTCAACTTTATATCTATTTTTTGTCTCTCAAAGTGATTCCACACAATTGAAGTGCGTTTGTTTGCAACATTATTATCCTTTATTTGAAATGAACTTTAGATTTCTACTTGAGTTGAATCGTCACCTACATTCGTAGGAACATTATTTGACTCCCATACATTTGATTCATCAACATTAGAGGTATCTTACACTTTTTGTTCCCTTTCCTTAGGAATAGAAATTTGTTTCATATACGTCCTAAAACAACAAAACAACAAATATTTAATTACTAAATTAAATAATTATATCAAATCTTAAGTAGGCAATGTTTTCAAACCAGAGGACATTTTGTCAAATTAGATTAAAATAATAGTTAATAACAATATATCAATTTTTAATTAGATCGAAATAATAGCTAACAAATTGCATATACTCTAACAACTATGTTTCCTATTAATTTTAATTTTAATTTTAAATAAAATCTCATCTTATCATTATCTTAGATCAATCCTGATTTTTTTAATTATCCATAATAATTATTATAAAAAACAAATATGTAAGAAAGCTATGATAATATATCATGGCCTTCACAAAGTGAATGTAAAACTAACACAATCAATGCAAACTTTAATGCCAATGATTTAACAAAATTTCACTGTCATAAACTTTCTAAAGAAGAATTGATATCATTATCATATTAACACAATTATGAATGTGTCAATTTAAAATATAATATTTTAAAAATTAACTTCACAAATGCAATATAATATTTTTAAAAATAAAACACCAAACATGAAAAAAAGCCCTTATGTATATACACATAAACTACTCTATCATCAATACTATAAGAGGGAGAGTAACAAAATTGGTATATGAATCGATGATGTTTATGTTTACGTAGGTATAGTACGATACACATACTCGCCTGTTAACATGCAAGCATAACAAATACTCATACATGTTACTCGTGGGTATCCATTTACAATATCAATTTTCTACCCGTTACTGATTTTATCTGCGGATACCCGCAAGTACAAATTTTTTTGACATCCCTATTTGTGACCCAAATGTATATCGTACATTGTTATGATATATTAGACATGTTTCATGCATCATATATGCATAATTTGCATATTAAGTTCGTTAGCAACTTTCATCGAACATATTTAGCATTTTGCATGTTCTTTTAAGCATTTAATAGAACAATTTTGGATTTCCTAAATAGACACTAGTTGTAGTAGTTCAAAATATGCCAACACCTTTCATTGCATCATTCTATACCTATTAAAGCATCATTAACACTTCCCAATCATAAAAAAGTGAAGCCACATTGCATTTGCACAATTCATATAGTTTAAGGCATGCATTCTACTACTGCACAACTTATTCATTTGATCGTTAGGTTTAACCACCAACATTAGTTCCATTATTTGCATTAGCTTAGTTTCATACATTCAAATTTTGTAGTTTGAACATTCCCCTAGTCTTTCATGCAATTTATTGGTTAGATTAATAGAAAACCACAACTTTAAGTTCACCATTTCCTAGGATTTGACACCTAGGTCTTCCTTATTCTTCACTAGGGAGGACTTGGTTTTTGATTGAACTTGAGACGACTAAAATAATTCATCAACCACAAAGCACACAAAGTATACAAACAAGATTTAGAAAGATATATCACAAATGTATTCTTCGATATTCAACTTGATCTCTCGAAGAACCGAAGCCTATACTTATGCAATTAGGCTATATGCTTCGATTTTACCTAGAACCAAAGCTTATACCCCTCTGCATAGGGTTAGTTTGTGAATTTTTACAACCTGCGAAAGTTCCTGTTGAATAGCACTATTTAAAACTAGTTGTTCTTCTCCTCCACCGTTGTAAAACTCGTGTTTTCCTCCATAATGTCCTTCGTTGAGGTTCGTTTATTTCTTCCCTGTTGTTTTTCTTCTCTTTAGTTGAGGTTTGTTTATCATTGCAAAACTTTAACATTGTATTTCTTTGTTTTGGTGCGTTGCATTCCAAGTTTCTCATTGTCACCATAACGCTTTTGAGACACTCTATGTCATCGTGGTGAACGATTATTGCGGTCTCGCTCTCGCTTTCGGTCTCTTGTTCTGGCTCTGCTCTCGCTCCCAACTTCCATTCTCTCGCAACAATTTTAGCTTTGACGCTTTTGGTCTTAGTCTTTGTAATTCTCGGTATTGTTATCTCCTGCTCCTAACTTCCTCTCTCGTGGTAGCTTTGAATTTGAAGCTCTTGGTCTTGGTTTGTCTAACTCTCGCTCTCTCTAGCTCTTAAGTTCCTTTCTCGCGCCAACTTTGAATTTGAATTTTTTCTATGTTTTTTTTTATTATTTGAATTTTTTTAATATAGTTTTTGTATGTTTATAATGATTGATTGATTTATTTATTTTAAATTGGTTAATTATATGCTTAAATTTGGTTTGCTTGAAAATGTTGCTAAATTAAATGAGCATTAGTTTCCCATTTGAGATTCAATACGAAAATTATCTACTACCTCCTATTCTTTTGAAAAAAATTGTATATATTTTTAAATTCATATAAGATGAGGCAATACTAATAATTTATATGTATTGAATCTTGAATTGTTCCATTGGACAATATAAGAAGATTAATCACCTTTTAATATTTTATTAGTGTGTGTGTGTGTATACACACACACACACACACACACACATATATATATATATACACACACACACACACAACCTATCTTAAAATTCATGAATATTTGTTAACTATATTTTTTATTATCTTCATGTAACCAAATGACCAATGCGAAATGCCAACAAAATTTTGTCAAATTTAAGAAATGTTGTTTAAAATTGATATGTAGCAATAAATTAAAAAAAAGGAATTTTCTTGAATAAGACAGAGTCATGCCTTGAATACAAAAACTAGGTGATCATTCATTTAAAGATTGGTGAAAAAGTTCATACAATTTCAGAATATATACGTGTTGATCAATATTGGATTAACTCATCACGCATTAGTGCTAAGTATGAGAGGGGAGTAAAAAAAATTATACAATTTGTCCAACTAATGAGGGTAGAAGTGGCGATAAAGTCAAGTTTAGATTTCCATGTGTCAATTGTTTGAATGAGAGGTTGTATATGCAACTGAAATTAGGGAACATGTTCTTTTTTATGATTTCCTTCAAAGTTATACAACTTGGATATATGACATGACGAATTATTAGACTTCTCAACTGTTTCCCAAAATGAACATGTTGTTGATTCCACCATGGGAGATCAATTGGAGAAAGACTGATAAAAGGGTATGATTCACGATATTGATGTATAAGCTTTTATCCAAGCCATGTTTATGAAATGATGTCCATTGACGCAAAGACTTTGTTGTATGTTGGTTCAAGTAAGTTCACATGGTTATCAACGGTGTTAAGGTTGATGAATTTGAAGGCGACTAATGGGTGGACCAATATGAGCTCCATATAATTTCTTGTTTTATTGAATGAAATGCTTCAAGATGTAAATACACTTCCTACTCGTAATTGTGAGACCAAGAAAATTATTTGTTCAATGGGTTTGGAATATAAAAAGATATATGCACATCCTAATGATTTCATATTATACAAGAAATAATTTGAAGGGTTCAAAAATTGTTCAAAGTGTGGGTTATCACGATTCAAACAAAAAAACAACAATGTAGATAGTCAAGAAATAGAAAAGGATGACCTCACTTTGAAAGTAGTTTGGTACCTTCGAATCATGCCTAGACTTAAGCATTTGTTTGTGAACCCAAAAGAAGTTAAGAACCTTTTAGATGGCATGTAGATGAGTGAAAATGTGACGAAGTGCTTCATCATCCAACTGATTCAATATAATGAAAAAATATTGATGAGGAATTCCTTTAGCTCGGTCAAGAATGTAAGAATCTTTGGCTTGGTTTAGCTACGGATGGAATGAAACCATTTGGTAATTTAAGTACTAACCACAATTGTTAGCTTGTTATATTATTCATTTACAACTTACCTCTTGAATTGTGCATGAAGAGATAATACATTATGTTGTCTATGATAATATCTGGTCTAAGAAAACTTGGAAATGACATAAATATTTACCTAGGTCTACTAGTTGAAGATTTGAAGTTGTTGTAGGTTGATGGGGTTGAAGTCTTTGATGCTTTTGATTCTAAAACTTTCATGATGCATGCAATGTTAAATTGTACCATCAATGACTTTCCAACTTACAACAATTTGTCAAGTTACAATGTCAAGGGTAATAAAGCATGTCCTATATGTGAAGAAAACACTACAACTCATCAATTGAAACACAGAAGGAAGGCAATATATATATATATATGCCATCAGAAATGTTTACAACCTAATAATCCTAATCGAAGGCTAAAAAAACATTTAATGGACATCAAGAGAATGACGATACTCCAATTCCATAAACTGGCCTTCAAATTTATGAAAAATTTAATAAAGTACATCATGACTTTGGGAAAACGTAAAAAAAGTCATTTGTAACGAGCCCTTGGAAGAAGCAAATAAATCTTTGATCTTCCATATTGGTTGAAGTTAGAGGTTAGACATTATATAGGTGTAATGAACATAGAGAAGAATGCGTATGATGATAGCTTGATTGGTACACTTCTTAGCATTCAAGGAAAGATAAAAGATGAGATAAATGCTCGTTTGGATTTGCTTGAAATGAAGATATGAGAAGACTTAACACCAAGGAGGTTGGTAAACTTACTTTTTTTTTCTTTCCACATATTACATTGTGTCCAAACAATGATACTCTCCAAATATTAAGAATTTAATATCGATGTAAGATTTGTTTTCCTAAAGTCTCACAATTGTTACATCTTAATGCAACCATTATTATCGATGACTATAACTCGTTTCTATTTATTATTATGTTTAATTTGTAGTAAATTCATTGATTCTGTCAAATTAAATGAATTTAAAGGTAAAATTATTATTATCTTGTGTCATTTAAAGACGTTTTTCCTTCCATCCTCCCTTTGTGATATTATTGTATATTTACCTGTTCATTTATTAAAAGAAATTAAGTTTTGTAAACTAATAATGTATCATATTGCACATTATGCACAAATTTAAAAAGAGTACGTGAAAAACAATATCAACCAATAGCCAAACTATGATAAAATATTGAAAAATGGTATTTTAACCATGCTATCATAGAAATTTTCGTTGAATAAGAATTCTCTTCGTAAAAATACACCATTTTTTTTTTCCTTTTAAAATTATAAATATTAATATTTAACAATAATAATCTTACAATATAAGTTCATATAAATCCGATGATATCGCAGAATTGACCGGTGTCCCGGTCTGCAATTCTGTTTCTTGTCCGATTCAGTTACAACAAAAATGGCAACGCAAACCTAATTTTCCAACGAAAACTTCCAAAACTCCAAAACCTCATTGGACGACGTCGTTTTCCTCTCTCCTTCTCTTCCTCTATATTAATCTCACCTTCTTCGAGTTTCTCCCTTAGTCTCATGCAATTTGAAACAACACAAGAGAGGGAGAAAGAGAAACCCCGATCTTCCTCTTTCCATCTCTTCTCTTTCTTCAGTCCTTCCTAGATTCGTAGCATTTTATCACTCCTTTCGAAATCCCTTACCGAAATCGCGTTAACGGTGAGACTTTTTATACTTTCCCTTTCATCATGTGGATTTCAGCTCCCATGCTAATTCTTAAAAAATACCAAGGTGGTGTGAGTTGTTTTGTTAGGTTTTTTATTTTTTTTTTCCCAATCTCGGATTTTTTGAAAAATTTCGATAGATTTTATGGTTGAGATTGAGTTTTGTTATGATGCTGTGTTAACAACTTTGTCGTTGAGAACTTTAAATTGAGATTGGTCTTTGTTCAGTTCAAAACGGCTGATTTATCATGGATTCATGGTGATTGTGTTGGTCTGTTCCTTTGATTTGGAAACGGCACTTGAGCTGTGTGATGTGAGAACTTAATGTGTGGCTTTTCAGTTTTTGGCATTTTCGTTAGAGTAATGCTGAGGGTTTTGAATTGCAGTAGTGGTTTGACTATACTGGGGGAAATCGTAAATATTTGCGGCCAATCGGGTCACTTTTGTAATCGCGTTGAGGTCGTCAGACACTTGAAGAACCCTCATGTTTTGAACAGGATCACAGCATGAACCGTTTTTTAAACTTAGGATTCACTGTGCTGCATCGTCGAGTAAAAGGTTGTTTTTTCCAATGCAGTTAGTGACTTATCGTCAAAATTTTGGTACTTTTACATTGTGGAAAATTGTCGACCAACATGACCGATGTGGCCGTGGAGAGCCCGACGGCCTTGACATTGCCTCCCAGACTGTGGTTGTGGACCTTTTTTCCATTTGTTTTCCTTAGCAGTTATAATTTGTTGCTAATGATGCGTGCACATTAGAACTAAGTAGAAATGTTAGGGTTTTCAATTTTCACAAAGAATCTTGTGGTCTACTAATGACTCTATTTGTTTTGGATGTCAGGCCATGCTAGATAGATTTGTTGAGTTAGAAGTGCTGTTAAAAATTTTGGTATTACACTGATAGCGGATAGTAATTGGTAATTATGTTAGTTTTTCTCTCTGCACTTAATTCTTGAGTTGAGATAGAACTGATTGAATTAAAGAAGCCATGCAATGATTTAGAGGTTTTGTTTTTCAGTTTTTGATTGAGATGAACCTTGACGGGGCTCCCTAGCAACAGGGGAAGAGAAAATGCTGAGGCTCATGTTCATGAGAAAGTGCTTCTGTTTCTGACAGTGGCGTCAATGATTACTGCTGTTGCATCGTAATTTGTTCATCTTTCATGATGTGGAGTTTTGCATCTAATGCCCTGACAAGCATTAGAATGAAAAGATGCTCGAAACAGTTAAGTGAAACTAATGCAGAATGCTCGGATGATGAGGTCTGCTCTAATTCCAGCAGAGACGAAGGGCTGGAATGTCCAATATGCTGGGAATCATTCAACATAGTTGAGAATGTGCCCTATGTCTTATGGTGTGGTCACACCCTCTGTAAAAATTGTGTCCTAGGACTGCAATGGGCTGTGGTGAATTTTCCTACTCAGCAAATCAGGATCCCATTCTTCATTTCTTGTCCATGGTGCCATTTGTTATCATTCCGGATCATTTACAAGGGAAATCTTAAATATCCTTGCAAGAACTTCTTCCTGCTTTGGATGGTTGAGAGTCTGAATGGTGATCGGCATAAGCTTGGTTCCTCATGTGGGGACACTCAACCAATTTGGTCTCCCAAGTGCAACCTTCTGGGAAGTCAAGTTAGTACTTGTAACCAAAGAAGGGCCTCAATGAGTCCATATTCTAGACAGGTGGGATCTGACCGTGATGTTGGTGCCAGTGGAGAGACACCCTACTTTTCTCTTCACAAATCTCTGGATTTCTTCCTTCGCTTTACATCCAAGTTCCCATTGATCGTTATTTTTCTGCTGATTGCCCTTTTTGCGGTTCCTGGCAGTGTTGTTATTTTAATCCTTTACTTACTACTCACTATTCTTTTTGCCATACCATCATTCCTCGTATTGTACTTTGCATACCCTACGATCCAGAGGCTGATAAGAGAAATTACATCTTAAGATGTATCCTTCGCCAGACTGTTACATCTTGTCAATCCGACTTCAGCAAATTCACTATGTATTTTTGGATTGATTGTTGTTCTCTGGTAATTTCTTTCTCTGTTAGTTTTAGGTTTTCATAATGGTTCCACATCTTTTGTAATTTTTTGTGCAATCTTCATGTCAACTATATGTTGAAAATCTGGAGAGGAATTTTACTTTTTGCCAGTTGTATTTTTATTCTTAATTCCCTTTTATCTTTTTCCAAAGTGCGTAATTATTTTGAGTTTTAATATATTTGCATATATAGATACTGGAAACTGTAAGGGTTTAATATTACAATTACAATAGTGCTGTAAGATAACTGAGTTACTTTGATTAAACAATTATATACTGTAGTTTCAAAATAAGATCAATCATTTTATAGGTTAATTTGCCATTTCGTGAAAATAAGTTGACACTCAAACCAGGGTAATGATTTTTCTTTAGCAAAACCAAAATCTAAGCAAGAAAAACTGTAAAAGTAGTTTATACAGGAAGAAGCTTGTGTATCTGTTCACTGTTCAGATTTTCATTTTCCAAATTTTATAGGAACATGCATTGTTTCAAAGTTCAGATGATGACTAAAAGCTATAGATACAACTGTGAAACAAATATTTAGATCTCCGTCAGTTCCCCAAACCTTGTGATAATACATAATTGGTGATAGATATCAGAAGCAGAAGCAAATGGCTGGCATTTTGCCTGTTGATCGAATTACATTTGCCTTTGCTTTCGCTTTGTTTACTTCATTCTTCCGGCTTTCTTCTGCGCTGGTTCTCGCCCGGTCTGCAATGTGGTCTATTGATGTAATCCTATTTTGAAAATCCTCTAAAGCTCTCATCCTTCGTTTTGCAATTACTCTCTGCAGTTTCACAACATCGTCATCAGGAATCACACAGATTTTATAACGTCAGATGTATATGCTTTGTTTTAGAACTAATGCAGTCAAATTTGTACATAGCATCATCATCTATTTCTATGTTCGAACTCTGTAAAATTAACGAATGAGACTCAAATCTACGAAGTTACAACAAATACTTAAATCTGATTTGCTGAGGACTCATTTAACGGCTTAATGGAATTTGATCAGAGGCCAGCATAAATGGTCAAATAAGTTGTTTCCTTTAAAAGTTTATATGTCCACAGTATTTTCACCGAAAAATCTCAAACACGATATATAAAACTCTTAAAATGTGTATAGCAGAATTGAATCTTCCAAAACTTAATTGAGTCTAATTTAAGTTAGGTATAATGTATAAAGAATGTCTGAGTGAAACCTCTTCTTGGTTTAGCTTGCGTCTGGCTTTGATCCTCTTCTTGTTTGCCCATGAATCTATCCTCTCTGTCAACTTGTCATACCTGACAATTTCTTTAATATTATTACAAAAATGCACGTAATGCAAGGATCAAGCATGGTAGCATTTATAATATGTACCCTCACATCCAAAAAATTACCTTTGTCTGATATCTTGAAGCTCGGTTCTCTCCCATTCATCTGCTTTTGCGTGCCTTTCGAAAGATTCGCCAAGAGTTGGCTGTCTTCCAAGATCAGGCTTTGTTGAAGTCTCAGGCTTTGTTAAAGTCTCAGGCTTTTCATCACTGAATGTTGAAGTCTTTTTCATTGATGGTGCAGGGAGAATTGCCTCTTCTGGCTTCTTACCTTGCTCATCTTTTAATCTAAATGAACCTGAACATGATACACATAAAGGTACTGTAATTTTTGAATCTCAACAAAGGTGTACATCAACAAAAGTTTTATCTTCTGCTACATGAGTTGTACAAATTCATTTGATCCAGTTAAAGAATAAATCTTCAGAAATATTATGGGACATGAGAACCCTTCAAAAGGGTAGATATTATTCATAAGTGGATTTCTTTACCTGACAATCTTTTGGATGCACTACTAAGTAGGGGAATTTGAGGTTTTGTGCCATCCACCCTGTTTTTTGTCTTTTCCAACAGGGCCTTCGGGGTTTCTTTCTTCCCTTCAGAGACATCTAGCAAATTAATTGCAAATGCAGCAGCAGCTACTGCAGCAGCATGGTCCATGTCTCTGGACTCATGATCACCACTCCTTTTCCTTGCAAACTGTTTCTGGAACCAATTCTGAGCACCCTTATTTTCTCCTGAAATTATCACCTGAATTTGTAACTCGTTGATTTTAAGCCAAAATCTGACAGAAAGATACATTTTCTTCATTCATATTTTCAATCTTTGGTCAAATGGATATCCAACTCTTTTACCCTTATTCTTTTAGTTCCTATTTATGGTTTCAGGTTTACAGCATAGCACAATCTTTCAGCTCCTTCCTTTTTACCTCTTCACCATTGCTCTCTTTCTTGCCAAACATGCTCTCAATATACAGATGATAAAGACCTAAAGGAGAAGATATATTTTGGAAACATTACCTTTGAAAGATTGAGTTTTTTGTATTGATATTTTCGAATCTTTGGTGCCACCATGACCAGATTTGCTCTCCTCTGTACCACTAAATGGCACCCTAACAAAAATGTTCGTGCAAGCAGATAACAATTATGAACACTTTATCGTTGTTTTATACAATATGTGAAGGCATAATGGTTGAATGAAAATCTACGTTATGCAACTACTACTATGTGCATAATGATGCATAATGATGATCAGTAGAGAGTATTATGTGGCCTGGATAACTCCGTGTTCATAGTCTCGACTGATATTTACATAACATTTAATTCACAATATACAAGTGAGTGTAAATTTTATTTTATAAGTCGGTTTTATAAGATTGAGTTAGGTTTAAAGTCCTAATAATACCATGAAATTAACTTTTTAACTCATGGGAAAAAAGTGTTAATAAAATTTGACTGTGTCACGTGAAATTTATTTGGAATTGTGATAGACTTGGACAACTAGTAATTTCTTACTAATCAGATGCCTGACCTCAAATGGCTCATATTCAATTTATTGTAAACCAGACTTAACAACATAGCTAATGCAATCGTGCTTTCATAGTCACATGGTAAATACTTAAACAGAAGTCTATTTATTTACTGGTATGAAACACTGAAACATGTTTGACAGTAAAAATTTAGAAGTACTAACCTCATTTGATTCAAAAAATTGTCCATTGCAGTACAAATTCTGTTGTCAGGCTTCCCTTCTATGAGTAAGGTGCCGTGCCATCCATTTGCCACAGGTAGGTGATTTCAGAAATATATAAGCTTGGAAAGAAAACTTTTAGGTTTGTCTTGGAGTGCTATTTGGAGGAGCACAAGCAAGGTCAAATATGCTTTGCATGTGAAACCTGGTTTGGAACTCAAGTGCCTTGTGGGGGAAGATAGGTATTCTTTCCTTTTTGACATTCTCCATCCACCATATCCATATTTCTTTGCTCAAGATTTTTATTTGTTTTGTTGGGGAATCTTTGGGACAGGGGTTAAAAGAATAATTCTTTGAAAAACTGAAATTGGTACATGAAACTGATTCTTTTCTGACTCGTTTTCTTCATATATATATATTGGATTTGTCAGTTTAACTTTCTACAAATATTATTGGAGTTCTCAACCAAAATACAGTGTATAAGAAGAAAACAATTTTCATTTTGTGAATCAGTTTTTACAGTTGTGTATGTTTAAATTCAAATCATACAACGTGATTACTGTCTAATTTTATATTCCAATTTTATTCGATTGATTAATCATGAACTCAAATTATGACACAATATTACTTCCTACTTCATGTCTTGATCAGCAATTGCAGAATGTGCCAGTTGACGATTAAAAACAAACTACAAAGAGATGAGAATAAATATGCTGATGGTATTTTGAAAGATCACTCGGGAAGATAACACAAACGAGACATAAGTTCAATCCATATATAAAAGTTAACAACACATCCAACTAAAAATTTAAGACAATGAATTTATAGATCTATAAATATTCCTTACTTTTCATAAGGAAAAATTTTAATAGAGAGACTCGTCTAAACTGGACACCTAGATTAACTATAGGTTTTTGTGTCACCACTATTAATAAGTTTTTTAAAGGAGGATCATTCCGGGAGACAACATAAATCAACGTTTAAGGGACCGACATTAACTCCGACCTAAAATCTTAAGGTAATAAATATATGAATCTTTATTATAGGATATTCAACTTTCTCATCTCTATTCATCATAACACATCAAATTACGCTTGGATTTTCCATTATATTCTCCCATAGTGACATTACATTAAGAGGAAGTCACATTGTAATTTCAACGTTCTTGGTCTGTTCTTTGTAGAAAGAAGACACATACGTAGATTTGACTTTGCTCCTTTCGTCAGAAAATATAAGAATTTGAGAAGAAATGAGATGAACAGAGTTATTTTCTTTCATTTTAAAATATATTTTTTCAGGTGTTAACACATTCTAATCACATCAGAATCTTTTTTTACCATTATTTGGTTGGAATATACACTGAAAACAATAAATTAAAATGATTTTGTCAGAATAAAATGTATTTCTATTTGTGTCATAACCCATGCAAATTAAATAGAATAAACCACCTCCTCGAAACAACCTGGCCGAGGGATTCAAAGACAGAAGACTATAATAAAAAAAACAAACAAAAAACAATAGATCATTACATATTAATCTATAACTTTATAATAACTAACAAATTCACAAGAAGAGTTAAACTATGTCTAACTTGAAAGACACATATATAGGAATGATACATCAAAGGAGATCATATATCTCCAACAAAAAAAGAGTAAATAAATGTATTAACCTCATGAATGTTCATCTGATAACACCATTTTACCAATCTTGAAAGAAGCATAAGCATCAATGCATGCATATTGAACCTGTGCTTCATTCAACTCTTTTGCTTTCCAATCACTTGTAACAACAGCTTTTGACTTCTCCATTTCAAGACCCACCAACTCCTTCGCCAGATATTTCAATGACCCAGAAGTGATCTTTTCAGGCCATTTTTTCTTAGCAAATTTAACCAAATCTGTGCCTGTATTGCAATCCAACCCATAGTTCTTCTTAAGCATATCAATGTCATTCATCACTCCAACCCCAACAAATTCAAACGAAGAGTCCATCAAAAAACTCTGCAGAGAAGAAGGCATATTGTTCATGCAGAACAGTTGAACGATCAAACACTTATCTTCAACGCAAAGTTGCAAAATTGCGACTTTCATCGTAGCCTTCTTCGTGGAAGCCTTCTGAACATTCATCCATTCTGTGTCGAGACCAACAACTCGTTGTTTTCCAACATATACTGATGAAACCCACTGTTCAACGATGTTTTCTTCGTTAGTAACTATGGTTTCAATTGTCGTTCCATCGCACCGTATTTCATGCCTGCAAGTTGATGGCTCCAGGATGTTTCTGTCATTCAGAGTCATCTTCAAATTCAAACTTTTTTTTTTTTTTTCTGTAATTCTAGTTTCAATGATATGCGCAAAGAGAGTGAATTTGTTTGTAAACACAACCCAAGACCCAAGAGAAACTCGGTTAATCTTTTCATACAACTGAAAAGCCAATAATAACAAATAAATTAATCGTGGGATAATATTATACCGTGTAAATTAGTGGAAAGGTGTATATTTGCTTCTTCTTTTTTTAATTACGTTGTCGTTTACGTATTGAAGATAACAAAAAATTACTATATAGAATCAAACATTCAAAATATAAGGTAAACAGTTACTCTTTTATAATATACGAATCTTCTCATAATCTGTTAGTTACTATTTGTTTTCTTTTTATTCCTACAATTTTTTTCGTTTTTATTTTTATTTTTGTTATTCATGGTAAATTTTGAAATATTAATTTAAAATACTGTTAAATTAAAATATAATAATTTATGTACATTAAATGCGATAATTCCATATATAATAATATCATATATCGGTGTGTGTAGTATATATATGATAGAAAAGATTTACTAAAAATATATTTAACCTTTTATAAATTTTAATGTTTAAATTTTAAAAATTATATTAAATAATATTACATCTTTCTCCATTATTATTATTATTATTATTATTATTATTATTAAAAAAATAAAGATAAAAGTAAAAAAGAAAAATTGTCACATATATCATTACCTTAAATAAAATTCACATAAAGATGGAAATAAGATTTAAAAATAAAACATTTTAAGAAATGGGATAATCTTTACAAATTTTTAATAATGTAAGTCATAATACATTTTTAACTGTTCAAATCAATGCTAAATTAAAAATTAATAAACAATTATTTTAGTCTTGGAACACCAATTAGAGCCCGTAAAACCAATTTGAAATAGACACTCTAATCAAAGAATTTGAAACAATTAAAACATAATATGAATAACTTAAATTTTGAATAAACATGATCAAATCATGAGAATTAAATAAAGTTTTGAATAGGATGTGAAATAGGTCAATCTTGTTTATAGGGGTTACCTCATTATATATTGAGTTAAAAATTAATTGGTTCAACTAATGCTAATGAACAGTAGGTTATGTGTAGTAATTTCTGTGTATCTTACTCGTTAAATAAATATTCATTCTATATTTGTTCTCACGTATGTGTAATATTTGTTATGCAGTACCCACATATTTTGTTAAAATCCACGAATACTTAAAAAAATTTAAAATATTTAACAACATATTTTAATTATAAATTCAAATAAAATTATATAACATTTATAAATTTCAAACAAAGTCCAAATAACCCATTTAAATTATGTTGAATGACAATTTATAAAGAAATAGAGATTTTTTAAAACCATATGATAAAAAATGACTCATTCAAAATCAATGTATTAATATTTTAATCACGTTTTTAAAATTTTTTTAAATTTAAATTAGAGTATAGTCGGTATGGATATCCATGGGTACGGATACTATGATATCCGTACTTGCTCTGTTAACATGCAGGTATACAAATTATCTGTACCCGTTACCTGCAGGTATTCATTTCCTATTCGTTGTAGATTTTATCCGCGGGGTATCCATTTTCTACCTGTTGTAGGTTTTATCTGCAGATACGTGCGTGAGTATGAAAATTTTTGACATTCCTTCCTAGTTCAACCCGATTCACTTTCTAGTGAATCAAAAATTTTGTAACCCAACCTGAGTGACTACGAATTGATGAGTCAAGTTAAAAATTTATTTTATATACTTATTTCTACATATATTATTATAAAAATATTAGTTGAAGATTATAGTGTCAATTTACATAATTTGAAGAACAAATAAATTAACCATCCTAACTATTTAAATATTATTAAACAACAAATCTTTAAAATTATCAAATTGTAAACCTACATATATTGTTATAAAAATATTAGTTGAAGATTATAGTGTCAACCTACATAATTGAAAATTGTAAATAATTATAATAATAAAAACTTACAAAAATAAAATGTAAAAAAATAACAAAAGATTATAGTTTGTGTATCATATATCAATTCACCCTTAACCTGACTAAAACTTGTTTAACATGAAATAATTGAAATTTCTTGTAGTTGGTGCATACCATTAGTTATATATTATTGATTATTAATTATAAAGTAATTGAAATTTCTAATCATACTATGGAATCCAAATATGATATTTTTCTTTGAATTTTTCTCGTTTAAAAGATAAATTGACTAAAACTTTTTGTAATTACCTCTAGTTTTGTTTTATTATCATAATGCTATTTGTGATGTCTCTAATTTTATTTTTATTTTTGGTAACAATGGTAATAAAACGTTCAAAATGAAGTCAGAATAAAAAATAAATAAAAAAGAAAAGTTAAAGATTTTGGTCTTTTATTCCTTTTTCTTCAGAATGGTTTTAAAATTAACAATGAAAAAACGAGGTCAAGCGATGCTCTTTTTTCGAAAAGATATTATTAATAATAAAATAATCTCTCTTAAAGAAAAATAATTCTTGGTTTTTAACTAGTCTTCTTCCTAGTTGTAAAATAATTGGAATTAAATGCATTTTTTACAAGAAAATAATAATTAAGTAATAAATAAAATTAAGTTAGGACTTGTTGTAATTGGCCACTAAAGGTGACAAAATGAGTTATGGCTCGCAGGCTAACCTATTGGTCCACAAAAATATAGGTTTGGTTGAAATTTTCAATCTGTCAACTTGTTTTGACTCAGCAAACCTAACCCGTCAAATTGGAGGGTCAAAGGCATGCTTGTTCACACCAACTCGTTGTCACATTTTTTAACTTAAAAATTAAAATAAAAATAATTTAAAAGATTAAATTTTTTATATTAAATTTTTTTAAAATGTAAATATACATAGTACTGTAATTTAAATAATTAGCACTTATAAATAAAGTTTCAATTTTAAGTTATAACAGAGTAATTTAATATGTAAATGTAATAATTATTTTAATTTATCCAATCAAAACATTAATTAGTCGATTAAAAGCATAAAAACTATTTATATGATTAAATATGTTAATATTTATTTATATGTATATATAAACAAATTTTAAAATTAAAAAAATAAAAAAAGTGTGAGTTAGGTTACAATTCCTGTGTATTTTAATGATAGTTAGCCTGATTTGACCTGTTTTTAGCATGCCTAGGATAGGTTGTGCCAAAACGAGTCGGGTTGATCTCTTTTGCCATACATATTGGCCGCTAAAATGGTGTAATTTATTTTATCCTATTAACCTATTTTAGAAGTTACTACCATTATATTTTTAATCGCTCTTGCTTGTATTTTTTAATTTAGAAATTCATCAAAAGACGTTGAAAATGTTTTTTTAATATATGAATCAATATAAGGGCTTTATGGAGATAAGAAAATAAAATAAAGTATATAAGCTTATTAAGTCTTTATGGTTTAAAACAAATCTCAAAGCAATGACATGAAAATTTTGATCAAGTTATTCTTTTATATGGTTTTCATATTAATAAAGGTGATAAATGTGTGTACGTAAAACAATATGATAATGATGTTTATGCTATTTTGTGCTTATATGGAGATGACATTAATATTTGGTATACATTTTTTGTCCAATAATTTTAGCATGAAGGACCTTGGACCAATATTACAAAAAAAGATGATGGCATTATTCTAACTCAATATTATTCTGTAGAGAAACTTTTGATGAAATTCAATTATTTTTCATGTGAAATAAATTTTAACACTTTATGTCTCATGTACTAAATTAAAGAAAAAATTAGGTGAAAGTATTTTTTCTTGTAAATATTCTCAAATTATTAGTTCCTTATTATATTTGACAAATTTATCTAGTACTAATAATGCACATGCACTTAAACTAGAAAAATATACACTTCTCGTTAGAAAGGATGTTTAAATATTTGAAATGAACCATTAATTATGATATTCATTATATGAGATTTCCCTTGTGTCAGTGAAGGATATAGTGACACAAATTAAATTTATGATTCATTGACAAAATTAACTACTAGTTATGCTTTTACTTTAGGTAAAGGTGTAATATAATGAATCCTATTAAACAAGTTATTATTTTACAATCTACCATGGAAGCATGGATTATTACCACTATTGTTGAAACAAACTTTTCTTAAAAAAATTATACATAATTTACCTTGGTTAAATAAGCCCATAGGTTTTATTCAATGCATTGTCATAATTAATGTGTACATAATAATGTTTAATGAAAAAATATATTATTTCTCTTGATTTTGTGAGATGAAAAGATTATCATACTAAAGTATTAATGAGTCATAATATATATATATATATATATATATATATATATATATATATATATATATATATATATATATATTACTCGAACTCATTTCCACTGAGATGATGATGTCATGTAATGGAGTTGAATGGATAATAATAAAATTGTTATTGACTAAATTACACACTAATTTTAATATTTATGTTCCATTCTTATAACGATGTATACGTAACTTGCAACAATAATAAAATTGAATTATATTCAAAGATAACTATTTTAGGAATGCTAGTCACAAATCACCTTTTGATGAGTTTATCCTGTGAGTATGATAATGAAATCACTATAACGAGGCATAGGTAAGTCTTAACACTCATAAAACAATACATACATAAAGCCGTAACTTGCACCATTTATTAGAATATAAAATAAATACTAACATATAACTCATAAGTATCCATATTTTTTTCGGATGGAATTTATATGCATTACTTAAAATTGGAAGGTTGCTTATGTTGAACAATAATATCTTTTTTAAAAGTAATATATTGTACAAAATTTTATTTATTTTTTTAATTATGTGGAAATTATTGGAAATATTAATATAATTAAAAATAATAATTACAATCCTACTCATTTTGTAAATTATGTGGGTATATAGCGAAAACAATAAATTACAAACATTTGTAAGAATAAAAAGTATTTGTATTGGTGTTTTAACCCATGCAATTTAAATATTATCAACCCTCCTCAAAACAGCCTGGCCGAGGGATTCAATGACAGAAGACAGTAATAAAAAAGAAAAACAAAAGTCATAGTTTATTCATTATTTATAAATTTATAATAACAAACAAATTCATCACACAAGTTAAAATGTCCCTAACTTGAAAAACACAAAGAAATGATTAATCAAGGAGATGATATATTTCCAACAAAAAGGAGTAAATGAATCTAGTAACTAACATGTATATTCATATGATAACATCATTTTACCAATCCTGAAAGAAGCATAGGTATCGATGCATCAATATTCAATCACTTTTTGACTTCACTCTATGTGAAGATAAAGCAACTCCTTTTTAGACCATCTTTTCATTACTAATTCATACACATCAATCCACAGTACTTCTTAAGCATGTCAAATGTCATTCATCACTCCAACTAGTGATAAGAACAATTACGGTATATAAGTGGGTGAAAAAAAATAAATTAAATGACTTACTATGGAATAATATTGTTGAATAAGTAAGTAGATTTATTGCATGTAAATTAGTGGAAAGATATATGTTTGCATATTTTTCATTATATATATTATCTTATATAATTTGACTATTATATAAAAATAAGATGATGAAATGTATTATTTATTGCATATTGTATTGAAGATATTCTGCAATAAACAAATTTGATTGTGTAGAATCAAACATATTATAAATATAAGGTAAGAAATTATTGTCTTTTTAATCTACGAATTTTCTAATAATCTGTTAAATACTTTTCTCTTTTTCTTTTTATTTCTATTGTAACACCTCATTTAAATAATAACTTTAATTTAAATGAAATGTCACACAAATAGAATGAGAAACAAAGTCATGAAGTCTAACGTTACTCCTTACTAATATCCAAGGAAAATCAGGAAAAAAGATTTAAGGCACACCACGATATCAGATACAAAATAAAGTAAAAGATTGACACTAAATCAAATGAATCCCAAGATAAGACGATACATGGGCCATAACCCTATAAGAAAGCCCAAAACAGCATAATCCAGCCCAGACAAGCTATGCCGCGGAACCACCACCTCCCTGTTGACCATGAGTATTTCTCGCATCTGCTCACATCAATAAATTGACGCAAAGGGAGAAAAATCACACCACAGAACATACACCAAACAAAAGGGTAAGCTAGAGTGAAAAAAGATTTATCATACTATCATATACACTTTCACAGTCAAATATGCATATATCATCCAATCATGTTATGACCTTCCAAACAATACACTAAGACTCGAGACACGACTCATCCGGATATATATAATTAGTCAGATTCAACGGATGCTTGCACTTGTGGTGGACTCTCCTGCTTTACCGAGCTGCTCTCCCGAGCTAAGTGTTACAATGTCTCAACCCGCACACACAAGGTTAGCTCTTAATGGGTTTTAGGCCTCCTGCTACTCTCACCACAAAAGTCAGTTTGCTCTATGTGAGACTAATTGACTCCTTAGAGTGTTAGGATGCAACCTTACCTTGAATCCTTACTAAATTATATAGATGGGGCACCACCATGAACTCCCACTAACATGGGTCATGGAATTACGTCCCGACCAACTAAGGCACCACCATGAGGTCTCACCTAGAGGCTCATGGATTTACGCCCTAACCAATGAGGCACCACCACGACACCGTTGTGGAATTACGTCCTAACCATATCAATAACTTAATCCATAAATTAGTATCACATTAATGCTCATACCAATTCCATGTCACTTTTATAACCAACCATTTCATGCTCATTACATGCCATGATCATGCCAACACATCCATCAAACTCATAACCTCAAAGATTTCATACATAATCACATGCCTCATACTTTAAATAAAGCAAACCAACCAATCAAAACATCAAAACAACCATAAGAGGAAAACAGTGTGGCTTGCAGCGGATCTCGCTCAAGCCAAGAGTCCTCGCTCAGGCGAGAGGAGTACCCTCACTCAAGTTGCAGACTCTCGCTCAGGTGAGACCGCGACAGAGGGCCTGGGAGGTTATTCAAATGCTCACTTAGGCGAGACCACCCCTCGCCTGGGCCAAAAGTGCAGTGACATGCTAAGGCTCCTACACGTTCTCACTTAGGCGAGCCTCTCTCGCTTGAGCGAGATGTCACCTCGCTCAAACGAGAGCTCTCCGCCTGAGCGAGAGCTCGAGTACGAACCTAGCCTGTTTCTGCAAGTCTCGCCTAAGCGAGACAGGCTCGCTTAGGGGAGAGTATCATATCTCTCCACTGTTCTCCCTACAACAACCACATTTTCATATCCCAACAACAATACAAGGCATTTCACAGTTCAATAACAGCACACAAGCCATAAATCATGAAACAAAGGCAAGGTAAGTCAAAAATCGAAGTAAATAAGCGAACTCTAACTTCCCTTACCTGGAAAAAGCTAGCAAGCTACTTCGACACCTAAGCTCGCAACCACAGCAGCTCCAAGAGCATATTTAAGAGCTGGAAACAGTGGCACAGAAGGAAGATTGGATTTACTATAGTGAGCCCCAACATAAACCACAAAAATAACTTAGAAAGAGGTTATGGTTCAAGAACTAACTTACGTGAAGGGAGAACGGAGTTGGACTAACTTGAACGAGACGAAGGGACAAACCCTAGTAGAGGTTCTGTGAGGGAATAAAAGAGAGAAGTGAGGCACTGTTTTTGCAAGAAAGACAAAAGTGAGAGAGGTTTGGCTGCTTTAGGGATCTTGAACACCCTATGAACCAACCCTTAGGCCCATTAGACTTTGGGGGCAACCCTAAAATATGAGGGCAGAAAATAATAGGCCTTGCACCTACAAGTTTTTAGTTTTTTATTTTGTCATTCATGGTAAATTAAGTATTATTAATTTAAAATATTATTAAAGGTAAAATAAAATATAATAATTTATGTACACTAAATGAGATTATTCTATTATTATGCACATGTGATAGAAAAGAGTTACTAACCACATGTATTTAGAATTTAAAAATTATTAAGTTAAAATTTCTTGATTTTATTTAAGGGTGAATTAAAATTTCAAAGTAGAAGAGGTAACAAAATAATTAAATATTGATTTTTTAAAATATTTAAAAAACCTAAATATATTGGTAGGATAAAAGAGAAAATTACCCTTTTTCATAAATTCTTATGCATCTTATATAAGTTAATATCACATTAATGAATTATTTTAATTAATGAATTTTTTTTTAATATCATACGATGAATCATATCCAGGTTAACATTTATATATTTGCAATATTTAAAGCATACAAAAGCTAAAAGCACATATTTGCAATGATTAAACAACCTGATTAATAAAAAAAATTAAATATTTTTTGTCCTCAACTATCGAAAATATGAATTAGTTTCTCATGAAAATCTTTAACCAATTTAGTCTCTCAACTTTGTAAATGCGTGAATTTAATTCTTTTAACCAAATTCTATTAAGTTTATTTGATGTTTCAAACACATTTCATTATTTCATTATACTATTTTAGTTTGTTTACACCGTTTGACATATTTTCGCTTTAATGTTAGATGAAAAAATCGTTTGAAATGTCAAATAAACTTAAAAAAAATTTAGTTTAAAGAACTAAATCTAAACATTTCTAAAGATGAGGGACTATATTGATTCAATGTTTCTAAGAGACACTAATTCTAATTTTCACAAAAAGTTGAAGGACCAAAGATATATTTAATCCATAAAAAAATTTGTGAACCCATAATAAGAATATGAGAGAGAAATCCTTAAATAATTATTTTAGTGACAAAAAATAAGTACTCATTATAATGACCAATGCGTATGTCGATTTATAAACTAAATTATCGTTAATTAAAATAGTTTTAAAAAATTATAATTGATTTATAAATTAGTAACTAAAATAGTTTCTATTATGAATTGATTTCTAAATTGGTCACTAACATTTACTACTACGATTTTAGCTACCAAAGAAATTGGTGTCTAAAAATTGGTCTCTAATTAGCCATTTGGAAACCAATTCTTTTGTTTAGCAAAAACTTTGGTAGCTAATGTTATTGACAAATGCATAATAGAAATAATTTTAGTTACCAATTTAAAGACCAATTATTCGAAATAGAAATTATTTTATTTACCAATAATTTTTAGTTTATAAATTGATATCTAAATTGGTTATTATACTAACTAATTATTTTTTATCATTAAAATTATTGGAAATCCCACATCGACTATAAATTTGACAATTTCATACTATATAAGTGGGGTGCAAACCTCATCTTACAAGCTGATTTTGTAAGGTTGAGTTAGGCTTAAACCCCATTTTTCAACAAAAGTTAATCATTATTTAATTTTTTTTGTAGTGTTATCTATTAGTAGTTTTAATTTATATGAAGATGATGAAGGTGATGAAAATTAAAATATCAAATTTTATCAAAATAAAGAAAACTCTAATATATTTCTTGATTAAACTTAAGTCTCATTCACTTACATTCTTTAAATTTGATCATCTTTCATTAAATTTTTACAAAACTTTAAAATTATGTAATATTATTTCAGATTCATTATCTCTTAATTATTTTCTACAAGGGTTTTAGGTGAAAAGAAACAATGAAATGATTATATTTATTTAATTTAATAAATGGAAGGATTTAATTTGAAAATAGCAAGAGTAATAAAAATCAGAGTAAAATTGTGACGAGTACATTGACTTTATTTTAAAAGTTGTTCCGAATAAAATAAATAAATAAATAACGAACCAACACCTATGTTAAAAATCAGAGTAAAATTGTGACCAGTACATTGACTATACATCACACACTAAGTACTTTGTTCCTAACTCACATTTCACTGGAAGTGCCTCTGTTCCATAACTCAATTCTTCGTTCACAATGAAAATGAACGTTGTGTTCTGTTATTGTTATTTTCTTTTTCTTGATTAAACTTAAGTCTCATTCTCTGTTACATCCATTAAATTTGATCCATCTTTCATTAAATTTTTACTACTAAAATTTGAATCATTCTTGATGCATAAAAAAAACAACAATTATTGTTTGATTTAAAAATAGAAGGATTTAATCTGCAATGAAAATCAAAGTAGAATAGTGACATTGAGTTTATCTTAAAAGCTGTTCAGAACGAACAATCAAACAGTAAGAAACAGAACCAACCGTATAAATCTTAACAGAAAAATCTAAAATTCTTAACAGAAAAAGTTATAGAGTACGTTCTTACAAACAGTATAAATTTCTGTAACATTTCACTTTCATACTCAATAATAAGTGCCTCTGTTCCATAACTCAATTCTAAGTCGACAATGAAAATGAAAACAAGCATATTTTGTGTTCTGCTCTTGTTATTTTCGGTGTCTTCAGCTGAAGATGTGAATCTTAGAGTGAAAGGGGCGACACACATTGCTACCACAGACGAAAATTTTATCTGTGCAACTTTAGATTGGTGGCCATCAAACAAGTGTGATTACGATCAATGTCCCTGGGGAGAAGCAGGAATTATGAATCTGGTGTTTATTCATTTCCTTTCATATTTAGTATTTACCATCAAGAATCATTCATGCATGTTTTCATCATCTTAGCATTGAATCTATGTTTTGTGTTTTTCAACTTCTGCAGGACTTGTTTAACAACATTCTGATTAATGCCGTTAAGGGTACGTATGTTCCTTTTTCTTAACTCAAATATTACTTATCATCTATGAAGCTCGAAAACGTCTAATCGTATATATATATATATATATATATATATATATATATATATATATATATATACCGTGTCCTGCGTCTTATATTTTTTTATATCTTTTTCAAATTTAGTCGTATCTCCATGTATTTCTTTTAACTTAGCAGTATCTCTGTGTCGTGTCCATATCCGGGCTTAGTAGTTTGTAATTCTTTGTAAACTTTGGCAGCTTTTAACCCACTACGGATCAGATTAGGAGGTTCACTTGAAGATCAGATTATTTACCAATTTGGAGAACAACAGGAATGCTCCCTTATGGAAAAGCAAAGTGATGGTCTCTTTGGATTCAGCAAAGGATGCCTTACCAGAAAGAGATGGGATGAAGTTAATGATTTTCTTAACAAAACTGGGTATTAATTTAACACCCTTTTGCTCAATGTCATTATGCATGTTTCTATAAGTAATCATCTCACATGTTGTTTTTCTGTTTTGCAGAGTGAAATTCACTTTTGGGTTGAATGCCCTAAATGGAAAGGAAAATTCTATAGAGGACAAGGAAAACTGGGTAGGAGACTGGGACCCAACAAATGCCTTAAGTCTCATGGAGTACTCAATTTCAAAAGGATACAAAATTGATTCATATGAATTAGGTAGCTAAAATAAAACCCTTTGCAATGGAAGCTTTTAATGTTTTCTTTGATTCATTCATTATATCATGGTGCTTATTATTCAGGAAATGAGTTATGCTCTGGTGGGGTAGCTGCCAAAATAAACAGTGTTCAATATGCTAAAGACATAACTCAACTCAGAAGTTTAGTTAATTTGCTTTACCGAAATGCCAATACAAAGCCAAAGGTGCTAGGCCCTGCAGGTTTCTATGATAAAGAATGGTTTGATAGCTTCTTAGATAATGTTGGACATGGTGTGGTTGATGGAGTCACCCACCACATTTACAACCTTGGTCCTGGTATTTATATATATACATTCTCCTATATACATGCATGTCTTTCTCATTGTTTTCTAACTAGCCATTAATCTAATGAAGGTAATGATAAGGATCTTATTAACAAGGTTCAAGACCCATTTTATTTAAGCAAAATTGCTCAAACATTCAAAGATGTTTCAGAATCGGTGAAGGTGTTCACTCCACGGGCAGGAGCATGGGTTGGGGAATCTGGTGGAGCATTTAACAGTGGTGGCAAAAATGTGTCAAATACTTTCGTTAATGGCTTTTGGTCTGTCTAATTTCAACCAATTCAGTTCTTTTCTTCTTTTATTCTTTGTTTTTTTCATTGACATGATGATATGAATGTGTTTTGGATGAGTATACCTAGGTACTTGGACCAGCTTGGCATGACAGCAACCTTCGACCACAAGGTTTATTGCAGACAAGCACTAGCTGGAGGAAACTACGCTATGCTAAACACCACAACCTTCATTCCTAACCCAGATTATTATGGGTAATTCATCATATATAGTGTGTACATAATCATCAAGATTTTATATTAATCATGCACAATAATATAATGACAAAGTTTAGGTTTACATGATTTACATATCATATACGTATCATATCATGTCTGTGTATTATGTGACGTATCAGATACACCGTATCTGTGTATTATATTATCTTTCTAACTGGCATGCCTTTGTTTTGTTCAGAGCACTTTTGTGGCATCGGCTTATGGGAAGAAATGTGCTTTCTGTTTCTCATGAAGGATCTTCATTGTTGCGTGCATATGCTCATTGTTCAAAGAAAGGGGTAATCATTGACAGAAAACAGTAACAAATTGAAAGAAAAAGAAGTTTCTATGTTCTGTAACTAATGGCATTTTGTTGTTGGTTGACCTTGGTTCTTGTGGTTGATTCTTTTCAGCATGGCATCACTGTGCTGCTCATAAACATGTCCAATTCCACAACTTTCAGAGTATCTCTGGTGAATGAGATGCACCCAGATAAAGAAAGAGGATCATCTGAGACAGACACAATGAGAGAAGAGTACCATTTGACTCCAAATGATGGCAACATTCAGAGTGAAGTGGTGTTGTTGAATGGAACTCCATTAAAGCTCACACAGTCTCTACACATCCCAGAGATGAATCCAATGCTGGTTGATCCATCTTCCACAGTTAAAGTGAAGCCTAATTCCATTGTGTTTGTGCATAGCAAGAGTTTCCGTGCACCAGCATGTAGTTAATTAAGTAGCATGCACATACTTGTTCATAGTTTTAGAATCCAAAATCATGTCAATTTCTTTAGGTTTTTCCTATGACCTTAGTCCCTTTAAATTTCATTGTCTATTAGGGTTTCTCTTTCCTAGTTTTAGAATCCATTTCTTTATGTTTCTTTCGTTTCCATTGCACTAGAGAAAATGGAAGAAAGGAAATAATGTGAAGAGAAAATTAATTAAATGAACATATCATATATCATTTGTGTTGATCACGTAGTTACTTAGTTCGACATCTAATTATTATGCGGTTTTATATATTAATATTTTTATAATTTGGTTAATAACATTATATGTAAAGCTCTATTACACAATATATTAGTAGAGAAGGGAGGTTTTTATCATCATGTGACAAGATTATCTCATTTTCTTAGAAAAGAATCTTAGTTTAAACAAACAAATAATTGTTGTACTCGATATTATTATTATTTAGTTATTGTTGTCATTCGTGATTTAAAATATTCTAAATTAATTAATATTACAATTGGTTTGGTTGATTGATAATACAATAATTATATGATTCATTAATAATACTAAATATAATAAGTTGGTTTCAATAAATTTTAATAAAGAACTATTTTAGGCAAATGCATCTTTTAAAATTTGAATGTATATATGCCTAAAGTACAAATGCTTTTCTATTTTTTATTAATAAAAATGGATAAGTATAACAATTATTGTAACAATTAATCCAATTAGCACCCTAGTACTATTGATGATGATCAAACTAAAGTTGAAATCTACTTGATTTCGGGGTAATGTTTCAAGCGACTTCTCCTGCACCTCCAAAGGTTAGGTTTCTCATGTACCTCCAAGTGTCATACTTTACTATTATTATAACTTCATCTAAGGTTGTTGTGCTAATTAATTAATAAAAGTTATGGTGACATGTGTTTTTAACGAAAACAATGCACCTCCAAACTTCTTTTTTCTGTTCTGAATAGTTGATATACCCTGCATCTCCAATTTTTTTTTTTTCGTTCCATTGTGGTCTGTGCTCTCCACAACGACGCTTATTCTCTAACACATTTTGCGATTGGACGTGGTCCTGGTATCCTGAGGTCCCTCTTCCAACCTCTTATTTTCTGGTCCCTCCTCCAACATCTCAGGATTTGTACCCTCTTTCAATATCGTGGTTTTCTACTATCTTTTTGTTTAACTCCAACAAATTAGTGTTGCATTTGTATTTCATTATTTACATTTCATTGCACCTTATTTTGAATGACCGATAAATGTCGTTGTTGTTGGTTGACTGTTTATTTGTTTCTAAAATAATCATCAAAGTACCAGTTGTCAGACATCTGATATTTATATTATATAACTGGATGTCGACTTCCGTTAAAAATATCATAGTTTAGTATAAATCAGATGTTGACATTCGTTAGTTTTACGTACCAGTTGTAGACATCCGATATGTATTTTATAAAAAGATTAGTTGTTGTGAATCGGAGGTAGACATCTAGTATCTACTGAATCCGCATGTGGACATCTTGTGCATTCTACAAACTAGTGTTTGATTTATGTTTTTTCTATTTTTTGTATGTTTTTAAGAAAACGATTTAATAATTATTATCTTAATTTATTTTAATTATTTAATAAATGTGTTAAAAAAATAAAAAAACAAATTTTAAAAACCAACCGGATGTCGACATCTGTGTTTTGCTTGAACTGAATGTGGACATCCGGTGTGAACCAAAAACGGATGTGGACATCCGTAGTACAATTAATTTTTAAACATCAATTTGTTTTTATTTTATTTTGTGATACAATGATTTGATAAACCAAGAATGGTAATTTTTTTTACTTAAGATAAAATTTTAATAATTATTATATTTTTAAATTTAATTAATTATTATGTTTTTAAAAAAAATTAAGAAAAGTATTTAAATACTAATCGAATGTGGACATTTGGTGTAGTGTTGGAAAGGGATCTCATTTTAGATATATAAATATTTATTTAGTAAGTTTAGTTGTTTATTTTCTATACATATGTAATTATAAGTAAATCATTTTATTTTTTACATTATTAATAATAAGAAAACATCGGATGTGGACATCCAGTGTAGTGTTGGCAACGAATATCAATTTGAAAGCTGAATGTCCACATCCACAAGTCATGACATTTTTTTTAAAAAAATTTAAATAATTTTTGGCCTTTGATATATATTATTTTAGATATATAAATATTTATTTAGAAAGTTAGTTGTTTATTTTCTATACATATGTAATTATAAGTAAATAATTTTTTTTACATTTAAAATTGATAATAAGAAAACACCGGATGTGGACATCTAGTGTAATATGAAAACATATCTCAATTTGTAAGCCAGATGTTCACACCCGCAAACCATAATATTTTTTTTCTAATTTTTCATTTTAAATAAATTGTTGGCCTTTGATCCTGTTTATCAGTCTATATTATTTTATATACATAAATGTTTATTTAGGAATTTATTTGTTTATTTTGTATACATATGTAACTATATGTAAATAATTTATATTTTGACGTTATTGTAATTAAATTTTTCATTAAGAAAACATTGGATGTTTACATCCGCAAGTCATTAATCTTTTTTTAATTTATCATTTGAACTAATTTTTGATTTTGTTTATTATATTTAATATTTTCCTTTCGACTTTTTGTTAATAAATTGTAGGTGATTATAATTATGGAAAATTATCAATTGAGTTATTTGAGTTTTATGGATTCTTAAGTAAATTTTAGTTTGGTGTCAGACTTTTCTTATTTCGTTCATGATATATGCGAGGAAGATTATACCTCTAACTTTACAACCTATTAGATTTTTCCCACACATGAAGATTTAATTAAGTGGGTTAGGGGGTGACTTTTGATCTTGGTTTCGTTGTTATTATTCTAAGATCCGATAAATATAATGGACAATCCTGAAGAAGACCTATGTATTATTAGGCTGTTAAAGGGGTGGAAAATATAGAAAATACAAATCTGATACGGAACCCAGTTTATCTGGCACAAAAAAATATGAGTGTCCATTTAAATTGAGAGGCAAACACATCTCTAAAAGGGAGGGGTGGGTGTTCAAGTTAATACATGGTTACCATAATCATGATTTGTCACATACTCTAGTTGGTCACCCATTTGTAGGTAGGTTGAAGTCAAGTGAACATTCGTTGTTTGTTGATATGACTAAAAGTCAAGTCAAACCTGCAAATATATTTCTCACTCTCAAAGAAAAAAATGAGTGTAATGTGACCACTATGAAGCAAGTATACAGTGCAAGATACATGTATAAACGATCATTGAGAGGTTCGAGGACCGAGTTACAATAGTTGATGGTGATGTTAGAACGTGATAAGTATATCCATTTTAGTAGATGTGTCGATGAATCTGAGGTGGTTAACAACCTTTTCTGGACACATCCTGATGTGGTGAAGTTTTTAAATGCATTTAATATTGTGTTCTTAATGGATTGTACTTACTGATAGGTTATATTTTTTCATATATGAGTTATAGTCATGGTTATTGAGAGATTGTGGTTCTATATGGTTATATGACATTAGTCTTACACATATAAGACCTTAGACACCACTTTTACACCAAAACCTTAAGGCAATGTTGTTATGGGTCTTTATTCTTATATAGTGTTTAACTTTGTCTTTTCTATCCAATGTGGGACTTTTTGACTCACACTTGGACTATTCCCAACATCTCCCCTCAAGGGTGAGTCCCTTGTTTTTTTTTTTTCTTTTTTCATATGATATATTTCCCTTCAGGTGTATGAGTGACCCCTTTTTTGGTTATGGTCATGCGGTCAGTCACTTCGGATATATTTCCCTTCAGGTGTATGAGTGACCCCTTTTTTGGTTATGGTCATGCGGTCAGTCACTTCGGTGACCCCTTTTTTATGGTGGTTATGGTTATGCGGTCAGTCACTCCGAACCATCGGCTCTGATACCACTGATAGGTTATATTTTTTCATATAGGTTATGGTTATAGACATGGGCATGGTTATGGCATGGGCATTGGGAGATTGTGATTCCATATGGTTATATGACATTAGTCTTACACATATAAGACCTTAGACACCACTTTTACACCAAAACCTTAAGGCAATGTTGTTATGGGTCTTTATTCTTATATAGTGTTTAACTTTGTCTTTTCTATCCAATGTGGGACTTTTTGACTCACACTTGGACTATTCCCAACACTTACAAAACCAAAAAATATTGATTGCCTTTGCTTGAGATTGTTGGTGTAATGTCAACAGGATTAACTTTCTCAGCCACATTTGCATTTTTATCAAGTGAAAGACAAAATAATTTCACTTGGGCTCTTGAAAGGCTAAGATGTCTCTTTATGACATCTAAGGATGGTCGCCAGGTTATTGTTACTGACAAGGATCCGACTTTAATGAATGTTATTGACATTGTCTTCCCTAAATGTTATCATTTTCTTTGTCGTTTCCATATTCAAAAAAATGTTCAGGCAAAATGCAAAATGTTAGTGAATTTTATTGACGCATGAGATGTTGTGCTGCAAGCATGGGAAATTGTAATGGACTGTGAAGATGAGTGTAAGTTTACCGATTGTGTTAATTGCCTTCAACTTGTTTGTCAATCATGGCCTCTATTTTTTGAATATCTTAATGACTCGTGGATCATTTCTTGTAAGAAATATTTTGTGAAGGCCTAGACAAACAGAATTTTGCATTTAGGAAATACAACATCAAACAGGTATGTTTGTATCTCATATTCAATAGTTTTTATTCATATATGGTTTATGTGATGTATTGTAAAATTTGTATCAGGGTTGAGTCTGCTCACTAAAGCCTAAAGAAAGTTCTTCGAAGTAGTATGGGAGACATATGCTCGTGTTGGGATGGAATTCACAACGTCATTATCCTGCAACAAAACGAAATAAAGACGTCTTTCGAAAGAAGTCTTAATTTGACTAGTGATTCTTACAAGGTATTGAGTTATAAAAGATTGGTGGGATATGTATCTAGATATGCCTTAGGACTCCTTGCTCCGAAGTTAGAAAGAGTTAAGAAAATAGGATTTGATACTAGTCGTTGTGGTTGTGTTTTGAGACAAACATATGGTCTTCCATGTGCTTGTGAATTAGCACAATATGACCCTGGGATGATTCCTCTGCAAGAAATTCATATAATGTGGACTAGGTTGACCTTCTCAAATGTTTCCTCTTCACAATCGCAAGGACAATTATCTATTCAAAGGAAACTTGATATGGTGCTCAATCATTTCAAAGACGTTGACATTGCAGGAAAAGTGACCATCAAACAGAAATTACTTGACATAGTTTGCCCTTTGATGACATTGTAGTTACTGCCAGCGAGTAAAAATTAAAATGAAAGGTTCACATAAAAGTCAACAAAGCGTGATCTCTCATATTTCGGACATGTTGACACCTTCATTGAGACTTCAAGATATGACACATTTGTTGTAAAGAAAGAAGATAAATTGAAGGTCAAATGTCTAATGCAAGAAAAGAGAATACCCATGTTTGATGTTTTATATCTTTGTAAGGAAATTTAAAACTAAATAATAATGTTTTTTTATTCACATTGTTAATAATTAACTCTTTCAATTTTATATTCATAAAATATCCTTTAAATTGATGCTTTAAAATTTTAACTTAGTTTTCATTATTTATTTAATGTAAGATATAGTTCACATATTACTTTTGACTAAAATAAAAATTTAAGTGTTATTTGGTTAAAATATAAAACTGTAAATTTTATATTAAAATTAAAAAATAAAAAGTACATGAGTATCATTTAATTAGTTGTGAAATGTGCTAAAAATAGAATTTCTCTCTAAAAGTTAACATATTTCTCTTGAACATGTCCTCTCTTACAACAACTATTGCTTAAATAGTAGTATATTGTTTTCAAATAGATTAACAAACTATCATTTATCATTATATGTAGATTGATGGTAGATAATAGAGTGAAAAGAGATAAAGGCTAGAGGAAATTGATCCATTGTATGATTTGCAAAATAAGAATGGAACCTGATCCTTCTGGTTCCATTGCTTTATCCAATTTTTGTTTTCCCTGAAATTGGGATGCAGTGAATGAAGTAATTGCACCATCTCATGTCAAGTTGCAGCAAGAGATGCTTAGTACTATTGGAGAAATGCAAGAACATGAAGCATCTCAAGCAGGCTCATGCACAGGTATTCATCACTGGTCTTCACACCAACACCTTTGCCCTAAGCAGGCTTTTGGCTTTCTGCTCCCATCCTCATCATGGAAGCCTCATCTATGCATGCAGACTCTTTCAACACATTCACCACCCCACTCTTTGCATATGTAACACTCTCATCAAAGCTTTTCTCCTCAAAGCCAAGTTCTATGACACCCTTCATGTCTTCACCAAGATGCTGCAAAGTGGTCTTTACCCAGACAACTACACCATCCCTTATGTATTGAAGGCCTGTGCTGCTCTTCATAGTTGTTCTTTGGGGCAAATGGTTCATGGGTACAGTTCAAAATCTGGTCTTTTGTTTGATATCTTTGTGGGTAACAGTTTGATGGCAATGTATTCTGTGTGTGGGGATGTTGTAGCTGCACGGTACGTGTTTGATGAAATTCCTAGGCTGAGTGCAGTGTCTTGGAGTGTGATGATATCGGGGTATGCAAAGGTGGGTGATGTGGATTCAGCTAGGTTGTTCTTTGATGAAGCACCTGAGAAGGATAGGGGAATTTGGGGTGCCATGATTTCTGGGTATGTGCAAAATAGTTGCTTCAAGGAAGGACTTTATTTATTTCGTTTGTTGCAGTTGACTGAAGTGGTGCCTGATGAATCTATATGTGTGAGCATTCTTTCTGCTTGTGCTCATTTGGGGGCTTTGGATATTGGCATTTGGATTCATAGATACTTAAATCGAGCAGCGGTGCCATTGAGCATTCGTTTAAGTACTAGTTTGTTAGACATGTATGCCAAATGTGGGAATTTAGACTTGGCTAAAAGATTGTTCGATTTAATGCCGGAGAGAGACATAGTGTGTTGGAATGCCATGATTTCTGCCATGGCTCTGCATGGAGATGGTGCAAATGCACTCAAGCTATTTTCGGATATGGAAAAGGCTGGGATGAAGCCGGATGACATAACATTCATTGCTGTTTTCACTGCTTGCAGTTATTCAGGAATGTCACATGAAGGTTTGCAGTTGCTATATAAGATGTGTAGTGTGCACAAAATGGAGCCCAAGAGTGAACATTATAGTTGTCTAGTTGACTTGTTAAGCAGAGCCGGGCGTTTTGAAGAAGCTATGGTTATGATGAGAAGAATAAGCAACTCAGGGAATGCCTCAGAAGAGACATTGGCTTGGAGAGCCTTTCTGAGTGCATGCTGCAACCATGGACAAGCCCAACTAGCCGAACGAGCAGCTGAAAGACTCTTACGGTTGCAGAATCATAGTGGGGTCTATGTTTTACTTTCTAATATATATTCAGCATCTGGGAAGCACAGTGACGCGAGAAGGGTGAGGGATATGATGAGAAACAAGGGGGTGGACAAGGTACCAGGTAGTAGCTCTGTGGAGATTGGTGGAGTAGTGAGTGAGTTCATTGCTGGCGAAGAAACGCATCCAATGATGAAAGAAATACACTCAGTTTTGGAGAAAATGCATCTGCAGCTACTAGATTAGAATCATTAGATTATAAAGTAAGTTATTTCGACCATTTCCTTTAGCTGTATGACTTATATGGAACATCAAATCTAGTGTTCCATCAACAACTTCTAGGCCTTGTCGTTTAACTCAGGGAAAATGGATGTTGGAGTTGAATTCTGAAACTGAAATGTTCATCAGACTAAAGAAAAAGAACTAAATTCATTTGTGAAATTTATAGATCCATTACACTTCAGTAGTTGAAATTCAATATAATAACCATTTTTAGACTTATGACTTTAGTTTTAATTTCTACTAAAAACAGTTCACATAAGAAATTTGTCAAAACAAACTTTAAAATGTTCTTTTAATGTTTGTTTCAGGTTAGTTTTTCTTTAAAAAAAAATACAAGGTTTTGAATATGTTTGGATAACTTACTAAAATGATGCAATCAGAAAAATACAGTACAATTAGGTTAATACATAATGATACTTGTAAGCTTAGGCAGCTTAATCCAGACTATACTTTCCTTTTCTGAGTATATGCCAAAATGAAGCAAATGCTCTCATTAGAGTCCAACAGGGATTCATTTTCATTTCGTGCATAGTAACACTCTTTTACTGAAAAATATGTAATATCATTCTTCAATTTTGAAGCTGATAACAAGAGTTCATGACTATATATTACAACTTGTTGGAAACGTGGAAAGCTCTTAAATAGTAAACTAAAAACGACTGTTTATTACCACAAGACAGATTAGACAAAATTGAATTACCTATGTGGGTATTTCATTGAGGTAATTAGAGGAACAAGTTTTTTTCAATAATTATACAAGTACAGTTCCTGAAAAATTATAAATATTTAGAGCTTTTATTAAGCAAGGAAGTCTGAATCAGAAACTTCAAGCACTTTATGAAAACCAATGGGGTTGACACCAGGCCGGAATGCATTTCCTTCCAGATACCTGCCATGAGCATAGAAAAATTCTCAGTTCTTAGAACAAGATAATTGGTGATCTGCACAACTTTGTGGGAAACTCACATTTCTTTCAAAAATAGATGCTTGTAAAAGGGATCGGGAATTCTCCCTGAAAACTGATTGTGATCCAAATACCTGAAAAAGAGAGCAAAAAACCTTGAAATTGTTAAAAACTTCACAAAAATGACAACCGAGTTTCATGGAAGTATTTGAAAACATATTTATCAATCTTACTAGTAAAATGGAAAGGAAAGGAAAGTTCAAATTTTTCATTTTTTACAGAAGATTAGAATTCTGAGCCAAGTGTGTATAGTATTGAAGCTCACAGCAGCATATTAAAGACCATAGTTTTCCAGCGAGAATTAATAAATGAAAGCAAGTAAAGCATGTGTTTCTAGTTCTTAAATTGCATTAGAGAACTCTGCCTAAAAGACAGGGTTTATAAGTCTCAAAATAAAAAAGGGTAGACGCTCACATCAATTTCTATATGACTTATATACTCTGATCTGATGTTTCAATATAGCCCACACCATTGGATTTTCTGTGATGTATCCGGTTACAATACAAAAATCTTTTTCTTTTGTCGGTAAACAAATAGAACAGCAACAATAACTTTATCCCAGTAGGTGAGGTTAACTATGTAGATCAGATAATGCTGTTGAACTCAGTGAACAACCAAATTGTATAAACTAATAAACTTTACCATTATCCATCTTACAGGCTTCTTTTACCTCAAAACTCATTCTACACAATAAGCCAAATTTGTTCGACCACTTAATTTTCTAATTCTTCCATGCTACATATAAATACTTATCTATCCCATTTTTCTTTGAACATAGCTATCCCATCTTTCTTTGATATCTTCATCTGTAACAGTAACTTGGAAATTCTTTTAATCTTTAATACATCTTGGTCCAAAATTCTTGATTTCTTTTCCCTACTTCTGGCAAGCTTATTATATATGTGCTCTTCATTAGCTAAAACTCTGCAACCGCTTTGAATAATGTCTCATTCACAACTTTCACTACCTCATTTCTATGTTCCCAATATCTTGCCCAATTTTTAGTATTATTGGACTCGTGTAAATCATTAAAACACTCTTTTATTTCTTTCCTCGAACACTTACATTCCACCACCAAGATTTCTTATCACTTGGTCCAAAACTTTTTAATTCATCCATTTGATTTATCACTTGATCCATTACTTCTATAAGTGATTACATGTTTCTCTCATTTCCTAAAAGAAGCCTGCCTAATCTTGAAATCACATCACTGAGATAAAAAATAAACTGTCTCTCCTCATCAGATCTCCAAAACCAAAACCACCATGAACTCTTCTTGTTAAGTATCTTGCCCCAATAGCAACATATCTATTTAAATCCCTGCCTATGAGTATCTTTTCCTCTCGAGGAAAACTTTGATCCAAAATATTTTCAAAATTTCTCTTTCAAAAGTGCTTATGATCCTACTTGTGGTGCATAAGCACTAATTAATAATATTATTAGTCTCCAATGTAATTTTTACGGTAAAATTTAGTCCCAAATTCTTACTTCCACCACTTTCCCCCATTAATACCAATTTTGTCATTACCTCCAAATTTCTTAGAGTACACCAAAGGTTAACTCGTGCAGTATCTGGCTCTGTACCTTTTTCTCCAACACCTTTAGTTTCTTGAAGACGCATAATGTTAATCTTTCTCTGAATCATATCATCCACTACCTCCAAAAAGTCACCAATCAAAATAACAATATTTCAACTACTAAATCTAATAAGGTCCTCCAACACAAGACTAGCTTCTCCATTAACATTTGTCTGAAAAAGGTGAGGACCCTTCCTCATTCAAAGAATAAGTATATTATAAAATAAAATAAAAGATATATAAGTAGAAACAAAATGCGAAATCAAGAGTTTCACGAAAAATTAAAAACAATTTAGTCCTTACTCATTGTACAACACTTCTAATGAAGATTCCAATCAACACAAGATAGACAAACTTACAAGTATGTCAATTTAGGAATATGAGCAATGCTAGATGGTATAACTCCTGCCATTTTGTTGTAGGACAGGTACCTGCCTCCAACATACAATAAATGTTACGGAAATTCCAAGAATAAGAGATAGATCTTGAAAAGAGTAAAATTATTGTAAAGCAGTACTATTCTCTTCCTCCCTGTCTCTCTCTCTCTCTCTCACACACACACACACGCACACAAGCTCAAAGGAGGGAGGACGAATGAAAAGTGGTACAAAAGGATAAAATGAAAAACAGCACTCACAATATTTCAAGACTGGTTAAGTTAGCAAGTTGTGCAGGTACTCCTCCAGTAAAATAATTATTGTTTAGATATCTGGTTCCACAAAAGAAAAAAAAACATTAAAATTTAGACAACATTATTTAAAACCAAATGGTAACATATTGAGGAAAATAATTCAGCAGCATTAACTTACAGATTGCGTAGTGATGGAAAGCAACCTTCAATACGAATGAGTTCCCTTAAGGTACCCACCAAATGATTGTTACCAGCATCCCTATAAAGTATAACAGTATTAGGAAACGTTAAGTACGATGATAGTGTACTCTGCACTATAAGATTATTAAACTAAAATGCTTTGATTATTACAAGTGCCGAAGGTTTTGTAGAGTGCCCAATTCTGGTGGTATTCTTCCAGTTAAACGGTTTTCATGGAGATGAAGATAGCGAAGGTCTGGCAGATTTGCTAGCTCCTTGGGAATTTCTCCCTTGAAACTGTTGAAGCTTAGGTACCTGCAAAATGATATGACATTACACTTACAATTCTAAATATATTAAATGGTAAAAAAAGGACAAGCAAGCCCAAAGACATAGCAAGGTAAGAGTTACTCACAGATGTGTTAAACTTTTTAGCTGACCAATTTCTGGAGGAATTGCATCCTGTAGTTTGTTCCATCTCAAATTTCTGGAAGTAAAGAAAGGTCAATAATGAACCAATATTACACCTTAGAATAATGATTATTAGATGATCAACCACTGTTTAACTAAAAACCCAGTAAAAAGCAAAATCTTCCTAAATAAACAACAGTTGTTAACAGAAAAATGTAGTATAAATCATTGTACTGCGTCAAGCATAAGTATCAGAACAAAAAATGCAGAGAGAAAGCAAAAGTGAACAGGGATCAGGAAATTCATACAGTATTTTAAGACGCTTCAACCGTCCAATTTGAGGAGGAATAGGCCCTGTCAACTTGTTATTATGAAGATCACTGCCATAAGTACACAGTGAATCAACTCATAAGAACTTCAAAGGGAGAACCAAAATGGAAGCATTTCAATGATACACATATAGTAATTGTAATTAAAAGCAACAAAACAAAACGCAGATGAACTGCAGCCAAACAATGCATTATCTCAACCAGTATATCTAAATCAACCATTTATAATTAATTTCTTTAATATTTTGGAACAAATCAAAAAACACCAAGCAAATAAACTCCTCCCTATCCTGCAAACAAATATGAAAAACATACAAACAGAACACAATATCAGGCTTTCAAAGATCCAATTCCAACACAACCATAGGCATTAATCAACACCACATGTTTCTCAACCCGTTACAAGGATCACAATTAAAGGAAACATATATTAATGGAAAAAAAAAAAAAAAACTTACAGTCGTGTAAGATCCAGCAAGCTGGTAACAGCAGTAGGAAAAGGTCCCACAATCGACACCGCATATACCTCACTGAAAAACACCAAATCCCAGTTACCCCAAATTTACAAACTCAAATCTCGTCAGCAACAACTGAACTTAAAAATCAAAAACCTTTATCTTATCAATTCCAAAAAAAAAAGGACATTTTTTGCATCTTTCTAAATCAAGTGAAAATTGAGAAATGATGCTCACAGCTCGGTAACGACACGATAATCACCGACAGTGGAACACGTGACACCAGACCAAGGAGGAAGATCCCCATCACCACAAGGGTCATCACCGACCCACGCATACACCACTCTCCACCCAAGAGAAGCCTTGATCTCGTTCAAAGCCTTAACTGCAAAAGAAAAAATATATCGAGGAAAACATAAACAACTCCGACCCATTACAGGAAAAAGCAAAACTCAACAACCCAATTAACCGAATTGGAGAAAAGTTGAGAGAAAACGACATGGGTGAAGGGGCTGAGTTAAGTAGCTAACGTTACCGTCACGCTTTAGGGTCTTGCAGTGCGAAAGGTGGAGAATTGACAGAAGGGTAACGAAGACGAAGGGTAATGAAGTGAAGGGTGTGGGCGTCATTTTGAGGGCGCTCTGAGAAATCGGTTTTTGTTTGTTTTTGCGTTGTGGGATTGGAAACTTAGATCTGAAGTGTTGTTGGTGTGGTTGAGTGAGATGTTTGCTGTGTGTGTTGATTCAGATTTTGCAAAGGAGAGAGAAAGTGTGGGAATTTGATTTTGGTGATTGATCAATTGAAGTTGAGAGTGAGCGAACGCGGTATCATGTTGGAATATGAACATCCAACAACAACACACTCCTTGGCGTCGGCACTGAAGTTTTGATGCTGTTCTTTTCTTTCTTTTTGTTTTTTATTATATTATTTATATTATATTATTATAATTATTATATTACTTTTTTTGTTATTGGGTTTAGGCCTGTTTGGTTTGATTGGGATTGAATATGGCCTAATATCGGCTTTTGACAGTTAAAATAGCAAAATAGGAGTGTGTTGCCATTTGTCAATTTAGTTTCTTAACCTTAATAATAACAGTTATATTAATAAATTAACAAACTAGGAAATTTAATCTCTTTGAACAAGATTTCATGACTTGGATGGACAATAAATGTGTGGTTAAACCGTGAAATATAAATATTTTCCAGATTTTTAATTAATTAATATATTTAATTTGATAAATTAAGAGAATTATTATATTTATGTGTAAAATTATTCTAGTATAATTAATAATTAAAATTTAATTATTTAAAAAATAAATTATAATATTATTGTATAATAATTTCTTACAATATTTTTTATTGTAGCATTTAAATAAAAATATAAATGAGTCATGTCCCTGCTTTATCATCCTTAAAAATAATTATTTATTTTAAAATAATATTGGGAGTTAATAAATAAGTATGGAGTTAACAAGAGATAATCAATCAAGAAAAGGCAAGTTAATTATTTTTTTCTTTTTTGAAAAAGGACGAATTTAAAATGAGAAAAGGAAAAGTCTCTTTCTAAGAAGGTAAATCGAAGAAAAGTTTTCAGAAGATAAATCAATATATAAGTTGCAAACGTAATTGAAAAAACTATAAAATTATACACATTTTTCCTTGCTCAGTAAAGAGACAATTGTCGAAGTAGTGAAATAGATGTTGTGGAAATAACTTTTGAAAAAGATTATAATTAAATAATAGCATTTCGATATTAATTATATGTTTCTTATGTCTTTCTTCATCATTTACGTAACTTTCAATTTCTTCCGGGTTTATGTACTTTATATACATTAATTTTATTTATTGTTATTTAGATTTAGGCAGGGGCGGATTTTAATGGGAATAGGAAGGGGTATGGCCCTCCAAAATTTTGAATTTTTTTAATTTATAATATATATATATATATATTTAAAATTTATTAAATTTTAGGTAATATATTTTAGGAATCAATAAAAAATAAATTGTGTATTTTTTTATTTTTTTATAAAGTACAACATTTAGTATTAATAGATTATAAAACATAAAATTAAATATAATAAAAATATTTAGGTTTAATTTTTTTTGTCTTTGTTTTTGACTAAAAATTGATCATAAAATACACCAACAAAGCAAACCATCCATATTAAGAGTTTTAATTTTAATAAAAAAGTCATTGATATGTTTTAATAAATTTAACGAAATTTATCGTAAAAGATCAAATTGTATCAAATTTTCAATAATTGGGATCAAATTGAAACTAAAAACAAAACTGGAGGACCAATTTAACATTTTTAAACCAAAACATAAGTAAAAAAGAGTAATTAAACCAAATATTTATTAAGATAATTTTTATTTTCCTTCTCATCATCTTTTTAGTTCTTCACAAATTGTAATCATTTATCACTCTCATTGTAATCATTTCTCACTCTCATATGTTTTCTTTATATTTCTAAAGAAAAAAAAATAGAAACAAACTCACTATTTTTGCTCTCATTTATCATTTATCCTATCCCTTTCTTGTCTCTTGCCTCAATAATGAAAACATTATTTTTTTATCTCATGAGTTTTTTCTATATTCATTTTTTGTATGAATATAGAAGAAACATAAATAATTTATTATGTGTTTTTTCATAATCGATTTTAATTGTGACTTGACTATAATATATTTTTCTTTTAATCATTATGTGTCTCAATTATAAAAAAAAAATACTATGATAAATTATTTTTTAATGTTATTTACAAAAAAAAATATTGATAAAGAATAAAAGAATAAATTCATTTTTTAAAAGTGATAAAAAAGAAATTATTGATGAAAAGAAGATAGACTTTACTTCTTCACATATTTTGAAGCATTATACTAATTATCAATTTAGTTAAAGAAGTCATCTCTTAAAGCATTATACTAATGATTGAATCTAATGATCTCAAAATTATATTATTTTGACTTCTCCAATATTTTTTTGTCGAGATCTGCCACTAGATTTAGGAAAACTCATTTTATTTATTGTCATTTATATTTAGGTTTGAATTTGTACTATTGGTTTGTTTTAATAGTTTCCTATGTCATGTATTTAATTAAAATTATTAATGATCAAAAAATGGTTACTTCAAAATTTATAAAATTTATGACGGTTTTCTTTTATTGAATTCGTAAAATTTCAAAGTATATAAGTTTTATTTTTGCACGACAAACTTTAAAAATTAAGATATATTTAAAAGTAATATAAGTGTTTTCCTCTAATTATGATGGTGGTACAAAGATCCATTACTTTATATAATTTGTATTAAGTCCATCTTAATTACATTTTCGTTTATCTAAATTAAATCTTAAGAATTTTTTATTTAACAAAAAAATACTCATAAGTTATAAATAAAAAATGTTATAAAATAAAGTTAATAATAGAGAGAAGAAGAAAAAGAAGAAGAGATGATAAAGAAGAATATTTGTGTGTCTTATTACTGATAGGAATAGTCTTATTTATAGATACAAAATGTAATCCATAAGGATACAAATCAATCATATCAATTATATGAGTAGATGTATCAAATCAATGAACAACCATTAATTCATAACACTCCCCATTATTGGGTGTCCATTGGTAAGAGAATGTGTCTTGCTAAAACCTACTAGGAAAAACTCATTAGGATAAAAACCTAGTGAAGGAAAAAAAAAGTATAACATTTTGTATTCTTTAATACAATATTGTTCATCACATATTCTATTTCTCTCCCTCATGTATATTCACATCATTAAGATGACATAGTTCAATCTTGTGAACGAATTGCCCAAAAGTTCTCCTTGAAAAAGATTTTGTAAATAGATCCATCAAATTTTCATATGAATGAATCTTTTATATCTCTATATCACTCTTTCAATTGAACAATGCATGATTGTCTTCATATATGGTTGTTGATTCAATTTTTTTTAGGATGGACCATAAGTTTGTCACACATGTTGAATTATAGACATTAACCAAACACATTCACAACTTACCTCGTGATTGTCTTCCAATGATATTTATGTCATCTTCATAAACAACTATTATGCAAATTCATTTTCTAATATTTTCATATAAATAGAAGGACAAATATGATCCTTTCTATACCATTCTTTTAACAAGTACTCACTAAGATAGTTATACCACATACATCTTGATTGTTTTAATCAATAAAGTGACTTGTTTAATTTTATTGAATAATCCTCTTTAGAAATTGTTTTGTTGAGCAAATTAAGACCTTCAGGAAATTTCATACAAATATCATTATCAAGAGAAACGTACAAGGTTGTAATATCATCCATTAGATGTAAATGCAGACATTATTGTGTAACTAGGATAATCAAATATTGAAATGATTTGCATCAAATACTAGTGAATATGTTTCTTCACATATCAATACCAAGTTTTTTGTGAAAAACCTTGAGCAACTAACCATGTTTTGTATCTAACAATTTCACCATTATTATTTTTGTTTTTGCACAAAAAATTAACTTTACCCAACGGGTTTTACATCCTCAGGTGTGCAAAGTATATGTCCATAAACCTTTCATTTAACAAACAACTATAATTATGCTTCTATTGCATCTTTTCATTTTGGTCAATCATTTCTTTGTCGACATTCTTTAATGATTATTGGTTCTTGATCCTCATTGTCACTTATAACATTCATCATTATATTATAGGCAAAAGTCTCGTCAATGTTGACTTTGTAACATCCCGTCCGGATATTATGAATTTACTTAATAAAATAAGATAATAATATTAAATGCTCATTTATTAAGCTCCATTTTCCAAAACATGGGAAATATAAAACTTTTATTACATCCGACGTTAACTCAAATCCATAAAATTTAAAACTCAATTACAATGTCTACGGGTAGTAATATGAAATATTACAAATTCTTTAAAAACTCATAAAATATAAAACTCTGAGAAAGTCTTCTGCACTAACATGGTCATACACATAATTAAAATAATAACAATTAAATAACACATAAATAGCATACATAGGACTTGAACCTAAGTTCTCTCACACAATTAAAGTACTATCAACCACTTGAGCTAGTACTTTTCCACATTATAACAATCTCCATTAAATGCCATAAAGGCTCCCCTACCCGTATTTATTAAATAATTAGCTGGCATGTGCCTCATGAAATCTTCCATAGTCACGGGACGAGTAGGTGCGACTCTGGCTCTGGGTTGTGCTGCATTAGGCTGCATCGCGTCCACCATCCTGTGAATCGCATGTGCAATCTCATCAGCCCCAGTATTATCCCTCCTTCTTCTGTTTGCCAAAGCTTGTGCCCGCCACATTTCAGCTGAATTAAACCACACAACTTAAGTCATGACTATGCAAACAAAAGGCTTAACACAAAAGAATTAACACACTGACTCGTAAGCGGAACACGATAAGCTCACTCCCCATAGACCCCAAAAATCTTTTGAAAACCATTGTTCTAATACCAAATGTAACATTCCGTCCGAATATTACGAATTTACTTAATAAAATAAGATAATAATATTAAATGCTCATTTATTAAGCTCCATTTTCCAAAACATGGGAAATATAAAACTTTTATTACATCCGACGTTAACTCAAATCCATAAAATTTAAAATTCAATTACAATGTCTACGGGTATTAATATGAAATATTACAAATTCTTTAAAAACTCATAAAATATAAAACTCTGAGAAAGTCCTCTCCCAACTTGCCCCGCTCCGGCTCTATGCCTTACTAGATCCACCTACAACATCGACTACTCCCGTGTACCATGTACACGATCATCGCCAAACACAAGAAGATAGGGTGAGCTAATAGAATAAAATATATGCATCAATTTATATAACAAAACACACACAATCCAAGGAACTCCATCCTTTGGTCTCATCTCACATGGATGCCAACATGTAATCCATGTTTTACATCTTTGATTGATAGTCTCAAGATATCGTTGCTGCCAGCCTACAAGCTACCACTCGTAGAACACATGCGGGAACACTCGTTATTCCGAGCCACAACTCAAAGAATGCTCGTATTACCCTCCATCCTGAGCCACAACTCCAGGAATACTCCAGCATTTGACCCTTGAGATATTGCCCAAAGCCTCGTAGACCACGCACATCCAAAGTAAGAAAAACACGATGTCTGGTTCATCAAAAAAATTGCCTGGTACTCCACACGAGTTGCCAGACACAAAAGGCTTCCAGACCGCCTGGCGAGGGACACGTGCTGCCATGCGCCAAATCCAATCTCCACCGTTAAAAGTGAAGAACTACATGTTATGGACAACCTATCAAAATTTTACCTAAATCAAACGGTTAATGAATCGAGAAATACAGTTTTACGAAAACTGCGCAAATCGGAAAAAAATGATGGCGCTTATCGCCCAGAAATCACGAAGGTTGTGCCTGGCGGTGCAAAACAGGCGCCCGACGGTTCCTGTACCGTGAAAAGTACGAAAAACAACATTTTTCGTGAACAGAACACCATGCACGTCTCTAGTATGGCGCCTGGCGGCCAATTGGGTGCCGCTAGGCTGTTCCTGCAGTTTCAAGAATCCAGCAACCCTTCCCTTGCGCCTACGAACCTCAACTAGCCCAACCATCCCAATTTCCTTCAGTTTCGACTCAATACTCACCACTCAAAGGTTTAGGATCACAATTCATCGAATAAGTTTGTAGTTCATTACGCAATTTGTTATACAATTTCTGAAAACCCCAATTCTTCCACCCTAACATTCATTCATAGCCAATCTCATTTGATTCCTTCGCACTACCATGACTTTTCACAATTAATCCCTTCCTTTTGGTCCAAATGTTGCTAAAATGCCTTTTCCACCAAACCAAAGCAACCCAGAACATGTAGAACCCGAAAATCAAACCAAAACGAAAAACATCGCCTGGCGGGTGTTCTTCACCACCAGACAAATCATGATCAACCCAGAAAACTGGGTGGCGGGGCTTGCGTCGCCTGGCGATACTAAGCTCACCGCCAGGCAGTTCCTATTAGGAACCCAGAAAAATAGGCAAAATGCATGTGTCGCTTGGCGACAGTTCATCACCCGCCAGGCAGTTTCTGAAAAAATTCCTAGAAACGCGAAATTCAACAAAAATAGACATTGATCATGCAATAACATATGATACAACATACATTTAATTATTAACCAATTAAAATGACGTTAATCAGCTCCCCTAACCTGAAATTTCCTTTGCTTAGAGTTTGAATTACGAGTCTTCCCTTAAGCACCAATGCCCTCCCTTTGATTCCTTCCAAAAAAAAAAACTCTTCTTTTCACACCAGAATCACAATTTTCTCTCTGGAATTTAGCTCCTCACAAGCAGCCTCAGAAAACCTCTTTCTCTCCCTTAATTCACCTTTTAATTAGGTATTAAGGGTGATTAATTGCCAAAACGAAAATTATCTCATTGATGGTGGTAATTGCCATTCAAGCACAATTATGAGATGGTTTTTCAACCCTTACTTGACTGCCCATTCAGCTAGGATTTCCTCTGCCCTTTCACATTCAAGCCAAAACTAATTTTGCAAAAAGAAAGTTTACTTTGGTTCTACCAAGGTTTGAACTCATAACCAAACCAATGTCATCCTAATGCACAACCACTCAACCAATTCATGTTTCATGATAATTCTTATAATTATAAGGTTTTATTATCACTCAACATGGTCATGCACATAATTAAGATAATAACAATTAAATAACATACATAGGACTTAAACCTAAGTCCTCTCACACATTTAAAGTACTCTCAACCACTTGAGCTAGTACTTTTTCACATCATAACAATCTCCATTAAATTTCATAAAGGCTCCCCTACCCGTATTTATTAAATAATTATTTATTTAATTATTTAAATTTCACGGGTCTTACAGACTTCATTTTAGTTCCATATTATCTTATTCATGATATAAATTATTGAGATCTCATCATTTCCAACTATTTCAAGTACCTTAGGTTATTTTGGAACTGACTCATTAATTATGTCAAATAAATATTTTTGGGATTTTTACCTTTTTTATTCGGTCATCCTGTATTTTAGCTCATTTTCTCATTCAAGAGGTTTTATCTTTGAAACCAATAGGTCTACCACGCTTCAAGCGTGTCTTTGGAACCAACAGGCCCACCATGTTTAGGCGTGTTATGAATTAATATAAATTATATTTAGACCATTATAGAATGATAATATATATATATATATATATATATATATATATATATATATATATATATATATATATAATAGTTATCTTTTTTCTATCAGTAAAAACATCTAATAATTAATTGGGTAATTTTGTAAATGAACTAACTAACTTTTGAACTTCCAGTTCACATTCTTTTGTACAAGGATCCAGACGAGATAATGATAATTCATTCCAACTAATATCTTTTTCCAATTATATTCTTTCTCTCCCTAATGTTGAAAAAATTTATTCATCATATTGACAATAAAAAAATTGAACTGTAAATAAGTCTTCTGTTGATATTTCAGGATATTTTATTATTGATGGAGAATCATATTCAACATATATTTTCAATCGTCTTTGAGGACCCATCATAGCCCCTTTTGGTGGGAAAATTAAAACATATATAGTCCACCTAAAAATTAGAAATATTAGGCTATTGACAAAAAAATTAACTTCATAATAGAATATTTGTGATAACTTGTTGGCTTGATGTGAATCAATACTATAACATGCAAAACTGCATATCTCTAAGTAGTCATGGGAAGATTAGCTCTCATAAATAATGGTCTTGCAACCAATTTTAAACATTTTATTAGTGATTCTCCAAGTCCATTTTTAGTATGAAAATGTACTATTGGGTGTTCAACTTCAATTACGATTGATATACAATATTCATGAAAAGCATGAGATGTATGTGATCATAAATATGTATGTGATCATCTAGTTGATGCATCAATTAAAACCGTGAAATATCTAAATGGTCCACATGATGTGTGTATTAAACCACAAATATCACCCTATATTCGTTCTAAAAATGAGATTAACTCATTTCTAATTTTATTGGTGATGGTCTTATTATTAACTTTCATTTGTGAATGTGCATTACATGAGAAATCATTAGACTAAAGAATTTTTTACTCTTGAGTGAGTATCCATGATGTGGACCGGTGCACAAATTCACCAAAAAAGGATTAATAAAACATGAGATATGGATATGAGAAAATTTTGACAGAATCTAGAAATTAGCAATGAGGAAATATTAACAAAGGAACAAAAAAATTGGTAAGGAAGAGGATGGGCGCCATAAACAATTGATGTTTGATAAGCCCTAATGATCACCACAAGAATTTTGGTGAATTATTGATAAGACCAATGGTTCAAGGAAGAACCCTAGAAGAGAATAGCTCTCACACTTCAGAAAAATTCACATCCAAATTTGTCTCTTCACTCACATCAAACTGACTTATACAAAGTAGTTCTCACATACTAAAGAAAACAAGTAAAAGATAAATTAATTATCAGCATTATAAGCATAATTAAAATGCCTTGGTGGTTAATTGAGACCTAAATAAGCTTGGGGTCTTGGTCTCAAAATAGTCATAGGCACTTTATTATAACTAATTATTATTTTATATTTATTTTAAATGTCTAAGTCATTATTGGCCTTAAATGATTAGTACATTTTGAATTGTTTTGGCCTCTAAATCCTTCTCCTTAGGTGTAGCTTCAAGGATTGTTGCCACCACTTGCTGCATTGATTCCTCTATCTTCTTTGTCCTAGCTCTAGTCATAGGCCCTCTAATTAATTGTGTTGAACCTTGATCAACTTCAATGTCCTCATCAGTCCACATGAGTTTTTCAACTATTTTTTGCATCATAATAGATCCATGATAACCCAACTAATCATACCAAACAAGGAACTCAATTTTATTCATAAGCTTATGGCTTATAATTACATGTGTTTCAATTGCACTAATATAGTGTAGTACAAGCCATAAAAGAAGGCTGATAATTTCTCCAATACACATTTTTTTACTAAACTCAATTCTCCAATACAATTTTTTTTATTCAACTCAATTCTAGTGATATAAAGATATTTTCTATCTCATTCATTGTTTGTCTCAATATGATATCCATTTAAAAAAAATATCCTTAAAACATAATAAGTTTCAATAAAGTTCTTGATAGAAGTACACTAACTCTTTTGGAGGCTTCAAATATATTTGTAATACCATAGATAATGTTAATATTGACTTTTCGCATAGCCAAACAAGACAAAAAAATATTATTACTTTTAAGAATTGTATGAGTTGTTGCACTACAAAACACTATATATTTATTAGTCTATACAACACTACTACAAACCAAATGATCATATATATAATTAAATTTTAATGTACTTAATAATCTCAACTCGTTGAAGGTACCACCCAAAATTAATCAACTCCATAGGTCATATATTATCATAAATATCAATAAAACTAAGTATAAAACACCATTTTCGAAAAACTTTGAACCTTTATATATGTATATATGTATAGTAGAAATAAATCAAAACCACGAATCCATATCAAAACTTCTATTTCACATTTTTACACATAATATGTATATTTTAATATATCATTAACTTAAAATATTTCCATTTGTAATATATATATATATATATATATATATATATATATATATATATATATATATATATATATATATATATATATTGCTTCATTCACAATTTTATAACAATTATGATAGAAGATCTATATAATAATAAATGCTCATCCTACACTCAAATGAGTGACATTCATATGACCATAATCAAAATCACCATCAAATAGTGTTTCTATGCTCTTTTCCTTATTTTTTTAATATGCTTTGGTGTATGACAATTACAACTCAAATGACATTTACCATCACAATGATAACTAACTATATTTTCATCTTATTTGTCATTATTTTCATTTTTTCTTTTCCATTTTACACATTATTGTTTCATTTCTGATTTGAAAATTTCTTTATGATCATGTCCACAACCATGACCTCTAGCACGACCCCAACCACAACCACTATCAAGGGCACAACTATGACCATGAAAATATGAATCAGAGATAATGCTGCATTCACTTCTAGGAATGATTTTTCATTAAATACTTCATTGTTTTGTTCAACTACAAAAGACATGAAATAAATTCAGAATATTTATGAAATCTTTTTTCACAATATTGTTGTTGCAGAAGCAAATTAGTTATTTAGATGCTTTATTTCTTTCTTTAATGACATCACCAAGACTCAGTGTATCAAAATGTATTTCAACTTTAATATCCAATATAAGTAATTCTTCCTTGTAATATCAAGAATCACATATTTAAATTTTGTAAGATTTAACATATTTAAAACTAGTATATAATAATAATAATAATAATAATAATAATAATAATAATAATAATAATAATATTTGTAGTGATGTTCCACAGTTGATGAGAGTAACACTATGGTACTTCCCAGACGTGATGAGAAATTTAAGACCAAGATATAGCAATTTGCAATGTTGTATATAATATTTTGTCCAAAATTTAAGCGAATATACTCATAAAAATTCAGATGCACAACTTTTCTAAAAGTGAGCTATTAGAAATGATGCATCAACTTCTACCGTTGATGAGAGTAACACTATGATACTTTCCAAACGTAATGAGAAATTTAAGACCAAAATATAGCAATTTTCAATGTTGTATATAATATTTTGTCCAAAATTTAAGCGAATATACTCATAAAAATCATATGCACAACTTTTCTAAAAGTGGGTCATTAGAAATCATGCATCAATTATATATATATATATATATGATTAATGTCGAATTTTGGATTTTGATCAATAAATAGAGTTAAAAATTGGTAGAGTGAGTAATTTTCTTTTGCTACATACATCATATTTATTCATGAACAATATTAATTCCTAACTCAGCTTTTATAAAAGAACTTTTAAATCAGTAAATCTGACAATAGAGTTTGGAACTACTTTTCATGACTATAATTGATGATATATTTGTATGTTTATCAATAAATCATATGAAAACCCCATGATTTGACAAAGATAGTTCTTTTTATCTTGCTATCTATGAAGTCTAATTAGGTACTGTATATGGAAATAATGTGTTTAATGGTCATTAAAAACTGTATTATTAGTGTAGGAATTGCTATATATCTGAAAATGTTTTCCTTTGTCTCTTGGAAGCTTATAGGCATATACTTTCACAACATCACAATGTTCCTTCATGCCAAACAACTCCATGCTTATGCATGAGCCTGGATGTGCTTTTTCCCACATAATTTGTTTTCACTTGCCCACACATCTCATCAAAATTCTTAGCTTTTTCTCATGCTACCTTCCAATTTAAACCCAATAAAATCCACATTACTCACTCTCTTTTGTCACCACTTTCTCCATCGACAACCCTCTTTCAATGCTCATTCTTCACTCTTTCCTAGCTTCTTCATTTCTCTCTATTCAGTTCTCTACTCTTAGGTTGTATTCTTTTGAGAGAAAGGATTAGAGGGTAAGGAGAAGGAAGAGATCTTCATGATGAAATTGGTGTTGTTTCTTTTAAGTGATTCATAAGTGATTTTAGAGTGGATTAGAGAGTAAAATCTGTGAAAATTTGTGACTAAATTGACTGATATGATATATTAAAAAAAAATTAATAGAAAAAAAAATAGATTACCAAGATGTCCTATTGTTATAGGTAATATAAAATTATATATAAATAATTTAAAATTATTTTATAAATTTTATTAAATGATTGAAAATATAAAAAAAATGTTTATAAAAAAATGAATAATACAATATATTTTGTATAGAAATAAATTTAATATATAAGGTGGAAAATAATTAATTTATATGAATTTTTTTTTCTTTTTAATATTAATTTTAGAAGTAATAATTTTTATTATAATCGTAATAAAGTATTATTACCGTTAACATATAATTAAGTAAGTGAACTAAAACTATCACGTATATTAATTTTAACCGCTAAATTATATGTAACAAAAATTAAATAATAAAAGATAATTTGGTAAATTCAGTTGTGTCATCCTCTAATTTTATTATAGATGTTGAGATTAAATTTTTAGTCTATTCCTCCAATCATCTCTTTTCGTTATCTTGTATCACCTCAAAAAAATTACACCGCTCACCTCCTCGTAATCTTTTCTTAATTTTTCTAAATAATACATCCAACTAGAAAAACACTGCCTTAAAAATTTGGCCGTAACTTCACTTGTTTAAGAATTTCCAACACTTCATGTTTGATTCCTTTACCCTATAGTCTTCTTTTAGTTGCTTGAAATGACTAGTTTCGAATCTTATCCATTTGCATATAATGTTTTTGTTTTACGAGGTATCTTCACTTCGATATCGCTTTCACTCTTCACCATGAAACATGATTTTAAAAAGCTTAACTTTTATTATAGTTTCTAATTGTTACATCTGCATGTAAAACTGTTTTGTATTATTATCAAATACCCCAAATTATTGTTGATATAAGTTATATCATAGAATAAAAACAAAACTTAATTAGCATGGATAACTATTTATGATTGACTGGTATCCACTAACCGTAAAAATATATGATATATTAAATTCATATGTTTAAGTAGAAATTTAATTTTATAAAATATTTTTGATGAATTCGTTTTCATTTTTTTAACTTTTAAAAGTAAAGATGATTAAAGTGATTTGGTAGAGGAAATTATTTATTAATTTGTTAATTCGTTTTAAAGACACTAATTTATTTATAAATTAACTTATTGGAGTTAAGTATAGTTTTTTTTATTTAGATTTATGTTTTTGACTTATTTTTTATGAAAATGAAAAAAAAACTTTTATTTTGACATTTATTCCTTTAAAAGTATACCAAAAATGTACCTGCAAATTCAACCACACAAAAGTTTTGTTTTAAAGCCAATTTAGTCTTATCTAAGTCTTCAAAAACCAATCTAGTTCTTTCACTGAATCGTATATTTAATTAATTACATCCTCCTTTGATCCCAAAAAGGAACTCCTAATCAGATTTTAGATAAAATTCCTATGACAACATATATATTTTACTTCAAAATTTAGTCCAGATTTAGCTACACAAGAATTCCAAAATATAACTCACACCAACCATATCTTGTAATCACTACATAAAAATAGACATTTAGAATCAACTTATGCTAACAAATAAAAGTTGATGTTAATTAGCTAGGAGCATCGGATTTGTGTTGTACATTAGCTTCGGTTTTTGAAAACTGACACCGATTAAATGATATTATTAATTTTTAAATTAAAAAAATTTAGTATCGGGTTTTTATTTTAAAAATTATTTAATTTAGAGTTAGTTAAACCAACACTTAATAAAATATATTTTTAATATTAGTTTATTTTATTTTAGTTTGACCGACGTTAAAAACAATATTTTCAAAAGAAAAAGGAAAATTTCACAATATTATTTAACAAAATAAAATACAAATGAAAAAAGAAATATGCATGGATGAAATACATGAATGTGATGAAGGAGTCGAGGAGAAAAGTTTGATTCAAAGAAATGAGGAGAAAAGTATAAAAGTAAGAGTGTGTGAATAAATGAGATAATCATTGTAACCCAATTAAAAGTGTGTGAATGAAAGAAATAAACGTGAACGATGATGGTAAGGATATTTATATCAAAATTGAGAGAGAAAAAATATTAAATGAGAAAATATGGCATATTTAAATATGTGCCTTCAAATTAAAAATAATTTATGGTTCTTTAATATTATACACTAACTTAAATAAATATAAATATTAAAAATAAAAAATATTAATATCAACTTTAAACAAACCTTATTTATTTTTAATATTTATTTTAATTAAATAATAATATAACACTAACATAAATATTTATATTTCTAAAAAATTAAAAGCAATGTTTTTAATTTTTTTTAAATTAAATTATCTGCTGTATTGCCTTAGAGTCCGCTAAACCGACTCTATTAGTGTCCAATGTTGAGTAAACTCTATTTGCTTTGATTAATCAATGCTACAACAAATGTTTTTGATAAAAAAAATTATGTATTTTAACTTATTTTTTCTAAAACAAATAATAAGCTTTTATGTCGCATTAAAGTTAGCTAATCCAACACTAATAGGTTACGTACGTTACACCTTTTACTCCTAAGTACTACTTTTTTTTTCCTATTATTTCAAATACATCATGCAATTATCACTCACATATACTTTCAAATTGAATTTCCTTTGTTATATAAATTGGAAAAGATAAATTGTTGTACATGTTGCTTATCTTGATAATGAAGGGCAGTACTAACTACCACCCACTTACCAAACTAATTTCAAACATAATTAACAATCTTGCAAGTAAGAAAAAAATGATAAAGTATTTTCCATTTTGTTAGAAGTCTCATATCGACTAGAGATAAGGTCAATTCACAATATATAAGTGGGTGTAATTCTCACCTTATAAGCTGGTTTTGCGGGATTATTAGACTTAAATCTCACTTTTAACATAGTATCAGAGCTAGGTTAGAGTCTATCCTAACGAACTTTCTTGGATATTCTATTCTATCCGATATTGGACCGTTAATGGACCATCCACTAATTTATTGTCCCACGCATGAAAGGAATATATCTCCGTCAAATATCGTTTTGGACATTCTGTTACATTCGATATCGTCTCGCGCACAAAATGAATATATCTCCATTCTTATGGAAATGGTGCATGCGTCTAATTGTATAAATGTTAGATATTTTTAACTAATATCTCTATATATTAAACACGAAAACGACCAATGTGGAAAAAATCACGGGAAAAAATCAAAAGAAAAATTAAAATAATTAAATTTTATTGAAAGAATAAAAATAACAAATGAACAATAAATTGATTAAGTTTGAAGTCTTTGGTTGAACATTTTTTTTTTAACAAAAATAATACGTTTAGGATAAGTTGTTTTATTTTAAGTGGCTAACTATACTATTGTTGGACAGATTTATTAGAATTATTAATAATGTTATATTCTCCAAGGAAGACTTATAATCGCTATTCTCTCTTAAACAAGGATATATGTTATTATTAACTATATTAATATTCTTATAATAACATAGAAAAATAAAAATAAAGGTTTTCTTGATATGACTCAATTTCAAATCATGGATAAGGCTGAAAATTAATGGGTGGGTCAGTCTACTAGTCTTCTCATAACTTCATTCATACCTCAACCAATTAAACATTTTGGCCTTAATAAAGCATAAAGAATGCATTACCTTAATAGTGTTGAAATTAATGAATATGCATACTTTATACTATTCACTAATTAGAAGTTATTGTTTTAGGATTATGTATATAATTATCTTAGGATTATGTATATGCTACTTCTTTATAGACCTATTCTTTGTCACTCTGCAACCACAAACTAGTCAACTATATTTGTAAAATAATCTCTCCACTTTCTACTACATATTATTATTTTTGTCAACCAGATATAAAATCACTTGGAATTAAAATTTATATTCATTTTCTTCCTCAATTATATTTATCTTTGACTTTAATACTTGGTAAATATAAAATTTTGTATTTTATTTTTGTTTTGTTAAGTAACGTGTGTGTGTGTGTATATATATATATATATATATATATATATATATATATATATATATATATATATATATATAAACTCATCTAAATATTTTTTTAATAAAAAATAAAAAAATATAATAGTATCAAGTGCTTAGTATAAAAGTACATGTATTTTATTCTCTTTAATGTCAACTAAGTATGAAAAAATTATAATCATAAATTTTAAGTATAAAATAACCTAAAAGTATTTTATTAATTTAAAAAGATGACAATAAAAATGGAGCAAGCATTTACGTACTTATCTGTATATTCATATTTAATTTAAAAATTTAAATATGACTCGTACTTGATTTAGAAAGTTATATATATATATATATATATATATATATATATATATATATATATATATATTATGTAATTATATTCCATCAATATTGAAATGGATAATTTAGAGTCTCCTTTTAATTTTGACCTTTTATAAAATGTCAAAAATATATTAACAAAATAAAATTATACTAATATTAATTATATACTTAAGACTTTTTTATAATATATATAATCTTGTGGGGTATCAAATTTTAAACACACACATGTATATGACTCATAAATAGTATATCTTTATTTTTACTTCGAAAAAAAAAAATCTTGTTATGGTGGTAATAGTGATCTTCTCATCATGATATCTCTCGATGATAGTTGTTTCTTTCATTGTGGTTTTTGTACAAGAAATTCTAAAAGTAATATTTTGAAATCGATTCTTCAAACTTATATTTTAATGCAAGACACTTCCATGTTATATGCTCATAATTATGATGTTACCAACATTGTCAATTCAAGTCAACATTAAGAGGTTTTGAAACCTTGAGTTGAGATGAGCTCAATATTCAAAACTTCCTCAAAGATGCGAGTTTTATTGGAGTTGAAAGGAGTGTATTTTGTGAATCAAGAACCTCGTGACTCCTTCATCCTGATTGCTAGTTGTTGTCGATTGTACATTCTTTCCTATATTCCTTCTTTTTAATGGATAACATTTTAGCTTAGACTTTGTAATAAAAGTTTTAGGGTTTCTCTAACCGCACAAGTTTGGTTTCTTTATGTCTCAATTCATCAATGCCAATTTTTTACTCTCTTCTTTAGCTTCACTTTCTTCTTTTAAACTTTGACCGTTAATTTCATCTGCTTCAAGTTGTTCTCTTGGACTTTTAGTGACTACTTTCATTGTTATTTGTCATGTTCTTTATTAATATTATGTTGTCTTATCAAAGTTTAACTCAACTTCTCAATAAGTGTCAAATGCTTTTATCTTGATCAAGATGAACTTGAAAGACTAAGATCCCCTTTAATAGTGAATCCTATATGTTGATATTCCTTTGTAGTTGTAAAGTTCTCTTCCAATTCATCATTGTTGCTTAATTCGATTGAGAAACAGATAAAGTAATAAATATATAATAATTCAACTATATAGGCCTTAGGATTTCTACTTATTTATAATATTTGTATGCAACCTTAGTGGTTTTGCCCAATCATTCTAATAATTGATTTATGCTTAATTTGAAAATTATATGTATAATGTTTGTTGTTTAATTTGGTCAAGATGACAACCTAGGTGGCTCACATCACCTCAAACCAAACCTACTGCATTTGTAATGTTATGTTCCTTCTTTAGAATAAATAAGATTAATAAGTTGTCAATCAAGCTTTTATTAGGACAATAAAGAAGAAGATATTAAAATACATTAGGTTAAGCGGGAAAAGGTCTCCAACCCTAACCTTAAAGAACAAGGGAGCTTGGATTAAAAAAAAAAAGTATTAAATCATTCATTAAAATTTTGTTAGAAAAATAAGTGAGAACAATAAGTTATTGCACCAAGTTATATGGATGTAGGAAAAAATATCATAGGGATAGAAATGAATTTGAGTTCTTTTATTTGGTGGAAGGATTTGAGAAACATTGAGGGGGAGGAAAAACCAAGAATGATAATGAGATTGTTATGAAGGTAGGAAATGACACTCATATTAGGTTGTGGATGAAAATGTGGGTACAAGATTCTATTTTAACATGGGATTGTTGTTCCTGAATTTCAGAATAAAAACAATGAAATGAGGAGTATGGGAAAATTGAAAGTACGAGGAGGAGAAATTGTAAAAATTACAAATTGCACCACAAAGCGATAAAAGGAGGACAAGTGAGTTTGGAATTGGAAATTCTTTTGAAAGTATACTTTGAAATTGATGTAAAACATTATTTAGCAACAAAACATAACAAGTCTCATTAAACTAAATATGTTAGCTTTTGGAAGGAAAAAAATTACAAAGATGACATTATTCACTTAAAGACTCTTCTTAAATAGATTTTCCATGAAATATAATCTCAAGAGAAGAATCATAATTGAAGAGTGTTTACTTGTAGAAAATCTACAATAATATTTGGGATGAGTGCTTAAGTTAGGTAAATGTCAAAATAGTTCCACTTTGTAAACCAAAACAAGTGTGTTTGGATAGGACATATTAAATAGTTGGTGAGTATTTAGTGTTGATGCACTTATATATCATATAACAATTTCCAAATCTCTCTAATTAAGCATGGGAGAAATTTGCGTAGCATCTTTCTAAAATAGGTTAGTGTCTTTCTTACTAATATAATATATATTTCATCGCCACAAAAAATTATGACTATATATACTTTTCTTTTAATTATATGATATGAATATATTGAGAAAAGATAAAATTATACCTGAAAATCATATAAGCTATTATACTTTTAATTTTTTTTATAAATATAATATTTTACATCAACCCCCCCCACACATACACACGCACACACGCACACACACACACACACGCACACGCACACGCACACGCACACACACACACACACACACACACACACACACACACACACACACACACACACACACACACATATATATATATATATATATATATATATATATATATATATATATATATAATTACTAGATTTTGTTGAGATATCTTCAAAGTGGAGTAAGAGGCTCTTAAGAGATAAAACGAAATCTCCAAATTTTAAAGAGAAATAAAGAAATATTCACATGTAAAAGATTCTTCGATGCTTTAGTTAGTAAGAGAGTAGTGACCTCTATAATGATAATAAGAGTAAAAGTAAGAATTGAATCTCATAGTTGAGTGTCAATTAAGTATCGAGTCCTTATTGAGTACTTCTTGTTATAGGTACTGTATTTATAAGCTTCATAAGTCAAGAGTAAACAAATATATTTAAACAAATATAACTTTGTTTGTTGCTTTAGTCTTACTATTGATCTATGGATGTTCTATCAAACTCTAGAAATATTTTAAAGCCTTTGTTAATGAATTGGGAACTATTAAGAATGACAACAAAGTGGGGGCAAACCATGCATGTATACAACATTCTCCCAAATGAACTTTTGCATTTGTTGTGCAGTGATATTTGACAAAGGTTCTGCATTTATCCATGTAGTAAAATAATTGATAATTACTATTAAAAATTTTATCTGGCCTTTAGTGAGTAGGAACGATCTAAGTATATTCATTTCCCATGTAGTGAAGACCAAAAGAGTAAAAATTCCATGTAACTCCTTTGTTGAATAGAATAACACTTCTAGAATTTGTGGCATTTTATGAATGTATAAAACTTTTTATTGTTGTCTATCTTGTCTAACATGTTTGACTAATGTGTAGTTGAGTGATCTCAGACTTGACATTTATACAATAATTTCAAAGACTTATAGATAAAGTAAGAGTAACAAAACAATTATTTGAAAGAGAAGAATTTATTTATAGAATATGTCTCATTATAACCTTATTCAAAAAAACCCTTTGTAAGGACAAAAGCATAGCAAAGGAAAAAGAGTATATCATTGTTATCCATGTTGGAAGTCCCACATCGACTAGAGATAAGGTCAATTCACAATATATAAGTGGGGTGCAAACCTCACCTTACAAGTCGGTTTTGTGGGGTTGAGTTAGATATAAAACCCACTTCTAACATGATATTAGAGTTAGGTTAGAGCCTATCATAGCGAGCTTTCTTGGACATTTTGTTCCACCATTTATCGGGCTGCTAACAGACCACCCATTCATTTCTAGTTACCTCGGCGTGAAGGGGTGGGGTGTGTTGGAAGTCTCACATCGACTAGAGATAAGGCCAATTTACAATATATAAGTTGGGTGCAAATCTCACCTTACAAGCTGGTTTTGTGGGGTTGAGTTAGGCATAAAGCTCACTTCTAACAATCCATGATTCAATTGTGCTACATTACCATAAGACTTATGTTTTGGCAATAGTTTTACCCAAGCCTCACAATGGACGCCAAATGTTCTTACTATATTTTGTTGAAATGTCTTTGAGACGAAGTATAAGGCTCTTAAGAGGTAAATTGCTACCGCCTGGTGTGAAAGCTCAAAGTTTTGAGGAGATCCACCTTTTTTAGGAGTATGAGGCTCTCAAGAGCTCCTTTTCTAAACCCTTTGTGAAAGATTTACCTGCAAAAAACTCTTTGATGTTTAAGTCAGTAAAAAAGTAAAGATTTGTATAATGACAATAAGGGTAGATAGTAAGAATTGAGTCTCATAGTTGAGTGTCAATTAAGTATTGAGTTCTAATTAAGTACTTCGTATGATAAGGTATTGTATTTATTAATATAATCAAGTATTATGTCTTGGGATATTAGATAATTAATTATTATATCCTAATATCTTGGTGATTTAGATAATTAATTATTATAGCATAAAGAGAATTTAAAATATATAAGTAGGTTAAAACCTTATTTTACAAATCAGTTTTGTAGAGTTAAGTTAGATTTAAACTCATATCTTAATACGACATTAGAGTCATTTGAAACTTATACTACCTTGATTGATTGTTTATTAGACTTATCGTATCACCAATATTAAGTTACTATCAAACCAATATTTAGTATTTAATCCTGCGATATAATATATATATATATATATATATATATATATATATATATAAAGTTGGATTTAATTAGATTTTATGAAATTAGGTGAAGTTTAAAATAGCATATTTAGTTTTTTTTTTCTCAAGAAGATTGGGTTATGTAAAAGGAAGTTACAATCCAACAGATTTGAATGAAAACATTTAGAATATATTGAATACAATCCAGAACCCAATTATATTTGATTTTCCTTCCATGCTTCTCCTAAATTCACTGAACTAGTAAAGTAGCTAACTAGCCCTAGCCCAAAAATTCACATCCACATATTCTAGAGTGGAGGTTCCACCAGATTTTGTGACCTAATTCATCAGAAATTTGCAGACCACGTTTTCCACCAAAATCCATCCCAGTTAAGCTAACACCCATCTGCATTTGTTGGGAAGATATTGCATAAATTTAATAATGACAGATGCACCTTTTCAAATCATCGTGGACAGGATTTGTACACACCCAACTGTTTCAAATAAAAAGTGAAACATGACTTCTCAAAATAAATAATAAACATTATTAAAAAAAAAAACAACCTAAGAAGTCATATCCACGAACTCGAATATCAACTATAAATGAATATTTAAAAATTAGAAACAATGTTGCAGAACTGACCCAAACGCTTAATAAATATAAACGTCCTTGTCCTTTGGTGGTTCCATATTAGTGAAACTCATGGGGTCCTCCTGACCTACACCTCCAACCATATTCTCTTCAAAGCTACCCCATTAAGGACCATTTCCATGCTTGTTTTCAGATTCAGCCCTTCTTTTCTACAACATTCTCTATCCTCTCTCAAACTCTACCCCTTAATTACAAGACCACAAAACCAAAAACAAGCATGGAAATGGCCAAATGGGATTTGTCCAAGACTAAATAAAGTAAAAAAAAAAAAAAAATGAAGTTAAAATACAATATACAATTTTTGTGTTGTCACACAAAAGTACAAAGAAAGGTAGAACCTCCAACACAGTCACACTTGAATATCCTTCTGTGAAGATTCAGTAGTCACCCCCTTGCTTAAACCAGAACCACGATTTTCACTGCAACTTCAAGGTTTTTTTTGAGGTGTAAACGACCATGATTCTCCCACTGGTGATATTCTTTCATAACATCTAGCAATATCAAAGAACACAACTACACAACATAACTGTAACACCATGATTTCAAGTTAAAGTGTTGCCACCAAAGATGGTAACTTTCTGCATGCCATTGATATATAACTGTTCAAGCTTCTAGCCATGTGGGGGTATGCAGGTACGCTGAAGATTAAACGTGTGGGTTGAGAGAGTCATGAAGGTTGGCAAGAAAGGTGATGATGGTTATGAACAGTGAAGGAGAAAACGGTTTTGACTTGGTTCACTGAAGGGTGTGAAGGAAACAGTTTGCAGAAGTTGTTCATGCAGGTTGTGGAACAAAAAGATAGATATATGAAGAGTGTTAATCAACAGTGGTGAAACTGGTATAAATAATCAGTTGTGAAGTGGGTTTGGTCCAGAAGGGACTAGTCTCTTCTCTGCACCAAATGTTGGGTCAAAATCTTGGGAGGGTGGGATGGTTTGGATCAATCTTTGGTGGATTTTGTGGAGTTCAGTGCACAAGGAACGTGGGTTTCTCTTGGTGAAAGAATCACAGTAGCGAAGGAGGTGGTGATGGAGATGGTGGAGGGTGTTGTTACCTGAGGAAGTTGAAGATGGAGGAGCTTTGAAAGTGGCTGAAGAGAAGAAGAGAAAGAGAAAGAAGAGGAGCAAGAGGGTGATGAACTTGCTCCATGTGGTTGAAAACAGAGAGGTCTTCATTTGTGAAACAGAGAGAAACAGGGGAGTGAGGAAGAAAAAAAAGTGATGGTTTTGTGAAGGTTATGGGAAAAAGAAGTGTGTGAGGTATAGGGAAATGAAGAGTATTAATGGAAAGCAAGAGACACATGAGGAAGAAAAGGGTAGGGCCTGAGTGAATTAATTTAGGGTTTGTGTATTTAGTCAGCAATCACATCTCATCATCAAAGGAGTCATGGAGTTTATATGTGAAGGAGTTGGGATGATGATGGGGCTTGTGGGAGGAATGGGTACATTAATGTTGAATTCAAAGGCTTGTGACTTCCAGGGTTAGCCACACACATAGGAAAGTTGGGGGAAATAGAGAGAGGTTATTTTAGGGTTCATGTGTTTTAATGAATATCAAGTTCATGTGGTTGTGTTCATTTGATGGTGTTCTTGATGTAAACCTAAGTTTTTTCTTATGAGCAACAACACCGAAAAAAATGCTCTACTAGAAAAAGAAAGCCAATTCTCTGGCCATGCACCCACGTTATACTGTATATGAATAGTTGTCATTGGTTTTTTTACACAGTTTTATAAACAAAATTTGAAATTTTTAGAAATTTTTGAAAATAAAAGTGGTATTTTGTGAAGAAAAAAAAATGGTAGCGATAAAGTTTTTGTGTTAGAAGTGACCTTTAAATCTAACTCAATCTCATAAAATCGGTTTGTAAAATGAGGATCACATCTACTTATATATTGTGAAGGTCTTATCTTTAATCGACGTGACACTTCCAATAACGTGTAAAATGTGTAAAGTGATATTTTTTAGACTGCGTTTTTGTGTAAGTGATATTGTTTTTTCATGTATTAGTTATATATTTAGATTTAGATGACTATTTTACCTCGGTCAATAAGCTTTCAAAATTGTGGATTTGGGTTCACGTTTTTTAAAATTACGAGTAAGAATAAGTTTATACATAACTTTTTTGTGAAGAAATTATCGTTTCATCGACTTTTAATTTCTAAAAGTGAAATTGTGAAATCATATAACAATTTTTGTATGAATGTTGAAGTCGTAACATCAAACGCGACTTCAATTAATATTAACTCCACTTAATTAAAATCATGAAACTATATAAGACTTCAACACAAGTTTTTAAAAAAAATAGAGATACACTTAGTATATCTTTCATGCTGTATATAGATATCTTGAACAAGTAAGATTGAACATTTACAAATTATTTATTAACCATACTCATAATCAATGATTTGATTAATGTAATCAGAGTTATCATCATAAACTATGATTCTATCTTAAACTATATATATTTCAGTTCAATTTAACTAGTAAATTTTTTTGTTGGGTAAAATTGCCATATTTATATTATATTTTACTAGGAATGTCTGAGGTAACATAGTGTGCTTTTCAGGAAAGAATGACTGTTTTGAAGTATTAAATGAATGCTTAACGGAAAAATAATTGGTGGGGGTTTTAAGAAATGGACACTTTTTAAAAAGTTTTATGGATATAAATAAATTGTGTTTTTGAAACACAATGTAAAGAAGTTTTCTTTGAAAAATATGATTTCATTATAATATAAAAAATCTTAAAAATGTGGAATTTGGGAAGTACAATTTTTTTCTTTTTGAATACTAAAATTGTTTTTAATTTATACGAATTTGGTTTGATTAAATGTATGATTGTATTAAAGTTGGTTTGAACCCACTGGCAACAAAGAAAGTAGGGGAAACAAAGACGAGAAAGAGGGGCCAGACGGTTTCATTTTCTCATTCATCTTCTCTTTTATAATTTTTTTATTTCATGTTTTCTCTGAGTAATTCCATATTCCTACTTATATTTTTATTACGATTTTAATATTAATTTATTAATTAAAAAAAATTAATCATGATAAAAAAATATAATATTATTAAATATTCGATGTATTTTTGTTTTTTCAGTATTAAATATTTAAAAGTAAATAATAATTGTATAAATTTTAAAACATAATATCAAATAATAAAAGTGATAAAATTATGTAAAATATTACACAGTCACAAATAAATAAAATTATATAAAAATCAAAATATCTATTAATTTAATAAATGTTAATGTATTAAAATTAATAAAGTTGAAAGATATTTTTAAAAAGTTGTAAAAAGAAAACAAATGTTAATGTTTTGAAATATTTTAAATATCTTTTTATTTCTTTTCTTTAAATTTCAATAAAAAAATTATACACTAATAAATATTGTAATACACCATTTTAAATAAAACTGCTTGAAGAAAAAGGATTAAACTATTAATAATTTGAATTTAAATATAAATCTTTCAAATATTAAATTTCAAGACAATGACATTAAGTTACTAAATTGTAGTAAATGAATTTTTTTATACAATTATTGCGATAAAATTCAGAATAAGTTAGAAAATAAAAATAATTATATAAAAAATCATTAAAATAATATTTTACATGATAAAAATAAACGACAACAAAAATATAAAAAAGAAGTAACAGTGACTAAATGTATTTCTTACAAACGATTTGATACACCATTGAACAAAACCATACAAAAAAAAAATGTACAATTAAGAGTACGATGAAATAAAAAGTACCTTGGAAATTTAAGAAAATTTTCCAAATATTGAACTAGTTTAAACAAGTTTAGAAATAATTAAAATTGTTTTAGTGAAATAAAAAATTCTTTAAATGAAACAAAAATTAAGAGTAAAAAGGAATAATGTTGTATTTGGATGAGACAATTTAGAAGGGTAATTCATTTATTTGAAAATTTTAAAATTCTTTACACTAAATCAACTTTTTTCGATAAAGTAAATAGAAAATTTTGGAAGGTATTTCAAATAATAAAATAAAATAATTTCAAATATCCTCAAAAGTATAAAAAAAATAAGAAGATAAGTTTTTATATTACCTAATAATTGAAAGGTTTATGATATTGAACACTTGAAATTGAAAGTTAAACATTCTTATACGAAAAAATAAACAGTAATAAAAGTAGGAATAAATATATTTTTGGTTCCTTAACTTTATTCCAATTTAGTTTCTCAACTTTAAAAATATGTTAATTTAGTCCTTTTAACCAAATTTTGTTAAGTTTATTTGACGTTTCAAACGCGTTTCATGATAGTTTCTTAACTAACATTGAAGTGGAAATGTGTCAAATGGTATAAACTTACAAAACTTGGTTAAAATGACTAAATTCACACATTTCTAAAGTTAGGGGATTAAATTAGACTAAAGTTTCAAAGATGGACTAATTCTAATTTTCATTGAAACATAAGGGACCAAAAACACATTTCGTCATATTAAAAAAGAAGAGTTGGCCCTGATCGAAGATCAAGACAAGTTGGTCTTGACCGAAGATCAAGATGAGTTGATGATCGATATGAGTCAGACTGGGACAAAGGTCAAGAAGAGTTAGCACGAACCAAAGTTCAAGAAGAATCAGTGCAAATTGAAGGTCAAGCCAAGTAAGCCCAGGTTAAAGGTTGAGCCTTAGGCTAAGCAAAATCGAGTCCAACAGATTGTCTAGTTGAGTCGGTCCGATCGAAGGTTGAGTTAACCCTAACCAAAGTTTAAGATAAGTCAACCTTGGTTGAAGGTTGACATGAGTCGATCCTGGTGAAGTTTTGAAAAAGTTGCCACACTTGAAGTTCGAGTCAAGTAGGCCCAGGCCAATGATCGAGTTGAATGGACTAGAGTTGAAAGTTGACCCAATTCATTTGGGTCAAAAGTTAAGCAATGTTGGTTTGTGTAAAAGGTTGAGCACAGTCGACTCAAGTCGAATGGGCGATCCAAGTTGACATGGGTAAAAGGTCGAGCCGAGTCGGCCTATACAAAGCTCAAGACAAGTTGACCCCGACCAAAGGTCGAGACAAGTCAATCCTTGTCGAAGTTCAAGACAAGTCAACTCTGGTCAATCTTGAGAAGGCTCGGACAAAGGTTGATTTTGTCTAGATAACCCCTTTCTTGATGCACTATACAATTTGATGCAGGCTCCAAGGTAGTGATACAATAAGTTTGAGTCATTTTTGTATGATCAAGATCACAAATGACTACTTTTAATCATTGTGTCTTTGTTAGAAAGTTCTCTAAAGATGACTTTATCATCCTACTGTTGTATGTTGATGACATACTTATTGTTGGAAAAATATATTTCCAAAATTTACAAGTTAAAAAAGACATTTGGTGAATCTTTTGCCATGAAAGAGTTGTGAGCTACTAAAAGGATTCTTGGCATAAGTATCTCACGTGATAAAAGAGAAAAAAGATTTTGCTATCACAAGAGCACTATATCAAGAAGGTGTCCTAAATATTTTAGATGGAAAATGCTAAGGCTAAGGCTGCTACTCATTATAGATTGAATGTTAAATAGAGTCCTTCAAATAAAGAGCATTGGTACTAGTGATAAGAGGCATTGATTATAGAAAGTCTACTTTGGGCTATTTGATTAAGTTTGTAGGGGGAGTTATGGCTTGGCAATCAAGACTACGAAGGTGTGTAGCATTGTCTACTATGGAGGCACAACTCATTGTCATTACAGGAGCATGCAAGGAGTTGCTATGATTGAAGAAATTCTTGTAAGATCTTGGTTTTGTGCAGAACAACTATCCATTATTTGTGGATAGTCAAAGTGTTATCCATCTTGGTAAGAATAAAACTTTTCATTCTAGGTCCAAAAATATTGATGCGAGGTATCATTGGATATGTAATGCGTTGGATGCTAAGTTGTTGGAGTTGGATAAAGTTCATACTCATAACAATGGTGTTGATATGATGACTAAGACATTGTTGAGGTCGAAGTTTGAAGATTGTTGTGAGATTGTCAGATTGGTAGTCACCCCAACATAGTTGTGAGGGGGAGAGGTGTTTGGTTGGACTCCTATGTGTCTAAAAAGTATAACCTAGTCAAAAACATTTTGTCTCACTACTTAACCTAAGTTGAAAGGGGTCTTTTAGGTAAAGAGATAATGTTATTTTTGCAACCTTTGGAAAAGAGAAAAAAAGAAAAAATTATTTGGCATATTCATTGAACCGTCTTAGTAAAATTACGATTCCTACTTCGTTTACTATTGGATCTGGCTAGAACTTTGACAGAAGGTTCACATGATACTGTTAGAAATCGCGCAACAAATGATTCACGTGTGCACAAAAAAAAAACAAGAGGGAGGGTGAATTGGGTTCTTAATAAAAATTATGCTTTTAAAAATTTTCTCCTTTAATATCAACATTTAATTAAAAAACTTTCCTTTATTTTAATATCCATAATAAAATAAAGAGAGTAGGGAAGAGAAATTTGCATAAAGTATTTATATTGGTTTGAATTAAAAGGCCTTACATTCAGTTGTTAATCTCTCAAAAGGGAGATTAACTCAATCACTAAAATAAACCTCAAATTCAATTACAGATAAGAAAGCTTAGAGTTTAGAAAACACATCTCTTGAAGCCATAGGAGATGAAGACACCTTCCTTGAATCACACAAGGAATGAACACCTCCTTTGAATCACACAAAGGATGATCGACTTCTCCTAGCAACTATAGCAACACTCAATTACTCAAGATCCACTTAGTGAAAGTTATCGCTCTACCCACACTAGGTTTTTCAAAGCCTTCTCACATAGAGTTCTCAAGTATGTGTTTTCCAAATGAAAACCTACTACTATATTTATAGAATCATATTTCGAAATTAGGTTAAGAATATGAAACATTAAGTTACAACTAGCACATTGATAATCAATTATCATAAAAACTTTTCTAAGAACATTTTTCTCATTGTGTGTGTGTGTATATATATATATATGTGTATATATATATATATATATATATATATATATATATATATATATATATATATAAGTTCTTTAGGTTATATAATAAATTGTGGCTCATTTAGTAATTTAAATAGGGATGGAGATAGGTATTGGGACAAATATGTGGATGATGATGAGGCAGATATGTACTTATATCCATCTTCATCCCCATACCTAGTTAAAAAAATTGGATATTATATCTATATCCATACCTATACCCAGTTAATGCGGGTATTATATCCATATCCGTATTCTTGTCATTCTTAGTTAAGACTGGTAAATTTAGTTCCAAGTTTTTTTTTTAAATATAGAATTCATTAATTTTATATATCACATGTTGAACACGTATTTTCATATTATCATCTACTAAACTTAAGAAATTGAACAAAAACAAAGAAGAAATTATAAAATAAAAATTAATTAAGTTATAAAAAAAGTGAAGTAAGTCAAACTTAAGTTTGTATGTTTTTTAACATATAAAGTTTAAGCTTTCAATTAAAATTGTTTAAATAAATGTGTTAAATTTGAACAGCTTTTTTCTTTTCCACAAGCTCAGTTCAAATTATAAATATTTCACTTCACCTTTACTAAATTAAGATTTGTGGATTAAATTGAAATCATTGTATTGTCTTCATAAGCATATGTATGTGATTGCTCTCATGTTCCTGTGCTAAGAATGCAATCACTATTTTAACTTCGATTAATGATTATGGTTGTATGACAACTTTTGGAAACAAAAAATTCAACCATATGAGATTTTATGTTTTAGACTTTATAATTTCCGAGAATTGTCACTTTTAACTTACAATTCACTTAGTTTGAGTTTCAATGTTAATCATTAACTTTCATGTTTACACGGGATCAAAGTCTCTTTTTGATATCCTTTTATATTATATTATCATTCGGAAAACTTTCTTATATCTCGAAAGTATTTTTCATCTTAATATACTCTTAACTATACATTTATTTTTTGGGCGATTTTATTTAATGGTCTATCAAATTATTTGATTATTTTTATTTATTTTTAATATTTTTATTTGTTTTTTTTATTATGTAGATTATTATTTTTTTTGATGATTTTTTATGTAATTGTTTTTTGTACGTATCTGACTCATAAAGAGACTTTAATGCACCGTTAAATCTTAGCAGTTTTATCCATTATTAGCATTCTAAGTCATATAGTCGTGGTGGTCTCTTACTTATGAGATGGTTATTTGCAATTACTTCTCATATGCTTCAACACAACCACCATTCAAGTCTCACTAACTCTATATAAATATATAAAGAGCTCAAGTAGGAAGGAAGTACAAAGATCCTTAGCTCTTAGAGAATCTTTTGCTGTTGTCGAAGCTATTCGCAAGATCTTGTCACGTGCGTTTTGCAAATACGAAATCCAAGTCTGGTAAAAAAAAAAATTTATTTTCTAATTCATCCTCATAAGTGTAGTTTTACAACATTAATTGCATAAAAATATTTATTTATTATAATATAATAATTTAATGTTATTTTCATAAATCTTATTTATATTATTCATCATAGATTGAAGTTAAAAAATATGAAATATTTATATCTAAATTTAAATTATTATTAGTTTAATATTTTTCTTTTGAGTGATTCGTTCAATATAATCTTTATCGGTGTATAAGAAAAGAGATCAGTAAAAAGACATTTGAAATATTTTAAAACTTAAATATTTTTTTCTTTTTATAATTTTTTAAATCTATTTTTTAATTTTATCAAATTTGTTTCATTTATCTTTGCAAAATTTATAGAAATTTTGATTGTCATGAAATTTTGTTTGTGTAATTGCGAAATATTTCATATAATTCTTAACTGTTTTTGTTATTCTGGTTACAAAATTTATACTCTTATAATTTCTTTCCAAATATTTGACACCGAAGATATGAGAATTTGTCTTTTTTATATTGAATATTTGACAATATTATATTTTCTTTGATATGATTTTTATTCTTTTATAAAAAATAGTTAATTGATATTAAAACGATAAGAAAACGAGTATAAACACAGGTACGGATATACCAGTCATCTGATGGTGATGAAGATGAGACAAGATTTTTATAACAATTGAGTACAAAGATGAGGATGATTTTTTTACTTTGCCGATGAATATAAGATAATAAAACCCATCCTCTCTGATTCCTTTTTCACCCCTAAATAGAAGAGTTAACATCATTTAATATCCTTGGCTTGATAAACTATATTTATTTTCAACGATAGAAATATCATTTAACATATTATTTTCAAAACTTTGTATAAAAAGCAATACAAAATAGCTTTTACTTTTCTTTATATTATTTATTCGTTTTCAGCTTACATAGTTTTTCAAAGCAAACAATAAAGTAAAGTTTTATAACTCAAACTAAAAATTGAAAACATTTTTATGAGCTAACAATCCCTTGATTTCTCATTGTGGATAAGATAACGCTCGATTCAATTTTAGAAAAAAACAAAAATAAGACACTTAGCTTCTCACCTGCAAATGCTAAGGCCCTCTTTTTTGTATTATTCTTGTTAGTGTTTGTTGGACAATATACCACTGTATGACATATAAACTACTCAGACATGATTGTCTATGCAAAAATAAATGTTCTTAACATGTTTTTTGAGTTGAACTAATGCGTTAAGATAATTCACCCAAACTAGATCATACTTCATTTTTATATACGCCAACTTTTTGCTGTTGTTGGAAAGTAAAAAACAACAATTCCAAACAGGAACAAAATCTCTATCATTTGGCAAATGCTTTCAGTAACACACTGATGTGGAAAAATTTGAAAAAATTGGATAATAAACAATAAATGAATAACTTCAACTCAGGAACAATTTGAGGCTATCATCTGTCACTTCACGCTAATAATTTGCGTGCACGCTGGTTCGCTCCTTTGACTCTATTGTTAAGCTCATCAACATCGTCACTAAGATTATCCAGAGCTTTGTTTTGCCTGCAGTTATCACAGTACATTCACTATCACTGAATCAAATAGTTCTCTCATATTACACAACTATTCACAAACATGTCATTTTCAACTATAGTTAAATTTTCGCACATTCACAAATTTAACAATTTTCTTAAGGTTCGCTAAAGATCCTTTATCAGAGATAAACTAAATATACCACATTGAATCCGGTTCCCTTAATATTTTGTTCATTTATTGTTCAATGGTTAATATTATCAGTTGCTCCATTCCATAAGCAGAACATGGTGAATCCCAAAACAATAAAGAATAAGAATAGTTATCAAAGAATGGCACACAATTTACCTGTCAAGTTCAGTTCCCATGTTAACTGCCATACCCTTCAAATCACCCAAGATGTCACTTAGATCCGAGAGTGCATCGTCTTGTTTAGCTTTCTCATACTGTTTCAGTAACATCATGAGATAATACAATGAAAAATGTTACTCCAGAAAAACCAATACTTAATAGGCATAACATAACATAACAAAACAAAGCAAAACACATACATCCAATTTATCATAGGTAGTGGAAGATTCATTAGGAGGTGTGGTAGGGGCTGAGCGTCCCTTAGGCAAAGGAGCTAAACCCAACTTCTCCCTGTCTTCCTTATTGGTTACATCCTTTTTGGAAGGCTTATCTGTTCATACACCACATTCCATTATAGTTATGGAAGAAAAAAACCAAAATTTTTGAGTTGTGGAAGTGAAGGATGAGGAGAAAAAACCTGGTGTGGTTACAGGGCCTTGGATAGCCTTGGTCTTCTTTGGCTTCCAAGGTTTGGAGAACATGCCCCCAAGATTGTTCAAGAGTTTTTCACCCTGATGATCACAATTTAAGGTTTTGGAACTATAAATACCAGAGTTAGAAGCAAAAACTAAATCATTGCTTTCATTTTCTTCTACATTTCCTTTTTGTTTTTTTCTACTATTAGAAATGAAAGCTGATTTATCATACCCTACTCAAATCCTTCTCAGTATCAACAACCATGTTGTGGGTCCTGGCTATCTGCTCACCCTGCTCGTTCAACATGTCAAGGGTCCTTGTGGCTTCATCTCTGATGTCCTCAGCAATCCTTAAACAATTGTTGACACTGTCTGTTGTCTCCTTAGACTTGTGCATTGCATAGTTTTCCAGCTCCTGAACACTTTGGTTCTCTAGCCCCCCAGAGTCACGGAAACCATTCTTGTACCTGTCTTTGTCTTTTGAGACATTGGAGGGAGGCTTCTTCACCCAATCATCATCATCTTCATCGAAAGGGTTTCCCTTTTTTTTTTGAACTGCTACTGGTTCTGAAACAGTTCTTTTTTCTGCAGTAAGGGTTGTTTCCTTTTCTGCCTCAGCTGGTGCTGGTGCTGGCGCTGGCGCTGCCCTCATAAACCCAAACATTTTTCACTTCTACCACAAACCCAATACCACAAAAACAGAAAAAAAGTAAAGTAATTAGCATTGAGTTTAATTTTGATACACTAGCCACAAGATTTTTACACTATTACATGGAAGGCACTTTGGAAACCACAAAGATTGGTTTACTAAATCTGAATGATGTAAGAAATCTGAACCACAAATAGATACTTACTAAAGATAGACAGAAGCATAAACATTCAGATTTCGCAACAAAAAAACTAGCCAAATTAACATTTTGGTGCATACCCACATAGCCCATGATAACCACAACAAAGAAAATGCTTTCAACAACTAAGGTTCAAATGTCAAAGAGTTAAAGATTAAGTATGATTTTAATCTTTTAACTTTAACCAAAAATTAGAATTTGTTAATATTTGAAATTTTAATACGTTTTGGTTCTTAAACTTGAAAAATAACATACATAATTTTTTTAACTCAATTTCTTTATATTTTTTGAAAATGTCAAACACATTTTACACTAATATTTTAGTTATTTACTGTATTTGACAAGTTTTTGTTTCAATGTTTGTTTGCGAAAATGTTCAACATATCAAAAAAATTTAATATAATTGGATTAAAAGTATTATATCAATTAACTTTTAAAGTTTGATATCAAAATATACCAAAGTTTCCAATAAAGATGAATTTCTATTTTACATCAAAGTTTAGGAACTAAATAGAAAAATCTACAATGAACTCGTGCATATATACAAGTATATATACAAGGGTATGCTTGAATTCTATTTGCAAAATCTACTTGTGGTTTTTAAAATATTTCTCAATGTTGCTTAGGCAACGGACATAGAGCAGAAGGTGGAATTGAGGGAGATGTTGAACAAGATATGCATAAAAGACAAAAAATTGATGAAGTATCTTGTAGCTATTTCTATATTTAGCTTATTAAAACCCTTATTTGGAAATAACTTTCAAAACTCTAACAGATTTTGGATGAGGAATTGATTGTTGGATAATGTAAAATGGTTTCATAAAACAGTGTCAAAAACCAGAAAGATACTAAAACATAACATCTCCTAAACTTCTAAAATCACTGGTTTACTTGCTGAAGAAGGTAACAATCAATAGCACACCACACTATGATGAAATTCCGTGGTTTTCATGAATCAAAATGCACATGCTTCAGAAATAGAAACACAAAGTAAAACAAATGCAGTCAAAGAAACCCATCATGCAGAAATCAGGAAACCTTTTGGCTATGTGAAAGCTGAAAAACTGTGAGAAGGGTACCTGAATTTTCAGGTGAAGAAGGTTATTGAGGTATGGTAAATTGTACACAAACCCAAATGTGGCAATGGGTTTGCGCAGAAAAGAGGAACAGGGAATGGGTGAAACAGAATGCAAGAGACTTAGAATTGTGTTCGTTTCGTTGAAAAATAAGAAACCAATGAGAGGTGCCGCGAAAAAACAGAGACCCACGCGTTGTTTCAACCGTAAACAACATTTGACAATTTTAGTTGTTGTAAAGCTAAAATTAATTTTGACTGAAGATATTTAGATCAAAAGCTTATATTTTTTCTTTATTTTTTTAATTAGTTTACCGTATTAGATGAAATCATTTGTACTAGAAACACATATGATTTTTATTATATATTATTTTATTTTATGGAGTTAATTTAATTGTTGTAATAATTTTTATTATTTTATGTATTAGTTTTATATAATATTTTTTAATATAACATATTTATGTTCTTTTGTTTAAGTTTGAAAAATTATTTCAGATATTTAAAGTAAATCTAGAAGGAACTTGAAGTCAGAACAAATCGATGTGAGAGAGAATATAGAATATGGAAATTATAAAAAAAACTGCAGGAGTGAGAGATAAAGTTTTGGGAAATATTTGAAAATGAATAAAACAAAAGAAGTACAAGGTGGTTTTACAAAAATTAAATGGTATATTGGAAACTAAAATGTGAATTTAAAAAAAAAAGGAATTATCTGGGCGAATAATTATAGATATGTAGAATGAATTATTTTCAGGTGTCTTTTTTTCATAATAATTTGAGCTGTATACAAAAATTTTGTAAAGAAAAGCAACCTGTAAGATGAAAATACTTTAAGATCGATAGATAAATATATGTTCAATAGTTAACTATGGGCAACTATGTAAATGTAAATTACAGGGGATAAAAAAATTCAAAAGAAAATATATGAATAAAAGAAACTTATGACTTCAATAGTTTGGAATCCAAACATAATTTTTCTTTTTTGTATGTAAAAAGAATATCTGTCAAAAACAAAGTTATAATACGAATAATATCACATCTTTATTTAAAGATATGACCTAAATGATCATGGGCCAAATGGGCTTCATCGTAATCTATCTTTCTTTCTGCATCTCTATAAATGTCTTTTTTCCAATTTTGTATTTAAAGTTTTTTTCCTTTTTTACTTTTGAGATTGTACGATCTAAAAATTTTCAAATTATACTAGAAAAGTCAAAAATAACTTTTAAATGGTATAATTTAAAAATTATTTGTTTAGAAAATAAAATTTGAATTACATAATATGAATGTTATTTGACTTTTAAATTAAACAATCAGAAAGATATTTTTATTTTTAATTTTCAAATCATGCAATTTGAAAATTCTTTTTTAAAAAATAATTTTTGAACCCCATAATTTAAAAGTCATTTTTAATCATCAGATTTAAAGTACAAAAAAGTGATTTTTATACAATTCAAAAAGGTAAAATTAGAGGTGTCAAAAAGACATACATGGTAGGTCAATTTGTTTGCAATAACCCGATCTGCCAACTCGTCTGTTTGTGGGCAGGGTTGAATGGTCCAATCTATTTTTGCTAGGCAGTTTAACATGACTCGTTTTGATAAAATTGGACTGGATCAAAATGAGTTGGATTGATCCGTTTTAATACCCTTAAAGAAGATAGAAGAAGAAAGAAAGGTTAAATACATTGTTAGTCTTGAATTTTGACACGAAATTAGAATTTATCTCTATCCAAAATTTTAATACATTTTAATCTTCAAATATATAAAATGAATGAATATAATCTCTTAAATCCAGTTACGTTAAATCTTTTAAACGTGTCAAATATATTTTCTAGTTAATATTGAAGTGGATATATGTTAAATTACGTAGATAACTTAAATAGTAACATAAAATATGTTAACAATACAACAAAATATAGCATAAGAGTTAAAAAATTTATTTTTAAAGTTTAGAATCAAATATATAAAAAAAATTAAAATAAACAATATATATATATATATATATATATATATATATATATATATATATATATATATATATATATATATGAGATCCATAAATAAAATTATAGAAGTATACGAAGAAACTGGCAACTGCGTTTTATACTTTGGTGGCTCAGTCCGAATTTGGGGCACATTTTATGTAGAGATTTTTACAAATGATGAGAAAAAAACTTTAAAATAAATTTGACAAGATTCTGTATTACGATTTCGATATTTTTTCTTTTTTTAAATTAATATATTTTAAAGATATTGTAAAATTTGATGTAGTATTACTTTTAACCAAATGAGATATATTGTCCCCAGGAGCTACTATAAATCTATCCAGAAAGTGCAAAGATCATCTTTCTATTTTGTTTCTGGGCAGAATATCAATATATTAAATTTTGTTAAATTGTGTTTTCTTCTTATGATTATGATACCTTTTCAATTTAGTTATATTATTTTTAACATTTTAATCTGATTTTATTTTTTTAAAAATAAATAAACGTAATCTTTTCTATGTGATTGATGATAATAAATTTATAAAAATGAACGGTACATTATCAATTAAAGTTCGAAGTTAATTTATTTATATTTATTAATTGAAACAACATATGTCACAAACAATAAATATCACGTATCACTGTAAGAATGTAATCATCATTTTAATAAAAATATTCATTAACTTGTTTTTTTTTTAAATTCATTTGGAATGATTTAAAATAATGAAACGAAAATAATAAAAAAAGCATCATAATAAAAAGATACATAAAACTTATTTAGCACAATGTGTTTTCGAGGTAAAAAAAATAATTCATGAAAATAGGGCTTAGCCTTTTTAAATAAAGGTTTGAGTTGGAACTTTGTTGATAAGAAAAAAAATGTAATTAAAAAACTAACTTATTTAATGCACTGTCTCTTTAGAAGCCACTTTTTTATAGTTTTCTAACTTTTTTGTAAGGGTTCTCCTCCTCTGTTAGTTTGATTGAAGATCTAAGATTGTAGGAGTGATTCTCGTGGCGAGTTCTTCAATTTGGACCAATCAGTTTCTTCATTCGCGTAAGTTAAGTTTCAATCATTTTTCTTGGTCTTTTGTTTCTGTTGCATGTGAGACTTTTTCTACTTGCATATGAGGTTTTCATCTTCTATATGAGTCTCTGTTGATTAGTGATCATAATAGTATGTCATTATCGTTCTTGTGATGTTTCTATGTGTAGATGGAGCATCCTGTAGAGTTAGAAGTGTTTGATGTTCTTAGAGTTGTTTTAATTTGTGGAGCCGTTTTGTCAGGTAAGAGAAGCTAGTTTTCTGTTGAATTGATAATCTTGATAGTTAATTATGATGTGGTTTGTTGAATTGATGAGTTGTATGTTGAATTGTTTGATGTGTTTTGTTAAATTGATGAGTTGTATGTTGAATTGTTTGATATTTGACCTGTGTTTGGTCTTGATTTGGGGAAAGGTTTGGATTTGTGTTTTGAGTGATTGAGTATCAGTTTTGAACTCTCAAAAACCATTTGGAATCAAAATTACTAAAAAGGAAAGGTGCCTAATTAGTTAAGTACATTGGATCAATTTTCCCCAAATTATTGTTTATGATACATTACGGGGCACCATTATAGTGTCGTCGGGTGCTAGTCCTCTAACTTGGTGTCGTCGGATACCACTTTTGGACCGTTGGGCACTAGAAGTCAGTGGGTTCCAGGAGCAGGGTGTTGGGCCCCACTTTTCCAACGTTGGGCGCCACCTTATTTTTGTGGTTTGCGTCCTCTTGGTAAAATGACAATTCTCGCTTCATTAATCGTCAAATCAAGCTAAAATTTTGACAACTGATCTTAGATACGTGATTATTCACTTTGACTGGTGTGATCTCTGTTTTGAAGTCTATGGTTAGAGAAATGGTTTTCAGAGCTTTTATGTACTTTATGTATAGCATTATTTTCCCTGTTTTTCTTATTTCCCTTATTTGACTATTTTAGGGTGTTTTATGATTGATGTGAAGTATGGTTATGGTTCTCATTATGATGAATTGAATATAATATCTTGTGATGGGCTGAGTTGTATAGAATAATTGATGAAAATGTATATGATTAGGGTTGTTGATTATATGATTGTGGGTATGAGTATCTTGTGCAGATTTTGTTATGATAATTGTAATTGCTTGAGATCGAAGAATTGGTGATAATGTGAGGATATTTCCAGGAAAGGAATGCCATTGAATGCTTAAATCTTTAGGGTGTGCACTGAGGATAAAACTACTACATCTTGAGGAGCTAATTATGAAACTTTACTAGTCATTCATACTCATGTAGAGGAGGATGATTAGGTAGTAGGAGTGGCAGGAGGTCCTACCAGGAGAACGACCACATGATTCTATAATAGTAAAAAGGATTTACCTTGTGTTTGGTAGCTCGGGTAAGCAAGTAATTTCATTATCATAAGTGCATAACATCCCTAGTTCCACTCAAGTTGCACTTTTCCAGATAAATCAAGTTCTAAAGAGTTTGATAAAATACATGTGTGTGATCTTGATCGCTTATGATAATTGTAATAAAATTGGTTGTTTGTGAGGTATGATTGTTCTTGTATAGCTAGCTTAACCTTGTACTTTGTAGTCTTGTGTTATTTTCTTCTTTTGTGATGATCACTATTTGGTGAGAGTAGATGAAGTTGCAAGTGTAGAGGCACCTCTAGAAGATGAGGAGCTATCAGTTAGACTAGTGGAAGGTCATAAGGGAGTCTTAGTAAGTGGCTAGTTTTTTATAGGGTTTGTTAGTTTAATTTGTGTGTATAGATGATATATTTTTATAGTTCAATCTTTTGTAAGATTGTATTAATATATTTTATACATTGGATTACATGTTTTGAATATTATAATGGAGCGTTCTACTTTATTAGTTTCAGTTGATAAAATGGGATGTTACATTTATGGTATTAGAGTAGTTCGTCTTTAGGATGACCTGAAGGTTGTGGGTTTGTCATGTCTTGCTTGTATTAGAGTTCAAGTTTAGTAGGGTTTGCTTACAAAAATGGAAGTAATAAGAACAAAAAATGTCTGGATAGAGTGATGAGGGAGCACACTCATTGCCATATCAGAGCTAGTTTTCCTTTCTTAATCCTAAAGGTTTGAAAAAATTAGAGTTAGGTTTGTTAGAGGGCGAGTTAGAGTTATAGATTGATTTTTGTTTTCTATACCTTTTCTTGTTAGGTTTGTGCCTTTGTGGTTTGTGTTTAATGTCTATAGTGGTAGAAGAATGCAGATTCAAGGTTAACTTGACCTTCTCACCTTTACAAGGGTTGGGTAAGGCCTTTGAGACAATATCTTGACTTGAATATATGAATTTATAATAGATTGTTTATTAATGAACGAGGAAAACTAAGTTTTGGTTTAGTGGCCTGAGAAATTATGTTGGAAGTTCAGAAGCAATGCTTTTGACTAAGGGAGTTGCAAGATAAGGTTTTGAGATTGTGAACCACAAGTTTTACAAGAGGAGTTGAGTCTAGATGTAAGAATAAGAGGAGATATTGGTGTGTGCTCGTGTAACAAGGTTTGAGAAATCAACTTGGATCAACATTTAGACAATGTTTGAGTTCTAAGGTGGAAAGTTGTGGAAGGTTTGAGGTTAAAGCTAAGAAGAGTAAGGACCATGAATTGTATAAAAACGACAAATTTGTAGTGGGAGGTTAATGAGATAGCTTTGAAGATTAGTTAAGCAATGCGATGAAAAACAAAAATAGAAATTGGTCTAAAAGAAAAACGTTCGTCATAGATGAAAGGAAATAAAAAATTAAAATTGTCATAATAATATATGCTACGAAGATTTGAATTTATATGATAAGGGAATGTTTACATGGAATCAGAATATTTTAACCATTCTGAATAAACGAAAGCAACGAATGTTTGCACTATGTAGTGTTTTGGTTATTTGGAAAATTACTAAATAGATCAATCTTCCACAGTATTTACATTGTAGTATTAATATTTGGTAGATGTCAGGAACAAAAATAACGTTGTGGTTTTTCATGAGAAAAGTATCCATCTTTTAGTATCATATTTATAGAACATCAAATGCTTGTGTGAATTCTTTTAGTATATCCATTGTTGTTAGTCATATTAAAGAAGAGAGGAGCCAAAGAAAGACATTATTAAAGTTGTTAAAAAGCTCATGGTGTAGAAGATTTAATCATTTAACCAAGTCTTGTGTGATTTATGCAGTCAACGTCAACTAGTAGGATAAAACTTGACTGTGGTTATCATCAAACAAAATTAATCCAATTACCCTCTAATTTAAATAATTATTAGCAATGAAAAAACAAACCATTTTGAGAGAAAATACAATTTACATTGTCTCTTTAGCAATCATAGGGAGCAATCAAGCTATTTGACATATTAAAAGTTATCCTTAAACCAAAAATTTCAGAAACACGTAATTGACATTCAAGTTATCTCAATGACATTTAAGGTTGCACCTTGATTCATTGTATTCTCGGGAAACATCCTTTAGAGGCTTCCCTTCAAAACTTGATGAGAAAAACCATTCACTACAAGCCTCGCCAGTATTGCAGGCCAATCCTGCAACACTCTTAATCTCCTTGAATCGAAGCTTAACTTCTTGTTCACTATATGAAACTTGTACCAAAAATTTCTTTGCTTTTCCCAAATGGGCTTTCACCACCAACCATCTCAAAGACTCCAGCATTGCGAAAATGCCCATAGTCAAAGCAAGTGAAGGACCTGCTACAATACCAAACATCAATCTCCATCCAAGCCTCAAAGGCAATTTTGCTAACAACTAGTTCACCACATAATCGAGTAAAATTTCAATGTTGATACAAAGCTCAAGTAGGGAGCTTAAAAAGCCTCGGGCTTCGGTAGAGGTGATTTCTCCAAAATAAACGGGTGCCATCAAAAGAGCAAAACCTGTTAGGATTCCAAGTGTGAGTCTAAGTCCCACATTGACCAGAAATAAGAAAGTAGAGCACTATATAAGAATCAAGACCCATAAACCCATTGCCTTAAGGTTTTGGGTTGAGAGTGGTGTCAGTGTCTTATGTGGTTAGACTCAGATCTCATTGGTGTTGTTCTCTCCAGTGATACCCCCTCCAGTGATACCCTCTCCTTTATAAACCTGACAAAACCCACTCCAAGACCTTCCCACCATCAAAAGAGCAAAACCCAAAACAACACACCTTCCCACCATTAAAACTTCGTAGTTTAGTCCATATCCCATGAATAATTAACCAACCAAGAAAAGGATTAATGATAAATAAATCCCATGATACCATTGTAATATAGGTTAATTATTAAAAATGAAATAATCCACGTCATTAATCTCACTTGCCTATAACTATTTAATCAATGTCATTTAACCAAATTTAATAGAAAATGCATGATTAATATCATTTTTCCAAAATATAAACCTAATTGAAACTTATAAAAATAAAAGGACCAAATCGATATTTTCGTACAAAAATGGGATAAAAGTCATAATTTAACCTATAATTTATTATCGCCTAACTTAGAAGCATACAAAGACTCAATCGTCTTCCATCAAGTTCAAGCACGTGTCTCATTAGCAATGTAATTATAAACATTGTCTTTTATATATATTGCCGAATAAAACCACACACTTATTGTTGTTCAAAGTCCCATTGTTCATCCGACATAGAATCCGACTTGTATGTAGCAAAGACGGGAAGATTCAATTTCTTCACAAACAAGTCTTTCATCTTGCCTTTCCACGAATAATAATTTGTACCATTTAAAACAACCATATTTGTATTGGCCTCCATCATTCAAGTAAGTAAATATAGCTCCAAATCAAAAGAGAAAATAATAATAATAATGACCAAAGATATCAAAGTATGCAACAAAAATAATTTCCCCAAATATGCAAGAATATATGAGGAGCAATAACAAAATAAAATGAAAACAATAATCACAAAAAGAGAACACCATTTTTAACATGGAAAAACTCTCTCAATGTGATAAGTAAAAGCTCACGGACACAAGCTAGTAAATCAAGCTCCACTAAGATCAAATATATGTAAAAGAGTATCAAATCAAAAAGCATCCAACAAGTTCCTATAACCAGCTAATATAATATAGTCAAATATGAAGGACAAAGAAAAAAAACAAAACAGAACAACAATGCGAGGTTAATTTCTTCAGCTTCAAACTTTCAATTGACGATCACAATAGTCAAAATAAAGAATTCTATGCTACAAACCTACTGTCAAAATTTCATCCTGATCCAACAATGAAAAAACTATTAATAAAAAAAATTTAATTGGTAATAATTTTTCAAGCGTATTGTCTATAGACTTTGTAGTTCAAATTAAGGGTGCTGAATTTATAGTTTTAGTGATAAACATTACAAACTTAAAATAAGGAATAGGATTCCACGTCACCGAAATTTATGATTTTATTTAACAATTTTTTTTTCTTATGATAATTTCTTGTTGTCTACTTGTTAATTTATCTTTCATGTTTACTTTTCTAATTACTTACTTTTTCATTTTTAATTTCTTGTTATCACTTTCCTCCATGAAGTTTTTCACTTTCCAAACTTTCCTGTCCACCATTATTGATTTACTTATTTGTTCACTTTCAACGTTTCAAAGGTTTTACCAAATATAGTCTTATAGTTTTTTGTTCACTTCTACAATTCATCTTAAAATCTTTTTTTTTAACTTATTTTTGTCGTATCAAAACATCTTAATCATGAAATCGATTTTATATTCAACTACAACTCAAGTAAGCCAAGATTTTTTTACTTTCTACAAAGTAATGAATCAAATTCATGCTTTCATAATCATAAAAAAGCAAACATGTCTATTTCATTTGGTTTTAAAATTTGATTATATTGATGTAATGTGTTTATTTGATGTGATTTTGGTCTTATAGAAGAAAAGTGTTTTACACTATTGCTGTTATCATTTCTACCTAAGTAAACAAAAATTAGAGGAAAGATTAAAAGAATAGATGCCATGGTGAAACAAAGCTATGACAATATTTGAAAGATTTTTAGTGTTAGAATATGTCTCATCCTCATTATTTTCAGCAATAAGGCACAATTATTATTATCTTGTCTGCATGTAGAACACACATTTTGTTGACTTTTCCTTCAAGATCTTCTGAAATGATTTTGAGCTTCCAAACAAATAAGAATATTAATTGTTAAAATAAAACAAAATCTCAAAAGTTACATGTAAAACACATTTCTCCTTGATTAATTAAACATCTTTATGACATAGCTTTTTCATTGAGTTCAAAATTTAATTATTAAACGTTGAAAATAGTTTATATACTGTTAGTCAATTATAACTCATTATATTAGAATTTATTTTTTGATGATGATTGTAAAAGTAAACAAAATATCTAAATGACATTGTCTAAATAAAATACAGAATAAAAAACAAAAACTTTGCAGTCTATGGACATTTTATTTTGACTTTGTTTCTTTGTTTCTTTCTTTTTTTTTTTCATTTTGTACACATGTTGTATTTTTTCAATTTCAAACCGAGGAGGAGAAATAATGAATAATTACTTTTCATTATTCCGGTTGTAAGTTGATGTTAAATCTTTAAAAGATTCTATCTGTAGTAATATGAAAGTCATAGCTTTATCATTTCATTCACAACATACTTCCGAGATTAGGCTGATGGAAATAAAATATATATAAGATACAATAATACAATATATTCAAGTATGAGTTAAAAAATTGTGTATCTGGAATTAATGAAGGATCCATGGAGGCACGTAGTACGAGATGCTACTGTTCTCTTTCTGATGGATATTCTCTAACGTAAGAGTGTTTTACGTTGTTACTTAAAAATTGACTAATAGGTATCAGTTTTATAACCCTTCAGCAGAGGGACCTCTCAAAATGTATCTGATTATTCAAGTCCATCACAGACCGTTTATCAAACAATCCAATCCCATCACGGATCGTTTATCAGAATACCCAAAATTATATATATATATATATATATATATATATATATATATATATATTATCCATATAATAATTAATATTAACGAATAACTTAATTTATTATTAATGCTAATCCATAATAATAATAACATAGAGAATAATAATTTTATATAATTTTATTATATAAAATATAACATAGGCTTGAGAAATGGTCGGGTTGCATCTGTTTTGAATCTACTACGACCAATCCACTATAATTTAAATTTCACGTACTTATATTTAATCCGACCATTTTATTTTTGGGTTATGCAAATACGAATTAATTCAGGTTCAGTTATATACAGTCTTAAATTTAAATATTTGTTAAAGTTTTCTTAAATATAATTCAGTTATATACGAATTATATGAATCTAAGAAACAAATATTTGTTAAAGTTTTCTTAAATTTGAGCAATGAGTATTCAACAATGAAATTACACAGAGAAACTTTGATGAGATATTTGTAGCCAAACGTCCTACAAGTAGAGCTAGAGGTGTCAATTTGGCCCCTAGCCCATGGGCCAGCCCTGGCCCACTCTTCATAAAGCTCCCTTTTAGGGGGTCCCCAAATGAGGGGGCCAAAAAAAAGCCTCAGCCCCCAAAGCCCCCTCTCTAGTGGATTAAGGCTAAGGCTAAGGTGGGTTAGCCCTCCAAATAATACTACATTAAGCCAGAGACAAAGATCAAGTCGAGCGACCCAGATGGGCCCGATGACTCGGAAAGGCTCGACGACCCGCACGAGCCCAATGACCAGGTCAACTCCGATGATAAGGACGGGCTCGACGACCAAGATGGGCCCGATGACCAAGATGGGCCCGAAGACGAACCCGGACATGCCCGACAACACGAACGGGCCCGATGACCCAGATGTTCTCGACTACCCAGACGGGACCGACAACCCGAACGGGCTCGACCACTCGGATGGGCCCTACGACCCGAACAGGCCCTACAACCCACACAGGCCCAATGATACAAGCGGGCTCGACAACATGAACGACCCAACGACACAGTCAGGCCCGATGACCAGGACGGGTCTAATGACTTGAACGGGCCCGACAATCCTGACGGGCCCGATGACCCGGACAGGATCGACGACCCAGGCGGGCCCGAAGACATGGACGGTCCTAATCGGGTCGTCTAGCCTGTTTGGATCGTTGAGCCCACCAAGGTCGTATGGCACGTTTGGTCGTCGGGCCCATTCGGTTCGTCGGGTCCATCTAGGTTGTTGGGGTCGTTCGGGTCGTCGGGCTCATCCATATCGTCGGGCCCGTTCTGGTTGTCAAGCTCGTCCGAGTTCTTAGGTTCGTTTAATTTGTCGCGCTCATCAGGGTCGTTAGGTCCGTCCGGGTTGTCAGGCTCGTTCCGGTCGCCCGGGTCGTCTGGGTCGTAGACCCCGTACTTGTCATCTGGCCCGTCTGAGTCGTTGGGTCTGTTTGGGTCGTAAGGCCCGTCCGGTTCATCGGGCTCGTTCAGATCGTTGTGCCCGTCCAGGTGGTTGGGCTAGTCCGTGTCATCGAGCCCACCTAGGTCGTATGGTTCGTTTGGATCGTCGGGCCCGTCTGGGTCGTCAGGCCCGTCCGGGTCTTTGGGCCCATTCAGATTATTGGGCCCGTCCGGGTGGTTGGGTACGTCTGGGTCGTCGAGCCATTCTAGGTCGTATGGCATGTTTGGGTCGTCGGGCCCATCCGGCTCGTCGGGCCGTCTGGATTGTTGGGCCCGTCCGGGTCGTCGGGCCTGTCTGGGTTGTTGGGCCCGTCCGGGTCGTCGAGGTCGTTCAGGTCGTCAGGCCCGTCCAGGTCGTTCGGGTCGTCGGGCCCGTCCGGGTTGTCGAGCCCATACATGTCGTCGGGCTTGTTTGTGTTGTCGGGTTTGTCCTGATTGTCGACCCCGTTTGGGTCGTCCGGATCTTCGGCCCCATTCGGGTCGTTGAGCCTGTTTGGATCATCGGACCCGTTCGAGTCGTCGTTCTTGTCGAGGTCGTTGGGCATGCCCGGGTTGTTCGACCTATTTGGGTCGTCATGCTTGTTCGGTTCGTTGGGTCTGTCCCACGAATAGTAATATATTTTAAAAAATAATATATTTTTCATATGGAAGATGAAAGCCCATGGGTTGGCCCTGGCCCACAGGGCTTTTGTAGGATTTTTGGCCCTGTGGACTTCTTTGTTGGGGGCTTTTTTTCAATGTGGACTTTTTTGGCCCTAGTAAGGCCAGGGCCAAACCCTGTGGGCTGGGCCAAATTGACACCTCTAAGTAGAGCTATGGTTAGAAAGATACAAGAAGATTGAGTCTCCTCTAAATATGTAAGGCCCAAGTTGAAGTTCATATGGGTTAAAGAGGATGTGAAGACTTAGCCTAGAACTCTTTATTTGTAAATATTATATTAGAATTTAAATTTTGAACTTTGTATTTTGGGCCTAGTAGAATAGGCTTTTCTTTTTTGGCAACTTTTTGGGCCCTGAAGGAATTTTGGGTCTTAGAAGCATTTTAGATTAAAGAGAGATGAGCCTATACTTTGGGTCCTATGCGCCCTTACTCAAGGATTCTAGATCCTTCATGCGCCTAGCTTGCTCACCAAGCTTATCTTTGTGTGCTTATGTGCAAAGAGTGTGTGACTTGCTTAGGTGGCATGTCGCACCTTCCACATGCTCCCTTTTGGCTTCAAAATTCAACTTTTCTAGACCAATTTACCCTCCACTTTTTGTAGACACCTAGCTCTTCTTTTCTCCTGTAAATATAGGAGTTTACCTCATGAAATGTAGCTTGAATTTGAGTACTGAAATGCTGCCCAATTATGTGCACATGCCTCTTGTTTGTGTTCCTCTTAGAGTACACCTCTCTCTTGTCTACTCTAACCTATTTCCTTAGGAGTTAGCCTCACATCTTTCAAGGAACCTTCACTTAGCCAAACCAATCCTCATCCTAGCTTTATCCTCTCTATTGCTTTCGTGTATCTCTTCCATTCATGGAGTCTCCATCATCTCTTCAAAGACTCCAAGCTAGAAGGTGGGATCATCATGTGGTATCATGAGCCTTGGTTGAAGAAGCTTCAAGAGATAAGTTCATGTTCTACTTTTCTTCTTCAATTCTGAGTTGTCTCTACTTTGCTTCTTGGTTATCTTGTTGTTTTACAGATTGCAATGGTGATATATTGTTTTCTTCTTTTGGTTCAACTCATTTGCTTCATCTTGAACCATCCAAGTGTGCTTTAGGCTTTCTATTTTGTGATTTTTGTGAACATTTTCTATTTTCTTGTGTATGTTCTTCATTTTGTTCACTTAAAGTGTTCTTAAGATGAGTCATTTTGATTTTATAATCTATAATTTGCAATCTGTTACGATGTAGTTTTCACCACTGTTCAATGTCATTTTGCTGTTGTTTTAAAACTATATGTGTTAGCTTTGATGCTAAATGAGTTGTCTTTATTGATAATCTATGAGTATGTCTCAAATTAATCTCATTTGAGTTTAGCAATTTTAATTCTTGTGCTTTTCTTGCTTTACTTTCTTGGCCTCTTTGGTTTGGCTATCATATTGGGTGTAATGTTCCTTTTTGGAGGTGATCTAACTTTCTTAAGGTAACATCCTAGGAGGTGGAGTACCTAGCCTTGAAGGAGAATCCTCTTTGGTGAAATCAACAAGACGAAGTGCAAGAGTGATACACTTGTGTGAGGACAAAATCGAGAAGCCAAAAGGAGGGGTTACACTGTTTAACTTGTCATTTCTAACCAATTATATTATTTCATTAACAAGAATCAAGTAAAATTCAATTTCATACGATAAATACTCCCTTTCTAACTCTCTACACACAAACTCACAATACACAAAATTTTCAAAAGTGTGATTTCATTCTCATGTTTGAAAAAGGAAAACTATTATATCATCATACCAAATTATTTTACACTCAAAGCATATCACAATATATTCCAACTATATGCACAATTAAAATATAAGAAAATCAATGCTAAAAAATGTTTCAACAATGGTGAAAACACTAGACTTCCAATTTACCCTTGATGTCGCGTCCCCTTATGTGCATCTCCATGCTTAGGTCAGATTTGGGTAATGATAATGTCCTCAGAGCAATTGATGGAGTGGAACTTTCTCAATTCCAATGAAGTACATATCACTTCCTTGCTTTGCCTTTAGATTCTTCCAATATCAATCTATGCTCTCGTGAACCACAACTTCACCTTAATGTTCATGGTTTCTTGTCATATACAATCATTAAAGTTGTGGCCCAATTCATCAGTGCTATCATTTCAACTGTAAGTACCTCTTTAAAGTGCTCATTAATGCTTCTTTCTAGCCATATATAGCATGCCTCAATTCAATATTCCATATCAAATATCTATATCGTACTCAAAACTCCTAATTAACATGTAATAGTAAATCATCTATGATTTAACTAAATGATTTAGAATAATATTATCTTGTATGCAAAAAAAAATCATGTTCAAAAGAGGAATATTTACTTTATGTAAGTTCAAGACTTCCAATAATGAAGGCAAGAATGAATAACTTTCAACTAAGACAAATAGAACACAACATCCTTAAAGAGAGGACAAGATTGAAAACTTCATTATAGAGAATGCTTTTGTCTATCTATATATGTATATATCCCACCTATATTTTCTAAACTTTTTATTCTTTTTTATTCAATCAAATCATCATCTTCCTCTTATATATTTTTTTAATTGAAATTTATCAATTTGAAGATAATGAACCTAGCAAGAGTTTAATTTTAATGAAAAAATAATAATACTAAAAACGCTTGAAGCACTTCATTTAAATTTTCGTTCCGAAAGAAAGTTTGACCGCTATAGCCATCTTTATTATACCTAAACATCATTATCTTTGGAAGTTCTGAAGATTCTCTAGCTGTGATGTTTTGAGTTTTGGCTTACGTGAATCACTGTCTCCCTATCTATGGAGGGACCTCCCCACTTGAAACAGTTATCATACTATTAAAAACAAAGCTATCCATAAATAAAGCTATGCTTTTCAACTCCTCAAACTCCATATTTTTAATTCATTATATACCCTATTCTACTTCAATCAATTAATCCCTTGAATTAGTTAGCTACAAATCACACATTCTTTTAACTCTTGTATTAGGTTCAACAAATTAGCTTCTTCTAGTTAATTCTCGTAAAGTAAGTTTAAGTGATGCAACTTTGAAAAAACATAATTTTGAGTATAAGACTAGAACTAGATCAATATTTCATATTAAATGGGTATTTTTTTTACATATATTATCTTAATCATATTGTTTCTACTGCATCCAATAATTTCATATCATTTAGAAGTTGAGATCTAAGACAGTTTAAATACTTCTTCAACCCATCAAGACACATTTTAAGGACAAAATCATTACGAACAGGCTCCAAAGCGGACAATATCTCGAATGTATCATGATTGACAACAATTCTATCATCGAATTTGAGATCGGAACATTAGCGTCTATCATGAAACCCAAACTCATGACCACAAAGTTAAGAGCCTCATATTTTTAATACTATCTAGTATCAAAGATTGAACAATGTGAGCTAGTAATTTAGCAATGATGCAATAACAATCATTATAATATAGCTATCTCAATTTTACAAAAAAATCGCTTTTAAGTATATTCCTAATGGATATATGAAAATCCAAATATATATATATATATATCCTTACAATACAACACATTTATAAAATCAAGAGTTTTGATTGTGTCATATTGATTCTATCATCTCTATATATAGAGTATAAAATTTTGTGGTTGGATATACTTTTTGCCTACCATTTCTTGGAAAAGATAGTATATGAGAGATATTATTGCTTTGGAACACCATTCTTCTCTTTTCAAAAAGTTGTTTTTTCCAAAGCTTCATTATCCATCACAAATTGTCATTTTGAGATGCACAACTCACCTATTGCCTAGTCAAGAAGAAAAAATAAGTATTAGATTGTGTAGGTCACTTTATGAGCATTTTTTTTCTGGCATCTAGATCATATGCTTGCAACATGTTCGAATGGTGTTCCTTTCTCTCTCTTTACACATGTTCATAGTGGCCCATAGTTTGGTCTATTTGCACTATAACATATCATCCAAAAGAAAATGAAACTCAGAAAAAGAATGGCAGTGATGAGTGATACCAATAAGGTTGATGCTATATCTCTTAAGCCTTGTCGTCATCTGTAGCAAGATGTCTACGATCCCCCACCAAATATACCAATCAAACTTCATTGCAAGCTTGGCTTATGTGTAGTTTATGATGCTTTAGTTATTTCCAACACTTTATACTATATATATGTATACCATAAATTAAATATTGTTTCTAAATTACGAGTTTTAATTTTTCGTCATTGCCAAAGAATTTTTTTGGCTTTCATCTTAAAAAGAATTGAAATTGTTTTTTTCAATCTATACTATTATTATTATATAAAGAAGATTCTTTTTTGCTATACACTTTTTTTTTTCAATTTTACTCTTCAGGTGAATTTTTTATTTAACCTTTTTTTTTAATTTAACTATTTTTTGAAATTAAATAATAAAAATCATCTGTAAAATAAATACAAATTATTTATAATTAAATTAGAAAAATTATTTATATTTATTCTTATAATTATAACTTCATTTTTTTTGTTATTATAAAACATTGAACATACATGCGCTGCACAACACGTGTTTTCACTCATTTTTATAAAATTCTAAAGTTTTGCTTTTTGTTTTTCACAAAATATTGGCTTTAATATCACTTTGGTTCTTATTTTCTGTCGTGTTTGTTTAATATAGTCCTCTTTTTACTTTTTTGTATTTAAGAGGGCAATTTTGATCAATTTGATATTTTTTTAACGGTGTTTAAATAATTAATGTCATGTAAATAATATATGTTACGTGTCAATTCGTTACTTTTTTTATTTTTTAAATTTTATTTTTTTATTCTATTTTTAAATTTTTTAATTTAAAAAAAATTATCAACGTATCAAGTCAGCATTATGTCACATATGAATGTTAGTGTTGTGTCATTTTGTGATTGTATTATTGCATTTTGTTCAATTCAATCTATATATTCGTTATTTTTATTCAATTTAATCTCAATTCTTTTTGAAATAAAGCAATTATCCCTCTCCAAATTTAATTTTTACATAACTTTTATACTCGATATTTTTATTAAAATTGACATTTTTATTAAATATTTATGAAATTCAACTATTAATTATTAGATTTAATTATAAATATTTCTTGAATTAATTTTAAACCAACCTTATTTTTTATGTATAATAATAAAGCATTTAATAGTTATATTCTAATAATTATATTATATTTAATAATTGAATCTAACTATTATATTCAATTCATAATTAAATCTAATCATTTATAATTGAATTCATGCAATATTTAATAAAAAATTTAATTGTAATAAATATATCAGTATAACATTTATATAAATATTAAATTGATCATTTAAAAAAAATTAAGACTTAATTGAATCAAAACAACAAACATAAGAGACTCAATTGAACAAAAGGCTATGATACAACCACAAAATCACAGATGATGCTGATTTGACACTTGAATAATTTCTTTTTAAATTAAAAAAATTAAAACAAATAAAAAACATGAAAAATTAAAAAAATTACAAATTGACACATGACATACATGATTTAATACATTAACTATTTAAACGTTGTTACAAGAAATGATCAAATTGACCAAAATTGATGAAAATTATGATTATGTTAACGAAAAAATAAAGGACCATATTGAATAAGCACAACGAAAATAAGGACCAAAGTAGTATTTAATTCAAATTTCCTTCTTCTAAAATTTATATAACTATTTTAGGCCCTAATATTCGTTTGAAGATAAATGAATAACATTATTTTGTGAATTTTAATAAATTTTTGACAGTAACATAAGTAAATGTTATATTATAATATTAATATTCGTCTCGTGTAATATGTTATATGTTATATTTTCAAAATATAAAATAGTTTAGGAATAAGATTAAATATGTTTTTATCCCTCGTATTTCTACAATAAGAACAAATAATACATTCATTTCATGTAAAAATCCACTAAATCCATGAGAATCGACAAGCATTCCACCATTAGCTTAAATCAATTAGGAATAATTACTTTTTCAATCGGGGAATCCAATACAATTATACAACATTCTTGGTTATTATCGCTACTCGCCAACGAGCAGTAAATTGCCTCTGCGCGGTTTCCACCAAGGTGTCCACAAGGCAACAGGCAGAATCAGGTCGAATATTTACACGCATGATTGATTCATACGAAACAGAGTATACGTACATCCACAAGGCACGACAACAATTACAGAGTACTACACAAGTCACATAACGTGTGAAAAGATATGAATCAACCAGCAAAATAAATACACACCTTGATTTCTAGATCTACGCCTTATTACGCTCACACTAAACATAACAGACATGGATCGAAACAATAATAACACGTAAACGAAGAAATCCATGGCGCGTTTGAAAAAAAGGCATTAATAAGGAGAAATAATAATAATAATAAAGAGCGCTAACCTTGCTTGTGACCGGCACCTTTTTCGGCGGTGTGACACTGAGCGCACTTCATCTTGAAGATTTTCTCGCCGGACTTGACATCGCCAGGAGGAGCCTCATCGAAGGACGCCATTCGGAGAGGAAGGCGAAGGCGAATAGGTTTGGCGGAATCGAAGAGAAAACGAGAATTGCGCGGAAAAGTAGAGAGGAATGAACTATTCTGAAGACATGCAATGCGTAATGCATGACTCTATTTATATATATAAGAGACAGAGGCGGCAGGGTGGCAAATGTGGAACGCGGTCGCCACGGGACAATTTGGCCAGCCCTAACATTTTTCGTTGACGTGGACAATTTACAGTGCTCCGTTTTTTTTTTTCTTTTTTTTTTTTATATCACTGGTAGCGTTAGCTTGAGGCCAAAGTCAAGTTTGGCATATGATTTGCGTGGTCAAACTTACTACTTCACTAAAGTGGTAAAAGTTTGAATAATTTATGAAATATTAGGTTTACATCCAAACTTTATATTACTTTCTCAACTTTAAATTAATTTTTTGAGTTGAAAAAACTAACATTTTTGTGTTTTTTTTTTCTATTGTGTTAAGCACATATAATCATGTTTCTCTGTGTGTATTCAAAATTTTCCCAATCTTCAGACAAAGACAAATTTCGTTTAAAACAATCACCGAGGATTATTATTTTCAATGGTTAAAACAATAATTGAAAATTAAATTTTTATCAACCTTTTTTTCTCTGATATAGGAACTGAAAAAAAGAAAAGAACATATTTGTTATGAATTAATGATTGTCCATTGATTTGATACATTTACTGATATGATTCATTACTCTTTATGGTAAATATTTGTATTAACTAAGTTGATTTGTTTCCTTTATGGATTACATATTGTATCTATAAATAGGACTCTTCCTATCAATAATAATACACAGATGAGTTGCTCCCTATTCTCTCATTCTCTATTTTCTCTTGTTTCTTCTCTTCTCTATTATCTGTCGTCATTCTCTATGTTATTCGCTTTATTTCATAACACGTTATCAGCACGATGCTTCAACCAATTGAGGACTAGTGGAAGCTTTTTCTCTATAACGATAGTGCTCTGCATGTCTCAATCCAGGCTCTTTCTAATCCTTTCTCTAATTATAATTTTAACTTATATTCTTCCTCTTGCGATAAGAATTGTTTAACTTTATCAATTTTTATCTCCGTCTTATTATTTTTATTTTTATTATGACGGTGATTATTATTATTATTATGATTATTATTATTATTATTATTATTATTATTATTATTTTATGTGCTAGTTCTAAACACACGAAATGTTGCAAAAATTGGATTTGTGACCCTTGATATTACAAGGAAGAATTCCTTATATTGGATTTTAAATGTTGAAATATATTTAGATGCAATGGATATTGGGATACCATTAAATAAAGAAATAAAGCATCTAAGCAACATGACAAAAATATTGTGAAAAGAGATTTCACAAATATTGTGAATTTATTTCATGTCTATGTATGGCTGGCTGTACAAAGCAACAAAGCTTTTGATGAAAAATCATAAGATCCGCCTAATATGCTCCATTCCCAAAAGTGAATGCAGTAATCAATATTATGAATTTATTTCATGCCTTTGTATGGCTGAACAAAGCAATGAGCTTTTGATCTCAAGAAAATCATGAAACCTGTCCAGATTGGTTCTGCTTCATTCCCAGAAGTGAATGCAGCAACATTTGATTTATATTTTCATGATCGTGATCATGATCTTGATTTTGGACATGGTTATAAAGAAAATTTCAGAGACACATTTTGTCACCAGAAGTGGCACAATAATGTGAAAAAAAAAAGAAAAAAAAATGTGAAAATATTGACAAAAAGATGAAAGTATATATTATCATTACGGTGTTAAAGGCCATTTGAGTTGTACTTATTGTACACCAAAGCATCCTACAAATAACGAGAAGAGCATAGAAACATACTTTGCTTATGAAGATGGTGATTCTGATTATGGTTATATGGATGCTACTCATTTTGATATTGTTATTTTCTTTGCTAAAGCAAATGAAAGCATTGATCACCTCATTGATTATGAGAGTGTTAAAATTTTCTTTTGTTTGATAATGTGAGACATCGATGTCAGTATTATTTATAGTACTACAAATATATTTGAAGACTCTAGAAGAGCTATTATACTTCTACTAAGAAGTTGAATAGAAACTTATTAAGTTTCAATGATATTTGTCTATATGGATATTATATTGAGACAAACAATGAAAAAGATATGAAATATCTTTATATCTCTATGATTGAGTTGAAAAAGAAAGTGTATTGGAGAAATTATCAACATTCTCTTATAGTTTGTACTACAAGTTTATTAGTACAATTGAAATGCATGTCATGGTAAACCATAAATTTACAAATCAAAATGATGCCTTGTTTGACATGATCAATTATGATGCGAAAAAAAAAGGGTTGAAAAACTCATGTGAACACGTTTGAAGCGTGGTAGATATGTTGGTTCCAAAGATAAAAACTCTTGAATGAGAAAGGGAGCTAATATGCAAAATGACCTAATCGAAAAGGTTGAAATCCCAAAAAGATTCATTTGACATAATTAATGGTTCGGTTCCAGAAGAACCTCAGGTACCTGAAATGGTTGAAAATAATGAGATCTCAATAAATTATGTCATGAATCATATAATATGGAACCAAAATGAAGTTAACATTGACGAAACTTTTACTTATAACATAGCGATGAATGCTATGAATGACAATGAGGATCAATAAACAATGATCATTGAAGATTGTCGGCAAAGAAAAGATTGACCAAAAATGAAAATATGCAAAGAAGCAAATTGTATTTGCTTACTGAACGAAAGGTTTTTGGACGTATAGTTCGCACACCTGAAGTTGTGAAACTTGTTGGGTACATATGGATTTTTGCGCAAAAATCAAATTAAAAATGATGAAATTGTTAGATACAAAGCACAATTGGTTGCTCAAGGTTGTTCACAAAACCTTGTATTGATTTGTGAAAAAAACATATTCACTAGTATTGGATGCAACAACATTGCAATATTCGATTATCCTAGTTGCACAACAAGGTTTGCATTTACATCTAATGGATGATGTTACAACCTATTCGTACGATTCTTTTGAGAATCATATTTATATGAAAATCCCTGAAGGATTTTATTTGCCCAACAAGACAAATTCTTAAGAGGGTTATTCAATAAAATTGAACATGCTCTTTTATTGATTAAAGAAATCAAGACGTGTGTGGCATAACCGTCTTATTGAGTACTTATTAAAAGAAGGATATAAAAAATGATCCTATTTGGTCTTGTATTTATATGAAAAGATCCAAATAATGAATTTGCCATAATTATTGTTTATGTAGATGACATAAACGTCGTTGAAACTACTAATAAGCTCACAAGGCAATTGAAAGAATTTGAGATTAATGATCTTTGAAGGGCAAAATCTTGTTTGAAATTAGAAATTGAGTATTTAAATAAAAGTATTTTTATACGTCAAGAGGCTTATATGATTAAGGTGCTTAAAATGTTCTAAATTGACAAGTCATGTTCATTATGCACTCCAATAGTTGTGAGGTCGTTAGATGTTGATAAAGACTCTTCTTAGACCTCAAGAAAATGATGAAAATCTTTTTGGTCTAGAAGCACCATATCTTAGTGTCATAGAAACACTAATGTATCTTGCGAATTATACTCGATCTAATATTGCATTTGCTATAAATTTGTTAAGTAAGATATAGTTCTTCAACTACAAGAAGAAAATGGTTTGGAGTAAAACATATACTTTGTTACTTTAAGGGTACTACGAATATGAGCTTATTCCATCCAAATGATTCAGATTCAGACCAATGGGTTATGGATATGCATGTTATTTTACATATTCTTACAATGTCACAATGGTTGATCACAAACAAGATGTTTGTTCACATGTGGTAGCAGAATAGTTTCATGAAGGTATATGAAACAAACCATAGTAGCAACATCGTCTAATCATACAAATTACGAGGAAAGTTGTGAATATGTTTGGTTAAGGTTTATAATTCAACATGTGCAAGAAACTTGTGACTATCCCCGAGAAAGATGAAATCAACAACCATATATGAAGATAATAGTGTATTGTTCAATTGAAAGGATGATATAGATATCCAAAAATTCGTTCATCTGAAAATATGACAAGTCTATTTGTAAAGTTTTTGCCAAGAAAAACTTTTGAGCAAATGACTCACAAATTCGGACTCACCTTAATGATGTAAGTTTACATGAGGGGGAGAAATAGAATATGTGATGAACAATATTGTATTAAAGAATACAGAATGTTGTACTCTTTTTCCTTCACTAGGTTTTTTATCCCAAAGGGTTTTTCCTAGTAAGGTTTTAACGAGGCACATTCTTTATCAATGGACACTCAAGGGGGAGTGTTATGAATTAATGATTGTCCATTGATTTGATACATTTACTGATATGATTCATTACTCTTTATGGTAAATATTTGTATTAACTAAGTTGATTTGTTTCCTTTATGGATTACATATTGTATCTATAAATAGGACTCTTCCTATCAATAATAATACACAGATGAGTTGCTCCCTATTCTCTCATTCTCTATTTTCTCTTGTTTTTTCTCTTCTCTATTATCTGTCGTCATTCTCTATGTTATTCGCTTTATTTCATAACAATATTAAGATTGTAATGGGATTTTTACGTTAATATTTTAATAGAAAGAGCGTTTTTTGGGTAAAGTTTAAGTATTGTTTGATTAGTTTGACGATGATCGTTAAAGGAAAAAATTATCTGAAACCACTATTTACAAATAACTTCCACTTTAACACCAGTTTTTTTAATAAAATATTATTATTTAAATAAAATATTAATTTATTTAAATATCAAAAGGAAGTAACGATAGTCAAACTATCACATTTCCTTCCATTGTTAAAAAGTTTAATTGGTCGCTTTAAAGTTTCAATACACAACACAGTCCAAAATTTTGGAAAATGCATATGTCAGTTAAATGGGAGGTGAAAATTCTGTAAAATTTTTAGCAACTTCAAATATTTGTGTGAGCATGACCAAAAAGATTAAAAGAACACTTTGGGTGTTAAGTTTACCACTTTAATTTCACCTTCATAAGGTTTTGTTTGTTTCTTAACTTATCCGGCAACTAAAAGAAATTTGTTCCACAATTAAATTAACATAGCGTAGGAAAGATAGACACGACATAAGTACATTAAATTTAATACATTATAAGAACAGATAAGAAAAAAAAAACTTATCATACATTCCCTATATATGTCCTTTCATAGTATGTAAATGAAGTTCACACTTGAGGTTTAGTAATTCTTATGTACTGCAATTGTTTTATAAATAATAAAATAGGTTATAATATTACATGAAAATAATAAATATATATATATATATATATATATATATATATATATATATTTAAAGACATAAGAAGAATATAATTTATATATATAATTTTATAAAAGCTGTTATTTTGAAGTAAATAAGTTCTTAGTTATTTTTTTTGAAGTTGAAAAAAAGTTGTTAATTAGTTATTTTATTAAAGGTATAAATTATTTTTTTAATTAAAAAACAAATTTACCTCATCACAGTAAATGAAGTTAGAAAAAATATATTTTTTTATATAATGGTATAAATAATAATACTAATAAATTATAGATATAGTGGGAACGTAGTAACAGTATGTCTAATTTTTTATGATAAAAATATAAAAAAGAATACTTATTAAAATTTAGATTGAAAATATGAACAATAATTAATAACAATAATCATAAATAGAAAAAATGAATAATTGTGACAATGTTAGAATCACGTATTCAACGCAGTTGTAATTTTTGGCTGAAATAACTACTCCTTGTTTTGTTAGTAAGTTGATTGTTTTTATAAGATAAAAACAGGTAAAAAGGTTGTAAAATAAACTGATACATTATAATATGAGAACTAAATCTAAAATCACATTGCATCAACATTTCTTCCTCGTATTCGTAAAATTCACTAAGGATAGTACCGATGACCATACTAACTTCGCTTAGCTGAGTGCGCAAATCTATGCCCTTCCTCATCTTCCCCCTACAGCTCATTACATTTGAAAATAATCTGAGATGTATAATCGTTTCACCTATCCTCCTCCCCTATCAACATAAATATTGTATCCATAATTATATATCCAAAGTAATTATATATCCAAAGTAAAGGAATAAAAAAAGTAAGAAATCCATGATCATCGTCATCTTGCAGAGTGGTCATTCTCGGGTTACTTAAGCACCAGCCAGATTCAAGGTTTTGAAAAGGCTGGCTTGAGAAGGCCAGGTATCTGCAAAATAATTTTATCAAGAATCATACAAACCAAATCCTAAGTATTCTGACAATCAAATGAAATCTAAACTATGTATAATTTATTTAAAGGTAAAGTGCATGGTACATTGAATTTTAATTTCTACTTTCATCTAAATTACTGATAAAAGCATTTAAATGAATTGCAAAGCATTTAAATTATTCATCAAAACTAAGAGATCTCAGGTGCACAAAAAGGAGTACAGCACATTGTCAAAGATCCATTGATCACAACTAAATCCGTTTTCAAATACGGACAGGTAGTTTGTGTTGAATCAAACAATGGGAGGACCTGAACTGAAGGATACCTAACTTTCTACCAGATAAGGCTTTGAGAAATTATTGGGGTAGAGGAGACAGCCCAAAACTCCTCTGTTCGGATGTTGCCAAAACATTTGCACATAACTTGTGAGCACCTAATAGCTTCTAGTGTTCGGATTTGTTGATTAGCATCCCATACAGTTTGGGATTCAGAATAATTTACCTCTCGTTATATTTATGGCTCTCTTGCAAATTAAAAATGGAAGGATCTTTTTACAGTCACAACTCATGCAAATAGCTGTTATGTGAAAGGTTTCATGAAAAAACAAACGTTACCTCCAATTACATTGATACCATCCAATGTGAAAGTGAGACTGAAACTAATATAATTTTGAGAAATAGCATAAGGACTGATGTAAAATGACCAGATGAGGTTTCTTGAGGTAATCCTGCCGAATATAGTTGTCAAGCTGCTGAGGGATGAAACTGGGCAGTGGCTGCTAGGATTTACTCATCATATTATCCATAAGATGGCTCTTTTAGCTGAACTTGGGTATTTCAGGGGTAATCATGTGCACAATAAAATCATTGAGTGACTAAAAAGTTGCTTTTTCTTTGACCAATCAGTTGTCCTTGAGCACCCTAGGACTGAATACTCATAAGAATCATACACTGAAGAAACAAAGATTGGGAGTTGAGGTTCGTCCATACCCTCTAACAAGGCAGCCACTGCACACATATTAGTTGCCAAATTAGACACTGTATCATGACTCCCGACCACATTAATGGATATATCTTTGCTTTAGATTTCTGAAATTTCAATGGCCTATGTGCCCAATGACTCTTGTATCAACTTAGTTTTAATTCATTTTCCCTCCAATATACCCCAACAGCCCACCTACCCCAATGAGTGCATGAATGAGTAAAAAGAAAATTAGCAACAACACAACATATCTACAAGAAGCATGACAAGACAAGTTGCTCTTGCTCGATAAAACATTTTTTCTTTATTTTGTATCCTTTGGGACTTGTAATATGCAAGATTTAATACTTGTATTTTAAGGTATAATTAGTAAGAACAGGTTTAGATGGGCCTTTTCAAACCCAATTAATGATCATAATCAAGGCCAAGGAAGGCTCAACAAAAGCACGTTCCAAAGAGGCATGGCAAACAAGGGAAGAGTGTCTCTATTTCCGACCAACTCCCAAGATTGCCTTTGATTTTATTTTCAAATCTCTCCCTCCCATTTTGTATTTGAATTTTGACCTGGGTTAAGCTTTTCAAATCTCCTTCCCATTTCATCGGACGACAATTAGGATGAGAATTTATAATGGTATTAGGCAATAAATAGCCATTTACTCCTATTGTAATCACTTAGAATTTAAGAGAATTTGAGTTATGAGACCACTTGTGAGAGATTACTTACTTAGGATCTTATCTTGGACTCCTAGGAGACAAGTGGCGGTTCTTTTTTGGGCTTATCATAAAAATGAAGTTCTCTCCATCTTCAAGTGACACTCTTGTTCCTTCTCTACAACTCTCTCCATCCTTTTCTTGTTTCTTTGCTTGCTGTCTTGTTTCAATTCTAGTTCATGTTCTTGTCTACTTCTGCAATTCTTCTTCCTATTTCAATTCAGTTCTTGTGTTATGTTGTTTCTTTCAATCTGAATTAGATGTATCTTGTCCTTTTTAAATTTCTCTTGCTGTTAGGATCCTTGATTCACACCTTCTAGTGCCATATAAATGCACTTAAGAAAGTAATGATGACATTCAACTCAATTACTTCTTATTTTTCAATTGCTCCAAAACACATACTTGATCCTTACCATATCCCAACCCTCTTGGGACCAAAAACCAATACTTTCAACCAAGTTGAGGTTGATGATCCCAACTGAAGTACTCATAATAAAAATAAAAACATTCTTATTATGACGGAAAAACCCTCTCATAAATGTCACAGTAATATTAGTACGATCGGGACAGTTGTAAAGAAATCACCATGAGAAATACCTCAACTCCATGAGGGCCTATTCGGTTCCGAGAAATGAAGTTGACAATCAGAGTTGCAAATTCATCAGGTACATCTTCCTAAAAATATTGGGAACCAAGTTATTAAATTACAAATTGTAAGAGAAAACCAGAAACAGCATAATGAATGCAGAAAGACACGGCTAGTACAAACCTGAATAGCGTGCCCTGTATGCCTTACAACTACCATTTGAAACTTCCCTTGCATCTGGCCAATTGTGAGAGACCTGTCACAGGAATAATTCCGAGAAAATATCAGAACTCCACTTCAACAATTCTGTTTTCTCACAACTGAGAAAGAATAATAGAAACAGAATTACACAGTATACAATGCTATTTAATTCAACTTTATTTGTTCACATAAAAAGTTCACATTAGTATCACAAACATATATTATCACCCTCGTATTAGGATCATATAAATCCTTCTTATAAATCTAAAATAAATATGTTACAATCTATATAGTGGTGCATACCAAGATGGCCTAAATTTAATTTCAAAAAACATAGAACATATTTACTTGTTGTCGTGAATTTTAATATGAATCAGGATTGCGCTTCTAAATGCTGCTAGACAACTAAATTTACCTTATTATGAATTTCAGTTATATCTATTAATGAACCAACAACAGCAAAGTTTTACCCCACAAATTGAGGTCAGCTACACAAGACACACAACTCCGTTCCACTCAGTTGAAGACCAAATCTTTAGAGATAGTATTCACCATGAGATCCCTCTTAACAACTCACCCGGTGTTGTTCTTAGTCCCTCTCTCTCCCTTTTCTTAGAGCAAAAAACCATGAAATCTCCTCTCCTCACAATTGCTTTCAGTGACCATTGAACATGTTCATATCACATTAAACAATTTTAATGTTATATTTTCCCAATCGGTTTCCCACCAATATCTTCTCATATGGTACCCTTTCTTTGGAGACCACATATCCAACTTAACATTATCATTCTTGCTACTCCCACCTTTTCCCCATTGTCTCTTAAAAGCTCAATGTTCACTAACCTAAAGTATAGTTAGAGATGTATAACTATGAAAGAAAGAAACTTAAAAATTGAGCTAATCTCGGATCATAACCTGCCAATGTACTTCAAACATATAGTAGTAACACATAAAGTTGGAATGAGATTTGCATCCAACTGTTTCAAATTCTATTTCAACCATTGAAATTGGCAAGCTATAAAAGATGTTTTCACTGAAAACCAACAAATAAATTTTACGGTACCACCAAAAGTTAAAATAATTCAAAAAGATTAACCTGTCCAATCTATCTGTTCCTGCTAATAACAACAACTTTGCAACTGGAGATGACAAAAATTTATCAGAGAGTCCTTCATACCTGTAAGAAAAAATATTAACTCCTTAAAGGGATAGTAAGATACCATAAGAGCTTTTGACGAAAACTTAGCCTAGTTTCGTTGTTTTAGAATCAAGTAATCATGCTCTGCATTACAAGGAAGTATATATCATAAAATTCTTCAAGAAAAAAGTGAAGAAAATTTGTGGAAAGAAAGGACCCAACGGTCATTGTTTTTACACGTTCCTCTCTGCGTAAAGACTCAACCAAAATCTACACAAGAACAATATATGAAGCAATTACCCAACAACAATCAAAAGTGAACCCCACACAATCCACCTCTTACTTAGAAGTTAGAAAACATAGAAAGTAATTGGTTTCATTCACATATACACAATTTGCAACTGCTGTGAACATCTGGCATGAAAGTTAAGATAAAAACATACCAGCCTTTCCAATATTGTTCAGTCTTTTCCAGCTCAGTCCGATAAAGATAACTGCAACAAATCAGCTTCATACTAATCAAGCATAAAACTAAAAACAAAAGGATATGTAACCAGATGTTTAGAATGCATATAGGAACTGGTGAACAACATTATATTTTGAATTATTCTATCAATGTAATGAAAAGTTAAGAGAAGCATTACTACTCACCATTTCTTTAACTCATCATATTTTAATGTGGGAGGGATGGATACACGAGCAGAATCAATATTTCTTACAGACCCCGCCCTGACACTCCATTCAATCTGAACAGAAGCAATTTCAACTGACGTCAAATTCACCAGAATAAATGAAACAACAGTGAGCCTTCACTTAAACCTAGAGCTTCTGCAGGTTTTATAACATAGCCACATGATATGACATGGAAAAAAAATGCCTCCAAAGGAAAATCTCAATTGATGTTTTAGTACTGATGGTGCCATTGGCCGGTGAATGACAGAGGCAGATCAATTAAATTAAAAGTTTAAATACGATTTTGATCCCTCTATTTTGTTCAAGTTTCAATTTAAGTCCTCCCATTTTTAAATAGATATTTAGTCCCCCTCTTTTAAAAAAAATCCACAATTGTAGACCAATCTTCAATTTTGTCTACACTTATTTTTTGTATTTCTTAATTTTAATTAGTTAAATATTTTTTTGGACTTTAAATGAATATGTTAGGTCTAGGATTCAATCGGAGCATAATAAAAGAAATCAAACACAAACAAAATTGTGGACTGAACCAAAATTCTGGATTTCCTAAAATAGGACCAAATCTCAATTTTAAAATGGAAAACGGGAGAGGCTGAAAGTGAAGATTAAACAAAATAGGGGGGCCAAAATTATATTTAAGCCCAAAACAAAAATAAACCACTTGGCATGTACAAATATAATAATGTATGTTAGCAAACTTAAGCTATGGCTTATAACAATCGAAAGGTACTCATTCTATGTTTCCATACATTATTTTTTTTTTTCACGTTCAAGACCTCCCTCGATTAAATACTTTTAGTGTTCTTGGTTCTTGGCTCCACGAACTTTGTGCACTAACAAATAATTTCTCGTGCCATGAAGCTTGTAAATTAGTGGGTCGGTTTAGAGGTTGATAATTTGCACCAGTGCCTCTTATTCAAAAACAATGATTACGTTATAACTTTGTTAGATATTTCAACAAAAAAAAAAATAAATCAGTTTTAAAAACCAATTTCAAGTGCATTTCTAACCAAAACTCAATATTCAAGAGGAATATGATAAACTAGGATTGGGATGACATTCAAAAATAATTTTTAAAGACTGCTTTAATAATGACAACAAAAAGAAAATAAAAAAGATCAAAATCAGAAACAGTAGACACAACAGATAACACAAAACTTGAAACACAAATGAAAGAAGGTATAGAGCAGGGCTCACAGCTTTTTCAATGCTTGAAAAATGTTGCATCCTGTTTGATAGAATTTTCTGCATATGAATGAGTGAAGCCATAGCTGTTCCCTGAAATTGTTGAGACAATCAACATTTTTGTTCCAATGACGAAAAAAGTAATCACAAAAGTAATGCGGCAACTAACTACAGAAGCCAACCTCTACAACATCCACGACAACCAACCCAGCCAAGGTGGACAATGATTTTCTTGCAGCAACATGCACAGCAATTGATCCTCCCATGCTTTAATAATGAAACAAATTTAATAACCGATAATAACAATAATATACAACGAAGTTAAATGTAATTTATACAAGTGGAAAATTGGTCATGCTCAGTACACCAAACATATTCATAGGAATAAAATTCAGAAAAGAAAATAAGTGAAAAATAAAGACAAGTGGTGCAGACACAGACAAAAATAGAAAAAGAAACACAAATATCTGCAAGAGTAAATGCAGATGTGAAATTAAAGCGGTAATACATAACAGTTATACAGAATATCCTTGCAGCGGCTTATCAATCTCATACAAAGAAATCATAACATTTGTAGTCATGCCACATTACAGTTTTATAGCAGATGCATTATGCTAATGAGTTATGAAGCACAATACACAGTGATTGAAGGATGATAACTCTAGTCAGATGTAGTAAAGCTGTGGTGAAGAGGCAGGTAGCAAATATCAGGGAAAAATGCTTTGATCTTTGAGACTAATGGGTTTCATGTATCAAACGAAGTACATAAAGTTCTTCTTTTAGCAACTTAGTAGCATATGACTTGGTCTATTTAGAGCTTAAAAAGCTACTTCAGATTGAAGTTATAGCTGTTTCATAATCCTATGATTTTTTAAGCATAAAAATTACTTCAAGTTGAAGTTTCTTTTATAGAGTGTTCTTGGGTGTTTGGAGTTGAAATGAAGAAACAAAAGGAGAAGTAGAAACTGAAATGCCCTTAAAAGACTCTAAACTTATAAAAGGAAAAAATACTTCAAACTTATGAAAGGTTAACAATCATCATCTAACGAAGGCAGAAGTATAATCACAGTTGACTTATATAGATATAATTAAATATATTTTCTGGCACATTTAAGCTGGAAAAGAATCCATATTACTTCTAGAGACTAACATGCTTAACCAAGATAAAAGTGTCAAAATCGGAACATTATTAATTGATGTCTTTGACAGTTGACTTCATGTATTAAAGCCTCTGTAAAAAAAATCCAAGAAAATTAATTTAAGAAACAAAATCACCTGTGACCAACAAGAATCATTGCTGGAGGAGAGTTGCCATATAATTCCTTTATAACAGCAAATACATCGTTGCACATAGTCTGCACAAGAAGATGATCACCTCTACAAGTACATGAGTGGTAAGATATCCAATTTAGTTCATTTACTACTTTTTACCTCAACAGATAAGTCAATATCATTTTCTGTTGATGATTTCCCATGGCCTCTCAAGTCCATAGCCACTACCCTAGCTTTCTCCTTAATTTTACTTGCTGAGACAGCAAACGAAAGCCTGTGGAAATATAATGAGAAGACTTTCATCAGGTTGTAAAGTTATGGATAATTTCAAAATAAAATGTTAATAAATGACATGTTTCTGAATTAGCATGTTCTAACATCTAGAGACTTTTCCCCATTAGGTAAGATCAGCTAGAGAAATTGTGCTATACCATAAATTTGTTTCAAAATGGAAAGATAGAACATTATTTCAAAATCCCTCTAATGATTTGACCACAATTTTCTTCAGTCTCCCTCTACCTGCAACAATTTGACTCTATTCTATTTGATTCACCCTTCTTACTTACTCGTGCTCCAATGAAACTTCTCTAAACATGCCTAGACATTCTAAGACAAGACACTACCTTTTCTACTATGGATTCTATCCCTACTTTCTCCAATGATTGTACTAATAGTTCTATTCAGTCTTGTGTGCTCCCTCATTCGTAGGAACATTTTCAATTCTAAAGCATTAAGCTTACCTTATTGTTGCCTCTACCACCCAACACACTATCTCATAGTTTGCATTCAGGCCATCTAACTGTGCAGTAAAATTTTACTGTACGAAGAGAAACACTTATAAATATGATATACTTTATGTGCACACGCTTACATTTCGATATACTCCAATAAGAAAAGGAAAATAAAAAGGTAGGTTCCAACTTCACTAATAAGGTGAGGTTTGCACTCACTCACATGTTATAATTTGATTACATCTCTAGTAAATATAAGATCTCCAACACAACCGCTCACGCTGCGAATTGGATATCTCGTGCATAGAACTGGATGTTTGTAGGTAACTTGAGGCAGGTGGCATGATAGGTCCAAGTATACTTATTAGGATAGGTTCTTATACCATTTTAAAAAGTGTTGTTTAAGTCTAGAACAACCTTACACCCACTATAATTTGGCCATACATCTTATCAATGTGAATCTCCAACAGGTACCACGTCATAAACAACCTATACGTTAACGCTCAAACTAAAGCTTTTGAGGTAAATTATGACAAGATGTTATTTACAAAATTTTATTGACTTTAACTCCCCCAAGGTAAATGGTTCAAGAAATAATCCTTTATTGGTTGCTTCATTAGAAAAGGCTTCAAGTTTTGGTAAAGCTATATTACTAAAGACTAAGCTGAAAAACAATCATTAAAAATACCCTTCACAGTAGCCTAAAAGAACAGACTAATTCCATCTAACATGAGAACTTCAATAACACCAAACTATGTACTCTTTCGAAAGTGAAATTAGTTCCACATGTAATAGACAACAGTCAGTCGTTTAAGTGAATGGATAAAACTAGGGATAAAGAACAATAAAGACAGTACATCACGTATAGACTTTCCCTCTTTAGTGTCAAAGCCTCAAAAACCACTGAAAATAACTGCTCCAAATTTAGAGCACAAACCCAAGAATTACCAAAATTTTCAAATAATGTACTCCAAATTCAGGCTAATAAATTTTAGTAGTTACTGAAAAGCTCCCAATGCAAAAGGTGAATGGGTGATTGATTATGAAATAGAAACATACTTAGTGCACATATTAGGAGAAATTATTAACATCCATTACCACAATTAACCATAAAATTCATTATGTAAGTGGCGGGCTTCCTTCTAAAACCTTATACACACACAAATACACATACACACACATATATGCATGTGTCCAAGGTCACACATTTCTCCGCAATATTGATTTCTCAAGTTATTCTATCTAATTGTTACGATTCACAATCTTATGCAAACATGTTAAAATTAACTACAGGCATTGGACAAGCACAGATTAAACTCCCTTCATTGCTTAGCAGAAGCAAAGACACCACCAGCACATGGCCACATGCATCATGAAATTACACAACTATATTTCAATTTATGTATCAAAGTACAGAGCATTAGTCCATTGAGCGAGACTTAGACAATGTATTCTTAGAACAATGTGTGAACATTTAATTTTCCTACAATATCAAGAAATTTCAAATATTAACCAAAAAGTTAGCACACTCCACTACCAACGGTCTGAAGAGGAAATTTAGAGGTAGGCGACAGTAAATTCAACAATACTTCGTGGACCATTGATAGTAACTATAAATTAAGAGAAGCATCAATGAATAAGACACATTAGCACCAATCGTACCCGGAATAACCACCCCCGTGTAAACAGAATACAACGGGACCTTCAGTTCCTGCCGTGTAAATATGAAACACCTGAACAAATGGGAAAAAAACAACAGAGGAAAATTCATCTTATCGGATTACAGAAAGCGGTCACAGAATAGAGCATGATTTAGATTCGCAGACTAACATCATTAGATGCGGGAATCGCAACATCGTCTTCTTTGTCAAAATATTGGGACCAATCTAGAGGTGCGTATTTTTCTGAAGAGCTCCTACAGTAAACAACAGTTAAAAGTTAAAACGGAAAGCGATGGTGAACACCGTCATTCACATGCAGATGCCAATAACGATTCCGTTGAGAAGTGAAGAAGTGAAAATAAGAAGATCGCCAGAAGCTTACTTAGCCGGTGGGCATTGAGGAACGGAAGCGAAAGCAGAATCGGGTTGAGTTTGCTGTTGTGAATGCTCCTCCGTCGCATTTTCTGGAAGCGAAGCCATATGAGAAGAAGAAGAAGAAGAATCCATAGCTCTTCGTCTTCCTATGTCGATCTCCAATGTTCAATCACACTTTCGCAGAATCAGACCAGAACTGAATTGTAAATAAAAACTTAAATCTGAATTGAATAAATGTTTTCATAAAAAAATCTAAAGAACAAGAAAGCAAAATACATTAACAAGAATTGGTCAGTGAATACACTCGATGAACAAGAAAGCGACACTGTTTCGTCGAATCGCAGTGCACTTTTTGTATGCAATATGATGCTTTAGTTCTTGGATGATTACGGGTTGTGATAAAAACTCTCCGATCGTATTAAAGAAATTAAAGAAAATGAATACAATATAATGAGTTCTAACACAACTCCAAACACTCTTTTGAACTTGTTAATTTTTAGTAGGCTTAAAGACCTTTTTCATCTTTATTTTCATAGTGTTTGTTGTGGAATGGTCATCATATTTCACCGAATGTTTAAAATTATTTTCATTTTCGCAATTCATGTTTTGTTTAGTCTTTTTTATGACGCCATTTAAATTAGTAAACAGAGCCTTATACAGGTGGCACTAGTATTATGTTGCATTGGAGTGTGTTAACATTAACTTTTCAATTTGGGGAAAATTTTGCAATTAGGGTTTGAGTTGGATTACAGTTGTGCTTTTTATTGTTGGAGGCGATTTCTTCGTCTTCGTCTTTCTTAAGCTCTTTATTTCAATAAGTGGGTTTAGAATTTTCTGGGTTATGTTTGCTTGTGGGTTAGGGTTATCGTAATTCTATTATGGGTTTGTTTGTGTTTGGATTATTGTGATGTTCTGCATGGTTTCTAAATTATCACACATGTATATTGTAACACACCTCAATGCAACGTAATACAAACATTTGTCACTTGTACAATGCTCCGTTACTGATTTAAACGGCGTCACAGAAAATGACCAAATAAAACAAGAATTGCGACAATGATGATCATTTTCAAAAAATGATGACCATTTTAAACATTCTGTTGTCAAAATGAGGATCATCCGCAACAAACACTTCCAAAATGAGAACGAAAAAGATATTTAAACATTTTTATTATAACTAAGATATTAAATTTGAATTATAAAAATCCAAAATTGAAAACACGGAAGAACGACCTAGATCCAAAATTGAAATCCAAAATCCAAAATGTAACAAAGCAAAACCTTGTTTGTGTTCCCTCACTCATGTTTTTGATAGTTCACCGGGGATGTCCACATTTCCTACAATTACAACTTACAACCCAATCATTGTACAATTTCTTCTTAACACTCCCTACCCCAAAAAAAGGAACTACAAGGAAATATCCCTGTTTCTGAAGTACTTAAAAAACTAATGTCGCTCAGCATGATAAACAAAAAAGTGGCTAAAAGAAGACAACACATGTAATAATTATCAGAAAAGACAACAATAAACACTATTGGTAGTGAGAAGAAATTACACTAGTGCCAGGAGGAGGAGTGCAAATTTGACGATTAAAAACCCTAGCCACAATATTGCTGCTTCTGTACATTAAAGCGTGTCCACAAACCGAAAAGGTTCACCCTGGAAACGAAGAAACGAATTCTTCATTGTCAGAAAAGTTATCTCTACAAAATTAATACTTTTAATACTATTTTCATAAAAGTTTTATTAAGAATAAATGGTTATGGCCGTCATATTCAAATCAAAATTAATTAACTTATATATCTGCAAATGCTTGATTAAGAAATGACAAAAATGACGAGTACGCAAGTATATAATGAGGGGAGAGTAAAAAATATTCAGGAATTAAAAAATGAGGACCGAAATAAGATTGAAAAATAATATACAAACACTTGCAAACTTCTTGGAAAACACGTACAAAAGAAGAAATAGGAAGATAAAATCAGTCAAACTTCTACAATTAGTTGTAATCAAGTCATGCACTTCAACTTTTGAAAAATGAGCTCATTTCAAATTATGACAAGGCTATGATTTATAAACGTGTTTGTTGAGAAGCTCGTCTAAAATTGGAACTGAGAAAAGCAGGAATAGAAAAGGCCAATCTAAGTCATATACAGTGTGCGAAACATGTGCTAGGAGTGCTATAAATTATACAGGCTATAGTTTAGGGTTGAGGAACCTCAAACCGAATCCTAGAGTGCGTTGCAATCACAACTACAATTCTTTCGCTAAAAATAAATTGACGCTATCATCACCTAAATCGTAACATCAGCACACACTATTTAGTTTCAACCTCAGGTAGATCTTAACGAAATGAAACCTAGCTGTAGTTAAGAATTCAGATTCAACAGTCAACTCGTCTTAGTTCAAAAGTCGGTATTATCGTGATACAATTACATTTTCACACATTCAACATAGAAGTTGAACGGATAAAGCGAGTTAAATCAGCGTTCGGAAAATTGAACCTAAAGCAATAATCGGAAAAAGAGAGAATTAGAGATTGCGCGCTGAGAAGAAAGAGCTTACCGGTGGCCAAAGTGAGAAGCGCCGTTGACGGAAGAAAGGAGAGCAGAGTAGAATCGAGAGAGAGAATGAGAGTCAGAAATTTGCTTTGTGTTGTTTTTGAGGGGTTGGGGTTGGGTTTGGGTAAATAAAAAGTGAGTTTGGAGATGCCACGTCACATGCATGCGTTCATCTCTATTTATTTACATTCGCAACTTGCAAAAATGGATTAAGCACCACAACTATCCTTTCATTCCTTTCCCTTTTTTTTTTCCTTTTCTTTCTCTGTTTTTTAGGATAAGGTGCACCACAAAATGATATCATGTGAATAATAATAATAATAGTAATTTTATTTGATAGAAAGGGAATATCATATAATGATAACAATAAAAAAATTTATTAAATCTGGATCGACATTTTTATTTTTATTTCTGTTTATCACAAAATCATAGTAAGAAGTCAAATGCAATTATGCATCAGCCATAACTAATATTCAAAAAGGATTTTTATGAAAAAAAAATGTAGTGTAATAAGGAGTATTTCAAGGTATTTAGCAAGGATCCTTTTAACATGCATGCATCTATTTTATGAATATTCATACATATTATATAGAACCTTTTCCATTTTAGACTATTATTGTATTTAGTAATTGTCATGTTAAAAGAATACAAAATATCATTACACAATTTGTTAAAATTAAATCAAAGGATTGAGATTATTTTTGTCTGACGGTATACAATTATTTTTTTAGTAAATCTATCGTTAAAAAAAATATAAAATCATTAGTTTCGATGATAAAAATCCTGTAGTTAGCTTTTTAAAAAAAATGTATTTTTAACAAATTTCAACCAATAATAAAGAATACATTACAAACAAGTGTATTAGATAATATCATGTTATTGGCATTGTCATTATATATAAAAATAATAATTAAAAGTGCTAACATCATTAATTGGCTGAAGGCATGAAAATTATAGTTTTCATATTGGAAAATGATTTGCACCACAGTAGAAATGGTGCTATTATTGATAGTACATAGAATGTGGCCTAGTGTTGACCTCCATGAATAGCATGATCAGTGAAAGTAGCATACAAGACGAAACCGACAATCATGGCACTGGATTTTATAAATGAATCCTGCTTTGATAATTCAAGTGTCCTTGGATAGAAATATGAAAGTTAACCAACATAGGCAGACGACTCAAATTTATTATTTTAAGATTTTAAATTGAAAATAGTATTAATTTTTTTATATGAGTTGAACTTAAATTTTATTGGTGTTGTATCTCTTCAATAAAGATGTTTCAGAAGATCCAATAAAATTACAGACTTTGAAAAAGCTAGTGATTTACAAATTTAAATTTTTGACCGAGTCTTTTCTTACTGTTCTTTGGTATAAAATTAGACACTCCCATGAGTGATGGGCATTGAATATTTTTGTTGATTAAGTCTAAGAATAAAAAGTCAAGTGATGTCTAAGTCTAAGGGTAAAGAAACACATTTTTCCTCCAGGCGAAACGAGGCATGGCGTGGAGGGTGACATAAAAATGAAGAAAGTCAAGAAACTATAACTCTGAGATTTTGGTTGGGAAGTTTAGGGCAATTATGATAGGAGATAGCAAAGCGTTGTTTAATTCAAATTATGAGAGGACTTGTTTATCAACGATTTGGAGCACACTCACTGTGGTGATAGGTGGCGTGGCATGGGAAAGCACCACTGACTGCAACCCCAATTGCAGTGCTCATCCTGCTAATAATTAGAGGGCCACAATGCTAATAATTAAATGGGTTGTCATGATAAGAAAAGAATTAAAAGAGACTGGGACTAAAAAAATTGTTATGATACAGATATTCAATATCTCACTGATTTAAACAATTTTTCTGTAGTTTAGTTTTAATTTCAAATAAATATGGTTAAAGATTTCATTTACGTTACTAGCGAACCAACAGTCATCATTAGCGTAACGATCTCTTTGAATTTTACATTGTTACTTTTGAAAATCCTACCACATTTTCATTTCAAACCTTTTCCTGCATCAAAGGACTACAACATTTTGAATAAAAAAAAAAATTGCATGAAAGGACTACAACATTGTTTTAAAGAAAAATACTTATCTGGAATTTAAAGCCATAAAACATATTTAAGTAGTGAAGAATTACCTGCGGACAAAGCAACTAAAGCAACGACCGTGTACAATTAAACATCAACGCTGCTCTCGCAGATGACATAAAACATGGGGAGGAAATTTAATGAATAGGGTAACCATAAAAATTATTATCGTGAAAAAAATAAATAGCATATACAAAAGGAATAACTGCAGAAAATGGGAAGAAGGAATGGCGTCAAACATCGAAGGCAAAATCTCATCTAGTAGACATTTGCAAACTCAGGTCTTGCCTCCCTGGAAAGATGATGACAGTATCCTGAAGAGTCCGTCCGGGTTATCTGCATGCACCTGTTCATAGACAAAGTAAATCAATCCTCTTTTAAATGGTGTCCCAAACAATCCAAATGCCATAGGTATTAACGTTGAAAGTATTTTTTGGACGATAGCATAGATCTCGGAAGGTGAAAGACACATACGGGAGGAGATCATTATATAAAAAAAAAAAATTGAATGACATAACATACCCAGTGGCCAGCGTCTTCAAGGACGTGCATTTCAACTCCACCTCCTTCCTCAGCTGCAACCTCTTCAGCTGCATGGATCCGCCGAAAATCTTCAAGAGCCCATCTATGCAAACTTCTTTCTGCTTTCAAAAAGTTCATATGCACTCCACGAGGTACATCTTCAACAAGTTGCCTACGAACAGAAGCACAAAGCATTATTGGTTCCACACAAGAAAGATTAAGTTCATAATTAAATGTGATTGCCTTCTTCAGCAAACAGCATATTATAAAATTAACAATCATACTTATATAGGACCTGACACTGCCATTCTAATTCATAATGAAAGGAGGAAGGACCCATCTCAACCAAAGAAGTAGGACAGATAAATCAATATATCACATCTAACATTTGTCACCATAGATAACAGTATGTACCACAAATTTGTTTCTTCATAGGATTGATACATTTCTGCAATCCCCCTTAGGTCAAACACCCATGAGAAGCTAGATGATTGTGAATCACCAGAGCTGGAAGGTCGCAGGTTAGTCACAACCCACTAGACATGATAACAAAAGAAAAAAAAATTAATAGAGACAAAAATTGCCAAAAAAATCTATTGTTTTTATCTTTATTTATTTTAAAGTGAATTGTGTTAATTTTGTAGCATCCAACTTATTCATCAAGATAACAATCCTCTTAAAATTTTGTTTAATCAATCGTCTGGTGAACCAATTATAAATGTGTGACAAATCAGATAGGCAAGAAAACTGAACTTTCCAAAAGTAAAACCCAAGTGTTCATCTATGAAAAGTTGATACAGATATGTTCATGATTTACTGATTAGTTTTACATTTGGACTGATTTTCTAACTCAATTTACAGGTACGGGCTATGTGCAGACTTAAATTTTGTTGCAGTATGATAAACATGTCTCATCACTTGATGGCAACATTATAAACTTTTTACTTTAGAATTTATAGTGCCTTCAAGGCACCAAAATTTACCATGAATCATGCATTCTATAACTATTATGACACCATTCTAGCATAAAATGAGTTGAAGCCTGAAGGGTCAAGGAGCAAACAGGGTAGTGACCAAATACTTTACTGGGCATGAGCTTCACCAATAATGGCCTTATTTATATATCATCAGTGAATTCAGAAAAAGCATACAGTATCCAAGTAAACACGAAATTTCCGACACATACTCTCAATAAACATGATATTTCTAACACTATACAATTGATACGCCAAAAATTTCTGACACTTTAAAGCAAGAATACACACAAATTGAGCAGCAACCAATATCAAAGTATACCATAGTTGTACCTGTGCCACATCATTGGAAAATCCTTGTTGGATAAGAGCTCGTACAACTTCCTGCTTTGTAGATATCTTCCTTGAGGAAATGATCATAGAAAAATAAAAGGTTAGATCACAATATAGCACCAAAATTGAAAGCATTCTGTAAATTTATTTATACATATAAAAGAAGCTAAAGTGTAAAGGGAGATAGTTATTATGCTACTGAGATGCCAATCAAGAGGACATAAAATGTAAATAATAAAAGTAAATTTATATAGTAATTACAATAGTGGCAAGCTTTGTTTCCATAATTCCCTCTATTTTTTTCTTTTCCCCCCTCTTTATACTCTATACATTGCAGTTGAATCGCGAACCGTATCTCATATGGGAGAGTTAAATTTTGAATCGTAATGATTTTGATAGTGACGTGCCAAAGCAATTTTGAACACACGGTTGGTTGCTTTGACAATCATGCACTTGACAACAATTTTGTACTTGTGATTTTCATACATCATTATAAAAACATGAATTTTGATTAAACTCAACAACCAAATCTTAAAGTTTAGGAATTAGAACAAAATTGACACATTTAATCAAATTAACTTCTTCTATATTTGTTTCTCTCAGAAAAAAGAATAAGGATCTACCTCCTTTGGCAGTGTTCTTAGAAAGGATATAAGTTCTGCAGGATGATCTTCTCCATCTCCACCAGCTCGAACTTTTCCAAGAGTTGCATCCAGAACCCAAGCCTTCAAATAGCATAGTAACAAGTATGAAACAGTTCAGAAGCACTCATACATATATACAGACAAACAAAACAGAAACTACAGTTAAATCCTTGTCAAGTCTGACTTTTTCACCTTGCTGATCTCTTTACGTAGTCTTATTGTTAGGTTGTTCAGCTTTTTAAAGTCCCACCTAATTAATATGTATTCAATTTTCAGGAGTTTCAGAGCAGTCCAATCTGAAAATAGATCTCACATATGAACCAATATTATTTTGAGAACCTCCTTAATGACTATATTTGAGAGACACAGTTAAGTAATGATGAGTAACTTCTGGTTCCTTTATCTACACCTAGCCCGTTTTCTGGCATCTGCAGTCCCTGCTGAGTACCTCTGATCAGAAGAATCCCCCTCCCCCAACACTAAGACTCATCATCTCTGTCATTTGCATGCATCTCTCCTCTGCTCATTTTGCCACACAGAAGGACATGTAATGTAAGCGTGATGCTTTTTCCAACCACCATAATCTTCTAGCATCTTTTCCACTGATCCTTAATCAGATTTCCATTCTCACATACTACAGTAACAAGTTGCCACTTACTCCATCCGTGGTGTTCTCTTTATTTAGACAGAATTTTTCAGTCCACACTCCAGGAGGTTGGTTGCTGTGTATTCAATTGATGTTTAGTTTCTCTGGTAATTGAACCTCTTTAGAGTATAATTACCAACCAGTGTGGGCTGTCCACACTTAAACATCAAATGATCATCTAAATCCAATACTCATAGTAAGCATTTTATCATGCATTTTATCCTACCAGACAATTTATTATAAAAACTTTTCTATCTTAGCATCTTCATGAATAGTATAATACATAGAGACAAGACAACTTTTGGGTACAGATTCAACCACACTTATTGTCATAGCAAAAAAATATTTTATGCACAATAAAATTCTTATCATCATAGGAGTTCTCCATCTGAGCCTCATGCATATATTCTAGTGTCAACACGATTAAGGGAAACTGCTATACATCCTCCATTATCCATATTTTCATCCTTAAAGCATTGTTAAATATTACAGTGGGAATGGGATTTAAAAACCAACATGCTGCATATTTTTAACACATAAAAATAGTTGAAAGCTGATACTTCATCCAGCAAAAGCAAACACAAATGGAATTCGGACTTACTCTAACTGGCCGAGCAAGAGGCTTTGCAGCTTGGTCTACCATGCTCAAAACAACTGAAAAATGGACGAATGTGTACTGAAAAAAAGGCACTTAAAAAAAATTAACTTATCAAACAATCAGCGACTGACCTTTTCCCCCAAAACTATGACCAACTAGCACACGAGGTGTTATTCTTAGATCTCGAACCTATCCACAAGAACAAAGAGGAAGTAATTACAAGAAAGGGAAAATAAATTATATGTATACAGAACAGCAGGAATCTAATCAACAAGCAAGTTTGACCTACATTTTAAACATTCCAAGGTTTTCTATCTATAGTAAAATATTCCCCGAACTCAGAAAAAATGTTTTGATTTTAATTCCCACAAATTGATATCATTTAGCATTTTAACATTTAAAAAGGACGACATATTGCAATTAAAATTAAGGGAACTAGAGCGGCAAAGCCAATAAACATTTGAGGAATTCATCCAAACTAGAGAGAAGAGAGAGACTGTAAATCATGAAAGACAAAGGAAGGGTCAGGGTGAGGTGCAAGTCCCCAAGGAAATCCAAATGGTTGAAAACTGGGTTTTCCATGCAGTAGAACCAAAGTTTAAATCTCATTAGGAATAGGTGGAGTGAAATTCATAGACCCTCTCCCATATTCTTTAGCAAACCTACCACATATATATGACAATGATTAAAGAAACATAATAAAGAAAGCGCACCAGTTTTAGAACGTCACTAGCAGCAGATGCTACAGTATGGGGACCTGTCTTCTTCATTGATGCTGAATCACCATGACAGCGAAGGTCTACTAAAAGGAACTGTCAATGCAAACAAAAAGAAAAAAACAGGATTCAGATTTTTGTAAATCCAAATTATTGGACCCCTACTGTCAAAACTTAGGATATCCAAAAAATAAAATATTACCTAATCAGAGTCAAATAATTTGATCCAAACTTATCACACAACAATAAACCAGAAAGTGTTGCATCCTCCATTTTAAACAAAATCTTTTTAACAAAGTTTTAAATTAGTGACTATAACTGGTTTGTTGACAGTGCAGGTATTTCCATGCTATCAGAGGACTAAAACTAATTCCATATGAATAATACCTGCTAATAACGATAAATATTAACATGTCAAATAGTACCATACACAACTCAGCATAAAAATTTAAAGTAAAATACCTGCCATGTAGGAAACTCTAGAGCCAATCTCCTAGCAAAACTTCCTGCAATATCACTCTTTCAGCAGCAAATTATGAAAGTAGCTAAGAATGTATTCTTTCTCGATATATTTGACTGCGAACCAAAAATACTTCTTCGCAAATATAACATATCTAACTTAAATATCAGAAACCACATGAAAACTACAACAAAAAGAAAAAATGCAAGAAAAGAAAAATAAAGATTTAGCTTCATATAATAAGAAAGCAAAGAGTAAGTGACTCGTTTATTGTTCGATTAACACACTACAGATATTTCTCCTTACCACATAAGGATACCAGCATTTAACTACCCAATGTATAAATACATCTCAATTGGCTTAGACTTCCACTCTTCCACCCAACAAGGCTTCTTGTGAAATTAAAGGTTGAATAAGTTAAATTTAGTTTATTTATATATCAAGAAAACTTGAAAAGTCTCAGAGAGAAAATAATCAACCAAGGACCAACTCTCTAATAGGCTGAATGTCCACCAACAAAGAAATCCTACAAATTGCCCTTATAGACATAACCCACAAGAAATTCCAGAAAAAGCTTAAACTTCTTATGTTTTAGGGAACTTAATTTTTCTCATTTTAGTCTCTATAATTTCATTCAACTCAACATTAGATTTTCATGCAATACTACAATATATTTCTGATGAATGGCTGCACTAGTAACGAAAATAGACATATGTTCGCCTATCAGTTATATTCATCAGCAAGAGAAACAGTACTGAAACCAAGAATATGGAATCATACGTATTGAATTGGAAATATAAGAAACAAAATGGGTTTATGTAGAAAGTACAAATAGATGAACTTAAAAGTGTATCTAAGCCCATTTCTCAAAAAGTTACATGAAACAAAATGATAGGGATTATATCCCTTTTCATTGAAATTATCCAAGTCAAACTTATACACTTGCACATACTAATTCATAATGTCATTTCACCTGAACAAAAAAGGGCTTTGAAATTATCAGTCACGTAGTAACTAATAGCCATAAATATCCAGATCTCCAGCCTAGCTACTCTAAATTTACTTTTCAGTTCTGGGAGCATGTAAAACTGAAAAATGATTTGATCAAGGAAGACCACATTGTTGCCAAATCATAACCATGCACAATACATAAAACAATTCAGGCCATGCATAAAATTTATATTACCAAAGGCTTGCAAAAAAAAAATGTACACAGAATCACCCACCCCAGTTTTTCCTGCATCCTAGGATCCCATGCAGAAAAACGGCTGTAGGCGGATCAGGTAAAGATCTGTCCATAACTGAACTCCATCTCACCTGTATAGGAAATTATGCCGGCATATTAGTCTCTTATAGCTTTACACAACTTCATATCAATGAGATTCATTAACTTATGAAAATACACGAGGGTTGCAGCAATCAATCCAATGTTATATTACAAACTTTTGTCTAAATATCCTCATATAGTTTCAAATCAATTTTGTGAGGAAGCAATCAATGGATTTGTATGGTCAACAACTTTTTGTTCCATATCGGTGCTTAATACATTAAGGGTGTGTTTGTCTTATCATAATATTAGGGCTTAAGCCATAAATTTAGCCATGGAATTTATTGGAATAAGTTAAAATGAGCTTATTATGATAGAAACATAAAGAAGTTTATGGGAGTCAAACTAGATGCCCAAAAGCCATAAACTCTTCCAGACATCCCTTAAGCCAACCCCACCTTGTGGGAAAAGGCTTAGTAGTGATTGTTGTTATTAGATTTAATATGATTCACTTCTAAATGAGGTAAAATCCAACAAAAAGTAAGAACCGCTTTCAAGAACTGGATGACTTGAGTTCATAACTTTGGCTTTTTGAAAATAGACAGTTTAGTTTCGGCAAAATTATGTTTCCTATTGAAAAAAATAATCTTTTGCATAACAAGTAAGCTTATATAATACATGTCTGACACTCTGCCATAAATCAGCCCAACTAAAAACACGAAGTAACTTAAAGGCCAATGTGAGAGTATCTTGCATTGTCAGTAAAGAACAACTAAACAAGATTTGAATTTAAAAATGAACACAATCACTCTTTCACGCACATAAATATTCTAATGGATTGAATGGAAGACTCTGAATCTAGAAAGTAAAAAGGTTAATTCTTACAAGTTTGAATCTGAAAACTAAATCCCGTTAGATGAAATGGCGAGGCAATAAATAATACTTACAAGTTCCCCCTGAATCAAATCATATGCCTGCAGACAAGGACGCACAAAAATCTCAGTTATAATAAACAGGGATAAATTAGGTAACACTTCTTTATAGAGGAAAGCATTAGATGCATTTTGCAATTAGAATTTAGAACTTGTCTCTATTTTTTATTATCTGTTCACTAAACGCACTAAACAAACTTCATAGTTGACTGACTTTGCAACTAAGAAAATACAACAAACGTCTCTACTCTTTTTAGAGTGCCAAGTGTAAACACACGATGGAAAAAAATTAATTAACCAAAAAAACACATGAAATGAGCATTCAGATTACCAAGATGCTAGAGGAGGTGGCCACCTCCCCCTTTTCTCCAACAGTGTTGCCCCACTAATGCCATTGCTATGGTCTGGCCTTTAACTGCCCGCCTAGAGTGGCAAAGAGCTAACCGAGAAACGTTGAATTTGTCATTCTACACAAAAAAAATAACCCATACAGAACGTGAGAGTACGCCGTCTCAACGACTCAACGCAATGAACGTACCACGGTACAGACAGTTAACAATTGCACAACTAAATACAAAGCTCAAACGGCAACATTAGCATCAACGTATTTGCTTCTAAGTTCATACAAGTTCCAATCAAATTCAGCAGTAAAAGAGCGACTGCGCCGCTCAAGCATTGAAAGATTCGAAGCCTAAGTGCGATTATGACATATGACGTATGCTAAATTTGCAACGCATTGAAATTATCGAAGAAACTATGAAGCCAAGAAATGCACCTCAGAGAGACGAAGAACTGGAGATGTGAGGCAATTCCTCAATGCAGGTGAGACGAATTTCGTCTTCCGGTCCGACGACTTAACTGCCGCCACCGCCGCGGCGGTACAGCAGGGCGATGACTGAGAGAAAAGAGGCATCTAAAGAGAATGGCAAATACAGAAATGCAGATCGGAGAAAGAGTGGAAGAAGAAAGAAAGGAGCGGAGGTAGACAGCGCACAATGTTGTGGCGCCTTGGCGGAGAAAGAAAGAAAGAGAGAGGGGCGCCAATATCTCTCTTTCTCTCTCACGGTCGGTTACCAAAAAAAGGAAAAAATAAATGCGCGATTACTTTATTTAAAGAATTATTAAAAAAATATTCAAGATTTCATATTTCCTATCTTTAATTATTATTCTTACATCTTACTTGTTTATTTATGATTAATGGAAAATAACAAACGACAGGTTTGATTGCAGGTTCAACACAGTCTCGCCCATATCTGTTTTCACAAAATGTAAGATTTATCTGTGAATTTTGGTACTGTAGAAAAGAAAATTAAACAACTTTGTAATAAGCATTAGCCAATCAAAGATGAAAATGTTGCAAGCTATTACGAAAGACACTATCATCACTCACGTTATTTGTCTTCTGCCATTGATCACCTCCAGACGATAAAAACTGCAACCTTTGCTAAAGGGAAAAGGTTTTCCCTTCCATTCTGAAAACATTTTCAAATGTTTAATTTAATCTCAAAAGACATCGAAAAATAAAGAACAACAGAATCTGTGTAATGCACCTAAATGCCATATCACCCCAACGGATGAGGGGTCCTTGGTAGACAAATCATCAATAACAAACTGCAGATCTTTGCTGGTAGAATTGGTGAATTTTTTGAAGAACTCAAGAATTTCCTGCATAATATAGTGAACCCTAAAATAAAACTAATGACTTATCTTGTCTTAACTACTACAATTGATTTCTGATGTAAATATGTAAGTTACCTTACGACCCACAAAGGGTTGGGGAAAGACAAGATCCTCGTACACACAATTCTCTGCGATAAGGTACTCAACAGAATCCACGTCATGCGCGTTGATTCCTCCATAGAAATTCCTCACCACAGCTGAAGCTGAATCAACACCGTTATCATCATCATCATCATCATCACTTCCATCAATTGCTACAGTAACGGATTGCTTCTCGCCACTTCCATCAATTGCTCCCCATTTTCTTCTTCTTCTTCTTCTTTTGCTTCCATTTTTTTCTGGAACAGCAAACGGGGCGTCAACTATGTTCAAAAGCTTCAAGCTTTTAACGATTTTGATGGAGGAATATGGAGAAGATAGAGACAAAGGTGAAACTGAGTTAGAAAACAACCAAGTGGGAGTGGAATTTGAAGTGATGATAAACATTTTCCAGAGACACTTCACTCTACAATACAAGCACAATCAATCGCTCTTCTTCACACTTTCTCCATTTTTTTTCTATTAACTGACATAACACGAACACCAACTACCACTGATTATGCAGAGAGGTCATCTGATACAGCAAACCTTTCATGTCTTTTTTTGCTTCGGTTTGGGTCAATCCATGTACATAAAAAAAAAGCCCAACCCATTGGCCCAAAAGTAAAAAAGCCTGTGAAAATAAAAGGTGGTGTCTTTTTTTGGATGAAAAACAAAGCAAAGAAGAGGAAGAAATGGATAAATCTCAGAAGAAATTAGTATATTAATGGAGTTCCAATACATTTACTATAATAGAATAAAAGCACACCACACTCTTCCACAGCCTATAAAACACAGCCAATAAACAGAGTTCGTGGCTTATCTGGTACACAGAACAAATCCCACCCACTATACTAAATCAAAAATCTTTGATTAAACAAATCTCTCCCACAACAAATAGTTACACTAATCTCTACTGGGACCCTCCAAAGTGTGATCTTTTCTTGCTAATTCATCTCCATAAGCTATAGTCTAGGTACTTCCAAATGATCCATGGAGGAAAGAACAAAAAGAAAAAGGAAGCAATGGCATGTTCGCATGTTCCTCCACGCCTCTTATTTTCAAAACCTAGGACTGGTCAAATGCAGAGAGACATGGCGTCAGTGTCACCGTTCTTGTCACCTCACCTTAATTAATTCATTAGTCATAATGTAACGAAACGTAACGTAACCACAATAAACTAATAGCAATACTGGTATATGGTATATGTGGTGTATTCGTATTCTTCTTCACTGTTGGTATACCGTGTGAATGTACGTATGTATAATGTATATGTATGTATGTATATGTGTATCTAAGGATCCCAGAGAGAATCATTCTGCATATGCTCCCACTCGTTGTCTTCAAAGGCATAACCATTTGCGAACATCATGGATTGATCGTGCATCATGAAAGTGTCCGGCATTTGCATCCACGTCTGAGGCGAGTCCATGGGGGAGTCATTGATGGCCTGAATCTGAGTGGGGGAGAGTCTCACCGTCAGCGGCGCCGCCGTGGGGGAAATGCCTCCTCCGGTCTCCGGCGGGGCGGGGTTGGTCCGGAGCCGCAGGGCCGCCTCGTGCGCCGCCATGCGTATGTGGTCGGCATTGTTGCTGACGGGGCGCGGCAGCGTGCTTGCGAGCTCGGGGAAGTTCAGTCTGGCGTCGCGGCCACGGAAATGCAACGCCGCCACGTCGTAGGCGGCGGCGGCCATCTCCAGCGTCTCGAAACTGCCGAGCCAAATCCGGGTCTTGGTTCCGGGCTCGCGGATTTCGGAGACCCACTTGCCCCATTTTCTCTTGCGCACTCCTCTGTACGCAGAAGACGCAGCGCCAACATGGGTTGAACTCGAAGACGGCATGTCCATGCAAAATCAGCGTCCAAGCTTTGAAATTTGAGTAACGTTATACACTTGAATTATAAAATGTCTTTTGCAGTGTTGTGAATTGTAATAGCTAACGTTGTTGTTGTTGCTGTTGATGTTGTAGCGGTAGTGATGTGCGGAACATTGTCGTTGGTATTTATAGATGTGGATGCGAAACGTGGGAGCATCAGCAACATCTTGATTTTGGTGACCTTCCTCGTAGGTGCTTCCTTTGCCCTTTGTTTTCCAACAAGTTTTCCAACAAAATCTATGTCTATGTTTTTTTTTTTTTATTGTTGTTGTTATTTTTATTTTGGTTTTGATTGGGTGATATTTTTGCTTTATGAACAATAATGTTTTTTTGTAAGTGTTGGTGATGTTGTAGTTATTAAATATTGAAGATTTTTTGTGAGTATTTGTTTTTGTTAAGATTGGGAAGTGAAGAGTTATGGAGGTGGTGCCATGTGTTTGTGCAAACTTTTTGAGGTTGAAAATTTGGGGATTAGATTAAGTGAAAAAGAGTGACTGTTTAGGACGCGTTTTGAAAACTTAGGTGGCAATGGTTTTTCCAATCAGAATTCCAAATTCGTAGAATCTAATATAAGGTTTTGGATATGTTAGATCAGCATGGGCATGTACATGTTTATTTAAATGTTTTGTTTTGTATTTTTTTTTGATAATGAGGTTTTAGGTTATTCAGGAGTGTCTGTAGCGGATAAAAACTTTATAATTCACATACATCGAGTTTAATTAGTTGGATGATAACTACTTTTGTTTAGATGTGTCAGATTGATATCCGATTTTAAAAATGTATCAATATAGTCTTAATTTTTGAAATAATATCTTAATCAAGTTTCTTTCAGACAAAAATTATTAAAGTTATTAACTTAATTCATGATTTTTACCACTAAATTTAATACAAATATTAATACTTAATTTTATAAGTCATTTTAAATATCAATACCGTTAACGGTGTTAATATTTTTTATTGAAAATGACCTAATTGAGACATCTTGTCACTCGATTGACACATTTTTAAAAATGATTGTCAAATTGATACATCTAAATAAAAGTGAATATCATCCTATTAATTAAATTTATTAAACTCATAAATTGTTATTGTTTTACTGTCCTTATTAGTTAAGGTTTTGTTTGGCTATTTTTCTCACATATTTAAATTATATTTCATTTCGTTGACATCAATGTTTTTCTTTGTCAATAATATGTCATAATTGTTTGTCTTTCTAATATTGATGGAGAGATTTTATGACAAACATTAACTAAGAACATTTTTTTTTGTCAATGTCACATTGTAATTTTTTCCGGTCAACACTAATAAAGAGTTGACAAAAAAAAAATATAGTTTAACATATTAATTTTGTGAATATAGTCTTAATTGATGTCGGCTTAAATAATGAGATATACGTCAATTAAAAATAATCTTCCCTAATATAAATAAAAAAAATCAATTTATTTAAAAAAATCTGAATGAACTTTTATTAAAGATTAACATCAATCAAAATCAACTAAAAGAATCCCCAATATCAATATTCTTGAATTTTTAATTATTGCTTTTATTTTACAACAATTAACATTGTTTATTTAAATTAGAAATAAAAATGCAACAAATCTAAATTGTTTTATATGTACAAAATATTTCAAAAATAATAAGATGAATTAAATTAATATGCTAAATATTTTACAAAATATAAAGTACTCTTCCAGATCCATTGAAGATATCCTAAAAGTCATTTAAGTGATAAAACATGCAACAAACAAACATAATAAAATAAATAAATTGCCATTTGTTTATAACAATATAAAAGTTCTCAACACAGTCTGTATTTCCCTTGAGATAAGTGATTCCTAAAAGAACCAAACAGAAAATATATATATTTTTTAAAAGAGAAAAAGAATATACCACTCATACAACTTGATTGTTTTAAAGAAAAAAAAAACAGATAGTACTGAATTCAGATTTCACAATAAGAATAATTAAACAATGAATTTATATGAGAAATTTTGGTTGGTATTTAAGAAAAAAAAAATCTATTTCCCTCACTTTTTCTTTTTCCAAATACAAATTTTGAGCTTAAGGTTAAATATGTTTTTGATACTTAAGTTTAGTGAATTTTAGAATTAGTACCTCTTCGAAATTTTATGTCAATTTAGTCATTCATCTTTAGAAATGCGTGGATTTAATCCCTCTTACCAGAATTTCTTAAGTTTATTTGACATTTTAAACATATTTTATGATAAGATTTGAGTTAACATTAAAGCTAAAATGTGTCAAACGATATAAACAATTCAAAAACTATCATGAAATGCGTTTGAAACATCAGATAAACTTAACAAAATTTAGATAAAATAACTAAATTCACACATTTTTAAATATGAAAAACTAAATTAGTCAAAAGTTTTAAAGAGATACTAATTTTCATTAAATCGACACTTCATATATTATAAAAACAAAAAATCAAATGCAAGTTTTAGTTCATAAATAATGTTACAAATAAATGACCATAGAATCAAAATTGTATAAATGAGAATGATCGTGGATGAAAAGGTGGAAGTTACTATTTTGTACCTTTTTTTTTTTTTTTATTTATATGGCGTGCTTTTATTGCTTGGCAGCTAGACAATAACACGCATTCTCATATTAAACACCACTCTTAATGTCTAAATTGACCTAGTATAATCTACTATTTTAGACAACCTCATTTCATGTTTTTTTTTATTATTAAACTAACTTTTTATCCCTAAACTTCACCTAATCAGGGTTTGCTAAAGATTAGGTCAAGATGAATGGAGTCTTAAAAAAAGGGTTAAATTTTGATGTTATTCGTGGTTAAATTATTTTTGTTTTTAAAATAATAATAATAATAAAGTAAAATATGAATAAATGTTGGTCATCATCATCATAAAAAGGATGGGTTCTACCCAATATGTATCCCACGTGAAACCAGGAAAACTAAAAGAAAACACTCATGGCCATAGAATAGGATGCACGTAGGGACAAGGACTTTAAAAAAAATAAAATAACTATTAATTTTATAATAATGATAATTATTTTTTAATACATAACTCATTCAAAGTCCAAATGACCATTATAACAACCAAACACTTTCCCTTCTACTGGATAGGGACTTCTTCACTTTTGGATTCGGTTGAGTTTGGATAATAAATGGAATAACAATGATATTTTGACTACTAAATTTTGACAACTTTCTCTTATAATATGATGTGTTATTTTTTGAGTGATTTTAAAATATTGAAAATGAGAAAATAAAATAAAAAACTACTTAAAAGATGTCACATAAAATTGTAAGAGAAAGTTGTCAAAATTTAATAGTCAAAAAAATATTTTCTTAAATGGAAATGGGTAAGTGAAAAAAAAAAATAAAGGAAAGAGAAAGAAGTTGAAGGTAGAAGAGTCTTTGAATTAAGGAAAGAAATAAAAAAGATAAAAAGAAAAAAAAATGAAGAAAAAGTTAAGAGTGATTTGATTATGTATGATATAATAAAAAATGTAATTGATATATGGCTTAAATACCTTTTTCATCCATTTTTCTAGTGTTTGTTGCGAATGGTCCTTTAAAATGATCCTCATTTTTACCGAATGTTTAAAATGGTCATCATTTTCGCAATTCGTGTTTTATTTGGTCATTTTCTGTGACGCCGTTTAAATCAGTAATGGAACACTGTACAGGTGGCACTGTTTGTATTAAGTTGCATTGGGGTGTACTATGTGTACTTACAAATGGCTAATTAACGTTAACTTTTCAATCTGGGAAAAATTTTGCAATTCGGGCTTGAGTTGGATTGCAGTCGCACTCTTCATCGTTGGAGGCGATTTCTTCATCTTCGTCTTTTTTGATCTCGTATTTGTAAAGAAAGCAGCTAATACTTGTCATTTCGTTGTTGGATTGGAGTCGCGCTCTTCATTTCAAATTTCCAATTAATCATCATCAACGAGGTAAGTGGATTTAGGGTTTTTTGGGTTGTATTTGCTCGTGGATTAAGGTTTTCGTAATTCTATTTTGAGGTTTGTTTGTGCTTTGATTGTTGTGATATTCTGCATGGTTTCTAAATTACCACACTTGTACAGTACACGTAACACACCCCAATGCAACGTAATACAAACAGTGTCACCTGTACAGTGCTCCGTTACTGATTTAAACGACATCACAAAATAAAACACGAATTACGAAAATGAGAACCATTTTAACATTCTGTCAAAATGAGGACCATATGCAACAAACACTACGAAAATAAAGACGAAAAAGGTATTTAAGTCTTGATATATTTATAAAACAATTATCTCACTCATATATTAAAATACATTGGGTTGAATATTGGTGAAATTATATTCTATTACACATAATCATATTTTACATTTTTCAATTCTTCGTTCTTCTTTTTTCAAATATAAACAATAGCTAAACACTGCTTACATGTTTTATTCATGCAATGATGGTTAATTTTAAAAATTTATAAATGTCTTGAATATCTTAGAAATTAAAATGCAAACTTAAGTATAGAGTATACTTTGCATGTATGTATATTTTGTTAATATTATTAATCCCAAGACATTTTATGAGTGTAGCGTTTCAAAGTACTAAAGATGTAGGTGTAATTAAGATGGACAAGAAAGAAGTATTCTTGTACGTCTCTTGTTTCAATTTAATAATTAATATATATATATATATAATAAAATAAAAAATTATTGAAGATATCATACGACTTGCAAATAAAAATAATTTAGAGTATATAAATAAATAAAAATTTTATCTCATAAATCAATTTTATAGTGTTAAATTTAATTCAAATTTCATCTTTTTATATGGTATAAAAATTCTATTATGTGTAAAACCAATATATATATATATATATATATATATATATATATATTAAATAACACTATAACTATAACATTGAGAAAATATATATAAACTTATCAGTAGTATCAAAGTCGATGGTTCAAGGTGAGATTGATCGAATATTACACATGATGGTGATCAAATAATACGACAATACTTTCATTCATGTAGTGAAATTGAAATTATTTCAAAATATAACAGAAACAATCCTTTCATAAATTTTCAATTTTATCAATTCACTATTGTCACCTACTTCAATAAGCAACTGTTTTAATGTGATTTTATCAATTTTTTAAAATATTTGTAATAAGTTTCAATTAATTATTGCAACCAGCTTTTCCTTTTCCAGCAAACTCATCAACATCTTTTTATATCCAAACTTGTCCATAAACTAAACAAGAAAATGTGAAAATATCTTACATGAAATTGATTATGGTATAGCATTGGTGTTATCCATTAAGGATTGTCTGAACACACGTAACTAAAATTCACATACGTTAATGTGAAGCATTGTTGTGAGAAAGAAGCGCGTTAGATTTTGTGGCTCCTTGTCCATACAAAGTGGAGGGAGCATGCACACACTCTCTTCCACGCATTTACATATGTATCAATTTTATTTGAAAAAGAAAAAAAACACAACACCTAACCTCAAAATAACCTAAGAAAGTACTTTCAATAATTAATAATGTGTGCTTCAAATGATGAACACAACTAAAATAGCCTATGTTGTTGGTTTCTAATAGTGTCAACTTTTAAGATTGTGGATACTATGATAGAAGTGAAACCAAAGTGAATAAATCCACTCAATTTAGTGGACTACAACAAATTACCATGTTCCGTTATGCCAGTGCATGCGCTTAACTCATCGTATAATTTATAAATATCAAAATTTCAGTCCAAATGTATATTTCATATACAATTATGTTATTGATAAAAAAAAATGTTTGCTTAATTTATCATGAATAATATTCATGTCAGAATTTAATAAATAATAATAGAGACTCCTTTTCCTAATTACGTCTTATCACATAATGCTTATAGATTTTACGGATAATCTGATCTAACCCGACTTGACCCACCACGGATTGGTCACTTAGTGAGTCAATCTAACTCGACTTACTTATTAGCGAGTCAAAACAATTCAAACCCGACCCGACCCACCACGATTTGGTGGGTTAAACGGGTTGGCTCACTGACTCACTTAATTAAAAAAAAATACAATTTTTTCTTCAATCTAAAAAAACTAGATTATAATTCTGATTAAAATCTAAATAAACTTCAATCAAATCCAAATGTAATCCAAAAAGATGTTAAATTCCAACTACAAACTAAAATCACAAGTATACCAATGTGTTGGCTAAAAACAGAACATAATCCGACCCAAATACTTATGTGACCTTTTATTTCTGGTTTGTGAGTCAATCTGGGTCACCATGGATTCAACTCGGACGAGTCAGGTTCTAAGTGGATCAAGTCAAAAATTAACCTATATTAAAATTTGTAAGAAAATTTTAACCCAATCCAATCATAACCCATGGTCGGCCAGATTGACTTACGGATTCCAATCTATTTTAACGGCTCTACATTTTTTTTTGTTTTTATATTGATTAAAGACTTCTTGTAGTTAGTGACAAAAAATATTTGGCATGGAAGTAATAAGTGTATAAATTACTGTAACTATTAATTATATATTTCACAATTAACTGTAATTTTTGTTAGTTGTTACGATAATAGAGATGCTAACAATTGAATTACTCGCTCGGCACGTTTTTTAAACGCTTCATAAGGTTCTTTATGGAAACCAAAAGAATTTCTTATGACTAATAAATATTTTGATTTTTTTTTTTTAGAAAACGTAGCAGATAAAAAAGACAGAGAAAATAAATATTAACGGTGGACATAAATGGTTTACTTTGAAAGGCTAAACTGCAAAAAATAATAATAGTAAAGAGACAAAAAAGGAAGAAAACCAACAAATTTGATAAGTAAATCATTAATTATACCAAAATTTTATTTTTATGTAAATGAATCTTCCAAAAATCATCTCACCATATAAGTTATTGTAAAATAAATTCAAAAGTTTGTTTGTAGTAAGTATCAAATACAAAAAAAAAAAGTATACGAACTTAAATTAATTTGTAAGGATACAAACAGCATACACCTCACTTACATTTCGAAAAATTTGAAATACGAAACCATTATTGCTCGTCCACTTTGTGAGAACAAATAAACTATCACTAGTGGTGACGCTTCTTAGCCCATTGCAAATAATTTTTGTGTGTGTCTATTTTCGTGTTTTTTTGTTAATATTGGAATGCTCTTCTTTTAACATAAAAACAAATTAGTACTAATGAGTGTTTAAATAATGATTGTAAATAATTGGTTATCAAAATTAATTTTCATTTTTGTCCACTTCTTTAAATGATTTTATATAAATATGTAAAATGTGTTGGTAAATTATTATATACCATGAGCAATGATTATATATACTCAATCCAAAATGCACATACTTAGTCCAAATAAATCCAAATGTACTGGATGTAAATTGTGAAAATATTCAGAATTAACTATATTTCAAATGATATTACTTGATCAAAGTTCTATAGGACAATTTCATATTATATAAATAAAGTGCAAATCTCACCTTATAAGTCGATTTTGTGAGATTAAATTAGGTTTAAACTTCACTTCTAACATGGTATCAGAGCCTGGTTAAAAAGTATATCCTAGTGAGTTTTCTTGGACATTCTGTTCTACCCGCTATCGGGCCGCTCTGCCCATTAATTTATAGTCCCACGCACAAGATATATAGACACTGGCATGAGAGGGTGTGTTGGAAGACCCACATTGACTAGAGATAAGATAATTTCATAGGATATAAATGAGGTGCAAATGTCACTTTACAAGTTGATTTTATAGGATTGAGTTAGACTTAAAGTCCTATGTTTAAAATATTTACATCTACTGATCCAAAAAGCTATAAACAAATCCATACACTATTATTATACTATACAATATTCTATACGGCTTGAATGTTAAGAATTTTTTTTTACGAGTGAATCTCCTTTTTGTTTCTCTTTAAAATTCATTTTTTCCATGAGAGATATCGTTTTGATTCTTAAAAACTTTATACTGCCCCTCGAAAATACTTTGTCCAAATTCAATAAAAACAGCGAGAATTAATAAATAGAAATATTATACATTACAATTCATAATCAAAGTAAGTCAAACTAACATAAATTAATCAGTCTTAATTGACATTTCATAAAAATGTTCAGAAGCAGTTAATATTTAGCGACTTAAATATTTTTTTCGTCCTCATTTTTGTAGTGTTTGTTGCGGATGGTTCTCATTTTGACATAATGTTTAAAATGGTCCTCATTTTCACTGAATGTTTAAAATGGTTCTCATTTTCGCAATTCGTGTTTTATTTGGTCATCTTTTGTGACGCCGTTTAAATCAGTAACAGAACACTGTATAGGTGACACTTTTTGGTATTATGTTGTATTGGGGTGTGTTACGTGTACTGTACAGTATTCCGTTACTATTTAAACAGCGTCACAGAAGATGACCAAATAAAACACGAATTCCGAAAATGAGGATCATTTTAAACATTCGATAAAAATGAGAATCATTTTAAACATTCTGTCAAAATGAGGACCATCCGCAACAAACACTACGAAAATGAGGACGAAAAAAGTATTTAAGCCAACAAAAATTAAGTGGATATTTATATCTTTAATAAATGTATAATTAGACAAAAGTAGTAGTTTATACATATGATTAGAAGTCCAGATTCTATATTGATTTGTTAGTGTTATCATCTGTTCTGTTGTACCTTCGAAATATATCGATATCGGTGTTTTTACTTTAAAGAACTTTTTAATAGATAAAACATAAAAAAAAATGTTCATCGATGTATTTAAAATGTACGACAAAAAAATTAGTACGTATAAATATAACAGAGAATCTAAATTTTATGATTAGTGGTATGTTTATGCATAAACAACCAAATGAATAGCAAGAAGAAGATGGTGGCTGCAACAAGAGTTTGGGAACAGCTGGATCATGCTAAGATTCACCATCTTCTTCAATAAATTAATACACACTTCATTTTCAGCACTATCCACACACATAAAAATCGTATACTATTCTTCTACATATACACTAACATCATATACGATCTCCGCGTTAAATTTCTTACCCTTTTTTTTTTTTCATTCCTAATTCTCTATTTAGTCAACTCAATAATTAATACACTTTGGATCCATATGTTTTAACCGGAAAGGACTTGTTTTTTTTTTTTAAGGGATTCGCCAATCTTATGTGTTGGATTCACTTTTTGTTTTTTATGTAAAACTTTTTATTCTTTTAAATCTAATTTAACGTGATATATGTATTCATTTATATACTTAATTTGGTTTTATCTTTAATTTATCATAAATTTATAACTCATTCTCTCACACTTATAATTTATACGGGATCATTCTAAAAGAAGTTTGTCGGAGAAATTCACCACTAATATAAATTATCAGTCAATGTATATGAAAGACTTTTAAAAAGTTATAAGTATAAAAAGTAAATAAATAACATTTTAACCATTATTTATATTCCTAACAATATAGTTAATTAGTACATCATAATATTGTTTTAAAATTTGAAGTGGATAAAGGAAGAATCTTAGGTTCCACCGACAGTGTTTGCTTTACGATTAACAATAGTAAATGATGAATTAACTTTAACCAAAGATTCTTAAACATTCCTTAATATTTTTCAAAATATTTTATAAACCTAAGGGAAAATTCCAGTGCCCCACCAGAAGTAACATCGGTTCTACATGGAATCTGGAATATTCAATTCAAAGCAAATATTTGCCTCACAATAAAGAAATAAAATAAATTCAACAAACCATATTATTATAATAATCTCACCTACATCATCCCAGAGTTTTTTCAAAATATTTTAGGATATAAAGCCATCGATTTCATCATCTATATCTTTGACAAATTTCTAGAGCACCTTCGTTTCTATAAATATAATACTCACAATGTATTGTTAAATGTGAATCGGAGCGAGTGTTTTTACATTGAAAAAACATTTGAGAACCGAAATCCATTTTGATTTTGCAATGAACAGATATGAAATATAAAAAAAAAAAAATGATAGCGGTTGAAACAAAATGTTTAAGAAATATTATTAAGATAAATTTTTGAAGTCATGTCTCAGATATCATGTTAGGAATGAACTTTAAACCTAATTAAACTTCACAAAATCACTTTGTAAGGTGAAATTTACACTCACTTATATATTATGAAATTGTTTTATCTTTAGTTGATGTGAAACTTCCGATCATGAACTTTTTTAAGAAAGAGAGATTAATACTTAAAAAATCGTTCACATTCCATACAATTTCACTTTAAAAGTTGTCATCAATCTTAACAATTTCATCCCTTTTATTAAAAATTCCATGACTATCCTTATGAAATAGTGGAAGAAATACGAATTTGGATTCTTTGCTGATTTTTTGTGTTATTTCTTTACTGTGCCTTCATAATACACTGATTACCACTAATTTTGACGTTTTAAAATATATTAAAAAGATATTTAAAATATTAATACAATATATTTTTAATGTTCAGCAGAGGACAACAGAAAAAAATCTAATAAAGAATCTAGATTCAAGAAATACATGTAGCCTTGATTTGATTAAAAAAAAATGAAGAAAGAGAGAAGAGAAGAAGATGAATGGAGAGAGGGAAACAGCTGCAATGCAACAGACATAAGTTAAGAAAATGAGGAACATTGACTAAGAATTAATGAGAGTGTGATTTGTTGTAATAAATGGAATGAAAAAAAGAAAAAGTGAGTAAAAGAGATAATATAAGTATTGACGAAATTTGATTGGGCAAAAGAAGGAGTCGACGGTGGTAATTGAGAGGATCTTGTGGGACCCAATGCTGGAAATGGCGGTGTTGGGATCAAACATTGTCTTCTTCTCTCAACTATTTGACTATTTGACCAGACACAGGCAATGCCCAAACTTTAATTTTTCATGAATGGTCAAATCTTCTTCTTTCTCTTTTTCCCGCTTCTTCCTCTTAATCACCACACAAACACCAACCTCGTATCCGTAAAGAATAATGATAGAATGACATCCCAAAGTTACCACTTTCATGACCACCTTACGTGGTAGCAGGAATTAGATTTAAATTATTAATTTTTTAATTGAAAAATTAAATTGGCATTAGGAAGCGTTATTTCCCGCACACACGCGTGTAGTCCAGTTGTCACATTTCCCACACAGCAGTCCGCGCATTTGTGTTTTCGTTTTTAAAAAATCCTCCACCGCTCCACCGCTCCATCGCTCCTCCATTTCTCATTTTTCTTTCTCCAAAGCGCCCGCACACACACAGAACCCTCTCCTTGCCTTCTTCCCGCACACACACCGCCCAAATAACCCTTCCCGAATCCCTCTCCCTCTCCCTCTCCCGCTCTGTCTCCACCAACCGTTCGAACCCCTCCTTGCGAGAAACCTTAACCCTCTCCCTCTCCCTCTCCCTCTCCGTCTCCACCAACAGTTCGAGGCAACTTTTTCTGCTGTCGTTGCTCAATCCCCGAACCCCTCCACACTCCCAATTTCATAACCTAACCTATACTTTTCCCAATGTCGACGCTCACCACCGCTGCTCCCACCGCTTATCCTCACCTGCCATTTTCTTGTTCACTCACTCACACACTGATCTTCATCAACACCTCAACCTCCCTTCACTCAAAAATTGGTGGACGTTCTTCAGCAGCAGCAACTTGCAACCCATACACAAGAAACATGTAACCCAGGACATAGGTTTTGGACAAATTAATTGCAAGGTATTTAAATAAATATACTATCCAACATGAATGGTGGGCCCCACTCTGTTCCCCCCTAGGAAGACAAACAATATTTCATTTCTTTCAATAAATTTGCACTTGATACTTGACAACAAAAATTGGTGGAAGTTCTTCAGCAGCAGCAGCTTGCAACCCATACACAAGAAACATGTAACCCAGGACATAGTTTTTGGACAAATTAATTGTAAGGTATTTAAATAAATATACTATCCAACATGAATGGTGGGCCCCACTCTGTTCTCCCCTAGGAAGACAAACAATATTTCATTTCTTTCAATAAATTTGCACTTGATACTTGACAACAAAAATTGGTGGAAGTTCTTCAGCAGCAGCAGCTTGCAACCCATACATAAGAAACATGTAACTCACGACATAGTTTTTGGACAAATTCATTGTAAGGTATTTAAATAAACAGTCACGACATAGTTTTTGGACACATTATCAGAGAGTCCTTCATACCTGTAAGAAAAAATATTAACTCCTTAAAGGGATAGTAAGATACCATAAGAGCTTTTGACGAAAACTTAGCCTAGTTTCGTTGTTTTAGAATCAAGTAATCATGCTCTGCATTACAAGGAAGTATATATCATAAAATTCTTCAAGAAAAAAGTGAAGAAAATTTGTGGAAAGAAAGGACCCAACGGTCATTGTTTTTACACGTTCCTCTCTGCGTAAAGACTCAACCAAAATCTACACAAGAACAATATATGAAGCAATTACCCAACAACAATCAAAAGTGAACCCCACACAATCCACCTCTTACTTAGAAGTTAGAAAACATAGAAAGTAATTGGTTTCATTCACATATACACAATTTGCAACTGCTGTGAACATCTGGCATGAAAGTTAAGATAAAAACATACCAGCCTTTCCAATATTGTTCAGTCTTTTCCAGCTCAGTCCGGTAAAGATAACTGCAACAAATCAGCTTCATACTAATCAAGCATAAAACTAAAAACAAAAGGATATGTAACCAGATGTTTAGAATGCATATAGGAACTGGTGAACAACATTATATTTTGAATTATTCTATCAATGTAATGAAAAGTTAAGAGAAGCATTACTACTCACCATTTCTTTGACTCATCATATTTTAATGTGGGAGGGATGGATACACGAGCAGAATCAATATTTCTTACAGACCCCGCCCTGACACTCCATTCAATCTGAACAGAAGCAATTTCAACTGACGTCAAATTCACCAGAATAAATGAAACAACAGTGAGCCTTCACTTAAACCTAGAGCTTCTGCAGGTTTTATAACATAGCCACATGATATGACATGGAAAAAAAATGCCTCCAAAGGAAAATCTCAATTGATGTTTTAGTACTGATGGTGCCATTGGCCGGTGAATGACAGAGGCAGATCAATTAAATTAAAAGTTTAAATACGATTTTGATCCCTCTATTTTGTTCAAGTTTCAATTTAAGTCCTCCCATTTTTAAATAGATATTTAGTCCCCCTCTTTTAAAAAAAAATCCACAATTGTAGACCAATCTTCAATTTTGTCTACACTTATTTTTTGTATTTCTTAATTTTAATTAGTTAAATATTTTTTTGGACCTTAAATGAATATGTTAGGTCTAGGATTCAATCGGACCATAATAAAAGAAATCAAACACAAACAAAATTGTGGACTGAACCAAAATTCTGGATTTCCTAAAATAGGACCAAATCTCAATTTTAAAATGGAAAACGGGAGAGGCTGAAAGTGAAGATTAAACAAAATAGGGGGGCCAAAATTATATTTAAGCCCAAAACAAAAATAAACCACTGGGCATGTACAAATATAATAATGTATGTTAGCAAACTTAAGCTATGGCTTATAACAATCGAAAGGTACTCATTCTATGTTTCCATACATTATTTTTTTTTTCACGTTCAAGACCTCCCTCGATTAAATACTTTTAGTGTTCTTGGTTCTTGGCTCCACGAACTTTGTGCACTAACAAATAATTTCTCGTGCCATGAAGCTTGTAAATTAGTGGGTCGGTTTAGAGGTTGATAATTTGCACCAGTGCCTCTTATTCAAAAACAATGATTACGTTATAACTTTGTTAGATATTTCAACAAAAAAAAATAAATCAGTTTTAAAAACCAATTTCAAGTGCATTTCTAACCAAAACTCAATATTCAAGAGGAATATGATAAACTGGGATTGGGATGACATTCAAAAATAATTTTTAAAGACTGCTTTAATAATGACAACAAAAAGAAAATAAAAAAGATCAAAATCAGAAACAGTAGACACAACAGATAACACAAAACTTGAAACACAAATGAAAGAAGGTATAGAGCAGGGCTCACAGCTTTTTCAATGCTTGAAAAATGTTGCATCCTGTTTGATAGAATTTTCTGCATATGAATGAGTGAAGCCATAGCTGTTCCCTGAAATTGTTGAGACAATCAACATTTTTGTTCCAATGACGAAAAAAGTAATCACAAAAGTAATGCGGCAACTAACTACAGAAGCCAACCTCTACAACATCCACGACAACCAACCCAGCCAAGGTGGACAATGATTTTCTTGCAGCAACATGCACAACAATTGATCCTCCCATGCTTTAATAATGAAACAAATTTAATAACCGATAATAACAATAATATACAACGAAGTTAAATGTAATTTATACAAGTGGAAAATTGGTCATGCTCAGTACACCAAACATATTCATAGGAATAAAATTCAGAAAAGAAAATAAGTGAAAAATAAAGACAAGTGGTGCAGACACAAACAAAAATAGAAAAAGAAACACAAATATCTGCAAGAGTAAATGCAGATGTGAAATTAAAGCGGTAATACATAACAGTTATACAGAATATCCTTGCAGCGGCTTATCAATCTCATACAAAGAAATCATAACATTTGTAGACATGCCACATTACAATTTTATAGCAGATGCATTATGCTAATGAGTTATGAAGCACAATACACAGTGATTGAAGGATGATAACTCTAGTCAGATGTAGTAAAGCTGTGGTGAAGAGGCAGGTAGCAAATATCAGGGAAAAATGCTTTGATCTTTGAGACTAATGGGTTTCATGTATCAAACGAAGTACATAAAGTTCTTCTTTTAGCAACTTAGTAGCATATGACTTGGTCTATTTAGAGCTTAAAAAGCTACTTCAGATTGAAGTTATAGCTGTTTCATAATCCTATGATTTTTTAAGCATAAAAATTACTTCAAGTTGAAGTTTCTTTTATAGAGTGTTCTTGGGTGTTTGGAGTTGAAATGAAGAAACAAAAGGAGAAGTAGAAACTGAAATGCCCTTAAAAGACTCTGAACTTATAAAAGGAAAAAATACTTCAAACTTATGAAAGGTTAACAATCATCATCTAACGAAGGCAGTGATAGAAGGATAATCACAGTTGACTTATATAGATATATTTAAATATATTTTCTGGCACATTTAAGCTGGAAAAGAATCCATATTACTTCTAGAGACTAACATGCTTAACCAAGATAAAAGTGTCAAAATCGGAACATTATTAATTGATGTCTTTGACAGTTGACTTCATGTATTAAAGCCTCTATAACAAAAATCCAAGAAAATTAATTTAAGAAACAAAATCACCTGTGACCAACAAGAATCATTGCTGGAGGAGAGTTGCCATATAATTCCTTTATAACAGCAAATACATCGTTGCACATAGTCTGCACAAGAAGATGATCACCTCTACAAGTACATGAGTGGTAAGATATCCAATTTAGTTCATTTACTACTTTTTACCTCAACAGATAAGTCAATATCATTTTCTGTTGATGATTTCCCATGGCCTCTCAAGTCCATAGCCACTACCCTAGCTTTCTCCTTAATTTTACTTGCTGAGACAGCAAACGAAAACCTGTGGAAATATAATGAGAAGACTTTCATCAGGTTGTAAAGTTATGGATAATTTCAAAATAAAATGTTAATAAATGACATGTTTCTGAATTAGCATGTTCTAACATCTAGAGACTTTTCCCCATTAGGTAAGATCAGCTAGAGAAATTGTGCTACACCATAAATTTGTTTCATAAATGGAAAGATAGAACATTATTTCAAAATCCCTCTAATGATTTGACCACAATTTTCTTCAGTCTCCCTCTACCTGCAACAATTTGACTCTATTCTATTTGATTCACCCTTCTTACTTACTCGTGCTCCAATGAAACTTCTCTAAACATGCCTAGACATTCTAAGACAAGACACTACCTTTTCTACTATGGATTCTATCCCTACTTTCTCCAATGATTGTACTAATAGTTCTATTCAGTCTTGTGTGCTCCCTCATTCGTAGGAACATTTTCAATTCTAAAGCATTAAGCTTACCTTATTGTTGCCTCTACCACCCAACACACTATCTCATAGTTTGCATTCAGGCCATCTAACTGTGCAGTAAAATTTTACTGTACGAAGAGAAACACTTATAAATATGATATACTTTATGTGCACACGCTTACATTTCCATATACTCCAATAAGAAAAGGAAAATAAAAAGGTAGGTTCCAACTTCACTAATAAGGTGAGGTTTGCACTCACTTACATGTTATAATTTGATCACATCTCTAGTAAATATAAGATCTCCAACACAACCGCTCACGCTGCGAATTGGATATCTCGTGCATAGAACTGGATGTTTGTAGGTAACTTGAGGCAGGTGGCATGATAGGTCCAAGTATACTTATTAGGATAGGTTCTTATACCATTTTAAAAAGTGTTGTTTAAGTCTAGAACAACCTTACACCCACTATAATTTGGCCATACATCTTATCAATGTGAATCTCCAACAGGTACCACGTCATAAACAACCTATACGTTAACGCTCAAACTAAAGCTTTTGAGGTAAATTATGACAAGATGTTATTTACAAAATTTTATTGACTTTAACTCCCCCAAGGTAAATGGTTCAAGAAATAATCCTTTATTGGTTGCTTCATTAGAAAAGGCTTCAAGTTTTGGTAAAGCTATATTACTAAAGACTAAGCTGAAAAACAATCATTAAAAATACCCTTCACAGTAGCCTAAAAGAACATACTAATTCCATCTAACATGAGAACTTCAATAACACCAAACTATGTACTCTTTCGAAAGTGAAATTAGTTCCACATGTAATAGACAACAGTCAGTCGTTTAAGTGAATGGATAAAACTAGGGATAAAGAACAATGAAGACAGTACATCACGTATAGACTTTCCCTCTTTAGTGTCAAAGCCTCAAAAACCACTGAAAATAACTGCTCCAAATTTAGAGCACAAACCCAAGAATTACCAAAATTTTCAAATAATGTACTCCAAATTCAGGCTAATAAATTTTAGTAGTTACTGAAAAGCTCCCAATGCAAAAGGTGAATGGGTGATTGATTATGAAATAGAAACATACTTAGTGCACATATTAGGAGAAATTATTAACATTCATTACCACAATTAACCATAAAATTCATTATGTAAGTGGCGGGCTTCCTTCTAAAACCTTATACACACACAAATACACATACACACACATATATATGCATGTGTCCAAGGTCACACATTTCTCCGCAATATTGATTTCTCAAGTTATTCTATCTAATTGTTACGATTCACAATCTTATGCAAACATGTTAAAATTAACTACAGGCATTGGACAAGCACAGATTAAACTCCCTTCATTGCTTAGCAGAAGCAAAGACACCACCAGCACATGGCCACATGCATCATGAAATTACACAACTATATTTCAATTTATGTATCAAAGTACAGAGCATTAGTCCATTGAGCGAGACTTAGACAATGTATTCTTAGAACAATGTGTGAACATTTAATTTTCCTACAATATCAAGAAATTTCAAATATTAACCAAAAAGTTAGCACACTCCACTACCAACGGTCTGAAGAGGAAATTTAGAGGTAGGCAACAGTAAATTCAACAATACTTCGTGGACCATTGATAGTAACTATAAATTAAGAGAAGCATCAATGAATAAGACACATTAGCACCAATCGTACCCGGAATAACCACCCCCGTGTAAACAGAATACAACGGGACCTTCAGTTCCTGCCGTGTAAATATGAAACACCTGAACAAATGGGAAAAAAACAACAGAGAAAAATTCATCTTATCGGATTACAGAAAGCGGTCACAGAATAGAGCATGATTTAGATTCGCAGACTAACATCGTTAGATGCGGGAATCGTAACATCGTCTTCTTTGTCAAAATACTGGGACCAATCTAGAGGCGCGTATTTTTCTGAAGAGCTCCTACAGTAAACAACAGTTAAAAGTTAAAACGGAAAGCGATGGTGAACACCGTCATTCACATGCAGATGCCAATAACGATTCCGTTGAGAAGTGAAGAAGTGAAAATAAGAAGATCGCCAGAAGCTTACTTAGTCGGTGGGCGTTGAGGAACGGAAGCGAAAGCAGAATCGGGTTGAGTTTGCTGTTGTGAATGCTCCTCCGTCGCATTTTCTGGAAGCGAAGCCATATGAGAAGAAGAAGAAGAAGAATCCATAGCTCTTCGTCTTCCTATGTCGATCTCCAATGTTCAATCACACTTTCGCAGAATCAGACCAGAACTGAATTGTAAATAAAAACTTAAATCTGAATTGAATAAATGTTTTCATAAAAAAAATCTAAAGAACAAGAAAGCAAAATACATTAACGAGAATTGGTCAGTGAATACACTCGATGAACAAGAAAGCGACACTGTTTCGTCGAATCGCAGTGCACTTTTTGTATGCAATATGATGCTTTAGTTCTTGGATGATTACGGGTTGTGATAAAAACTCTCCGATCGTATTAAAGAAATTAAAGAAAATGAATACAATATAATGAGTTCTAACACAACTCCAAACACTCTTTTGAACTTGTTAATTTTTAGTAGGCTTAAAGACCTTTTTCATCTTTATTTTTATAGTGTTTAATGTGGAATGGTCATCATATTTTACAGAATGTTTAAAATTATTTTCATTTTCGCAATTCATGTTTTGTTTAGTCTTTTTTTATGACGCCATTTAAATTAGTAAACAGAACCTTATACAGGTGGCACTAGTATTATGTTGTATTGGAGTGTGTTAACATTAACTTTTCAATTTGGGGAAAATTTTGCAATTAGGGTTTGAGTTGGATTGCAGTTGTGCTTTTTATTGTTGGAGGCGATTTCTTCGTCTTCGTCTTTCTTAAGCTCTTTATTTCAATAAGTGGGTTTAGAATTTTCTGGGTTATGTTTGCTTGTGGGTTAGGGTTATCGTAATTCTATTATGGGTTTGTTTGTGTTTGGATTATTGTGATGTTCTGCATGGTTTCTAAATTATCACACATGTATATTGTAACACACCTCAATGCAACGTAATACAAACATTTGTCACTTGTACAATGCTCCGTTACTGATTTAAACGGCGTCACAGAAAATGACCAAATAAAACACGAATTGCGAGAATGATGATCATTTTCAAAAAATGATGACCATTTTAAACATTCTGTTGTCAAAATGAGGATCATCCGCAACAAACACTTCCAAAATGAGAACGAAAAAGATATTTAAACATTTTTATTATAACTAAGATATTAAATTTGAATTATAAAAATCTAAAATTGAAAACACGGAAGAACGACCTAGAATCACCGTGGTGTTTTGTTTTTACCTTTTCTTCGGGAAGTGCAATAATGTATACTTTTGTTTCTTTATTTACACTTATTTAATATTATTCAAATTACACTTTTATTTTCAAAATATAAAATAGTTTAGGAATAAGGTTAAATATGTTTTTGATCCCTCAAGTTTCACTAAATTTTGGAATTAGTTTGTTTTCGGAACTTTATATCAATTTAGTCATACATATTTTGAAATGCGTGAATTTAGTCTTTTATATCAAATTTTGTTAAGTTTATTTGACTTTTTTAAAACGCATTTTATGATAATAATTGAGTTAACGTTGAAATGAAGATGTGTCAAACAATGTAAACAATTCAGATATTATCATGAAATGCGTTTGGAAAGTCAATAAACTTAACACAATTCAGTTAAAAGAATTAAATTCACGTATTTTTAAAAATAAATAACTAAATTAGTTAAAAGTTCTAAAAACTCATTTTAAATTTCAATTAAACCTAGGAAAAATTACATAAAAAAGTAAATATATTAGGTTTATTTAGGTGTAGAAAAAAATATTTGATGTACATGTATTATCTATATCTATATATTGAGCATTTCCTTCATATTTTTATTTTTAATTTTACATTTGAATACTGTTATTTAAAATTTAATTATAGTTTTAAATTGAAATAACTATGTTATCATTTTATTTTTTTAAATCATTATTTAAATTTAATTATCTATAATTAGAAAGTAGGACACACACACACGTGTGTTTCCACTGATTTCCCCTGGTAAAAAAAAAAAATACATCTGACCATATATGCCTAGTAATTTTACGCATTAAGGTCACTTTATCATAAATTTCTCTAGTGTCAGATTTTTTCTCATCTCAGTGCCTATGGTGAAAAGGTGAATGAAGATTTACACTGTTTAATTTTTTATTTCTTATAACATTTTAGTGTGTTTGTGTACTTTAGGGTTTGATTAAGATAAACGTATTACCAAACTCTTAAAGTCCATTAAATTCACGAGTTTAAGTTGTAAGTAGGATTAAATTAAAAAATAAAATAAAAATTTGGTTCCAGCTGAAATCAGGATTGAACATTTGACTTATGTGATAGTAAGTTTGGTTGGCTCGTCAAGTGTATTAAAATAATTTAAAAAGAAACACCTTAATGCAACTTTACCACAGTTTAACATGACAAAAACACATGGCTGATGAGGAAAAATGCATAATTTATAGGCTTATGTTTTTAAAACATAACGAACTAAACATGGGTGAGGAAAATATACACAATTTATAGGTTGATGTTTTTTATTCCATTTTTTTTCTTTCAAAATTAAAATTCTCAATCAATTAACGATTTTTTTTCTCAGATACAGTCCCTTTTATTTAAAAAGGAATATATATATTCTTGTTGTTTGTATTTTATGTTTTTGTTAGTTATAATCGTACATAGGATATCACACATATAATATAAATAACAAGACAAATTTATCCTATATAATTCGGTACAAATATCAATATACAAGCTAGTTTTTGTGTAATTGTGTTATATTTAAAATTTACTCCTTAATATAATATTAGATTTATTGGTTAAAGTCTATCCTAACTAGATTTATTTGTTAAAAATATCATATTATTATTCTATTACTCATCAATATTTAGTTCGATATATATATATATATATATATATATATATATATATATATATATATATATATATATATATATATATATATATATGATATTTAATATTTAAAATTACTTTACAAATAATATTTTATATGTATATATTGTCATATGTTATGTGTGTTATATGATGATTTATTTGTCTTAATTATTGTAGTAATTTGAATTTGGTTATATTATGTTAACGTCTTTTATAAATTTAAAAACTTTTAATTAAGTTTCTAACAAATTTAAAAACTTTCAATTAAATTCATGATAAATTTAGAAATTTTCAATAGAGTATCCAATAAATTTAGAAACCTTTAATTAAGTCCATGATAAATTTAAAAAATTTCAATTAAGTTTTATGTAAATTTATAAACTTTAAACAAACTCTCACCTAAATTTAGAAACTTTTAATTAAATTCCTTATAAATCCAGAAACTTTCAATTAGGTCCAGATAATTTTAGAAACTTCCAACTATGTTCCAAATCAAATTAGAAACTTCGAATTAGATTCCAGCTAAATTTAGAAACTTAAAAATTAGGTCTCTGATAAATTTATAAACTTTGCAATTAGGTCTATGGTAAATTTAGAAACTTTGTAATTAAAGGTCACTTATAAATTAAAAAACTTTGCAATTACGTGTCCTGGATAAATTTAGAAACTTTTCAACTAGGTCTCTGATAAATTTAAAAACTTTGTAATTAGGTCCTTCATAAAAAATTTGCAATTAGGTCTTTGATAAATTTAAAAACATTGCAATTATGTCCTTATACATTTTAAAACTTTGCAACTAGGTCTCTAATAAATTCAATTACTTTGTAATTAGGTCTTTGATAAATTTTAAAACTTTGTAACTAGTTCTTCAATAAATTTAAAAACTTTGCAATAAGGTGTCTGATAAATTTAAAAACTATGCACTGAGGTCACTCATAAATTTATAATTTTTTAATTAAGTCATTGATAAATTTAAAAAATTTCAATAAGATCCCTAATAAATTTATAAATTTTCAATTAGATATACAATAAATATATAATTTTTTAACTAGGTATCTAATAAATTTAGAAACTTTCAATTAGGTCCCAAATACTTAAACTTTCAATTAGGTTCCTGATAAATTTATCAGCATTCAATGACTGATAAATTTAGAAACATTCAGTTAAGTCCTTGATTTATAAATTTTTCAATCAGGTCCCAGATAAATTTAAAAATTTTACAATTATATCCTTGATAAATGTAGAAACTTTGCAGGTAGATCCCTGATAAATTTAAGAACTTTGTAGGTAAGTCCCTCGTAAATTTAAAAATTTTGTAAGTAGGTCCCTCATAACATTAAAAACATTGTTGGTACTCCCTCATAACTCCAAGAACTTTGCAGGTAAGTCCATGATAAATTTAAACAATTTGTATATAGGTCCTTGTTAAATTCACAAAACTTTGCACGTAGCTCCTTGATAAATTGAAAAAATTTGTAGGTAGATCCCTAAGAAATTGAAAAAAATTGCAAGTAGGTCCTTGATAAATTTAAAAACTTTGCAGGTAGGTCCCTAATAAATTTAAAAACTTTATGGATAGGTCCCTCATTAAAAAATTTGAAATCAGGTCTTAGATAAATCTATAAACTTTCCAATTAGGTCCCAGATAAATTTAGAAACTTTGCAATTAGGTCCCTCACAAATTTAGAAACTTTACAATTAGGTCCTTGTTAAATTTAGAAACTTTGAAGGTTTGTTCCTGATAAATTTAAGAACATTGCAAGTAAGTCCCTAATAAATTTAAAAAATTTAGAGGTGTATGTCTCATAACTAAACTTTGAAAACTTTGCAGGTGGTCCCTCATAACTCTAAAACTTTGCAGGTAAGTTCATGATAAATTTAAACAATTTGCAGATGGGTCCTTACTAAATTTAAAAACTTTGTAGGTAAGTCCTTGATAAATTAAAAAAAAATTGCAGGTAGATCCCTAAGAAATTTAAAAAATTTGCAAGTAGGTCCCTGATAAATTTAAAATTTTGCAGGTAGGTCCCTGATAAATTTAAAAAGTTTGCAAATAGGTCCCTGATTAAAATTTTTGAAATTAGGTCCTAGATAAATCTATAAACTTTCCAATTAGGTCCCAAATAAATTTAGAAACTTTGCAATTAGGTCCCTGACAAATTTAAAAACTTTGCAATTAAGTCCCTAATAATTTTAGAAACTTTGTTGGTAGGTCCCTGATAAATTTAGGAACATTGCAGGCAAGTCCCTAATAAATTTAAAAATTTTGCAGGTGGGTCTCTCAAAACATTAAAAATGATAAATTTAAATAATTTGTTGATGGGTCTTTGCTAAATTTAAAAACTTTGCAGGTAGGTCCTTGATAAATTAAAAAAATTTGCAGGTAGATCCCTAAGAAATTTTAAAAATTTGCAAGTAGGTCCCTAATAAATTTAAAAACTTTGCAAGTAGGTCCCTAATAAATTTCAAAACTTTGTGGATAGGTCCCTGATTAAAAATTTTGAAATTAGGTCCAAGATAAATCTATAAACTTTCCAATTAGGTCCCAGATAAATTTAGAAACTTTGCAATGAGGTCCCTGAAAAATTTAGAAACTTTGCAATTAGGTCCTTGATAAATTTAGAAACTTTGCATGCTGGTTCCTGATAAATTTAATAACATTACAAGTAAGTCCCTAATAAATTTAAAAATTTTACAGGTGGATCCCTTATAACTTTAAACTTTGAAAACTTTGCAGGTGGTCCCTCATAACTCTAAGAACTTTGCAGTTAAGTCTATGTTAAATTTAAACAATTTGTAGATAGGTCCTTGCGAAATTAAAAAACTTTGTACGTAGGTCATTGATAAATTAAAAAATTTTGCTGGTAGATCACTAAGAAATTTAAAAAATTTGCAAGTAGGTCCTTGATAAATTTAAAAACTTTGTAGGTAGGTCCATGATAAATTTAAAAAGTTTGCAAATAGGTCCCTGGATAAAATTTTTGAAATTAGGTCCCAGATAAATCTATAAACTTTCCAATTAGGTCCCAAATAAATTTATAAACTTTGCAATTAGGTCCCTGATAAAGTTAGAAACTTTGCAGGTAGGTCCCTGATAAATTTAAGAACTTTGCAGGTAAGTCCCTAATAAATTTAAAAATTTTGCAGGTGGGTCTCTCCTAACTTTAAACATGATAAATTTAGACAATTTGTTGATTGGTCTTTGCTAAATTTAAAAATTTGCAGGTAGGTCATTGATAAATTAAAAAAATCTGCAGGTACATCCCTAAGAAATTTAAAAAATTTGCAAGTAGGTCCCTAATAAATTTAAAAACTTTGCAAGTAGGTCCCTAATAAATTTTAAAAATTTGCAAATAGATTCCTGATTAAAAAATTTGAAATTAGTTCCTAGATAAATTTATAAACTTTCTAATTAGGTTCCAGAAAAATTTAGAAACTTTGCAATTAGGTCCCTGACAACTTTAGAAACTTTGCAATTAGGTCCCTGATAAATTTAGAAACTTTGCAGGTAGGTCCCTGATAAATTTATGAACTTTGCATGTATGTCCCTAATTAATTTAAAATTTTTTCAGGTGGATCCCTCATAACTTTAAACTTTGGAAACTTTGCAGGTGGTCTCTCATAACTCTAAGAACGTTGCAGGTAAGTTCATGATAAATTTAAATAATTTATCGATAGGTCCTTACTAAATTTAAAAACTTTACAGGTAGGTTCTTGATATATTAAAAACATTTGCAGGTAAAACCCTAAGAAATTTAAAAAATGCGCAAGTAGGTCCGTGATAAATTTAAAAACTTTGCAGGTAGGTTCCTATAAATTTAAAAAGTTCGTGAATAGGTCCCTGATTAAAAATTTTGAAATTAGGTCCCAGATAAATCTTTAAACTTTCTAATTAGGTCTCAGATAAATTTAGAAACTTTATAATTAGGTCCGTGATAAATTTAGAAACTTTGCAATTAAATCCTTGATAAATTTAGAAACTTTGTAGATAGGTCCCTGATAAATTTAAGAACTTTGAAGGTAAGTCCCTAATAAATTAAAAAATTTTGCAGGTGGGTCCCTCATAACTTAAAAACTTTGTAGATAGTCCCTCGAAACTTTAAGAACTTTGCAGGTAAGTACCTGTTAAATTTAAACATTTTGCAGGTAGGTTCTTGATAAATTTAAAAACTTTGCATGTAGGTCCCTGATAAATTAAAAAATTTTGTAGGTAGATCCCTAATAAATTTAAAAAATTTGAAAGTAGATTCCTGCTAAATTTAAAAACTTTGCATGTAGGTCCTTGATAAATTTAAAAGATTTGTGGATAGGTCCCTGATTAGAAATTTTGAAATTAGGTCCAAGATAAATCTATAAACTTTCCAAATAGGTCCGAGATAAATTTAGAAACTTTTGCAATTAGGTCCCTGATAAATTTAGAAACTTTGCAATAGGTCCATGATAAATTTAGAAACTTTGTAGGTAGGTCCCTAATAAATTTAAGAACTTTGCAGGTAAGTCCCTGATAAATTTAAAAAATTTGCATGTAGGTCCCTCATAACTTTAAAAACTTTGCAGATAGTCCTTCATAACTTTAAGAACTTTGCAGGTAAGTCCCTAATAAATTTAAACATTTTGCAAGTAGGTCCTTAATAAATTTAAAAACTTTGTAGGTAGGTCTCTCATTAATTAAAAAAAAATTGCAAGTAGATCCCTAATAAATTTAAAAGATTTGAAAGTAGGTCCTTGATAAATTTAAAAACTTTGCAGGTAAGTCCTTGATAAATTTAAAAAATTTGTGGATAAGTCCCTAATTAGAAAATTTGGAATTAGGTCCAAGATAAATCTATAAACTTTCCAATTAGGTTCCAGATAAATTTAGAAACTTTGCAATTAGGTCCCTGATAAGTTTAGAAACTTTGCAAGTAGATTCTTGATAAATTTAGAAAGTTTGCAGGTAGGTCCCTGATGAATTTAAAAACTTTGCAGGTAAGTCCCTGATAAATTTAAAAATTTTTCAGGTAGGTCCATGGTAAATTTAAAAACTTTGCAAATAGTCCTTTATAACTTTAAAAACTTTGCAAATAAGTCTCTGATAAATTTAAACATTTTACAGGTAGGTCCTTGATAAATTTAAAAACTTTGCAGGTAGGTCTCTAATAAATTTAAAAACTTTGTGGATAGATCCACAAAACTCCTAAAATTTCTTATTTTGGTAATAAAAAAACATATGCTTTTTTCTGGTTGTTTGAATTTTTTGCACTTTGTGCTAATGGTATTATAAATAGATTCTCAAAAGGATAATATTGGTATTGTGAAGGGCATGGGGTGCAGGAAGAATTTGCCTTCAGGAAGCAAGAGCCCATGAACAGTAGTAAAAGCCCAACGGCCCGCGAGAGACAGGTAGGTACCAGTTGTACTAAAAGCCTAGGGTGTGCCTGGCATGGGTGCGTAGGTCGTAACCCTAAAATCAGAACCAGCGAGTGGCAGTGACACAATAAATATCCATTCCTCTCGAACCACCTCATTTCCCTCCACCCCTCTCTCTCTTTCACCACACACTCCCGCTCGCACTAAGTTACTCATCTAACAAAACATTTTAACATATCCTATAATGGTATTTTGTCTAGTAAGTCATCTGTAAAGAAAGCTCCATACATATCATTGAAAGTACAATCCTTGTATGTGAAAAATTTCAAGGTAGCTTTACATGGAAAGTTTCTCTTAAAGGAATATTAATTGACAATGCACATGTATATAAAAAGGTTCTTTACAAAGGCTAGAAAATAATGGGTTAGTGTGGGACTAGACATTAATAGGTCCAACAAACAACAAATTTTGATAAGCTCTAATTAGGGGTGTCAAAATGGGTCAAACTCAACGGACCGACCTGCCTAACCTGTTAATCCGTCGGGCCATAATGCAAGGTAACCCATAGCTAACCCATACCCTGTTTTAAATGTGTTATTTCTTCCTTTCTTCATTCACACAAAGAAAGACTACACACATAAAAAAAACATCATTCTCAAAAGTCTAGTTTCACTCTATGTATAAAAAAGGAAAACTATTATATCATCATACCAAATTATTTTGCACTCAAAGCATATCACAATATATTCCAACTATATGCACAATTAAAATATAAGAAAATCAATGCTAAAAAATGTTTCAACAATGGTGAAAACACTAGACTTCCAATTTACCCTTGATGTCGCGTCCCCTTGTATTAGAGTTCAAGTTTAGTAGGGTTTGCTTACAAAAATGGAAGTAATAAGAACAAAAAATGTCTGGATAGAGTGATGAGGGAGCACACTCATTGCCATATCATAGCTAGTTTTCCTTTCTTAATCCTAAAGGTTTGAAAAAATCAGAGTTAGGTTTGTTAGAGGGCGAGTTAGAGTTATAGATTGATTTTTGTTTTCTCTACCTTTTCTTGTTAGGTTTGTGCCTTTGTGGTTTGTGTTTAATGCCTATAATGGTAGAGGAATGCAGATTCAAGGTTAACTTGACCTTCTCACCTTTAAAAGGGTCGGGTAAGGCCTTTGAGACAATATCTTGACTTGAATATATGAATTTATAATAGATTGTTTATTAATGAATGAGGAAAACTAAGTTTTGGTTTAGTGGCCTGAGAAATGATGTTGGAAGTTCAGAAGCAATGCTTTTGACTAAGGGAGTTGCAAGATAAGGTTTTGAGATTGTGTACCACAAGTTTTACAAGAGGAGTTGAGTCTAGATGTAAGAATAAAAGGAGATATTGGTGCGTGCTCGTGTAGCAAGGTTTGAGAAATCAACTTGGATCAACATTTACACAATGTTTGAGTTCTAAGGTGGAAAGTTGTGGAAGGTTTGAGGTTAAAGCTAAGAAGAGTAAGGACCATGAATTGTATAAAAACGACAAATTTGTAGTGGGAGGTTAATGAGACATAGCTTTGAAGATTAGTTAAGCAATGCGATGAAAAACAAAAATAGAAATTGGTCCAAAAGAAAAACGTTCGTCATAGATGAAAGGAAATAAAAAATTAAAATTGTCGTAATAATATATGCTACGAAGATTTGAATTTATATGATAAGGGAATTTTTACATGGAATCAGAATATTTTAACCATTCTGAATAAACGAAAGCAACGAATGTTTGCACTATGTAGTGTTTTGGTTATTTGGAAAATTACTAAATAGATCAATCTTCCACAGTATTTACATTGTAGTATTAATATTTGGTAGATGTCAGGAACAAAAATAACGTTGTGGTTTTTCATGAGAAAAGTATCCATCTTTTAGTATCACATTTATAGAACATCAAATGCTTGTGTGAATTCTTTTAGTATATCCATGGTTGTTAGTCATATTAAAGAAGAGAGGAGCCGAAGAAAGACATTATTAAAGTTGCTAAAAGGCTCATGGTGTAGAAGATTTAATCATTTAACCAAGTCTTGTGTGATTTATGCAGTGAACATCAACTAGTAGAATAAAACTTGACTGTGGTTATCATCAAACAAAATTAATCCAATTACCCTCTAATTTAAATAATTATTAGCAATGAAAAAACAAACCATTTTGAGAGAAAATACAATTTACATTGTCTCTTTAGCAATCATAGGGAGCAATCAAGCTATTTGACATATTAAAAGTTATCCTTAAACCAAAAATTTCAGAAACACGTAATTGACATTCAAGTTATCTCAATGACATTTAAGGTTGCACCTTGATTCATTGTATTCTCGGGAAACATCCTTTAGAGGCTTCCCTTCAAAACTTGATGAGAAAAACCATTCACTACAAGCCTCGCCAGTATTGCAGGCCAATCCTGCAACACTCTTAATCTCCTTGAATCGAAGCTTAACTTCTTGTTCACTATATGAAACTTGTACCAAAAATTTCTTTGCTTTTCCCAAATGGGCTTTCACCACCAACCATCTCAAAGACTCCAGCATTGCGAAAATGCCCATAGTCAAAGCAAGTGAAGGACCTGCTACAATACTAAACATCAATCTCCATCCAAGCCTCAAAGGCAATTTTGCTAACAACTAGTTCACCACATAATCGAGTAAAATTTCAATGTTGATACAAAGCTCAAGTAGGGAGCTTAAAAAGCCTCGGGCTTCGGTAGAGGTGATTTCTCCAGAATAAACGGGTGCCATCAAAAGAGCAAAACCCACTCCAAGACCTTCCCACCATCAAAAGAGCAAAACCCAAAACAACACACCTTCCCACCATTAAAGCTGCGTAGTTTAGTCCATATCCCATGAATAATTAACCAACCAAGAAAAGGATTGATGATAAAGAAATCCCATGATACCATTGTAATATAGGTTAATTATTAAAAATGAAATAATCCATGTCATTAATCTCACTTGCCTATAACTATTTAATCAATGTCATTTAACCAAATTTAATAGAAAATGCATGATTAATATCATTTTTCCAAAATATGAACCTAATTGAAACTTATAAAAATAAAAGGACCAAATCGATATTTTCGTACAAAAATGGGATAAAAGTCATAATTTAACCTATAATTTATTATCGCCTAACTTAGAAGCATACAAAGACTCAATCGTCTCCCATCAAGTTCAAGCACGTGTCTCATTAGCAATGTAATTATAAACATTGTCTTTTATATATTGCCGAATAAAACCACACACTTATTGTTGTTCAAAGTCCCATTGTTCATCAGACATAGAATCCGACTTGTATGTAGCAAAGACGGGAAGATTCAATTTCTTCACAAACAAGTCTTTCATCTTGCCTTTCCACGAATAATAATTTGTACCATTTAAAACAACCATATTTGTATTGGCCTCCATCATTCAAGTAAGTAAATATAGCTCCAAATCAAAAGAGAAAATAATAATAATAATGACCAAAGATATCAAAGTATGCAACAAAAATAATTTCCCCAAATATGCAAGAATATATGAGGAGCAATAACAAAATAAAATGAAAACAATAATCACAAAAAGAGAACACCATTTTTAACATGGAAAAACTCTCTCAATGTGATAAGTAAAAGCTCACGGGCACAAGCCAGTAAATCAAGCTCCACTAAGATCAAATATATGTAAAAGAGTATCAAATCAAAAAGCACCCAACAAGTTCCTATAACCAGCTAATATAATATAGTCAAATATGAAGGACAAAGAAAAAAAACAAAACAAAACAACAATGCGAGGTTAATTTCTTCAACTTCAAACTTTCAATTGACGATCACAATAGTCAAAATAAAGAATTCTATGCTACAAACCTACTGTCAAAATTTCATCCTGATCCAACAATGAAAAAACTATTAATAAAAAAAATTTTATTGGTAATAATTTTTCAAGCGTATTGTCTATAGACTTTGTAGTTCAAATTAAGGGTGCTGAATTTATAGTTTTAGTGATAAACATTACAAACTTAAAATAAGGAATAGGATTCCACGTCACCGAAATTTATGATTTTATTTAACAATTTTTTTTTCTTATGATAATTTCTTGTTGTCTACTTGTTAATTTATCTTTCATGTTTACTTTTCTAATTACTTACTTTTTCATTTTTAATTTCTTGTTATCACTTTCCTCCATGAAGTTTTTCACTTTCCAAACTTTCCTGTCCACCATTATTGATTTACTTATTTGTTCACTTTCAACGTTTCAAAGGTTTTACCAAATATAGTCTTATAGTTTTTTGTTCACTTCTACAATTCATCTTAAAATCTTTTTTTTTAACTTATTTTTATCGTATCAAAACATCTTAATCATGAAATCGATTTTATATTCAACTACAACTCAAGTAAGCCAAGATTTTTTTACTTTCTACAAAGTAATGAATCAAATTCATGCTTTCATAATCATAAAAAAGCAAACATGTCTATTTCACTTGGTTTTAAAATTTGATTATATTGATGTAATGTGTTTATTTGATGTGATTTTGGTCTTATAGAAGAAAAGTGTTTTACACTATTGCTGTTATCATTTCTACCTAAGTAAACAAAAATTAGAGGAAAGATTAAAAGAATAGATGCCATGGTGAAACAAAGCTATGACAATATTTGAAAGATTTTTAGTGTTAGAATATGTCTCATCCTCATTATTTTCAGCAATAAGGCACAATTATTATTATCTTGTCTGCATGTAGAACACACATTTTGTTGACTTTTCCTTCAAGATCTTCCGAAATGATTTTGAGCTTCCAAACAAATAAGAATATTAATTGTTAAAATAAAACAAAATCTCAAAAGTTACATGTAAAACACATTTCTCCTTGATTAATTAAACATCTTTATGACATAGCTTTTTCATTGAGTTCAAAATTTAATTATTAAACGTTGAAAATAGTTTATATACTGTTAGTCAATTATAACTCATTATATTAGAATTTATTTTTTGATGATGATTGTAAAAGTAAACAAAATATCTAAATGACATTGTCTAAATAAAATACAGAATAAAAAACAAAACTTTGCAGTCTATGGACATTTTATTTTGACTTTGTTTCTTTGTTTCTTTTTTTTTTTTCATTTTGTACACATGTTGTATTTTTTCAATTTCAAACCGAGGGAGAGAAATAATGAATAATTACTTTTCATTATTCCGGTTGTAAGTTGATGTTAAATCTTTAAAAGATTCTATCTGTAGTAATATGAAAATCATAGCTTTATCATTTCATTCACAACATACCTCCGAGATTAGGCTTGAGAAATGGTCGAGTTGCATCTGTTTTGAATCCACTACGACCAATCCACTATAATTTAAATTTCACGTACTCATATTTAATCCGACCATTTTATTTTTGGGTTATGCAAATACGGATTAATTCAGGTTCAGTTATATATAGTCTTGTTATACGAATCTAAGAAACAAATATTTGTTAAAGTTTTCTTAAATTTGAGCAATGAGTATTCAACAATGAAATTAGACAGAGAAACTTTGATGAGATATTTGTAGCCAAAAGACCTACAAGTAGAGCAATGGTTAGAAAGATACAAGAAAATTGAGTCTCCTCTAAATATGTAAGGTTCAAGTTGAAGTTCATATGGGTTAAAGAGGATGTGAAAACTTAGCCTAGGACTTTTTATTTGTAAATATTATATTAGAATTTAAATTTTGAACTTTGTATTTTGGGCCTAATAGAATAGGTTTTTCTTTTTTGGCAATTTTTTGGGCCCTGGAGGAATTTTGGGTCTTAGAAGCATTTTAGATTAAAGAGAGATGAGTCTATACTTTGGGTCCTATGCGCCCTTACTCAAGGATTCTATATCCTTCATGCGCCTAGCTTGCTCACCAAGCTTATCTTTGTGCGCTTATGTGCAAAGAGTGTGTGACTTGCTTAGGTGGCATGTCGCACCTTTCACATGCTCCCTTTTGGTTTCAAAATTCAACTTTTCTAGACCAATTTTCCCTCCACTTTTTGTAGACACCTAGCTCTTCTTTTCTCCTGTAAATATAGGAGCTTACCTCATGAAATGTAGCTTGAATTTGAGTACTGAAATGCTGCCCAATTATGTGCACATGCCTCTTGTTTGTGTTCCTCTTAGAGTACACCTCTCTCTTGTCTACTCTAGCCTATTTCCTTAGGAGTTGGCCTCACCTCTCTCAAGGAACCTTCACTTAGCCAAACCAATCCTCATCCTAGCTTCATCCTCTCTATTGCTTTCGTGTATCTCTTCCATTCATGGAGTCTCCATCATCTCTTCAAAGACTCCAAGCTAGAAGGTGGGATCATCATGTGGTATCATGAGCCTTGGTTGAAGAAGCTTCAAGAGATTAGTTCATGTTCTACTTTTCTTCTTCAATTCTGAGTTGTCTCTACTTTGCTTCTTGGTTATCTTGTTGTTTTACAGATTGCAATGGTGATATATTGTTTTCTTCTTTTGGTTCAACTCATTTGCTTCATCTTGAACCATCCAAGTGTGCTTTAGGCTTTCTATTTTGTGATTTTGTGAACATTTTCTGTTTTCTTGTGTATGTTCTTCATTTTGTTCACTTAAAGTGTTCTTAAGATGAGTCATTTTGATTTTATAATCTATAATTTGCAATCTGTTACGATGTAGTTTTCACCACTATTCAATGTCATTTTGCTGCTGTTTTAAAACTATATTTGTTAGCTTTGATGCTAAATGAGTTGTCTTTATTGATAATCTTTGAGTATGTCTCAAATTAATCTCATTTGAGTTTAGCAATTTTAATTCTTGTGCTTTTCTTGCTTTACTTTCTTGGCCTATTTGGTTTGGCTATCATATTGGGTGTAATGTTCCTTTTTGGAGGTGATCTAACTTTCTTAAGGTAGCATCCTAGGAGGTGGACTACCTAGCCTTGAAGGAGAATCCTCTTTGGTGAAATCAACAAGACAAAGTGCAAGAGTGATACACTTGTGTGAGGACAAAATCGAGAAGCCAAAAGGAGGGGTTACTTGTAAAGCTTTACATTTTGAGCACTTTGATTGTATTTTAATTGAATTGTAAAATTGTATTTCTTTCTTCTTTATTTTCACTGCCTAATTAGGCGTCTTGAGGGAGTCTTTGGTGCTCAACCTCATCTCTTAATTAGAACCTCTATTTTTCTATAGTAAATTGCTTTTAGTTGGGGTAAATTTGAAGGTTCTAAGTGCCTTCTAATTCTAGCATTAGGTCGAATATAGTCTTTTAATTCTTGCTTTATAGTTTAGTGTGTGTCATAATAGTCTTTGATCCCATTTCATTTAACAAGTTTTGTGCAAAAGCCTCAAGTTTCCTTGACTAGGAAAGACTTGGTACATAAGCAATCTAAGTTATTCACCTCTCTTTCCTGGAGGAGAACTAAAGCATTTTGTTATCTACTTCTTCATTGAAATTTCTTTAAAAGACCAAAAACAAAAAAGCAATCAAAATGTCTCGTCATTCTTCTCTCTAAAGTGGTAGTGCTTCAAGTGATGAGGAAAAAAGTTTAAAACAACGCACACTAGAACTTAAAGCACTAAAACATTGGAAAGAAGAAGAAATGTACTCTAGAGAAAGAGAAAAAGAACAAAGAGATAAATATTATGCAATCTTAGAGGAGGAAATGGGAGGGCCAAAAGATATGGAGAAGTTACAAAAAAGAATGAGTTCGTAGGAGTCACACAAGACACTTCAAAACTCATACACTAGTCACACACTATGAAGAGGATAGTAGACTAGTAGATAACTTCTATCAACCTCCTCCTCCTCCACCAAGAAGATAATGAAGAGAGCATACGGAACCAAGAGCCATTATATTAGACCTCCCTCGCTTTTATGGAAAACATGATGTTGAAATTTATCTAGATTGGAAAATGAAGGTTGAGCAATGTTTTGCTTGCCATCAAATAAGTGAGGAGAGAAAAGTACCTTTAGGTACCCTTAGCTTCGAAGGTAATGTTATGTATTAGTGGATTGCCCTAGAAAGGGATAGGAGAATCAATCACACTTCTCTAGTCCAATATTGGAATGACTTTAGAGGAACCCTTAGAAGCAGACACATTCCATTTTATTATCATAGAGAGCTTATGGATAAGCTCCAAAAACTCCATCAAAACAAAAGGAGAGTTGAAGAATATAGATAAAAGATAGAGTTGTATATGATGAGGGTTGGGATTAGGGAGTCTGAAGATACAACTATTGCAAGGTTTCTTAGTGGCTTAAATCTTAATATAAGAGATAAAGTGAAATTGTTGCCTACCAAGATATCAATGACTTGGTTCAACTTTGTATAAAGGTAAATCAACAAATTTTGAGGAAATGTTTTAGAAATGACCACTCTAGCTCTTATGCTAAGAAAGATTTCAAGAGGGAGGGTAAATAACTGAAAGAAGAGCCCTTTAAAACTTTGAAAGAAAAGGAGACCCTAAGGGAAGGCATATCTACGCACACTCGCACTAGTGATACTAAGTGTTTTAAATGTCTTGGTAGAGGTCACATAGATTCTCAATGCCCCACCAAGAAGACCATGATTCTTAAGAGTGTTCATTATTACAGTAGCCAAGATGAGAAATAGAGTGGGTGAGACTTCTAGTGAGGAGTCTAATAAGTCTAATGAAGATGCTTACCCATGTGATAAGGACCTTCTTATGATTAGAAGAATCCTCGACAATCAACCTAGTCAACAAGAGTCAACTCAAAGATAGAACATCTTTCATCAAAGATATAAAATTTTAGAAAACACTTGTTCTCTAATTGTTGATAGTGGTTTGTGTTGCAACTGTTGTATTATTAGGTTTATTAACAAGTTGGCATTGATTGTCACTCCCGATCCAAAACCTTACAAATTATATTGGCTCAATGAAAGTGGGGATTTGTCAATCTAGGTCAAGCTTTCCATACAGAAATATGAAGATGGTGTGTTATATGATGTAGTACCTATGGAATCTTGTCATGTTTAGTTAGGCAGACCTTGGCAATTTGTTCGTGTTTTCGTCAGCTTTAACAACATGTACTAAAGATAATATGAATAAATTAGATGTCTTATCATCATAATTTATTATTAGAATTGATTTTTTTTTCAATTTTATTTGGGTGAAAACTCCTTGCATATTCTACATTGGTACCTATATTAACTTCCTTTGATCTTGAAGCTTTGTGATGGTTGCTAATTGGCATTATCATATTTTTATTTATTTATTTTTATATCTTATTGTTACTTTATTTTTGGATTTTATTTGATATTTTAGGTTTTATTTAATAAAAGTGGAAAAGATAAATGTGTGGATTATATTTTGCAAATAAGTGAAAATCTCAGATATTTAGGAAGATTATCAACAAAATAAGTGAAATATTGAATTGCCAAAGATTATCAACAATATCAGGTATCCACAAAGTTGGTTATTCAAATTACGAGTCAAAATATTTGAAGAACATCTCAAAGATATTGAGTTTCAGAAGAATAAAAGATATTTATATCTAAGATATTCCAAGATATACAAGATATTAAAAGATCAAGTAGAAAGTTGCAGGCTAAGTTCAAATTGAAAAATCTATAAATAAAGGGCTTGACAAAAGTGAAAAACAACCCTCATGGGAAATAAACACTCCTTTTGGGGAAAAGCCCATTTGGGGGAGAGAGGGAAAAAGACACACTTGGAGAGAAAGAAACTTGATATCTCTACACTTGAAGGTAGAAGGGCCTTTTGAAGGATGAAGGCCTTCAATTTCAACATCAGTCTAGTCTTCATATGCCTAGGAGTAGCTAACTCCCTTATTCACGGGGATTGGGTGTAATGTATTCTTAATTCTCTGTGAATTCCATTAATCAATATAATTTTTTCCCACCACTTTTGTGTTCTATTCTTATTTTAACTACATGATAATTATTGACTGCATATTTGTGGGTTTCTAATCATTGGACATGATATTAGAACCTAGACTAGAATATACAACTAATTGATTGTGCATCTAGACATAGAGTACATCATTGGTCATTCATAACATCAGAATTGATCATTAATGCGAACTCTCAATAAGAAAATGTCTAAGACATTAAGGTTCTTATTAAAGTTTAAACTTGTCACGAAGACATTAGGGCTTGTTACATAAGGTGTGAATGCTAGAGTAGGAATTAGAAGATTATTGTTTGGTGTTTTTGCTTTGAATGGAATCATGAAACTCAATCCTGGTGAAGCTTTTATCTCATATTTTTCTAAATCAAGCTCTTTGTTTCCATTGTGTCAATTCCCATTATATTGTATATTCTACATTTATTTTTCCTTTAACCCACAAATGTTTTGTTATTCTCACCCTTTATCAGTAACTAAAAAATTAATTTAGACCACATTAGTCCCTGTGGAATACGATATCTGAACTTGTCCACTATATTACTTATGCTTAGGGATGTAAAAAAAATCCGTACTTGCGAGTATCTGCGGATAAAACCCGCAACGGGTAGGAAAAGGATATTGTAAATTACAAGTATCATAGTATTCGTACTCATGGATACACGTACCCGCTATACTCTAATTTAAATTAAAAAAAACATGATTAAAATATTAACATATTGATTTTGAATGAGTTATTTTTTTATCAATTAGTTTAAAAAAAATCATTTCTTTGTAAACTATCATTCAACACTATTTAAATAGGTTATTTGGACTTTGTTTAAAATTTATGAATGTTATGTATTTTATTTTATTTGAATTTATGATTAAAATATGTTAAATATTTATTTTTGTTTTTTTGTAAACACTCGGGGGTATTCGTGGATATTAAAAAATTATCCAAGTACCCACATAATGGATACCTGACGGATATGGTTACGGGTACGAGGCGAATATTTATCCAGCGGGTAGGGTAAGGGAGAGTTACTACTCATACCCTAACTGTCTCGTTGACATCCCTACTTGTGCTATCTGGTACACTTGCAAATTCTGTAACAAGTTTTTGACACTATTGCCGAAGACTAAAGTTGGTTTAGTTTAATTGTGTTTGTTTACCGATTTAGGTTTTTTTTTTAATTTCAAGAAAAAAAAATAGAGAAATTTTTGTCTTTATTATTTTACACGGTTTAACTTGTCATTTCTAATCAATTATGTTATTTCATTAGCAAGAATCAGGTAAAAATCAATTTCATACGATAAATACTCCCTTTCTAATTCTATACACACAAACTCACAATACACAAAAATTTTCAAAAAGTCTAGTTTCACTCTATGTTTAAAAAAGGAAAACTATTATATCATCATACCAAATTATTTTACACTCAAAGCATATCACAATATATTCCAACTATATGCACAATTAAAATATAAGAAAATCAATGCTAAAAAATGTTTTAACAATGGTGAAAACACTAGACTTCCAATTTACCCTTGATGTCGCGTCCCCTTGTGTGCATCTCCATGCTTAGGTCAGATTTGGGTAATGATAATGTCCTCAGAGCAATTGATGGAGTGGAACTTTCTCAATTCCAATGAAGTACATATCACTTCCTTGCTTTGCCTTTAGATTCTTCCAATATCAATCTATGCTCTCGTGAACCACAACTTCACCTTAATGTTCATGGTTTCTTGTCATATACAATCATTAAAGTTGTGGCCCAATTCATCAGTGCTATCATTTCAACTGTAAGTACCTCTTTAAAGTGCTCATTAATGCTTCTTTCTAGCCATATATATAGCATGCCTCAATTCAATATTCCATATCAAATATCTATATCATACTCAAAACTCCTAATTAACATGTAATAGTAAATCATCTATGATTTAACTAAATGATTTAGAATAATATTATCTTGTATGCAAAAAAAAATCATGTTCAAAAGAGGAATATTTACTTTATGTAAGTTCAAGACTTCCAATAATGAAGGCAAGAATGAATAACTTTCAACTAAGACAAATAGAACACAACATCCTTAAAGAGAGGACAAGATTGAAAACTTCATTATAGAGAATGCTTTTGTCTATCTATATATGTATATATCCCACCTATATTTTCTAAACTTTTTATTCTTTTTTATTCAATCAAATCATCATCTTCCTCTTATATATTTTTTTAATTGAAATTTATCAATTTGAAGATAATGAACCTAGCAAGAGTTTAATTTTAATGAAAAAATAATAATACTAAAAACGCTTGAAGCACTTCATTTAAATTTTCGTTCCGAAAGAAAGTTTGACCGCTATAGCCATCTTTATTATACCTAAACATCATTATCTTTGGAAGTTCTGAAGATTCTCTAGCTGTGATGTTTTGAGTTTTGGCTTACGTGAATCACTGTCTCCCTATCTATGGAGGGACCTCCCCACTTGAAACAGTTATCATACTATTAAAAACAAAGCTATCCATAAATAAAGCTATGCTTTTCAACTCCTCAAACTCCATATTTTTAATTCATTATATACCCTATTCTACTTCAATCAATTAATCCCTTGAATTAGTTAGCTACAAATCACACATTCTTTTAACTCTTGTATTAGGTTCAACAAATTAGCTTCTTCTAGTTAATTCTCGTAAAGTAAGTTTAAGTGATGCAACTTTGAAAAAACATAATTTTGAGTATAAGACTAGAACTAGATCAATATTTCATATTAAATGGGTATTTTTTTTACATATATTATCTTAATCATATTGTTTCTACTGCATCCAATAATTTCATATCATTTAGAAGTTGAGATCTAAGACAGTTTAAATACTCCTTCAACCCATCAAGACACATTTTAAGGACAAAATCATTACGAACAGGCTCCAAAGCGGACAATATCTCGAATGTATCATGATTGACAACAATTCTATCATCGAATTTGAGATCGGAACATTAGCGTCTATCATGAAACCCAAACTCATGACCACAAAGTTAAGAGCCTCATATTTTTAATACTATCTAGTATCAAAGATTGAACAATGTGAGCTAGTAATTTAGCAATGATGCAATAACAATCATTATAATATAGCTATCTCAATTTTACAAAAAAATCGCTTTTAAGTATATTCCTAATGGATATATGAAAATCCAAATATATATATATATATATATATATATATATATATATATATGTATATATATATATATATGTATATATATATATATATCCTTACAATACAACACATTTATAAAATCAAGAGTTTTGATTGTGTCATATTGATTCTATCATCTCTATATATAGAGTATAAAATTTTGTGGTTGGATATACTTTTTGCCTACCATTTCTTGGAAAAGATAGTATATGAGAGATATTATTGCTTTGGAACACCATTCTTCTCTTTTCAAAAAGTTGTTTTTTCCAAAGCTTCATTATCCATCACAAATTGTCATTTTGAGATGCACAACTCACCTATTGCCTAGTCAAGAAGAAAAAATAAGTATTAGATTGTGTAGGTCACTTTATGAGCATTTTTTTTCTGGCATCTAGATCATATGCTTGCAACATGTTCGAATGGTGTTCCTTTCTCTCTCTTTACACATGTTCATAGTGGTCCATAGTTTGGTCTATTTGCACTATAACATATCATCCAAAAGAAAATGAAACTCAGAAAAAGAATGGCAGTGATGAGTGATACCAATAAGGTTTGATGTTATATCTCTTAAGCCTTGTCGTCATCTGTAGCAAGATGTCTACGATCCCCCACCAAATATACCAATCAAACTTCATAACAACCTAATATATACTCTTATACTACTGTTGAAAGCTTGGCTTATGTGTAGTTTATGATGCTTTAGTTATTTCCAACACTTTATACTATATATATGTATACCATAAATTAAATATTATTTCTAAATTACGAGTTTTAATTTTTCGTCATTGCCAAAGAATTTGTTTGGCTTTCATCTTTTTATTTAAATTGAAATTGATTTTTTCAATCTATATTATTATTATATAAAGAAGATTCCTTTTTTGGTATACACATTTTTTTTTTCAATTTTACTCTTCAGGTGACTTTTTTATTTAACTGTTTTCTTTTTTTAATTTAACTATTTTTGTGAAATTAAATAATAAAAATCATCAATAAAATAAATAAAAATTATTTATAATTAAATTATAAAAATTATTTATATTTATTCTTATAATTATAATTTCATTTTTTTTTAGTTATTATAAAACAGTGAACATAAATGCACTACAAAGAAGCATGTGTTTTCACTAATTTTTATAAAATTCTAAAGTTTTGCTTTCTTTTTCATAAAATATTGGCTTCAATATCACTATGGTTTTTATTTTCGTCATGTTTGTTTAATGTGGTCCTCTTTATTTTGCATTCATTAGGGTCTTAATTTTCGTAAATTTTGATTTAATCAATTTCTTAACGAGATTTAAATAGTTAATGACATGTGAATAATATATGTCATGTATCACTTCGTTGTTTTTTTTTATTTTTTTAATTTTACTTTTTATTCTATTTTTAAATTTGTTTAATTTAAAAAAATTGTCAATTGTGCCAAATATGAATGTTAGTGTCACGTGTCGTATCATTTTGTGGTTGTATTATTGTATTTTGTTCAATTTAATCCATATATTCGTTATTTTTATTCAATTTAATTTCAATTTTTTTTAAATAAAGCAATTATCTCTCTCCAAATTTAATTTTTACATAATTTTTATACCGATATTTTTATTAAAATTAACATTTTTATTAAATATTATGAAATTCAATTGTTAATTATTAGATTTAATTATAAATATTTCTCGAATTAATTTTAACCCGGTCTTATTTTTTATGTGTAGTAATAAAGCATTTAATAGTTATATTTTAATAATTATATTATATTTAATATTGAATCTAAGAATTATATTCAATTCATAATTAAATCTAATAATTTATATTTGAATTCATGCAATATTTAATAAAAATTTCAATTGAAATAAATATATCAATATAACATTTATATAAATATTAAATTTGGTCTCAATATGGAAAGGGACAAAATTGATCATTTAAAAAAAATTATGACTTAATTGAATCAAAACAACAAACATAGAGACTGAAATGAACAAAAGGCTATGATACAATCACCAATAGACATATGACAATTAGCATTGACATGTGAGATGATACTCACTTAACACGTGAACAATTTTTTTTTTAATTAAAAAAATTAAAATAATTAAAAAAACTTGAAAAAAAATATTATTGATTGACACGTGACATACATGACTTAATGCATTAACTATTTAAACATTGTTACAAGAAATTATCAAATTCAAATTGACAAAAATTATGACCATGTTGACGAAAAAACCAAGAACCATATTGAATAAACACAACAAAATAAGTACCAAATAGTATTTAGGTCAAATTTCTTTCTTCTAAAATTTATATAACTATTTTAGGCCCTAATATTCGTTTGAAGATAAATGAATAACATTATTTTGTGAATTTTAATAAATTTTTTACAGTAACATAAGTAAATGTTATATTATAATATTCATATTCATCTCGTGTAAAGATTATTCAACTTTTTATTAATAATATATAAGTTAATTAATGTCACGTAATGCTAAGAATTAGAAGTGATACTTTTAATTATAGGGACTAAAACCATTGCAGGATTAAAATCAAAACTTACTGATCATTTCACAATACTTAAAATATCTTTATGTTTATCATAAATATAATATTTCCTTTTTAAACTATTGCATAAAGCTTTTTTACAATAAAAACAACTCTAAATATATCACTTATTTTAATAATTTAACTGTTTCCATATAAATACATTTTTTTTACTACGAATGCATTTGCATAATTTATTTGAAAATAATTAGTGAAAAAATAACATTTCATTCAAATTAAGAATATATTATTGATCAATTTGAAACTTCCAATACCGAATTTTAAATATCTTTAAAATTTATGTTTATATAATTATTACTTATTTTCTTTAATGTTACCAAACGAACAATCAATTTAAATTCTAAATGTTTAGAAACTTAACATCAAATTTTCTGTATTAGTAGAAGTAAAATAATGATTTTCATATGTTCAAATTTTCTGTATTAGTAGAAGTAAAATAATGATTTTCATATGTTTTACTTTATAACTAACCAATAGAGCCAAATTATAAAATTAATAATATTAATTTTAATCTAATTGTTTCATTTTAAAAATTAAAGAATTTGATCTCCCATAGTGATTTTATCTATGTGAATCAAGGCATTTTATCCGCTAAATCAATTTGTTTATCGATTATTCTAACAAAATTTTGAGAAATAATTACAACCTTTTATTATAATTGATTATCACACATGTTGTTAATTAAACACACTTCCTCATTAATGGTTCAAAATTAATTTAGTTTGTTATAAAAGAACTTAATCGATTAATTGTGAGAATTTTAAAAAGACTCTCTAGATTAATCGGCTATAATTGATTAAATCTCTTAAGAACAATTTAATCAAATACAATTAATCTAATTGATTAAAAACACTAAAAAAATTTAAGCTTGATTTTAACTTTAGAAAAACATATTTTCTTTGAAGATAGGTTGTGTGCTAAATTCAAAAGTTCGAGTGAATAGCTTGTGTGAATAATAAAAATAAAGAAAGTTAGACTCAAAAACACAAATGATTCAACACCATCAAAATTCTGTTAAGACTCTAAGACACAAAATTTATTCCAAATAATCAATTATCCTATTTTGAATCCTAGGAGGAACATTTTAATCAATTAGAGATAAAACTTATCGATTAAATAATTGAAAAACCTTTCATGCTTCATTTTAACTTTGTAAAATCCTTTTCTTTCAACTTCTTTTATAGTAGGTTGTATGCTGAATTAGAAAGACCATGTACATACCTTGTATGAAGGACATAAACAAAATTCAAAGAAAGTTAAACTCTAAAACTCATCATCTTCAATTTTCATCAAGACACATTCATCTTATCTTAAGTCTTTGAAGTTGTTCTTCAAGTTCGACAATGTCTAGCATGTAACTTGCACTGATATGGGAGATCAAAGAAGATGAAACTCTTATTGCATATGTAAGTCATAATGACCTTCTCTTCGCTTTTCTGTAAACACCATTCACATGCTTCACATTTCCATAAATCTCAACAAAGTTAATGGAGTGAGAGAAATGTCATCCTTTTGATATCAATTAAAAGCTCAATCTATAGTATGGGTGAAAACCTTTTAAAAATCTTTGATATCGAAGATATATTGCCTTCCTTCCATTTTCCAACTACTCACAGGATGCATTTCCTTCACACACGATACATGTAAGACCTTTGACACTATAACATCCTAGTCGGATATTACCAATTTAATAAAATAAGAAATAATAATAGCAATAACATCGCATTTAATAAAACCTCTATACCAAAACGGGGAAAATTTTCAACTTTATTAAAAGTGCTAAAAAACCAAAATCCATTATTTAAACCAATGTTTACATATTCAAAAAAAAAGCTGATAGTAATCATGTTTACAAAAATCGTAGATATAAACTATAAAATAAAACTCTTATGTTGCCCCTCTCCGACATTATGCCTCACAAGTTCCACCCGCAACATCATATGCTCCCGTGTAATGAATTACACGATCATCGCCAAACACAAGCAGATAGGATGAACTAATAACATAAACAATTAACAATCAATATAAAGTGCACACACACCCACACGACGAAGAAACTCAATCATCGATTCTTGAAAACATGGTCACCACCATGCTCATCCACATTCTACATCCTCAGATGATAACCTTAAGATATCATTTGCTGCCACAAGCCAAACCTATTGGTTCCCTCTCTACAAGCCACAACTCGTAGATACACATGTGGGACTAACATGTTATGAACCATCATCCGTAACCCCGGGTGGAGTTCCAATACGAACCATAATTCTATTCTCAACATAAGATTAGCAACATCACTAGCCACAACCCATGATTGCCTAATCAAGTGGAGCCCATCCATATGAGACACAACTCGCATACTCACATCGCTTACCAATATCACCGGGCCACAACCCGGGATAGGGGTGTCTACCCTCCATTCTGAGCCACAACTCAAGGAATGCAATTCTGAGTCACAATTCAATGAATGCCTCAACAAACTCCATACTTGAGGTATCATCCAGAGCGACGTAGACACGCACAAATCCTAAAGTGAACAACCTTGTCCACTATGTTATTGTCTGGCGCTACCTAAGCGTCACCAAGTGAAAGTATATTGCAGACTGCCTAGCAGAAGCCTATCGTTGCCAGGTGCCATGCACCCCAGAAGTCCCAAATTTGTAGGTATCGCCTAGTGAGACCAACCTCACCGCCAGGCGCCACACGTTCTAGTGGCTCTTTGTATTTGTAGCTATCGTCGGGCAGTCCAAACCTCACCACCAGGCGCTACACCAGTACAACAAATCTTATTGGTTTTTCTTCATTCCTGAACACACTATAATACTATCAAATCATTATAAGCACACTGTAGTAATGCCAATTATCTACGTCTCATTCAACATGACTAAAAACCCACATTCATAAGCCTTACTAACCTCTTTATTCCCACATCTAATCACCAACCCAACCATGCCATCACTTAGAAATAACTAAGATCAAACCATGCTCATCCACAATATGCCACAGTCAACCCATCCTACATATATTCCATCATTGTCCCAAACATTACCGGAATTTCCACCTAATTCCAAGCAACATAACAATTAAACTTTATCCTATAATTACATCACATACTCAAGTTAGGAAACTCAACATAGAAGCTCCAAATCCTATATTATATTATGCAACCCAATCAAGCAAGACCCTAATTTAATTAAACATCGGTTGTACTGTCTTTGTATTTGATCCTTCCAAAACCAAATCAGAATTTAGGAGTCTTACATGGCCTTACCTCATGCATTGATTACCCTTTTAACACCCTATGCAGTGTATCACAACTCCATTTTTCATGCCCCAATTGACTCAACAGAATTCCCAAAAATGTACTGCATATCAAAACACACAATGCCATCTCCACCGCTCTGGCACCTAGCGACAAATAAGGTGTCGCCAAGTGGTGCATCCAATTCTGGGTAAAAACCTAGAATCCTCTTGCACATGTGAACCCTAAAGTCCCAATTATCCCGCATTCCATCAAATTTTCCACTCAATACACTCCAATCATGTGCTTAAGTTCACAATTATTACATTAGGCTTCAAACACACATAGTTCTATTGCCTTTTTCCACGCAATTTATATCCAACCCTAAAACCCCCAAACTTTTAAACCCTAATATTCATATATGCCAATATTCGTTCAATTTACTCGACATTCATCCAATATATCACAGCAAAGAAACAATTCATCAACCTAGGCTAGAAATCATGCAGCATGAAGAATAGAAACATGCTCAGACATCCAAGGTGACCCCTACACCAACCACAACCCACAACAGCCAAAAGTCGCAACGTGTTGCTTGGCGGTAGTTCATCACCACTAGGTAGTTCTTTGCAGAAACCCAGAAACTAGATAATTTCACATGAGTCGCTTAGCGGCTTTGAAGGTCCGCCAAGAAGTTTTTGAAAAATTTCCAAAAACGCAATACAATCCAATAATTACACAAAACAAACATTTTGGCTTCTCATACAATTCACGCTTACATAAACAAAATTAAGTACAAGGTATAGCTCCCTAACCTGGATTTCCTTACTCCAATGCCCTTCTAAAATGTCCTCTTGATTCGGAATGACCTTCATTTGCTCCTACTAACAATCAACTCTAAATCTTTTTTTAGGTTCAGCCCTAATGCTCTAAACAAATCCTTCCCAGTTGCTTCATGAGGCTACCCTTTTCTTTTCTCCCTAGGTTCTCTCGTCTCTCACCTCTCTACACTCCAATTAATTAAGTTTAATTAAAAAAACGAAAATGGTATTAAGGGAACATTAATGGTCCTCAAATGCCATTACCAGGTGATTTACACAACCCTTCGAGAACAACCCTTCGAGATGCTCTCTTTGAGAGCTAGGGGTTTATGATCTTTCTCATTCGTGTCAAAAAGAAATTGGGCTACTTAATGTCTATGAAGGTTCGAACACACAACCACCCAATTACCAAGCCAATGCACAACCATTCAATCAATTCATGTTTTATGATAATTCCTACACATCTAGGATTATATTATCACAGCCCATGGTCAAGCATATTATTAAAATAATAAAAACAATTAAATTAACACACTAATGGCATCCATAAGACTTGAATCCAAATCCTTTCATAATAATAGCCACGTACTATCAACAACTTGAGCTAGTATTATTCCCTATCATAACTCCCCGAATTAAATTCCATAAAGATTCAATTACCCGCATTTATATTAAATAATTATTTAATTTTCTCAGGTCTTACAGACATTATAACCTGACAAGTTCTCACATGCAAGAAAATCATTAATAGTGCAAAATAACATAACATGATTATGAAAAGACTTAATAAAAAACCAATTAAGCAGTCTAATCCCTTTATCTTATGTCAATTATAAAAATTTAATCAATGAACGAAGATAAATGTCTATATCATTTTTTGGCTTTCTTGAATAGAGATATAAAAAACAACATCATGTATATACACTTCGTGGCAACCCTAAGGTAAGTTGTAAATAACTAGCAAATAAGCCAATAATTAGGATTGTACATAAACCAAACAATTCAATTATATTTATAACTAGTCAAAGTCTTAGTAAGTCATTTGTAAAGAAAGCTCCATACATATCATTGAAAGTACAATCCTTGTATATGAAATTTTTCAAGGTAGCTTTACATGGAAAGTTTCTCTTAAAGGAATATTAACTAACAATGCACATGTATATAAAAAGGTTCTTTACAAAGGCTAGACAATAATGGGTTAGTGTGGGACTAGACATTACAACAAACAACAAATTTTGATAAGCTCTAACTAGGGGTGTCAAAATGGGTCAAACTCGACGAACTGACCTGCCTAACCTATTAACCCGTCAGGCCATAATGCAAGGTAACCCATAGCTAACCCATACCCCGTTTTAAATGTGTTATTTCTTCCTTTCTTCATTCACTCAAAGAAATACTACACACATAAAAAAAAACATCATTCATCTTCCCACTTCGAGATGCAACGGCGAGACTCCTCAACGACCAAGCTCATTCATGGCGGCATAGGTCACCCACGGCGACAAAGCTCACCAATAATGGCGATAGGTTCGTTTCTCTTTTTCGATTCATTTGTTAAGTTTCTTCTTCCTACTGCAAGACTCCACAACAAGAGTGAGTCTCCACAACAGTGAAGGTGACCCTCGACAACGAAGCTTACCCATGGCAGCAATTCAAGTTCGTTTCTCTTCTTCGATTTGCACTAATTTGTGGTTCCCTAATTTACGATTTTTCTCTAGTTCGTTTCTCTTTTTCGCACCATTATTTTGTGATTGATTTTTTGTTGTAATGATTTTTGCAGATTGGGACTCTAGCTGAATTTGAATTTCTGCAGATTGGGATTAGGTTCTCAGTGTAAAGATGAAGATGATGGATCTTGTGTCTCTTTTTTTTTGTGTATGGAGGTTTACCTCTCATGTATAGGGTTAGAATATGATGGAGAAAACGAAGGTTGATGATAATGAAAAAGGAAAAAACAATGATGGGTGAACTTGTGTTTTTTGGATGAAGAAATGATGAGTCAACCCACCAGTCCACCCGCTTCCCAATGGCAGGATGGTTTCCATTTTTCAACTCAAGTCTGAGCAGGTCGTATTGTCCCATTTTAACACTCTTAACTTTAACCTATAGCTCTAATATCATATTAAGTGAACTTTAAGTCTAACTCAATCCTACAAAATTGACTTGTAATAAAGTGATATTTGCACCCACTTATAATTGTAAACTCGTCTTATAATTGTAAACTCGTCTTATCTGTAGTAGATATGAAATCTCCAATATTTTTATTTTTGTTTTGCTATTTTTTATTTTTTTAATACTAATCGTGGTGAAGAGGTATTTTGCTTTAGTTAAAGGCCATAGATGGAATGGAACCCACCATTACCAATCAATCAATACACAATACGAAACTCATAGGTTGTTCTCACGTTCCTTTCACAATTACGCCAACTATAATTATCATTACCACAAGCTTTTCTTTTAAATATGCATTTAATATAAATGCGTATCCAAACTCTACTAAGTTATTTAATATAAAATTTAACTAATCAAGGACAAATAATAGAGGGGAACACATAAAACGGGGTCCACATTTTATGTTATATATATATATATATATATATATATATATATATATATATATATATATATATATATATATATATATGATTATTAAGTTGAGGGATTCAGCTATTTGTCATAAAAGAAGGAATTCAACTCTATGATATAATCATCTCAAGTTTGTCGGTGAATTTATTCATAAAGTGATTTAACTAATAAAATCTAACAATAATTTAAAGAAAAAAAAACATATTATATTTATCATAATAAATCTTGACATCTTAATTAATTACAAATTCCAAAATTCAACACTCATGCATCACATGAAATTATATAAAAGAAGAAAAAAAAGAATAAAAACATGAAAGACCAAACTAAATTTATGTAAAAAATAATAGATATCAAGCTCCTTACAAAACATAAATCAATCAAAACTTAGGGAATTAAAACCTATTATAAAAAAAAAAAGGCTAATAATAGAAGGCATTGCATCATACCACTTAAAATATAACTGATTATCAATACCAAAAGGAGTAGCTTGCAATACAATAATTTTCTTCAAGAAATATGTCAGAGACCTTTAACTCGAAGTCCTAAGAGAGATCTTCACACATTTTCTCTATCTTCCCTTTAAAGATCAAGAAATCGTTGAGATAAAATCTTGACAAAACAACGAAAAAGTTATATTTAATCTAAATATGTGTAATAGATAGAATAGATAGAATATTTCACATGATCTTACCATACACTATATAAATATTTTTGTATCTCTAAAAGAAAAGAGAATTTGTTAATGTATGCACTCTATAAAAATAGGACCATGATACTAAAAAAAGAAATTTACATTCATTTTATATTCATTATTCTACTTTTCAATTTTTTTTCTTTATAAATACAAAATTTCACTTTTTTAATAAATATTTTATTTCTAAAAGTGATTTGTCAAGTGGTTCTTATAGTTGAAAAAATTAGTTATCTTAAGAATATAATTACAAACAAAAAGATCAAAATAACTTCTAAGAGCGCTATTAATATTGACTTCGGCCTCTACATAGCAGAAACTTTCAAAGAACCTTGCGTTGGTAACAAAAAAAAAAATGAAAATAAAAAAGTGAAGTATATTTATACCATTAATTATCCGTAACATATCTACCAACTCCCACCATAATACGTAACAATAAAGTTCGGATACAGACTTTCCATATTAATGTGTGTCCGAAACGTGTCGAATTTATAAAACATTTTATTAACTATGCCTTAGATATGATTTCATAAGGTGGACACAATATTATTGAGAACGATGACTATATTTTAGAGGAATAGAAAGTGAGAAATGTTTTTTTTTATCAGCAAAGTGAGAAATATATTATTCAAGATTTTATTTCTTTTTTAAACTAACAAACAATCTATTTTGTATTTCTTTTTCTCTATTTGAATTTATTTTTAAATATTTAACTTAAAAAGTAGGTTTAATTACTCTTTTTATCCATATTTTTCTTCAAAATTGTCAATTGGTCCTTCAGTTTTTTTTTTAAGTTTCAATTTAGTTTCAATTTTTTAAAAATTGATGCAATTTGATCATTTTCGTTAAATTTCTTGAAACGGATTAAAGATTTTTATCAAAATTAAAGTTGTTAATAAGGATGATTTGCTTTATTGATGTAATTAACATAATCATAGTGCTAATTTTTATAAAAAAAATCATTGATTCGCTTTAATAAATCTAATGAAAATGATCAAACTGTATCAATTTTTAAAAAATCGAGACTAAATTGAAACTTAAAAAAACTAGAGGACCAATTTGACATTTTTAAACAAAAACAGGGACCAAAAAAAATAATTAAACCTAAAAAATATAATTTCAGTAATAATGACAAGATGAAGTATGGTTTAATTACTTTTAGAGAATTATCAAAAAGATTTGGCAAATAAAGAAAGATTATGTAGGAGAAAAGGTGAATATTGACGTATAATCTCGACATTATCTTTCTCAAGAGATAAAAGATTTGATGAGTGAAGAGTTAACTTTATGAGAAAGATCGTGATTTAGTAAATCTGAAGAAACAAGCAAGAATATACATAAAAACTTATGGAGTGTTATACATACTAGAACTAGGTGAGAGAATTTAATATTTCATGTTGATTGTGTGATGAATATCATTATGTGATTTCACTAGACATGATACAATAAGTACCACCAGAACATATAATTATAATAATATACATAATAAATCTTATATTTTTTAATAAATATGTTAAATAACTATTATATATAACTTGTTTATATTAAAATAAAGACTTTATATTTCTTTGAAGAAATTTGTTTAATATTTTTTTAATAATTATTTACCAAATTTTTTATTTTCTAGAAAATCTTTGTAATAAAATAATAATAATAAACCAACCATTATATTTCTTATAATAACTTTTTAAATAAACCTTTTATAAAATAATTAACTATCATTTATTAATATCTAACGATATCTAAGAATATATACCAATATTTTAAAATACTCAAAATAAGATTTTAAATTAAATTTTTTAACAATTATCAATAATTAAATATTAATTTTGTGGTTTAAATTTATATCTTCATCGTTGTCGTTCACATATAATCCATCTTAGGAGAATTGTTAGCAAAAAAACATAGTTGGAAGTAAATGGTTTAGTTTGAAAGTCATAAGTATTTTGTGGAAAAGATATGATGCCAACCTAGAAGGTGAATGTAAGGAATTTAACATTGATGTGCAAGTGCATGCTTTAGAATTTTTTGATTATGTAATTTGTAACAAGATTGAGGTTCATATTTTTTGAATATATGTCAATTAATGTTCTTAATTATGTAAATGAGGAAAAGTTGCTCAATAATAAGGATGTAGAAATAAGTACTGTTGTGAGAATTGGAAATAGTGGTAATATAGTTGATAAAGATTATAATTGTGGAGAAAAATGTTATGTGCAAACAAAAAGTAATGATGATGGTAAAACATTTGAATTATATTTTTTATCTTTTAATAAATAATTATTTTTTTCATTACTTATCATTATCATTAATTTTATATATAGAAGTCTCGAACCTTCTTGATTTTTCTTCATATTATTATTTATGCATTTATGAATAGAGGCTATTGTTGTTTAACACAATGAATGTGTTTTGATAAGAAATAATAAAAGTGTGAGTTGACTAAAATAAGATACCTCAAAGATATTTAATATCTTGTAGAGGACCTGACGAGTAATTAAAGTACTGAGTTTTGAAATCTAACACGATTGAAGAGTCACATAATCAATCAAATTTTCTTAATAAAAATAGAATATCTTCATGGTTGATCAAAAATACTTTAATTGTTAATCATGCATAATATATACTTCCAATTATCAGTCAAAACAAAATAAAATTATAAATATGAATCATATAAGGTATTAATAAGAATTTGAGACATTAAAAACACGAAATAATTATTAAATAAAATAAGAATCACAATAAAAAAAATATTTTAAATACTTACTTATCTTAGCCTATAACTATTTAGATTGATGGTAAAAAAATATGACTCGATTAATTAATTTATCCATATTAAGAAAAGAAACAAGTTTAATTAATAATACTAACTTTGTCTCAAATTGTATTTTCCAAAACTACTCCTATTTAAATATATATCATTATAAAAGTTAATCCATTTAAAATTTTCATCATTTAATATCTATGAAAAATAATAATAAAATATATTTTATTTTCCATTTATTACATTCAAAACAACAACTCTTTATTATATCTTTTAAAAACTATATTAATACAGTAAAAATTATAAATTTAATTTCGTGAAAAATGCCAAAAAATATTTATAATTTAGATCTTACAATAAGATTTAAAAAAATCAACAATTTTTATAGTTTTTTCATGTCAGATTAATATAAGTCGTAAGTTACATTATGGTGCATCATTAACTCACATCATTTACACAGAGTTAAGTTAATATAAACTAAAAATTAATATTCATAAAATAATGTGACTTATAAAAGATTTTTGTCATAAACTAAAAATAAATGAACATAAATTAGGAATAAAAAGAAACAATCTACCATGTATATCTTAACAAGATATGAGGATCCAACCGTTGAAATTCTTGAAATAAAGTGACACACGTGCGCCTAAGAGAACTTTGTTAGTGTGGACCGCGACGTAGGATATAAAATAGTGTTTCTCTTCTCTATTATTAGAATTTAGGATGTGTAATAATGCATAGCAGTGTTTGAAAACGACGTGGTTTAATATAATAACTATCTTTCCTCTTTTGCTAAGTTGAAAATGACGCGGTTGCTTAAGGATCAAGGGTCTTCATTGTTTTATTGGTTAAAGAAAATCCACAACAATAAATATACATAATTAAATTAAGCACATTACCATCACATTCCCAAATATTTTCTCAATTTTTTTGTTTTTTGTTTTTTCAAGTAATAAAATACACTCCTTCTTAGAATATAAATATAATCCATTTTTAAACTTAAGAGATCTATGATATAAAAATAGGTGATGACTAATATATTTTAAATAAAGTACAAAAACATTGCAAAAAATAACAAAAAAAAGATGCCAATATAATTAAAAAAAAAATTGAGAATTGATCCCTTCGATTTAATCTATCATATACTGAATTTATGCTTTATTTGGATAGTTTGCACTAAGTCTCTAGTTGGGATTTTAGTTTATTAAGTTAGAGAGCGTTGGTTTTGGAAAAAACTATTTTGAGGTAAGGGAACTAGTAAAAATTTAGACTACTATTGTTTCAAATATATGATGGTGATGATAAGGTTATGATAAATACTTGTGATATTGGTTCAACTAAATAATTTATGTAAACTGATCTATGAAATATAAGACTTTCATTTGAATTATCTGAGTAGGTTTTACATTAAACAAATCTATTTTGATACAGGAAAGGACTAAAATGGCTTAGATAACCCAAAATGTGGCAATATATTATTCTTAATTTTGCTTTTGAATTATGCAATGTTGGGCAAAAATTAGGGCTTTGTTCTAATGAGTTCTCGACAATCTTTTTGTTGGATGGACCAATAACTCACTTAGTGAGTTAAATGAAATTGGCTACAAGGGTTTGTGCCATGAAGTTCCTGATTTATCTTTGTTAGGCGAGATGTATGACTCGCTATGATACGATCTTATCCAGAAAAGAGTGCAATTATTTCTGAATTTAAATCATTGAAAGGCACAACAAAAATAAGTAAGAAAAGAATGCAGAATAAGGCAGGGATGTAGGATGTCACAATCTGATAAGAACTTGAGGCCTAAGTCAAGAATAAAGAGAATCCTCTCTTTAATGAAATAAAATTCAATATATGAATAAAGTATTTACATAAGTTTTTGGTACCTTTGTATATAGGTACATAAGTTTAAGAAAACCTATAAACCATAAAAGAAAGCCCAAAGCCTAAAACACATAAAATAACATAAAACGAAAATTAAAGACTCAGACTTTCGCTTAGCGAGACCCACTCGTCCAACGAACACAAACTGGCCCACCCAGCGAGATTCATTCGCCCAACATATTTAACATTTTGTAGAATTAAAATAGAACTACAATTTATTTAATTTTCTAAATTATTTTTCAACTATGCTCACAATCTTTTGTTATTTAAGTTTCCTCCTTCATTAGACATTATAGGCTTCAAAGAGACATCTTTTGACCTTTGACCTTGTCATAGATCCTTTGGATTGCAAATGTTCATCCTCAAGTTCTTCTTATATATGTTCAGGGGATAGTCCTCTATTATACCCTCCTTCTCGAGAAGAATTTGTCCTCAAATTCATACCACTTGAAATTTAAGAGATAGTCCTCTATCATACACTCCTTCTTGAAAATATATGACTTAAGATTTTAGGAAAAAAATGGGTGATTATGTGGCTAAGTAGAGTCAGAGTCTTATTAATAATATAATCTTTGTGTAGGTGAGTCGCCAAGTAGAGTTAGGGCAAGAGTTATAATCTACTGAGTTGTGTGATTTTATTATTTGTGGATGTTATGAATGTAATGACTCATAGGGAGGGAGTATTGCATGCATGTGGCGTTAGGTGGTGTATTGGCGTTAGATGGTGTATTGAGAGAGATTCTGAAGAGACCATCCTAACTCTACTAGTATCAAACTTAGGTATAAGAAGGTATCTAGTTGTGAGAGTCGAAGAAGATTCAAACACATATGAAGTTTCAGGTATGAAATAAGATCAAACCTAGCATATGTAGGGAATTTAGTTGTGTCATACTCGAGAGGGATTGATGTCCCAATCTGAGGTCTATAATTGCAGCTCTTGAGAGACATGAGTGAGTTATGATAAGTTCAGAGTCTCTAAGGTTGCTCAATACAATTGTCTTTCCAAACTAGAGTTAGATGTCTTCATTATGATTGAGCCATGAGGGTTGTGCCATGAGGGCTATTTTGTGATGATTGAGGCATGAGGATTAAATTATTTGATAGACATTTGATTCTTGCTGTTTAACTATTTATTTAGAGTTAATGATGAACTCTATTTGCATAGTTAATTTTTGTTGTTGAATCAAATTTTATGATACAGATGGAGCGAGTAGGACAAATGGATGGGAGATTAATTTATATGATTGAACTAATGGGTTCTAGTTTGAGGATAAGGTTGTTTTATATAGTATTGTTAATGTTTACTAGTTTACCCTTTGGTTTTGTAATATTGTGATATTTATCTGTGATAATCGTATATTATACGGGAATAGAGGATTTTGTAGGTGATGATGATGAACAATAACGAGGTTATAGCTTGTTAAGATAATATAGTTGACTAGTTATATAAATATATTTTATTGTAATTCCTCCAAGAGATGTAATGTTTATATATTTTTGAATCACTTCCTTGAAGAATAGTAAATACATTGGAGATATATATATATATATATATATATATATATATATATATATATATATATATATATATATATATATATATTTCCGCACTCTTTCTAACCATACAAATTATCGATGATGTAATTGGTTGTATAATTTATGCTAATTAGGGTCATTACATGATTCATATTATGTGCTACATCAGATACATATGTTTCATATTATTATACATTTTATTATTTATGTCTTTTCTACCCATTATTTATTTATGTATTAATTGTAAGTGAGTTTTACGATGTATATTAATTAATAATATTAACATTATTTATTTAAATTTAATATATGTTTGTGAGAATTTCTTCTTAGAGAAGTTATATTATATTTTGCTTAAAATTAGGGGTGGTAATAAGGTTGTTCCGATCCGCAATTGACTCGCAAAATTCAGACCGTCCCGCATTTTCAACTAAGACTGAAAAGTTTGGTATGCCCGCATAAGTGCGGACCCGCGAGCCAGACCGCCTATTTTTTTTTAATTTATCATAAAACTTTCATTTTTCAACAAATTGAGAAAGTTTAACAACTTCACAAAATTAAGCAAAGACTTTATGGTGTGTTTGGATGAGGCAATTCAAGATGGTGATTTATTTATTTGGAGAATTTGAAATTCTTTGTAATGAAATGCTTTGTTTGGATAGAGAAATTAAAAAACATTTAAAATGCATGTTTTTTTTAAACATTTCAATTAGCTAAATTAGAAGAAATTCAAATACCCTAAAAAAAGGTGAAATTTGAAATTCTTCTCACTCAACCTCACACTCTAGACTCAACTCGAAACGGTTCTGACAAACCAGACAACCATGACAGGCAGGGTTGGCCAGACAATCCAGACGGATTGGACCGACTTGACGACACAAACGGGTCGAGCAGGCCCAACGACCCATACGGGTCGGGCAAACTTGACAACTCAAACAAGTTGGTCAAGCCTGACGACCAAAACAGACCAGGCTAGCCTTACGACATAAATGGGTCGGGCGGGCCTGATGACCCAAACGGAATAACCAAAATAGGTCGAGTGGGCTCGAAGACAGAGACATGCCGAATTGACCTGACAACCAAGCCGGATCAACGAGCCCAACGACCCAACCGACCTGTTTACCCGACAAGCTTGATCAACCCGATGACCTAGTCAAGCCTGACCGACCTGACAACCTAGACGAGCCTGACCGGTCCGACGATCCAGGCGATACCAATATGCCTGACAACCTTGCCAGGTTGGGTTGGCTCATTGACACAGACTTGCCGGGTGTGCCCGATGAAACAAACGGGCATGACAACCCAGATGGGTCGGACGCGCTCGACGACTTAGTGGGGCCAAGTCGGGCCAAGGACCTAGACGGGTTGGGTCGAGTTGGGTCAACGAACTTGACGGCCATGACTGGCTCGTATGGGCTATCAGGCTGATCAGGTTTTTCTGGATCATCGAGCTGACCCAACCTAGCCCGTTTGGGTTTCCCGATCGGGCTGAGTCGTCGGGTCGGCCCGACCCATTTGGGTCGTCGAGTCCATTTTCAAATTTATCATAAACTCAAAACAGAATTAAACCTAAAATAAATATTGTTAAAATGAAATTTTATCTCACAAGAAAGTCAATTATTTTATCCAAACAAGAAATTGAAATATCAGGTATTTTAATTTCTTTATCCAAACAAGTTATTTAGAAAATGAAGGAAATTTAATTGCAAGCAATTCAAATACAATGCATTTCAATTTCTCAGCATTGTTGAAATGCTTCATCCAAACACAAGGTTAGGGAGTTGAATGAGAAATTGACAATTCAACATTTTCATCATATTCATATTTGTACTTTGACATACACAATGTATTCTTGAAATTTTAGCACATTCAAAAATACATAATACTTGTTTTTTCAGTCATATCAGAATTTGGAACGCTCATACAAAAGTGCATAAGTAGTGACAGATCTTGGCCAAAATTTCTGGAGGAGCCAAAATAATATACTCAATTTATATATTTAACATTTTTGTCACTAATTCAGTGAAAATTAATACATAATTTAATATAGCTATAATTATAACAGAAAATACATATATCTAAATGATATTGTCATTCGTTTTTTCATATTCTTGAACTTATCAAATAATTGAATCATAACTACATTTTTTTAGCTATTTTTTGTTCAATGTAAATAACCATATTATTTGCAAAATATTCATTTTCCATTTTACTAATATGCACATATCGATTCAAAAGTCATCATAAGCTTTCATTTCATCATTCTTATGTTATGTTTATGCGATGAGCTACCTTATTGTTTTGTTCTTATCTTTATCGATTTTAAAAAATAAATTTATTCCTTTTTTTTATTAATATACCTATCTATAAAGCAAGTTTAATACTAAAAAATAATTTATTATAATCTAATCAAAAATTGAGACATAATTACTAAAAAGATTATGATAATCAAGTTACAATTAAAAACCCTCTATAAAAAATCACATAATACATTATTTGCTCTTCTATATTCATAAAAAATGAATATATAAAAGGGTAATGAAATAAAGAAAAACAGGGCTAAATATTAAACAAGTATTGCACTACCAAATGAGATAAGAGAAATTTTTTTCCTTTAAGAATAAGAGAAGATATAAAAAAAGATGAGGACAAAAATAATGAGTTTCTATTTAATTTTGTTTTAGTAATAAAAAAAATCAGGTAAGAGTAAGAGATGAGTACAATATGTGAAAAACAGAAAAAACAATGTGAAAAAAAAATAAAAATTATCTTAACAATTTTTTCTTTATTATATTTATTTTACATTGTACTATTTATTAAAATTAAATATTGTACTTTATAAAAAAATAAAAAAATACCTAATTTAATTTTTATTAATTTTCAGTATATTACTATCTAATTTAAAATATATACATAATTTAAAAATTTTTAAAACATATATAATTTAAAAAAAATTAAATACATAAAACTTAAAAAAAGTTAAAAAAGTTCGGGAGTCATGGCCCCACCAGTTCCTTTGTGGCTGCGCCACTGTATATAAAGAAAGTAATTGATATCCACAAGAACAAGTTCTTAATTTTATTTTTTAATTTTTTTAAGTGGACCAGCAGGCTGCAAAATTTTACGAGCCAACGGACTCAATATCCTAACTTTGTCTCATATTTTCTCGGCAGGTCACGTCAAGGTCACGGTTGCCACCCCTACTTAAAACATTACAATTATATCCTGAGACACGTCATGTTTCCTAATTGTTTTGTGTTATTAAATTCCTTCACAATGCATGGATTTGAAAACTAGCAACAATCACTAACTAATTAAAGCTAAAACTTTGAGTAGATCAAGATTAAAATTTAAAATGTTGATAGAGTCCTTCCAAGGACAAACAGATAAAGTTTGGACAATGAGGAACAGGGACTTATAAATCATGGGACATGCTCAAGTTGAGATGGAATACCTTTGGACCAAATTCAATGACCTTTAATATAGTGGTTGAACTTGTAATTTGTGCATGAGGAATTAATACTCTAGTCAGTCTATACTAAATTATACATATTTTATATTAATTTCATTCAATAATTTTAAATTTACAAAAATATAACCTAAACCTAGGCATAACTTGGAGAAAGCTTAATATCACAAACCAAAATATATCTTGTCACAGTTAATCATAGTAAAATCCTTAGTAAGAGACGCATTTAGTGTTCATATGACCATGTAATATATAAGATTATATTAAAAAGGTTTTCCCTTTTAGGAAAATATGTACATGCTTTTTTATTTCAGCTTATGATGTTTATTTTCATTTTAATTCTTATGTAAAACATCAAAATTTGCGGCAGTGGAAGAGTCATATTGATTTGATTGGGATGTCAAACAGAAAACTCAAAAAAGAAAAAAATTCCAACATACTTAAATTAAAATAATCAATGTTTCTTTTTTCTAAATAAATACTTACTATAGAGTAAAGAGTACTTCAAAATTTGGGATGCATAACCCCTATATTTAAACTATCTCATCCATCCTTCGTCCTTTTTGGTTTATTAATATAAAATAATTGGGAAGGAGTTATTTTACAATATTTAAGAAATAAATAATTAGTAATTTAGTTTATATATTTAAATCTTTGATTTGTTTTGATTTTTATATTTTTTTACTTGATTAAATCTTTAATATTTAGTATATTTATCCTAAAATATAATAATGTAAAAACTATACTTATATAGAAAAAAGAAAAATATAAACTAAGCCACCGTGGTAACTATATATTTCCTTTTGTAAGATTATATATGCTCTTATCTTATTAAATTTTTGTTCTTTTCTCTTATAAAAAAACTAATTTTTTTCCTATTAAAAATAAGAATTTTTTAAATAAACTACAAGCAGTGAAATAAAGTGACTAGTATAACTTTCTGGCTAAAAACAAAATTAAGAGTTCATCAGAGCAAAAGAGTAAAAAAAAAACTAATAATTTATGATGATGAGAAACATATTATATGAAGATAAATAAAGGGTAAAAGACAAAAAAGTACGAATTAAGATGTATTGTGCAGTAGTGGTTGATATACCAGTAATTGTTTAATTAAAGGGTTTATAGATTAAAGCAGTGTCTGTGCACCCAACGACACTGCATCAAAGCAATTATATTGGTGCATTGCACCAGAGACTTATTTTTGTGTACTTTTGCATTTTGAGGAGTTCAGATAGCCAAATCCAAAACACTGTTTGTGTTATCAAAATTAGTTGCTGTAATGGTGGGCCAAACACTGAAAATCAATTCTGTTGTTGAAAACTTCCACTCATCAAAAATTATGTTATGGATATTAACTCAAACAAATCATGCATTATTCCAACCACTTACTTTTTGTTTAAGCTGTAGGTCCTCTACACCCCTCTATTATTCCTTTCACTTCTTCTTTACCGTATTTACATTTTTAAGATTCTATATTTGTTTCTTAAAGAAAATTTATAGCATGTAAAGTTCACTTTTGTAAAATTTTATTATGTTTCGAGTTTAATTCTTAAGATAATATCAAAATTTATTATTTGTTAGTATATCGTTTGTTGTTAAAAATTTTATATTAATTAGAAATAAAATAATTTTATAATATATAAATATGATTTAAATCTCATTTGTCAACTCAATCATTTAATATTAAGTTTGTCTTAAAGTCAATTTCTTATTATAGTATTAGAATCGTAGTAAAAGAGTTAAAAATGCATGTTGAAGATTTTAATTATAGATAAGATAGATTTATATTATATTTTATAATTTATATAATAAAAATAGATTTAATAATTTTTTATACTTTTTAATTTTGTTTTATTATTTTAAATGCTCTTAACTTGGTTCCATTATTTTAAATATTTTTAATTTGATCTTTAAAAAAAAAAGCTAATTCAATATAATAATGACATTAGAAAAAGTTACATGTAGATTTCATAAACAACCGAATGACACCGGAATAACTTAATTTATTAACAGCACATAACGTGAATAACAATGAATACTGTAATAACACTCTCACCATTAATTTCACGTAATAGATTACACTAATTCCATTTTCTTAAATGGGATAAAATTTAAAATACTTAAAAAGATAAACAAAATTAAAAGGAAAACCATCCTAATTGTTGGAAAACAACTATTAAACCTAAAAAGAATTACTAGTAAACATGATAATGAACTTTTGAGATAATTTCAGTTTACTACTGTTTGGATTCATGGTTCAAGTATTTAGTGTTGTGTTAGATTAAATTTTTTACCCTTTTTTCTCTATATCTTAGACCTAATTAAAATCTCTCATTAAGGTATTATTAATTATTTGGAAATACCCTCAATTTGGGAGAGAAACTATATGAATAATAGAAGTTTTTTTTAAATATGTTTTTGGTCTCTGAACTTTCACTCAAAATTGGAATTCATTTTTTTTTCGAAATTTTAATACATTTTGATCTCTAAATTTTAAAAATGAATAAATATAGTCTTTTTAATCCAATTACGTCAATCTTTCTTGAGGAGTCGAACACATTTCCCAATAAATATCGAACCAGAAATATGTCAAACGGTGTAAATAACTCCAATACTAAGATGAAACGTGTTCGACTAGTCAAAAAAATAGTTAACCCAATTGAGTTAAAATGATTATATTCATTCATTTTTAAAGTTTAGGAACCAAAATGCATCGAAATTTCAAACATGAATGAATTCCAATTTTGGATCAAAGTTTAGGGACTAAAAACATACTTAACCATTTTTTTTTTATAAATCCACATACCTTATTGGTAATAAAAAAATAATAATAAAACAAAGTTTTTTCTTGATTTGTTGTTATAGAATCTTTGAATTAATTCATGCCCTAGTCAACTAATCAATGGATTTGTCTGTTATATAATCTTGAGTGATTTATGTAAAGAAGTTTGAATTATTATACGCACCACGAAAATCAGAAAAATTGAAAAGGCATGGTTTTGGGTTTGAAAAGGGTATATACCTACTTAGTGTAGCTAGTAATGTGTTAAGCCTATATGAGAATGAAATATAGTGTGTGCAATCCCTATCTCCACGGGATATGTTATTATCACAAATCATATCAATAATAACTTGTTTAATAAATATAAAGTATCTTGATGGTGATCTAAATTAAGTTCCAATTCCATTTTTAAATATATATATATATATATATATATATATATATATATATATCAAATGTTTTTCTTCACATTCATTCATATACCTAGTTTATGCGAATTTGCATATATTTTTATTATAAGTAATTATTTTAACTTAGAAAAATAATTACATTTGAATAAACAGTCAATTAATAAAATAATTATTTTAATTTAAAAATGATTAAATTTAAAGATAACAAACACCAAAAGAATAAAAAATAACAAAATAATACTTTAATTTTAAAGAACAAATACTTTAATTTACGCTGAAAAAAATAATTCCTTATATTAATGATATAGATTACTATAATATGAATTTTCAAGCTAATAATAATGCAAGACCACAAATTTATTTATAGATAAAAAATCAATAGTTTTTTTTCTATATAAAGAATGAAAAAAAATTTCTCTCAAGATATGATCCTTTGACATTAAAAAAAATCGTTTTGTGGAAGAATAATTGAAAATAACTTACAAATGGGTTAATATGCTTGATGAAAGAGAATATTCTAGTATTGAAGAGGATGATGAACTGGTTCAAACTACAAGAAAACTTAATAGAGGTAGGCTAAAGAAGGTTAATACTAAATCCTTTAAAGTAAAAACTTCTACAAATTAAAAACCTTTTTTCGAATGTGAGATGATTAACTAATAATAAGGTTTCATTGACTTGAAACACTGTTCAAGGAATGCTTTGGTGAGTATTACATATTGCCAAACGACTTAACTTTCTCGGGCGTTGGTGGGCATCTGTACTCAAAAGTTGAAACGTTACACGGTTTGTAAGATAGTCTGACGAGGAACTTACCTTTTTCTTAGTATGGTATATATAGTTCAAAGTATGAAATGATTTCCGTGAAAGAAATCATGGGTTTTTTTTTTCATAATAGGGTTTTTTCCTTGAAGTGTGATGTAATTTTATCATGGGTTTAGTGGGTCCATGCTTTTTTTTTTCCTTTCGTTTCTTTTTTCTAATAAACTCTTTATGCAATGGCATTGATGTCTAGCATTAACAACAACAATATTAATAATATTAAATTTAAAATAAAAACTATTTAATTTGTTACATTTTTCTTAAAAATGATAATATATGTTTAATTTATTATTTAACATTACATATGTTATTTGATTTAAAGAGGACATTTGCAAACTTCATAGGTAAGCGAAATGTAAAAAGTTACTCTAACATTCAATTATCACCACTAGAAAATATTATATCATCAACAAAATTTTATCGACGAAAAAAATTATCGAAAAATATTATTTTACCAACAAATATTACGGACAAAAAATAATTTGTTGGTAAAATAGAATTTACTGACGAATTTTAGGATTTTAATTAACCCTGATTTTCCATTGTGAATAGAGATAGTATGAGCGAAGATTAATCCTTGTCAGGACCAAACAACCAAACAAATATTTTTGTTTCTTTTGTACATTATTTTTTTATTATTTTTTGAGAAAATAAACATTTTAAAAAAACTACATCCTTTTGCACCTTTAACTAAAGGTATCATTATAGGACGGACGCTGTGGGGTACTAATACCTTCCCCACATGTAACCTACTCCCAGACCCAAAATGTGGTTTTTTTGCAGAAATTGTCTTATCTTTTTTATTTTTTTGCAGTTTTCTAGAATAAACTATGGTGGCGACTCCAAACTGTATTTCTTTCAAATTTTATTTTTGGTTTATCGTCTCGTCGTGATTTCGGTTGTGATACATAACCTATACTTATATGTGCTATAATTTTATCTTAACTTTAGCCTATTCTTTGATAGTGTTAAAAAATGTCATCAAATCAACATAAAATACGTTTTTCTTGTAAATGTAATCTATCTGTGTAGTTAATTCTTATATTTACACAAGTGGACATGTCATGCATGAACATGGTTATGAGTTGATCCACTTATTTAAAAAAGTTTGCTTTATTAAATTAAATTATATAATGTATTAATATTTATTTAATTATTCTTTTATTACATAGTTTATTAATTATTTAACTATATTCTTGGATGTTAGAGATTTATACAAGAGATGATTGACAAAATATATTTTTTTCTTATTTTCCCTTTTTATTGGTGTGAAAGATATAGAATATTATTTTTTTAAAATTTAAATATATTTTTTCATTTTCAAATTGCTTTTAAAATTTACATTTCATTCCTAAATTAAATTATATTGTCTTTATATTTTTGTAAAAGTTGTGTAAACTATCTTTCTAGCAACAACATATAGAAGTGTATTATAGTCTAGTTGATGACTATGATTGTCACCAAAGACCAATCTATAGGGGGCAAGCATGGCCATGGCCCCCTCTTTAAAATATATATATATATATATATATATATATATATATATATATATATATATATATATATATAATAAAAGTCAAAACTTGTTTTTACCTTCTTACAATCCTAATGAGCTTTGCCATGCTTTGCAATATAAGAATCAAGATATATTGAATGCAAAATGTTTTTGGTTTCCAACACAAAAAAACTTTGATTCAAAGAATGAGGGAATCAAGTTGGGAAAGTTTTGTTCAAGGAAGTAATATCATTTTTTGTGAAAAACATGAAATCAATGTTCCTGAAAAACTGTGATTACATTACATTTGAACATTGTTATTGTAGTAATTTGTTCATTGCTACAAATACCCAATTGCAGGATCTTCATAGTAGATTTTGCTGTTTTTACGGGATTGGTAAGTGTACCAAATTACACAAATAATAAAATGAAAAGTCCAAGTATTGTTTCTCAAGAGACTTGTGCAACACTTGACAACTCTTGCAATTCATAACTCAATTAGATAACAAATTTCACAAAAACAAAAATAAAACTCTTTTTGTATTTTCATCAAACATATGGTGTGCAACAATATATGATTAAGGCTTCACTAGGCTTGAGTTTTATGATTCAATTCAAAGCAAAAGAACCAAACAATATACTTTGAATTCCTTCTCTAACATTCACACATTTTGTAAACAAGTTGTAATTTCTTACCTACAAGTCTAAACTTGAATAATAAAAACCCTATGTCTAGCAATTTTTATCATAAGTTGGCATTAATAATCAAGATTATGATGTTATGAATGACTAAATGTTCCACTTCTATATCTAAGATGTGAAATCTATTATATGTTCTATCCTAATTAAGTTTTCCAAACTATATTTCAATCAGCTGGTACTTTCACATATGCAATCAATCTAAAATATGAAAATAAAAGAAGAATAGAACACAAGAGTGATGGAAAAAAAGTATATTGAATAGTGAAATTCACAAAGAGTTCAGAATACATTACACTCAAGCCTTAAATACTATAATAAGAATAAAGATGAATGTTCAAGCCTTCAGAATGTGCCTCTACATTCTTTCCTTTTAGGTCAATAGTCCTTCTTCCTAAAAGAATTATTTTTTCAAATTGGATTAGACTTGCAGCTTTGTACTGGAGTAACCAATTTTATCAATATCTCCTCTTGTTGATAATGTTGATAATCACATTTTGTTGATATTCTTCTTAATTTCTTTGAATTTTCCATTTATATGCAAAATATTAATTATGTAAACCAAATACTTATCTTTTTCAATTTTATTAAATAAAACCTACAAAATTTAAAAATATGATAATAAAATAACAATAAAAGATAAAAATAAACAAAATAAAACATAATACCAATTGGTTATAAATGATCACTCATAATCAACATGTTATAAAACCACTTCACCAACTTTTGCCCATCATCTAATTTACACAATGCACACATTTGGTAAGATCAAAAGGTCTTTCAAAGGTTGTAATAGGGCTTATCTAAAAGAAATATGATTTTTCAGGGATTCAAAAACACCACTGGCCTAAGAGAACAACTAAATGTAAATAATTCATGGTATCCTAGTATCCCTACAACATAATCTTCCCAAAAAATTGCATATACTTCTCATAACCCAACCTTTTTTCTTATTACATGTGATCTATCGTCTTTTCTCTTCTTTCTAATTTTCTTTTTCTTGGGGTAGGACTTTTACAAAAGCCTACCCAAACTTATTTAATCTCATACCCTGGTAGGGTGTTTATACTCTACCCCAATCTAATGTGAACTCATACCTTTATTTTACTTAACATGTACTTGTTCTCTTTGGCTAAGGTGCAGGACAAGATATATTTTCTTTAGAGACTAAGGATAAAAGAATAAAACAATTAGGTTAAAAATGGGTAACAACAGACAATTAACATATATTAGTGTTGGCTATTTGGCTAAGTAGCTTAAACATATCAAACAAATGCCTTTATCTTTTCTAACCAATTATTTATATTAATAAGAATCAAGCAAAAATCAACCTCATTTTAATAACTACTTTCCTTACTATTATCTACTATCATATGCTTTCAACACTCAAATATTTCCATAAGGGGTGACAATTCAAGACGGGCCAAGCAGGCTGGCCCTGCTAGGCCTACAAGCTCGTAGACAAAAACATGGGGCGAGTTGGGATGTTAAACCTGTTGGCCTGCACAAGCTCGACCTACACAAACGCACAATCTTTGTGGGCTTAAGGTGGGACGGGGTGGGCTAGCCCGATGGCCAGTTTACAAAATTAAAGAAATTGAATGAGGTAGTGCAGTTGTGGTGGCATGGTAAATTTTTTTTTGTACATTTAATCCCCACACCATTCATGGCGATGTTCCTGTACGTTCCTTTTATTATTATTATTATTATTATTATTATTATTATTATTATTATTATTATTGTTATGCATAATCATTGTATATAAGATAATGATTTTAGTTCTCGAATATGGAATATCTTTTTATGCATTTTTAGGTTAACAAATTTGTACCTTTGTGTTTAGTAAGGTGACATATTGTTATTGTACTTTAGCTATAATCTTCATTGCTATTGTTTCTTGTTTTTAGTTAGTTAAACTAACTAGAATTATTTCGATAGGAAATGAATATCAATTATATGGGAAAATAAAAAAGTTTTTATTTTTCTCACTACGAATACGGGCCAACCCATGGGCTCACAGGCTAGGTAGTGGAGCAGTGCGGGCTAGGAAAATATACCCCTTTTCGAACTACGGGGTGAGCCAGCCTGACTCGCACTTTGCAGGCCAAAACGGACAAGGCTGGCCTATTTTTCCATCCCTAGTTTCCATACTCAAATATCCAATAAATTTGGTCACACTCTCACACTGATCAAGAATTGATTAAATAAAACATATCAAATTATCTCGCAACCAGTGTGTGCCGCAAGTTATCTCAACTATATGCACAATTATGATATAAGAAATTCATTGCTCAAACATATTCTAACTCAAGTTGACCATTCAATTCATATATTTTATGACATGATTAGAACAAGTTCAAAGAGAATTTAATAATTAAGCATGTTCAGAAACAAACTAAAAAATATTTGTTGAACGAGTACCAATGTGTTCGCTGGGCAAGCAGACTCGCGTGGCAAATGAAAATACTAGGTCAAGTAGTCGTTGGGTGAGCAGACTTGCAAAGCGAATTAAATGTGTGACCATATGGTCACTAGGCAAATTCTCTCGCCCAGTGAGTGATGCTAAAAATATTGGGTTGCCTCACAGGAAGCGCTTGTTTAACGTCTTTTAGCTCGACACTTGATATTCATTGTGATGTTTTTTTTCTTTATGTTAGGTTGTCTTTTGAACCAATACCATATGCTTCTTTGTGTCTTATCTTCATTTTTATCAATACCTTACATTCACAAGAACATAAAAGATACTCGAACAAACAAGTTATCCTAATTTTCATATAATCAAAATTTTTAGAATTGGAAATAAACATAAGAATAACAATGAAACAAGTTCAATTATAGAATGATTAAACAGATTCCCCAAGCAACCTTACTTAGATGTCTCTTGTTGCAAAATTACAGTATTCTCATTTGTGATGAATACTACTTTTCTTGTTCTCTAAGATTAGACACACAAATGTCTCTTGTAATGCTCATTTAAGTTTGACATATCTTAGCAAATCTCTTAGACTAAGCATGCATCAAACCTTGCATTAAGAACCAGAATAGTGGGGGCCAAACACACAATCCCATTTCTAGTGAATTACAATATTTAGTTTGATTTTATTAGTTAGGCTGTTGAAATCTCATGTATAGGACCTTCCAACAACTAGATCATGTTCTAAGGAGTATCCCGAGATAAACATTAAGCACAAATAAAATCAATGGAAATCATAAACATCTATAGGCAACATGCATAAAAGAAAACACAAAAAACATAACAGTCTAAAAGAGATAAAAAGGCCCAATTTGTGTTTGAACACAAGTCTCCAACAACGACGTCAAAAACCTTGTTATGGGATTGACAAGTGAACCAAATTGCAAAAGTAATAAAGTGGAAAGTCCAAGTATAATTTCCCAAAAGACTTGTGCAACACTTGACAACTTTTGCAATTCATCACTCAATTAAACAACCAACTTCACAAAAATAAAAATAAAACTTTTTTTGTATTTTTTATCAAACATATGGTGTGCAACAACATATGATTAATGTTTCACTAGGCTTGGGTTTCATGATTCAATTCAAGCAAAAACGCCAAACAATATACTTCTAACACCTTTTGTAATAAGTGGTAATCTCTTACCGATAAGTCTAAACTTGAATAATAAAATTTATATGTCTATCAATTTTTATTATAAGTTCACATTAATGATCAAGATTATAATGTTATGAATGACTAAATGTTCCATATCTATGTCTAGCATGTGAAATCTATTAGTTGTTCTATCCTAATCAGGTTTTCCAAACTATCTTTCAATTAGTAGGTACTCCCATAAACAATAATAGAATACAAGAGTGATGAAAAAGAATTATATTAAATAGTGAAATTCACAAAAAGTTCAAAATACATTATACCCAAACAAGGACAAATCTTTGTATATCTCAAGGGGGCCATGGCCCCCAAATTTCTATTTTTTTTTAAATATATGTAGTATATATATATATATATATATATATATATATACATATATATATATATATATATATATATATATATATATATATATATATATTATAGAAGGGAATTAAATTAGATAGGTTTTTATTTCTTCTATAAGTAATAAAAAATAAAAATAAAAATAAATATAATAAAGGATAAATAAATTTATTGAGATATATTTTTTTCTCTTGTCTTTTAAGTTTCTCACATATTATATTCATCTTTCACTTTTGCATGTTTTCATTTGTTTCTGAAAAAAAAAACAAAAAATTAGACATAAATTCATTATTTCTCATCAATATTCTTCTATTTTTTAAAATAAAAAAGGCAACTCTATCTTTTCTTTTGATAAGGAAATATTAGTTTAATATTTAATATTTTTTTTATCTCATGAGTTTTTTGTATATTTATTTTGTTATCAATATAGAAAGAAAAATTATGTGCCATATGTTTCTTCATAATTATCTTTTTTTTAATTGTGACTTGATTGTCACATATTTTTCTTAGTCATTACGTCTCTCAATTTTTTATTAAATTTTGATAAATTATGTATTAGTCTTAAATCCTTTTTAAGAAAAATAGGTATATTGATGAAGAATAAAATAATATATTTATTTTTTTTAAAGTGATAAAAGGAAACATTCCCATGAAGATAAAAACAATATTGATTTACTTCTTTGCATATTTTCAAGTGTGATATTAACGATCCAATTGTTGAAATAGATGAACCTTTCTTAAGATTAAAAGAATTACAAGTGGAATGTTTCATATTAATTCTTTGGAACTTTCTAGAAAAACGTTCTCAAATATGATAATATCAAATAAGTGAAAGATATGAAATAAGAAAAACTTATTTAAAATGAGTTTCATATCAAATACAACTTCAAAACTATCATTCTCCTAAAGTGAAACATTCAAGGAGATTCCAATACTAAATTATATATACTTTTGTTATCTTAGTTACAATGACTAAATATATAAATATTATGTATATTATTTTGGCTCCTTCAAAATTTTTAAACAAGATCCGCCATTGCACCCAAGCCTTGAATACTAGAATAAGAATAAAGATGAGATGAATGCCCTCAAGCCTTGAGAATGTGCCTCTACCTTATCTTCTTTTAGGTCAAGTGTCCTTCTCCCTGAAAGAATTATTTTTTCCTCTCTCCCGAAAAGGGGTGTTGATTTCCCAAAAGAGTTGTCCTCTTTGACTTCCGCCAAGTCCCTTATTTATAGATTTTTTGAATTGAATTGAGCCTGCAACCTTTTACTTGATTTTGTATTGGCGTAACCAACTTTATCAACATCTCATCTTTGATAATTAAGTTTTGTTGATATTCTTCTTAATTTTTTTGATATTTTCACTTATCTGAAAAATATTAAATATGTAAACCAAATACTTATATTTTTCATTTTCATTAAAAAAATCTAAAATATCTAAAAATATAATAATAAAATAACAGTACAAGATAAAAATAAACAAAAAATAAAACATGATAATGCCAATTATTAATGGTGAAGTTACTTACTTTGAGTGCAACTCTAGATCCAAAGGGGCTTTACAAATTATTCAATGGGGAGAAAATTTGTGATATGGCAATAAAGTTTTATCATGATGGTTTTACAAAACAGGAAAAGTTACATCTTAGAATACAAGCTTAACATTATAAACTTGATGTTCCATTTCATTATGAAATAAGAAATCTATCAACAAAGTTGTGTTAAGGATTGGTGAAAACAATAAAGCATTTGACTTATTTTTTGATTGACCATTTAATTCAATTGGTATTAATTCTACATGTTTCAACAGCTACAACTGAGCAAATTGTAAAAAATAAACTTAGCAACAAGATGTTCTAGCTAATTGTTAAGTTTGATACATATTCTATCACTCATCAATTTTATAACATATATAATCGACACAACTTAAATATGAAGTATCATGTATTTATTTCTTATAATTAATTTTATTAAATTTTATTTCCTTTCAACCTTTCAATTCTCAAATTTTTGAATTGTCCTTATTTGTCACATGAGTAACATTTCACATATCATTTTGTTGGAAAAGATGTTTCACTCTTTTTTTTAAATGGAAAAAGGAAACAAATATATAATTTAGTTTATAAACTAAAACACAATTTTTTTAAATAATTAACATATGGGAATTAAAATATTCTAAATACAAAAAGAATTATTTAAAAAAAATTAAAAGCATACATTCAATAATTTTAAATTATAAATCTAGTTCTTACATACTATGCCACTTTTTGGTTTGTCTTGAAAATAATTAGATTTGGCCCCCACATAATTGTTTCATTAATTAGTCATTACGGCTAAGATAAACTAAACCAAAAATAAATAGAAAACGAAATCAACAACAATAATAAAATACAGAAAGTTAATTTGTATAATTAAATTTGTAATAGCACTTTTTTATTGCTAAATCTTGAAGGTCTTTCATAAATTCTTTAAGCTTTTGTCCGTATGGTATTTTTTTTCATGCATCATATCAAAGCTATATTTTGAATATTTTAATTTCAATTAATTAAAAAAACAGCGCACTAATCAATAAATATAATATATCTATTTTTTTTAATATAACAAAGGACAAATAGCGAAATAGTTAACTAGTTAGACTGAATATAGAAGCAAAATCACATCAATAGAAATATATAATTTGTAACTTAAACTAATTAAAATAAAAATAATATAACATTCATTTAAGAAAAGGTTAAATATACTTTTATTTTCTAAATTAATTTTAAAATTTGTGTTTCATTCTTAAATTAAAATATAGTTATTTATTCTCCGATCTAAAGTTAGGTGAAACATATTTTTTAACAAAAAAAAAACCATAAATGTTATATCATAATCCATTATAAAGATTAGTTTGTCATATATCATTTGCCGGAAGGGATGTTTTACGTAGCTTATATATATATATATATATATATATATATATATATATATATATATATATATATATATATATATATATATATATATATATATATATATATATATATATATAAATTTTTTGAAACAATGTATAAAAAACATATTTAATTTATTGAAGAAATAGTGTAAAAATTATGAGGACTTTAATGTAATTTGATTTCTTATGATAAAGACAAGAGATAAGCAGCATAATGTATACTATATAACAGGGAGAATAATATAAGATGGCAAAACAAAGTTTGTGATTTAATTGTAATTCTCATGAAATTCCTTATCTTAAAGATCCGTGAGGGCAATGTAATTTGGCCTTGCCTAGGTGACTTTATCATCACGTCCATTTATTGATTAATTTAATGTTTTTTGGTAAATGGGTGCTTCTATCTCTAACATGAATTATCCTACGAAATAGTAGCCTAGGGTTTGGTTTCCCCCATGAAAGGAACCTTCTTCCACAACTTTGGCAAGGAATAAAACCACTTCATAATTTTACTATTATTGAGATGCTCGGTTTTCAATACTAAAAAATGTATTAAAAATCTAAATCATAATTAAATCATATTATACTAAAATGAATTTACGAAATTGTGTTAATTTGAAGCATGGGAAAAAAGAGAGGTTAAAATACAAAAAAAAAAAAAAATGGCTGAATGAAAAAGGTAGTGCAATGCAACAAACAAATCCTAGTTGTGGAAGGAAAGTATGAGCAAGGAGGGTCCAATCATTCATCCGCGTGTGACCACTTTCTTTCTTCTTACCTTCTTACAATTAATTAACGCTCATTTTTCTAACTTATCTCTTTTCTTTTCCTTTTCCATGTATTTATTTATTTCTTTATTAAATAAATAATTCAAATATTCTTTTTTTTAATTAAATAAATGAAGAGAAAAACTTCGCTTTCTTCTTCTCTCTCATTCGACTGTGTATTGACGAGACAACGCTTTCAAACGCTTCATAAACTTCAAAAACTACGCGTCCCTTCCTCTTCTTAACCAAACCCAAACAAAAACCCTAAGTTTCTCTCTCATCACTCTCTCTCTCTCTCTACACTCTGTCTGTGCGTTTGCTCTTCGAATTTTGCAGGATTCGATTCCAGTTTCCTTCAACGTAGATCGCGTGTTCTCCTTCGTACTGTGAAATTCGCGCGCGCAATCCATGAATGGAAGACAAGGACAGAGCAACCTCCGATCCCGCCGCGGTTGAGTTTGCCGGCGACACGAGTTGGACATTCGCCGCCGATGGCTCAGACGCCGCCTACTTGTTCTCCGGCGATGGAGAGCGAAGCGTACTCAGGGAATTCGGGTGGAACCTCGAACCGGACCAGTTGAACCGGATCGGCACCGACGACGGATTGTGGATGCCGGTTCAATCCTCTCTGACCTGTTCGATTGAACCGGCCGCTGCTGCATCGTCGCGGTCGAATAACCAGTCGGTGTCGTCGAGCTCCAGCGAGGATCAGCCGGAGAAATCCACAGTCTCTGACGAGAAACCGCCTGAGATACCGTGAGTTCGCGAAAACGCCAAAAAAAAATGAAAAAGAAAAATAACTTCACTGCTTTCAACTTTGCTTAACACTTTCCCTGCGTGCGTGGTGAATACGTAATTAACGTAAAATTGTGGTGGAAAGTTTAATAGGAATAACTGAAAATTTCCACATCAACGAAAATCACAATCGAATCAACTTGTGGTTTGTTTGTTTGTATGCACCGTATTTTATTTTATCGTATTCTATTTTATTCAATTTTAATTTACTCGAGTCAGTGCAATTCTCTGCCCGTACAACTAGGAATCTTCTTCCCAACCAGAACATTTGTAACTGAAATTTTTATTTGTTGCGTTTAGCAAATTTCTAGAATTCATGGGTCGAAAATAAAGTGAAGGGGTGTAGAGAGGAGAAAAAAGGATTGCCTTTTCGGTTGTGCGAAGTTTTTCAGCCCACAAGCATCGTCGTTATTGCGGCGGAAATGGCGTGCTTCTAAGCTATCCAAGGCTCGCAGAGTGATAATAATTTAGTGGTGTTCATTATTTTCGTATTATTATTGTCATTATTACACTTTGTTTTGATGAGAGTTTGAATAGTCAATGAAAGAAAAAGAATACCATAAAATAAAATGGAAAGCAAGGGTGGGTAATTGGGCTCCACTTTTCCTTTTTTCTTTATTGTTTTCTTAAATGATTTATGCTTGCACACACTGCTCTTGAATTTTTTTGGGCATTAATAAGATTCTAACCACTTGCAGCTCTTTTGGTTCAAATTACGTGGTCATTTTACCATTCGAATATAAATATATAACAGGGATTTTTCTTTCTTAGTATGATGCTTATTCATTTCAGTTTTATGTGGAAGCATTGCATTAATTAAGCATTTTGTGCTTGTAATTATCTTGTATGCAATACAATTTTATGTAAGTTGCCTATGACATAATTGTTCTTCCCCTAAATATTGATTGCGTGTTTTCATTATAAGGTTTGTGGTCCATATTTTATGTGAACTATTTTCTAATTAAAAGAAAATTCATGTTCATTTAGAGCTAAATTATACGTACCAAGGTGTTGTTCGTCGTATTTATGGGATGATTACCATGCAGAACTATTTTTGTGTCTTTTTCCCCCAGTGCAATGTGGATCTTATTGTTTTTGCCTTGCACAAAATGTATGACTTTAATGATGATTTGAAAAATCTGAATTGACAGAAATGAGGCTTTTAGTGGAATTGTGATCAATCCACAGCCTCTACTCAAATTTTCTTCAAATTTGATTGCTTGTCCTCTGCCCATTTAACAGATGGAATTTGAAAATTTTATAATATCTTTTTTTTTTTTAATTTTTCTTGCTTATCCTTTTTATTTATTTATTTACTTGTGTTAATAGGGTTCTCTCCCACGTGTATTTATTTATTTTGAGAGATTATTACCTGTAAAAACTTATATTAATGTATTTTACCCGAATTGCCTTATCTTAGTTCCTAGCCTCATGATTCGGATTATTGCTTCATGGATGTTTATGAAACCCAAAAGATGACCACTGTTTAATCTTATCATTACCTAGCGTTACTTTATAAAACAGATACTCTCAAATTACATAAAAATGGTGCAAACATCTTGATTTTTCTCTATACAATATAATCATGTGTATGATTGATGATGGACATAAATACAAAATCTGTTCCTGGTTTAGGTTGGGACATCGTTTTTCTTTTTCTTTTGATGATTTCTTATGCTGCTTTATTCTGATATAAATTTTAAGTGATATATTTTGTAGGATTAAAGGTAAAAAGAAGGGGCAAAAGCGAATACGGCAGCCACGGTTTGCATTTATGACCAAGAGTGAAGTTGATCATCTTGAAGATGGCTACAGATGGCGGAAGTATGGTCAGAAGGCAGTTAAAAATAGCCCATTCCCTAGGTTTACAGCTACCTTGACATCAACTTAAATTTATTAAAAACTATATCATATACAGTTGACTATTTTGTGGCCCCTTTTGCCTTTAGTTAAAATTTCGTTTTTGTTAAAGAAAACACATGATATAGTATTGTTTTAAAACACTTTTGAACCTTCAGACATGGTTCAGAAATAAAATGAGATAAAATGGAAATGAGAAAAAAAAATTATGTCAACTAACTTAGCATGCGATGCATATTTATATTACCAAATCCATTCACCATTTTAATTTTTATGCTAGCAGACATACTTTTTTACATTATATATTATATTGATTAAGAACTGCTATAACTTACAATTTTTTCTTCGTAGATTTTATCTTTTATAAAATTTTTATTTTATAGATTCTAATAAATTTGAAGTAATAAATGTGAGTAAAAGTTTGTTAAATAGTCTGTTCACATTCCTCTTATACATGGGAATATATAAATAACAATAATCATGAAAAAGAATAATGAAAAACCGAGATGATTCCAAACAATATAGTTTTTTCTAATTCAATATATATATATTGGGTGGATAGGTAAGGTGAAATATTATTGATTGGAAGCCGTCGATGTATGAGTCTTTAAATTGGCAGTGATAACTGCACCAGAAAAGCTAACTGACAACATCTCACTGATTAATTATTGTGATGCATTTATATTTCTTTTGCAGGAGCTACTACCGCTGCACAAACAGCAAATGCACGGTGAAGAAGAGGGTTGAACGCTCTTCCGAGGACCCAACGATTGTGATTACCACATATGAAGGCCAACACTGTCATCACACCGTTGGATTTCCTCGAGGAGGAATCATTAGTCACGAGGCTGCTGCCTTTGCGGGCCAGTTGGCTCCTACAATGTCGCAGTTTTATCATCCAATTCATTTACCCAGAGAGACTAATAATATAAATACTGTCAGCTCCATCTCTCAGCCATGCCAAGCACAGGATGATGCATCTGGAGGATCCAGCGCTGTAATGCCAGCTGATGCATCGTCACTGCAGCCTCCTACGGATGAAGGTTTGCTTGGAGATATTGTACCTCCGGGAATGCGTACCAGATGACAGAATAATTTCATGGTATAACTCACTGGATCTTTTCTATCAGTTCATTTATTTATAATTTATAGAACCATTAATAAGGTTGAATTTTAAACAGATTTCACATATGATTCTTTTAAGCCTTTCTCAACATTAATTTTTGTGTTCATAATTTATAAGAAACTACCCATATTAAAAGTGTTTTTGTTTATAGTTATAACAATTAATAAAGAATGGATTATTTTTGTAATATATACCTTATTATGATATTTTTAGTAATCGTCTTTCAATATGGTAGTCATGTTAAAACTTTTCCTTATAGTTATCATTTTTTTTGTTATCATAGAAAAAAAAGGATATACGCGTTTTATGCGCACTTGTATTTCCAATAATAAATATTAAAGATTTTATCTAAATACACCTTTTGCCAAAGGCATTTTGTAAGTTTTTTTTAAAGGAGATTTACCAAAACTAAATTATTTTTACAAACAAGTTCACTTTTTTTATTTCAGTTGTGCAAATAAGGGTAAAAATTATTTATACTTTCCTAAATAAGAGGGAAATGCTATTTAAATTTTAGCAAGTAAAAATTAAAATTACTCTATTTCTAGAGATTTCACAAATATAATTATTAGTTAATTATTAAATATAAAATCTGAAAAGTTATCAACGTATATTTGATGACACAAAAATACAATTTAGAAATTAAATTTTAAGACTATTGTTAACATTGTTTTTCAAGGTTACTTTTTAGGTATCAAAAGTGAAAAGGTTTTGTAGAAAAATTATTTCTTATTTATATAAACAAAGAAATATAGAGAATGACATTATAAAGGTATTCTTAGGTCATTCAATCATAAAAGAGTGCCTTGTAAAGTGATTAGCTGCAAGCTATATATATACAGATCTGAGGTAAAAGAGTTAGGATTGCTAAAACGTTGTTTTCATCTTGTTTTTCTTTTTTAAGGTTTATTCGGAAAATAATAGAAATAAGTTTAATTATTCTTATACTAGTTTTACCATCAAATAATGATATAGAACTAAAGTATTATTTTTCTATAATTAAAAGTGAAAAATAGAAATTAAAAATGTAAACTTTTTCTCAAATTGAATGAACGTTGCATTTTTTTCCTTCATTAGAGCAAATAGTTCGGATATGGAATGGTGTGAAAAATATTACTTTTATGAAATACAATTATTTGTTTTTGCTTGTTTTGTGAAAATGATAATTTAGTTTGGTTACTGGTCGAACATTGCAAATTTTTCTAATTTATCGTTGCATGAGATTAAAGGGTGAAAACTATTGTATCATTTGTCAGTCCAACTTTCGTCATGTGTTTTTTTATTTAGTATCTCGAACACTGGAAAACTAATCGGAGTCAACAATGACACTCCCTATTACATAACTTCATATTCCTCCCTTAATGAGAGTTAAACCTTTAGCATGATATATGGTCGGCTGATATCTTTTCTGCTTAAGATCTGCTTTCATGTGGTCATGACACACGCATCATTACCATCATAAAGCATATCTTTAGTGGCTACGAACTTCTCTGGCAGAACCTCAATTATATTGACTAATGATGTGGTTTTAAGGAGCACTTAGACATCTTATGTTAAAGTATGATTGGAGACAAAGGAATTCAAAGGTGAGCCTTTCATTAGTCTTCAATTGACTGCTTTTAGATGCGTTGCCCTTAAAACTTTACAGAACATTGAAACCTATTCTTTTTCCAGATTAAAAAATAGTGATTAGACTTTTCTTTTTTCCAGAAGAAATATAGAGTGGCTTTAGAGTTATTTATTGTTAAAAGATTATATTTATTTTTTGTGAATTTTTAAGTATATATTTACATTTAACAGACAAAAAAAGAGTTTATCGCTGCTTGTCTTCTTTCATTTCACGGGGCCTTGAATTGTTTAATCTTCTTTAAGCTCTCGACTTTTTGCTCGGAAAGTCAGATCCGCATGACATATCTGTTTCTCTTTATTGGGCAGATCAAAAAACTTTGCTAGGTCTTCATCTGTCTTTCAAAAGCCAATTCGATTAAATATATATGCACTGACTTAATATAAAATTTGCTATCTGTCACTTTCAAAGAGAACATGACATGTCTCTAGCTGGAATTTTGTAGGCTTATATATATATATCATACCTACGAGGATTTCTTGCTTGTATATTGTGGTTGAAATTGTTATTGTTCTTTAGCACCTCCACAATTACAGATATCTGTTTATTTAGTTTAGTTAGTCACTATTAGAGGTGCACCGTACGCGTAACTGTTACGGTTGGTGATAGCTATAGATAGGTCCCGGGGCTTCGTTTTAAGTGTAAAGAGAAAAGGGAAGGGAAAGAAAAACACACCTTTTAGAGGTCAGGTTGACAGGTTGCACGATTGTCGCATCAGATGAAGTTGCTGTCAGATATTACCCATAACGAGTCGTAGACAAGTTAATTGTGAGTGGCTCCTCTATATGATTGTGAGCTAACAGCGAAGTCTAGCACGAAGGCTTAGCTTTCCATGGCATGATGAATTAATATTTCATTATATGTTTGAAAAGATGCAAAATTTAATGTTTCACTGGGTCTCAAAAAACATATTTGTCTTGGAAGAAAATACAAAAAGAAAAAAAAAATTGTTAGCTAGCTTCGTGTTGTGTTAATATCCATGACGCTTTATTTGGTTTGGAAGTGGAACCCGATTCATAAATGCTTTTCCTTTACCTTGTATTTTGTATATATTGAGTACATAAACAACAAATACACGGTTGTACGTATACATCAACGGACCAGATGAGTGATGATGTTGTTCTGTATTATCTTATATAATGAACCAGTGTGTTTTATTCTTGATGTTGACTCAGGAATCCATGCCATAATGCATGACACTTGATCGATCTAAAATGTGTCTGGTTATCCAGGTTTTGTATTTGATGGGCCAATAATCGTTGCGATCGATGATTTGATTCAGCTGATGATGGGTAGAAGTGGAGCAGAGAAAATGCATGGACATGCATGCATTTTTGTTTCCTGTAGACTCTGAACAAGTAGGCCACAAGCGGCATCAATTTTTTTCCTTTAGCAGGAAGTCCCTTTTAGCCATCTATTGTCTCGAGAAGCGAATATAGTATTTATGCATGGTACCTTACAACCTCGGTAGCAGGTAAATTATCTATCTTGGGTTATATTTTGACCATGACTAAGTATCATTCATTTAGTGACAGTTATTATGTATGTACACAATTATTAGATTATTATTTAAGCAATAGCCAATGTATATTAAGGAAGCTCTTTTTCAACTAAAATTTCTCCTTGAGATTGTACAACATGTATGAAACCTAAATTCCCTCATGTAATCTTCACAATTCATAATCCATGTAAAACTACATATTTTGTCCACCTAAGCGAATATAGTTTTGTTTTATGTTGAAATTATTGTAAGTAAGTGGGATTGATGGTTGAGGCATTGATTATAATAATTATAATAACTGGGTTGTGGTGTGTTTTGAATAATATTGCGTGGTTATTAGACATTAATGTTTGATAATGTACGTGGCGTTGAAAAAGATAGGGCAACGGTTAATAGGGATGGTGGTGCGCAATCAGTTGCGTGGAATTCGAGATTGCTTGGGAGTCGGCAGGCCACGTTACTTTATGCCACTCACCTCACTCCACTTTTCGCTTTCCACTCCTTTCCTTTTCAGATTTCACCCTTCTTTCTTTTTTTTCTTTCATTTACATGCTTTTCCTTCTTTACTATTTATTCTCCTTTACGCTCTTCTTCCCCTTCACCATTATAATACTGTATTTGGATTATATACTATATATTATACATATACATTATTGTTTAATTCAGCCCCAAAGCATCTTTAAACAACTCAATTATAGTTTGTTTTGAGCTGCATGCTCTATTATATATATTCAACATATTCATTTTTTTCTCTTTACACATTTTATAACTGTTACAGGTTTGTTCTTTTTATTTATTTTTAATTTTAATCTTAGGCACTTTCACCAATTATATTATTACTCCCCAAATCTCTAGTGATTGTTTTTTTATAAACCACAATACAAGAAAAATTGCAGTTAGCATCCGTTAAAGTATTAGACGCTGGTAGAATTTGCTGAAGCATGAAATACTAATAGTCACTTAAAACATGTTATATTAGTAACGTAGGCTAAATTTACTCTTTAAATGATGCCATAAATTTAATATTAATTTATTATTGGTATGCAGTGACATTTAAATATTTATTAGACTTAATTATGTTGTAAGTCTTAATTGATTGTCTGATAAATTTTTGTGATGTGTTAAATTTTTATGATCTATTAAGTGTTTAATAAATTTAATTTTTTTAATTGAGTCCCATGGTTGGGGTGATGGGTTTGGAGGTCGAGATGGTTATTATCTTAACTTTTTAAACTATCGTTACATGTGTCATTTTATTATTTTATTATTTTAAAATGCTATAATTTATAATTTTTTTAATTTTATTGTATTAATTTAAAATTGTATAATTATGAAATTATGATTTTATGATTTGAATTAAAATTGAAAATATATTATAATTTTATATTTAAAATATAGAATTACTTTATAATTATACAATTTTTAATTAAAATATTAAAAGTATTAAAATATAGAATTATACAATTACAAAATTATAAAATTTTAAAATAATAAAATGACATATGTGATAGGGTGACATAACAAGATAATAGTCACATCAGTCACTTAAGAAAAAAGTTTATAACAAGACTCAATTATTAAATTTATTAAGAACTCAATTGATCACAACAATAAAATTTATGAGGGCTCAATATTCCAAATTTATCATAAACTCAAAGCATAATTAAGCCTATTTATTATATTATAATGACCCTAAATGAAGAGAATAAAAAATAAATTAATTGTAGGATCTTAAAAATAAATGATATATATATATATATATATATATATATAATAGCATTAGTTACGATGTTTTTTGGATGGGCTTTATAGAAAATGTTATTGGGTAGACAATGAACAAGTAAGAGTGCAATGAGGAGTTTCTAGAGTGTTACGTACTAGAATCGGGGGTGCATGCTTTGAGAGCGTCAAGGTTTCTTGCAAAATTAAATGGCTATCTGGTTGAATCTTTTAATTGTGTGTGCTTTTGAAGGCCGAGGTGTTGGCAACTTTGTGACAATGTAGAGTTGTTGGGTCCAGAATTAGGTTAGCTTTCTTGTTTTGGTTGGTTGGAGGGAGGGCATGTATGTATAACTTCTTCTTTGGGGTTTTATATCCTTTGGTTGGTTTATAAGATTAGAATTTGGGAAAGCCTTATTCATCTTAATCTTCTTGAAATTTGAGGGCACAAAAACGTACGTTTGCCCAAATTCTTAATAATGTTTGTGATATTCCTTTATCACAATTACATTCTCCTTACATAAAGGGATATAATCTTGGTGCAAATTGTTGAAGAAGTTTATTTTGCTGGTTTGGAGAAGTGCAAAAATCATTTGCAAAAATCATTTGCATGGGTATTTTGTTAAAAAAAAGGGATAAACCTCTCACACATTTAGATCTTTGTAAGAAGCTTGATTTGACCTGAAAACATTTAGGTCAATGAAAAGCAATTTCTCTTGATAAACGATTCTATGAATTTGCTTTTTCTTCGCTCGAGGATATGAGAAGGGTTAAGGAGGTTAGAGTTTGAGATTTGTTTCTAAAATCCTTCGTGTTTTTGTTTTAACTAAAGATTTTGTTATGACTTCTATGAAGCTTACGAAAGCTCAATGTTGGGTGAGCATACATGATCTTCCTTTGAAATATTAATAGTCAAAGGCAATTTTCTTAATTCTGTGTGGCCTTGGCACACTCTTACACTACACGAAAACAAGGAATAAGTCACTGTAAAAGAGTGTCGGCCAAAAAGAGACTTTTTTTAACATCAACACCAAGGCAACTCTAATTGGATCCAAAATAAAATTTGGATTCTAGAGTGGATCATGCCCATTCTAAGTCGACACAACACATTATATAAGTAAATGAAATAAAATTTATTTATACTAGGGTTTTTTCATGAGCATGATAAAATATTTTAAAAATTTAAAATAAATAATATTATTATTAGTGTTTAAGAAACCCACACAATGTATTAAATTTGTAAAAAATATTATTTTTTATTTAGTAAGTGATTGCATAATCGACGGTATCTAGTGGTAAGTAAAGGAATATTTAAAAGATATGTATAATTAGGTAAATTTGTATAATAAAATTAAATATATTGATTTTTTTTGTAATGGCTTGGTAGATACAAAGATTAATAATATAATATCTTAATTTTGAGTGTTAGTTTTTTTCGACCTAATGGTTAGAAATAGTAAAATTATTTTCTTTTAATTAAGCGGAGGGAAATAAAAATTAGTTCCCGCTTTTCCTTTTAATCAAAAAGCACTTTCCCTTTTTTCGCATAACAACTTGAGTCACTTTCCTTTTCTCTCTCGAAATCGCTTTCCATTTTTCGTAGAGCCTCGCTACAACTCCAATCACTTTCCCTTTCTTTATCAAAATCGCAGAGCCTCGCTTCTTCACCATGGTCCTCGTGCCACCATGGTGCTCATTGCTTCTCCATCGTGGTCCATCATTTCCCCAAATCTCAAAGCTTCTCCACCGCATTCTAATCCGTTGTAGCACCGATGAGCTCTTAAGGTAATCCTCTTTAATAGATCTCCCAATCCTAACCTTTAAATGAACTTTGATCCTTAGATCATTATGTTTTATCTTGAGTACATGAAAGCTCGAGTCTTTAACCCTTGTTTTCATTTTCTTTTACATTTTTGAAGATATTGCTTGATTTTCTCTACATTTGTGTCTAAGTGAAGATTTGCATTCTCGAAAGTTATGAGGAGAATGTATGGGTTAAAAGATGATGTGGATTCTTTGTCACCCATGCTCGTAGATGGTGATACATGGTCAAAAATGTAGAGTTGGGCGTGACCTATGATCCCTTTTGGAGTTGGTAATGTTCTCCTAGTATAGAATATGTTCATTTCGTGAAATAAGAAAATTCTCTTGTAACTTGTTTAAGAGTTAAATAATTGATGTAAACTCCTATTTGCGAAAAGTGTTTATGGATGCAATGGATGTATGATGAACACCATTCAACAGGATACTGTTATTTAAAAATTAATTAATTAAATAGATTGAGTGGGCTTAACCATCCTTTTGTGTAATATTAATTTTAAAAATTAAATAGGGAGTGAGGATTTGACCCACGCTATAACCAATATTTTTTTTGTTAAAATTAACATGATACAAAATCATTGTAGCATCATTACAATTTACGTGTGACCGTCTCTAGTTGAGTTCATTACGACCCCCAATGCAAAACTTCTATTACTTCCATGTTTAAATGGTGCACTTAATATCTATGCAAGAAGGACACAATAATGTTGTTTTTGCATTTTGAGTAGGTTTAAATGGGACTCTATTTTAGTGTTTTCTTGTAGTGTTATCTTTGGATGGTTACACTAAGAATAAGTCTTAAGATTTCTTTGCATGTGTCTTGGTTGATGTTGATTTGTTATCTAATTTGTCTAATCAAATTTTTGTGGAAAAACTAGGATTTGTGTTTATCGTTGATGTGGAGTATGAGAAATTGCCTATTTTTTGTTCAAATTGTAAAATGATTGGTCATGATCTATCTAATTGTAGATGTTTACAACAAAATGCCAAGGTAATTTCTAGTGGAGATAAAACAATTGACACAAAAAGACAACAACTTTGTCGTCCTCAGGTGGTTGGTGCCTAAGATGGGAATAACGATCTCTAGGTTCAACTTTAAAGTTTGTGGAGGCTATTGTGTAGTCTTTTGTGGAGTCTGGGGTGGAGCCTATGGTGGAGCCTATGGTTTAGCCTGCGGTGCCTATGGTGGACCCTGTAGTGGATACTGTGGGGGAGTCTGTGTTGGAGCCTATGATTTAGCCTATTATGGTGCACTCTTTTTGTGGTACCGTTTGTTGCTCAGTCACAGCCTGAGTCAAATCATGATAATGATTAGTGTTGTGTATGCATCTTCTATTGTTAAGAATCTAGATGTTTCTATTGGTGGTGGTCTAGTAGTGGATTCTGATTCCTAGATTTATATGACTTCTTTGGAGGATGTCACTATCATTGTCGATAGTTTGTAGGGTTTAAAACACTTAGATTCTTCTCATTGTAAGATGTTGAAATATGAAAATAAGAAAATTAAGCAAGATACAAGTGTTTTCACAGGCCATACAACACATTGTAGTTTTAACTTTGTTTGATAAGTAAAACCTTCATCAGAATATAAGTTCACACAAAATTTAAGTATAGACTATGCCTAATGAAACCATTCTTTAAATTTATTATTGTGTTGCAAGGAATGACTTCATCTTCTAACTACCAAGATGATATGCACAAAGCATAAGTGTACATCAAGATCTGTTAGGATACAAAATAAAGTTGTTTTGTTTTAACAACCATCTTAACGCAAGCTTATTTAAACTTCGGCCGAGCTATTTGCCCTGTGCAATCTCTATTTTTACTTCATTTTTAGTAAAAAAGCTATCTAACCTAGTGTTGATAAGTAGTGCCAACTATTTAGATGTTTCTTGATGAGGATAGTACATTTAATATTGAATGAAACACTTGTAATGCACCTTTACATCCACCCTTTACAAATGAAGAAGAAGAAAATATCTGAGTTCTAAATCTTTTAACTGTTAGAAAATGATTTGCAACAACTCCTTCTTCCAAGCCTTACATTAAGTTGTCTTTTGAAGAAGAGAATAAAAGCATATATTTAAGTTGTTGTAGTTAAAAAACTCGTAGTTGGACTTTAGGTGTGCATCGATCCACTCGTCCCTTCTATCAGAGATGCACTCCTAGCCTTAACTGGTTATGCATAAGGTGTTGTTACTTTGAAGAAATTATAGTGCTTAAAGCAAACTTACACTCTAAATACATTAGGACATGGTAGAAACATGATTTTGAGGCTATCATGTTAGCCTTTGGGATTAGAGTAATAATTAACATGGATAGTCAAGGAAATTCATATTTTATAGTCATAGATGAATTTTCGGTTTTATGAAAAATGAACAACTGCAAAAGCATTTGCCTAGAACATTTTCATTACTAAAGAACGAAAGTTGGTTGCTTAAAGACATTCACACATTATGTTAGTTTTAACTATAAAAAGGTTCACTAAGGATTAATGGATATTGTTTTTAATACTCTTATGAGACTTTATAAAAAATAAAAGTCTTTAGATTCAAAAGAAATAAAAAGTATAGTGGCAAGAGTAAAACTTAATGGAAGGACACCAATAGAGTTTACAAATGTTTGAAAATACGGAATTTTGAAACAAATGTTGCATAAGCTGGAATAGCTCAGTTGGTTAGAGCGTGTGGCTGTTAACCACAAGGTCGGAGGTTCAAGCCCTCCTTCTAGCGTTTTGTTATATTTTTTAGTTTCTAACTATTTTATGTGGATAAATAATATATTTTGCTTCCATTATTAACAATTGTTTCTTACTCTCACCTTTGGTAAATTTTTGGAACATGAATTAGTTTTATGTAATAGACGAAATTACATCATATTTTTCTCTATTTATTATTAAAAATTTAACAGTTGGTTTTTTTATTTTACATCTTTTATTTTTATTTTTTATTTTCTAACTAATTTATGTGGATAAATAATAGATTTTGCCTCCATTATTAACAATTGTTTTTACTCACCTTGGTAAATTTTCGGAACATGGATAAATTTTATGTAATAGACGAAATTACATCATATTTTTCCCTATTTTTTATAAAAAATTTAACAATTGGTATTAACAAGTAACAACTTTGTTCATAAAACCATTTGCAAATATATTAATGAATTTTTTTCACAAAAATATATGTCACTAAATTATTTTGTTTCTATAAAATATTTCTACTTTCTTTTCATCGAACATCAATAGTGTGTGATATCTGTCGAACTTGACGTTGAAGGTCGAGATAAAGAGGTTCTGGTCAATTTTTTATTTTTATTTTTTAGTTTCTAACTGATTTATGTGGATAAATAATAGATTTTGCCTCCATTATTAACAATTGTTTCTTACTCACCTTGGTAAATTTTCAGAACATGGATTTTTTTTATGTAATAGACGAAATTACATAATATTTTTCTCTATTTTTTATTAAAAATTTAACCGTTTTTTTTTTACTTTACATTTTTTATTTTTATTTTTTATTTCCTAACTGATTTATGTGGATAAATAATAGATTTTGCCTCCATTATTAACAATTGTTTTTACTCACCTTGGTAAATTTTCGAAACATGGATTATTTTTATATAATAGATGAAATTACATTATATTTTTCTCTATTTTTTATAAAAAATTTAACATTTGGTATTAACGAGTAACAACTTTGTTCATAAAACCATTTGCAAATATATTAAGGAATTTTTTTCACAAAAATATATGTCACTATATTATTTTGTTTCTATAAAATATTTCTACTTTCTTTTCATCAAACATCAATAATGTGTGATATTTGTCGGAATTAATGTTGAAGGTCGAGAAGAAGAGGTTTTGTTCTATTTTTTATTTTTATTTTTTAGTTTTTAACTGATTTTGTGGATAAATAATAGATTTTGTCTCCATTATTAACAATTGTTTCTTACTCACATTGGTAAATTTTCAGAACATGGATTATTTTTATGTAATAGATGAAATTAATCATATTTTTCTCTATTTTTTATAAAAAATTTAACAATTGTTTTTTTTATTTTACATTTTTTTTATTTTTTAGTTTCTATTTGATTTATGCGGATAAATAATAAATTTTGCCTCCATTATTACCAATTGTTTCTTACTCACCTTGGTATTTCATAAAACCATTTGAAAATATATTAAGGAATTTTTTTCACAAAAATATCTCACTAAATTATTTCATTTCTATAAAATATTTTTACTTTTTTTCATCGAACATCAATAGTGTGTGATATATGCCATAATTGACTCGTTGAAGGTTGAGAAAAAGAGGTTTTGGTCTATTTTCTATTTTACATTTTTTATTTTTATTTTTTAGTTTCTAACTGATTTATGTGGATAAACAATAGATTTTGCCTCCATTATTAACAATTGTTTCTTACTCACCTTGATAAATTTTCGGAACATGGATTATTTTTATGTTATAGACAAAATTACATCATATTTTTCTCTGTTTTTTATAAAAAAATTTAACAATTGTTTTTTTTTATTTTACATTTTTTATTTTTTAGTTTCTAACTGATTTATGTGGATAAATAATAAATTTTGCCTCCATTATTACCAATTGTTTCTTACTCACCTTGGTATATTTTTGGAACATGGATTATTTTTATGTAATAGACGAAATTACATCATATTTTTCTCTAGTTTTTATAAAAAAATTTAACAATTGGTTTTTTTATTTTTATTTTTTTAATTTTTTAGTTTCTAATTGATTTATGTGGATAAATAATAGATTTTGCCTCCATTATTAACAATTGTTTTTTACTCACCTTGGTAAAATTTCGAAACATGGATTATTTTTATGTAATAGACGAAACTATATCATATTTTTCTCTATTTTTTTATAAAACATTTAACAATTGGTATTAACCAATAACAACTTTGTTCACTAAATTATTTTGTTTCTATAAAATATTTGTACTTTTTTTTCATCGAACATCAATAGTATGTAATATATGTTAGAATTGACTCGTTGAAGGTTGAGAAAAAGAGGTTGGGAATTTATTGTGTGCTCAAGAGGGATTCACGTGCATGAATTTAATGTTTGATCAAGAGTTGTTTGTATATTGTACAGAAGAGGTTCATGGGTGAATGTGGCCTTGACCGACGTGTTTATGCTGCTCAGGGGGGATTTACTTGGGTGAATGTGTCCTTGGCCGAGGTTTACTTGTACAACGATTTTTGGTTAACTTGGCTTTTATTAAGTAGGTGCCTCGTTAAAACCTCCCTAGTCAAAACCCTCCTTAGGGAAAAAATAACGACGATAGGAAAAGGTCACTGATGATGCATTAACTAAAATAAAATTTAAAATGAGATACATTCCAGATTCTAGGTATAGTTCTCCCATCGAAGTGTTGAAGTTGATAAGCACCATTTCCTAAGTTCTCGACAACTTTGTACTATCTTTCTCAATTCGTTTAGAACTTGGCGTGGGTAGGGTTCTTCCTTGCATCACCTATTTTTCTCTAAAATAAATGAACAAATAAGGAATTTAGAGAATGATGTTATCATTTATGGACCCTAAAATGTGCATAATTGGAAAATACAAATTTTGATTTGCTGAATTGCAATTAGATGGAAAAATACATAAAAGTAGGCACCACAAACAAAAATACTTGATAAGCCTTTAGGATCTTATCAAGAATTAGGAAATTCTTGATGGATCAAATGGTTCATGAAAAAACCCTGACATAGGAGTTTTTTCACCTCAAATGATAGGTCAAAACATTTTTGCTATTTCATTCATTCCCAAATTATTTATGCCCATTATACAAAGAAAAAAAAAAGCATAATCATGTTTTGGGATCTTTTATTCAAAGTCTAACAATTGAGCATTTTAGTCTCATTCTAAGCAAGCAATACATGTGAGTCACACCTCCTTCACGTTGAGCTTCATATGTTGGACCTCATCATGTGATTGCATCTCCATTCAATTAGTCACCATCTTTTGCAAAGTTTTCTATACCAATTTAGCTCTTGCTCTTGTCATGGGTCCTTCTAAGCCTAGTATTGGATTGGGCTTCATTTGCTTGTGTCTAGGCTTCATGGTTATTAAGAGCTTTATCCTAATCAATGATGTCGACATCATCCTTTCAAACATACTCAAGTTTTTAGTCATAAGTAACTAAATGTTGAACTAATACTTGGATTTTAGTTAAGAATGTATATGTTTCAAATAATACTCAATTTGTAATTTGTGACAATAATATGCATAATAAAATTCAATCGATTTGATTATAACTAAACATAACTTATGTTATTAGACAAACCAACAAAGAGTACATATTCTATTCCTTTATCTTTATTCATTAAATATTAAATATTCCACATTAAGAATAGAATGATATTTACACACTGACTTTTGAAAAAAAAAAACTTTTGACAAATTATCAATTAAACTTAAAATCATTGTTTGAGATCTATTATTAGACAATACATTGTAAAAATTGTAAAAAATTTTAAAACACAGTTCAATAATCATTTTTCTATTTTTTAACCTATTTTTCACATAGATAGATCTTAGGAGTTATCTATTATTTATATTGCAATGTATAGTATAACATAACCATGTTTCTTGTTTGTCCTTTATTGTGAAAGCTTAACATCCTCTATACTTTTATATTTTATTCTAGTTCCTTTGATGATAACAAAAGAGTTGTCCATCACAATGTTAAATAGGACAAATCTTTAATTATAAAGAGACACAAAATAAAATTATTCATCATATAAAAAAATTATAAATAATATCGTAAAATTGATCTAAACCAAACAACAAAAATTAGTTTGATTTGGTTAATTTTTTATATTCAAATTGCACCATACTGAATCACATATATCTTTATGTTTGGTTCAAATATATTTTTCAAAATTAAAATAAAAAATGAATCGAAATGTAAATATGAAGTGACTCTTGTCATATTAAAAATATTTGTTACATTAAACATTTAAAAATTATAAATGTCACCTTAAATTTACATTTTTAATATTTTAAAAAATTTATAAGTTTAAATAGGGAATTTTTTATGTAAAAATGTAAAACAAATTATTTGAATATTTAGGTGAAATAATTTGATACATAAATTTTTAAAAAACATTTTAGGCTTAAATACCTTTTTAGTCCTCATTTTCGTAGTGTTTGTTGCAGATAGTCTTCATTTTGACAGAATGTTTAAGATGGTCTTCATTTCTACCGAATGTTTAAAATGGTCATCATTTTCGCAATTCGTGTTTTATTTGGTCATTTTCTGTAACGCTGTTTAAATCATTAACAGAGCATTATACAGGTGGCACAGTTTGTAGTAGGGTGTGTTACGTGTACTGTATTGGGGTGGTAACGTTAATTTTTCAATTTAGGAGAAATTTTGCAATTAGGGAAATTTCTTCATCTTCATCTTTCTTAAGCTCAAACTCGAATTTGCAGAGAAAACAGCTAATACTTGTCATTTCATCATTGGATTGCAGTTGCACTCTTTATTTCAAGTTTACAGATTGGACTTTAAAAGATTACACACAATAACATGAACCCTATTACTAATTGCAACCTCTTCTCAGCAACCTTCTTTGACTTCTCCAAAACATTAATCTGTCTCATTTGTGTCATGATGATGACATCATTTTCATCAACACCACCATTTAAAAACATTGCAACCCACATTATTGGAATCATCACTCTGTAAATCAATAAACGAAAAATTAAAACCAATTTATTATTAACACAAAAATAAAAACAGATTGTACCCAAAATTTTCTCCCATTATTCTTTGAAGTTCTTGCCATCCTCAAAGCTGCCATCTCTCCGCAGCTACAAATCGGGGTTAATCCATTTCTCGTTGAACCACCAACAGTGCACGAAGTGATACAACACAGTTGTCTCCAACGATTACAACCAGAGGTAAAGGAAAAAGACTGAGACCAGTGGCGGAGCTCTTTAGGAGCTGGCGGGGGCCACGGCCCCCCCAATTTTTTTTCAATTTTTTTTTTAGTTTTGTCAATTTTTTTAAATTATTTGTTTAAATTTTTTTAAATTATGTATATTATTAAAATTTTTAAATTATGTCTATCTTTTTAAATTAGGTAATAATATATTAAAAAATTAATAAAAGTTAAGTTAGATATTTTTTTTAAAGTATAATATTTAATGGTAATAAATGGTTAAATATAAAATAAAATATAATAAAAAAATTATTAAGATAATTTTCATTTTCTCTTTTCATTGTTTACTAAGTTTTTTATATGTTGTACTTATCTCTCATTTTTATCTAACTTTTTGTTACCGAAGAAAAAAAAAAGTTAAACAAAAACTCATTATTTTTATCCTCATTTTTTAATCTTTTCTTCCATTTTTAAAGAAAAAAGAAGATAACTTTATCTTGTCTAACTTGGTAATGAAATACCTGTTTAGTATTTAATACTAATTTTTATCTTATGACATTTTGTATATTATTTATTTTTGATGAATATAGAAAAGTAAGTAATGTATTATGTGATTTTTTATAGACATTTTTTAAGTGAATTTGATTATCATAATTTTTTGTAGTAGTTATGTCTCTTAATGTTTGATTAGATTATGATAAAGAAAAAGTTAATATTAAATTTGTTTTTTAAATAGGTATATTGATGAAAAATAAAAGAATAAATTCATGTTTTTAAATTGATAAAAGAAAAGTGAAGATCAAAACAGGACAATATCGTTACTCATTGCATAACAATGAAATGGAATGCTTGTGATGACTTTTGAATCGATACGTGCATATTAGTAAAAGAAAAAATGAATATTTTGTAGATAATATGGTTATTTATATTGGAAAAAAAAATTGAAAAATGTACTTATAATTGAATTATTTGATAAGTTCTAGAATATGAAAAAATGATGAATAATCTTTAGATATGTGAAATTTCTTTTATAGTTATAGTTATACTAAATTATATATTTTATTGAATTAGTTGCAGTAATATTAAATATATAAATTTTAAGTATATTATTTTGGCTCTCCTTAAATTTTGATCAAGATCCGCCACTGATTGGGCACGAAGAAGATTAATTGGAAAACTGAAATGAAGAGCGCAAATGCAATCCAATGATGAAATGATAAGTATTAGCTGCTTCCTCTGCAAATAATACGATCTTAAGAAAGACGAAGATGAAGAAATTTTCCTAATTGTCAAATTTTTCCTAAATTGAGAAATTAACGTTAATTAGCCATATGTACAGTACATGTAATACACCCTAATACAGAAAAGTACTAAATAAAACACTAATTGCGAAAATAAGGACCATTTAAAACATTCAGTAAAAATGAGTACCATTGTAAACATTCTGTCAAAATGAGGACCATATGCAACAAACAAGATTAAATTGATCAAATGAAATAAAAAGTTAAATTTTTTTTTTAAAAATTTGAATAGGATTAGAGGACTAAATTCATATTAAAAAAATTACAAAATAATATCATAATTTAGAAAATCGAGATAACAAAGATTATATTTGAAATGCTAAACTTTGAAATGCATCTCGGTAATATAAACATATTAACTATATATATATTGAAGATTATTTTATTTTTTTATTCATAAATTTAAACCTATTAGTGATTCATTAAAAATTAGTTGTATATTAACATAATTTTTCCATGTAATAAACATACACGATAATTATGTTATAGCTTTAGTAATAACTTAATGGAAGTCTCTTGAGCATAAACGCAAACACATAGAAGAAGCAAAGCAAATCAAGAAGAGAGGAGCATCATCGGAGTGAGAAGAAGAAAGGTTAGAGGAAATGGAAGACGTGATAACAGAAGCAGCAGGACCTTCAAGGTTCTTGGAAGAAGACCTAAACATCTTCACAACTCCATCGCCACCCCTTCCTTCACCCTTCCTCATCTTCCCCTACACACAACAACCCCAACCTCTCAAACCCTCCCTCCTCATCGTCGCTCTCTCCGCTTCCTCCGTCGCCCTCTTCCACCGCCTCCGCACCGCCTCCCCCGCCGCCTCACTCCTCCTCCCCGAACTGTCCCTCTCTCTCCCCGATCACGCCGCCCAGATCCTCCCCCTTTCCCCCTCGGCCCTCCTCGCCGCCATCCCCTTCTCGGTCCCCGCTCCCCGCGCCTACGCCGTCGCCAAGGCCCTCCTCGCCGGCCGCATCCGCCCCGACTCCGTCCTCGTCCTCGACTCCCTCGAGCCGCGCAACTTCCGCGGCAAGGTATCCTCCGATGAGGCCGTGGCGTTCAAGCTGGAGACCGCCGCTGAGAGAAAGAGAAGCGGCGGAGAGAAGCTCTTGTCGGATTTGGAGTACTATCCTTCCGGAAGCGTTGTTGACGGGCTCGGCGCTGCCATTCTCGCACGGTGCCAGGTGATGAACGTGCCAGCGAGCTTGTGTGTTTCGTGGCCTCAGTTCGACGCCTCTGTGGTGTCGTTGATTAAGGGTTTGCTTCAGCGCCGCGTGTTGCAGGGATTTGATTTTGATTTGAGTGATGAAGAGGTTTTGAAATTTGGAAGGAGCAAGGATAGGGTTCTGCATTCTGAGCTGTATATTTGATTTGTGCTCTATTATGTGAATGTTTTGATCCACTTGGACTAATTCATTTGTGTCCGATTATTTTGATATTAATTTGTGCTGTTATGGTTGGTAGCTTGATTTTGGTCTTACTGAAACATATTTTACTTTCGGGATAGCCATGGATTGCAAATTTGCAGTATTTTGGTTTGTTTGTATTGACTGATTATAGCTTTGTCTATGCATTTTTAAAATGGTTGATGCTGTCTAAAATGCGTTAGCTGCGGGTGTTCTTGCAATTGATTCCCTGCAATATATGAATTCTTAGTGCTGTGAATTCCTTGTAATTAAAATCAAGGATTAATCTCTTCCTCATTGGGTTAGTGTTAATTTTAACTTGTGTTGTCTATTGCTTGAATAAGAAAATACTATTGATCTTTGTGCTTGTTTGAATTGTATGGTTGTGTGGTGGAAACTAATTGTTTTCATCCTTGATCTTAAGCAAGGATTTAATTTGTTAACTGTATCACACCATGACATAGGGTTGCACTGGGTGTCAAGTGGATTAAGCGGTGATTGCAGACCAGAATTGGTCTGTAATGGCCTCAATGTAATTGTGACTGAGGTCTGTGTAAAGTGTGTCTCAATCAGTTTTAAGTTAGTTGATAGTTACTAGCCATAGAGCTCAAAGATTTCAGATGAGTGCTACACATGTAGTGAGGCGTGTATAGTATACATTTATGTGTGTGTCATCATTATGTAATATATATACAAAACCACCTTGTGCAACTACAGTGAAACTCTTACAGCTGAAAATCAGAGAAGTGAACAGGGAGAGTGTGAGTGTGAGCAACAAAGAAAAGATTTGATATTCTTGGAATTATTTTCTGAAGAGTGAAAGAGAAAAGGCAACATAAGCCAAAGAGAAAGGTTCTGTTGTAAGAAACTCATGATCTTGATCACAATAATAAAATTGAAATTGCATTTTTCCCGTTGATGGAGTTCACATCGGCTTAAACGTGTATATCTGTTCTGTTGGTAATCTCCCTTAGCAATATCTATATTGTTTTCTGGTTTAATAACTTCTGGTTTGTGTTTCTTTCTTGTCTGGTTTGCAAGAAGAATCTTCGTAACTGCTGTTTCAGAACAGCTTGCATTATAACTGTGACTGAAATTTGACCGCCACAATTTAAAACCTTGAGTACAAGTAGCAGGAGCCTCGAAGGCATAGTTAGTGTAATTTCATTTAATTTTCCTTCAAAAGATGCTTTCGAAGCTGTAGATTTTAGTAGCTACTGTGATGATGATAGCTATGGAGCACATAGTTTTTAACTTGGATTCAATTAATATACGATCTTTTAGCCAAACTAGAATCAAGTTATTCACTCCTGCTGTAATGCCTCTGTTTGAGGCATTGGATTCTGATAATAGTATTTGAAGAATTCAACTGGAAGTTGAGAGTTCTATATTGACTAGAGACGATTAAAGACTATATAAAACTTGCTTGAAGATTTTTTTTGTCGGAGATGGTGTGTAATCTCTTATGTATTATTGGTTCATAACTTACTTGATTCAAATTTCTCTAATTATGTACTTGTGAACAACTTGTAGGTAGAACACTTAGACTGAGGGGTGTTTGCCATGATACACTCCTTTGGTACAATGAGGTTTTTCTTACATATATCTTGGATGTATGATATTACTGACTGAATTTCTTTTCAGGACAAGTTGATCCAGTTAGGGACCAGAATTGAAAGTACATCTAGAATTTCATATTAAGTTTCTAACAAGCTTTCAGGAAAAGTAAAATAATTTTCATTAACTATTGAAAACTCGACACGTGTTTTCTGAAGCTTAGATTCCGAATTACTTGCATTCTCTTTGCTGGGTTTGTATACAATCTTCTACTATCTCCCAAATTACTCTATCTAGAGAGACGAAATTGAGAACGGAAAAAGAGAAAAGAGTAATTGTTCAATTGGAGAAAGTCAATATGGACGATAATTTTGGTGATATTTGCCATCTATTCTTATAGTTAAAGATACCTTTAATCGTGTACTTGAGGACAAAACTTGTGATATGTTTCCTTTCTTTTGTAAAACAAGGAATTTGACAAAGTCCAAATGCAATATCATTCTTGGAAGAAACAAAGAGAAAGCCAAACGTGCAAATTGACACTATATAAAAACTGCAAAGATAAAGTAAGATTAGCTGTTATTAGTTTTGTTTGGTGACTTCTCAACGGGGAATATTACTTTTAGTTTAAGAACACCCACCAACTTAATCATGTTAGTTGCATCTTCTCTTGACTATTACAAACACATTTTCTAAACACTCAAGTGGGCAATGAAGGAACAAAATTGAACACTCTACTTCAAACACCTTATTTATACTCGTGATTCCCACCTATCTCTCCCACCCTTCTTTTCTTCAAAGTTAATGCAGTAACAATGGATCTTTCCTTTACTTCAAAATCCCTTCTGCATTTTGTTCTTATCTTAGGCATTCTTGGTGCCACCAGATTGCATGCAAGTGATCCTCATCTGACACTGGATTACTATGCATCAACTTGCCCCACTGTGTTTGATATTGTTAGGAAGGAAATGGAATGTGCAGTTCTTTCTGATCCCCGCAATGCAGCGATAATAGTGCGGCTACACTTCCATGATTGCTTTGTTCAGGTATAGAAGTGTGTAAGTTTTGTCCTATCATATGATATAAAACCAATATGAATTCAATGAGAAACATATACACAATAACTAGATGTGATAATGTTCATGGGGTCAGGGATGCGATGGATCAATTTTGCTTGATGATACAGTCACACTTAAAGGTGAGAAAAAGGCATCTAACAACATCAACTCTTTGAAAGGCGCGGGAATCGTTGATAGAATAAAAAACATGGTTGAATCAGAGTGCCCTGGAGTTGTTTCTTGCGCTGATATTCTCACAATTGCAGCCAGAGATGCTGTGATTCTGGTAAAAAAAAAAAAACTGCTTGCTTCTATATTTTATCTAATAGTTTATGCAATAGTTTTTATAGATTTTAATCTTTAATTTTCTGCATAGAGGTTAGTAGAGTTATTTATGCAGATGCCTGTTTTCTCTGATCTGTTGTAGGTAGGGGGACCATACTGGGATGTTCCTGTGGGAAGGAAGGATTCTGTCACTGCAAATTTTGATCTTGCCAACACCAACCTTCCCACTCCAGATGAGAGCCTTCTCTCTATCATTTCCAAGTTTCTTTACCAAGGTCTATCTGTCACTGATATGGTAGCCCTTGCAGGTATGCTAAATTTCCTATCAATGGAATAAAACTTTGAATATTTAACTAACATGATTTTCTGGTTTAATCTTTTAAAAAGTTATTTGCTGATTTTAATTTCTATTAAGAAATAGACTTTAATCCTAATGCAATCTTACAAAACCGACTTGTAAGATGAGATTTGCAGCCGCTTATATATATATATATATATATATATATATTTTTTTTTTTTTTTTAAATTGGCCTTATCTATAGTCAACGTAGAATCTGTAACACACTCCCTCAGATCGAGACATATACATATCGAGTGATACTCGACATTAATAGGTTGTCTAATAGCGGCTCGATAGTGGGGTGATACAATAGACTCAACAAATAACAAATCTCTTAAAGGATGACACAATAGGCCCAACAAATAACAAATTCTGCTAGAATAGGGTTAAACCCATAACTCTGATATTATGTTAAGAAGTAGAGTTTAAGTCTAACTTAACCCTACAAAACCGACTTATAAGATGAGGTTTGCATCTATAATATTGTAAATTAGCTTTATTTATAGTCAATGTGGGATCTCCAATAATTTCTATAATTTTTGTAAAGTTTCTATCATTATATAGTGAAGAATTGACATGCATTTAGAGACATGAGTTTCATGACTAATAGACAATAATTGTGACGTACCACCTCATCTTCCCTATTTCTCAAAAGATTCCTAGATGTATTAAGCACGTTTATGATCACTAATCCTGCAGGAGCCCACACCATTGGCATGGCACAGTGTAAAAATTTCAGGTCAAGAATTTATGGAGGCTTTGACTCAACATCATTGAAAAATCCAATTTCTGAGAGTCACCTCAGCAACCTGAGATCTGTTTGTCCAGCTGTTGGAGGAGGAGACAACAACATAACTGCAATGGACTATTTGACACCTAATCTGTTTGACAATTCTTTCTACCAGTTACTGCTAAATGGGGAGGGACTTCTCAACTCAGACCAAGAAATGTACTCAAGTTTGTTTGGTATTCAAACTAGAGAGCTTGTGAAGAAGTATGCAGCAGATCCTCTGGCTTTCTTCCAACAGTTCTCAGAGTCAATGGTGAAAATGGGAAATATAACAAACTCAGAAAGCTTCATCACTGGGGAAGTTAGGAAGAACTGCAGATTTGTCAACACATAGACTTCATTTTTCTGTTTTATATATGCGTTTTTTTTGCTTCCACACACAAAGAACCACCAAAACCAAATTTATGTGTTCCAGCCACAACAAATTGATAATTCTAAACCAAGCTTGCAATTATATAATGAACAAATTAAGTGAGAAGTTGTTGATTTCCCTTTTTCATGAAAAGATTAAGTGTTAAGTCTGATGCTGTTTACACAAGAAGTTGCTTTCAAACTGTATGGCTTGATTAAGCCCATGTTAAGTTCCTTATATTCCTACACTCTAAGTCTAAATTTTTTTCCTATATCAATTACGAGTAAATGATATATGTAATGACAGTGTCAAAATGTTTATCTACTCTGTTATAATCACAATAAATATGTATGGTAAGGTTGTTAATTTTTATGATAATTATCTTAAAGATTGTATGATAATATTTCTAATGTGTTGATAATTATTTTTTATAAAATATATTTGACAATACTGGAAACATGGACTTACCAAAATTGTCACGAGTACTTTGGTAATGTATATTGAAATTAAGATAGTTGTAGAAAAAAATTTCAAAAATCATTAAGTGAAATGAAATTTTTACATTTTTTAATTATATTTTGGACTAAAAATGGGATTCCTTGTTGGTATCATGATACTAGGGGCAATTCGGTAGTTTTATTAAATTATGGTTAAAAAATCATGTTCTAATATTGTGTACCAAAATTATCAATTTTCCTTCAAATAGTATAAACTTTTGAATAATTCAAAAGTAGTAACAGATGAAAATCAAGATATTACCAAGTATTTTTTAAAGACAATGATATTTTGACAACTAAATTTTGACAACTTTTTTTTACAATTTAAGATAATATCTTCTAAGTGATTTTGAAATATAGAGAAATGAAAAGAATGGAAGTCATGTAAAAAATGTCACCTCAAATTTTGTAAGAAAATTGTCAAAATTTAGTTATTAAAAAAATCATATTCCTTTTATTAAAAATTTACTCAGTTTTTTATATTTACCAATTTAGATAGAACAAGAAAAATAATTGTCATTAATATTTTAACCTTTCAAAGTTTCCATTTAAATGTTACAAAATCGATTTTTCATGAAAGGTCACATAAGTATAAGAGTATTTAATTGGAGTAAGATTGACTTAGAAAGATTACTTCTCTTCAAATTTATTTTCATTCTTTCCTCTTTATTTTATTTGCTTTTTTCTTTTTATCCTTTCGACAACTTCCTTTGTTTAATTTTTCTCCCTCACTATCTTTTTACTTTTTCTTTTTCACCGTTTACATCATCTATTATAATAATAATCTTGCAATATTTCTTAGTATTGATTTTGGTATTAGTTAAGAAAGGTCTATTGTGTTAATCCGTGTTAATCCATCAATTGTCTTACTTGCATTTTTAAAATTTTTACTTTTTATTAAAATATCCCATGTTCTTATGTTGTATACGAACATGACATCCCTAAATTATACAGCCTCAAGGTTGATAGGATCACCTAACCAGGATACCCCCAAAGTATACGGTTTAGAGAGCTACCAAAATAACATACTTGAGAAACCTGCTTTTTGCACGACCTGACCATACACAACGACTTTGTAGGATGACATATACTCGGACTGGCTGGCTAGTCAAGCCAACATAATCATCTCAGACAAAGCAAACCCAAGGTTAAGTAGCGTATTATGATTATCAGGTAATTAAGCCAATTGAACGAAAGTCCAATCAAGTTAGGCACATAAACTTCAGTATAAAAGACACATTTTACGATACATATGCTTATGTGTTACTCTAACATTTGACTCCCGTATCTCGAACTAACTTTAGTATCAGAGTGTCTTTTGCAGACACCTTGTAAAAGCTCAAGCCAGAATAGATGTAGAAACACTCACCTCTAGCGTTGGACCGACGAGAGCAAGGGAAATGCCAACTCCAACAACATATGTGAAACCTCGTAGCGGGAGAAATGTAGCAACACGAAAGTGAGGGAAAACGTAAAGTGCAGTGAAAATGGTAAAGTATGTTGATGGAAAATTAATCACATGCTGACTTCACTTCCCTTAAATATGGTTAACTTTTCAAATTAAAAACCTCTCATACGGCGGCGACACATGATATTTTATTTAAAATCCAAAATTTATTATAAGGGTGTGCTTGGATGAAACTAACGCTCAACAAAAATAAATTAAAAATAAATATTGTGCACTTATTATACGATGACACATGACATATCATTTAAATTCCAAAATTTAATATATGTATGCGTTGGTCTAACCGACACTCAACTATAGTTTTTAATATAAAATTTTACTTTAATTTTGAACTCAATATTTCAATGTGTGGAATTTTATTTCTTCCTTATGTATATTAATAGAGGTGGAAGTCAAATTTCGTTCCTTTTTGATTAATTTGAGCTGACACTTTTATTTTTTATTAGGGACCAAATTGAACAAAAATAACAAATATAGGGACCAAATTGAATATAGAACATTGACTTTGACATGTGGCACGCTACTAGGTTGACAAGTGGACATTTAACAAAATTTAAAAAAATTTAAAAAAAATTCAAAAAAAAATAATAATAAAATGAAATAAAACAAATAAGAAAAAAAATTCAAAATAACACCAAGTGACATGTGACAGTCACTATTGATGGCCGTTAACGATTTAAACTGTGTTAGCAAAAAATGACCATTGAACAAAATTGACGAAAATTGGTACCTATTTGAACACAAAATCAAAATTACGGCTTATTTGACAAAACTTGACGAATATTGGAACCAAAAAGGTATTTTTACCTTTTTATAAAAAATTTAACAATTGATATTAACGAGTAAAAACTTTGTTCATTAAACCATTTGCAAATGCATTAAAGATTTTTTTTAACAAAAATATGTCACTAAATTATTTTGTTTTTATAAAATATTTTTATTTTTTTTCATTGAACATCAACCGTCTGTGATATGCCATATTTGAATCGTTGAAGGTCGAGGAGAAAAGGTTGACCAAAGATATCTATTGACTCTAGAGAAATGTTGATGATCTAAATATCGGTCGCTGACATTATAAAGAGGTACAAGACAAGCTAGTAGAGGACTTAACGAATATTTATTGCTTCGTATTGGAACAACATGAACTTGGCTTCCAAAAGGATTTTAATCAAGTGACGCTCTTCTACATGATCAACATTGACAAGGATAAGTTCAATCTAGTAAAGACTTTCATGACGAGAGGTAGATCCTTATTACGCAATTTCTTAGTGATGATGCTGCTTGACCGACCCAACCAAGAGGGTGGGTGGATAGGAGTGCAAGTGAGTAGGACTTGTTTTGCACTACAAGTAAATGCCTCATTAGTAACTAATTTTAGTGACCAAAAGTTGTTAGTCACTATAGTGACCAATTTAGATACCAATCTACAAAACTAAAAATTATTGGTTACTAAAATAGTCACTATTATAAAAAAAAATTATAATTGGTCACTAAATTGGTCACTAATTAATTAAAGACAAATTTAGTAACTAAGTCATTTTGGTAGTCAAAATCTAGGTAGCTAATTTTTAGCGATCAATTTTCTTTGGTAGCCAAAATCATGGTAGCTAATTTTAAAAACCAACTTAGTGACCAATTATAATTTTTTATTCATAATAGTAATTATTTTAGTAACCAATATTTTTTTACTTTGTAAATTGGTATCTAAATTAGTCATTATAGTAACTAACAACTTTTGGTCACTAAGATTGGTTACTAATAAAGCATTTTCTTGTAGTGTTGTAACTTGATATGCCATTTTTTTGTGCTCCTATAACACCCATTTCAGGATGCCATGTGTAAGCTGGGATAACTCAGTTGGTTAGAGCATGTGGTTGTTAACCATAAGGTCGGACCCTCCTTCTAGTGTTTTATTCTATTTTTATAAATAATGGATTTCTCCTCCATGATTAACAATTGGTAATAACTAGTAAAAACTTTATTCACTAAACCATTTGCAAATATATTCAAGGTTTTTTTTTTCACAACAATATATGTCACTAAATTATTTTGTTTTTATAAAATATTTTTACTTTTTTTTCATTGAACATGAATAGTGTGTGATATATGCTAGAATTGACTCGTTGAAGGTCGACGAAAATAGGTTGATCGAAGATGTCTATTAACTCTAGAGAAATGTTGATGATCTAAATCTTAGTCACCAACACTATAAAGAGGAAAGGAAAAAGCTGGTGAAGAACATAGAGTATGTTCAACGCTTCATACTGAGACATCATGAACTTGGGTTCCAAAAGGCTTTGAATCAAGTGATTCTCTTTTTTAATATCACCATTGACAAAGGTAAGTTCGATGTGGATAAAGACTTTTATAATAGGAGGTTGATCCTTAGTACGCAATTTCATGATGATGATGATGCACGACCATCCTAACCAAGTGGGAGAGTAACAATTGTTATTAATGAGTAAAAACTTTATTAACAAAACCACATGCAAATATATTAAAAATTCTTTTTTTTCACAAAAATATATGTCACTAAATTATTTTGTTTTCATAAAATATTTTTACTTTTTTTTCATTGAACATGAATAGTGTGTGATATATGCTAGAATTGACTCGTTGAAGGTCGAGGAAAATAGGTTGATCAAAGATGTCTATTAACTCTAGAGAAATGTTGATGATCTAAATCTTTGTCGCCAACACTATAAAGAGGAAAGGAAAAAGCTAGTGAAGAACATAGAGGATGTTCAACGCTTCATACTGAGACATCATGAACTTGGGTTCCAAAAGGCTTTGAATCAAGTGATTCTCTTTTTTAATATCACCATTGACAAAGGTAAGTTCGATGCAAATAAAGAATTTTATGATAGGAGGTTGATCCTTAGTACGCAATTTCATGATGATGATAATGAATGACCATCCTAACCAGGTGAAAGGGTGGGGGTGTTAGAAAGGACTACAAATGAGTAAGATTTGCTTTGGAACTTGATATGCCATTTGTTTGGGTGTTTCTTTAACATCCCGTTCAAAATGGCATGTGTAAGCTGGAATAGCTCAGTTGGTTAGAGCATGTGGCTGTTAACCACAAGGTCGGAGGTTCAAGCCCTCCTTCTAGCGTTTAATAAATAATGGACAAGGTGGTATTAATAACTAAAAACTTTATTCACAAAACCATTTGCAAATATGTTAAAGATTCTTTTTTTTTTCACAAAAATATGTCACTAAATTATTTTTATTTTTATAAAATATTTTTACTTTTTTTTCATTGAACATTAGTGTGTGATATCTGCCAGAATTGACTCGTTGAAGGTCAAGGAAATGAGGTTGATTGTAGATGTCTATTGACTCTAGAGAAATGTTGATGATCTAAATCTCGATCGCCAACACTATAAAGAGGAAAGGGAAAAGCTAGTGAAGGACATAAAGGATGTTCAACGCTTCATACTGAGACATCCTGAACTTGGGTTCCAAAAGGCTTTGAATCAAGTGATTCTCTTTTTTAAGATCACCATTGACAAGGGTAAGTTTGATGTGGATAAAGACTTTTATGATGGGAGGGTGATCCCTATTACGCAATTTCTTGATGATGATGCACGAGCATCTCAACCGGGTGGGAAGGTGGGGGTGTTAGAAAGGACTACAAGTGAGTAAGATTTGCTTTGTAACTTGATATGCCATTTGTTTGGGTGCTTTTGTAACTCCCCGTTCAAAATGCCTTGTGTAAGCTGGAATAGCTCAGTTGGTTAGAGCGTGTGGCTGTTAACCACAAGGTCGGAGGTTCAAGCCCTCCTTCTAGCGTTCCATAAATAATGGATTTTTCCTCCATGATTAACAATTGGTATTAATGAGTAAAAACTTTATTAACAAAAGCATTTGCAAACATATTATAGATTCTTTTTTTTTTGACAAAAATATGTCACTAAATAATTTTTTTTTATAAAATATTTTTACTTTGTTTTCATTGAACATGAATAGTGTGTGATATCTCTTAGAAAATATTCTTTTTTTCTTCACAAAAATATATGTCACTAAATTATTTTTCTTTTTATAAAATATTTTTACTTTTTTTTCATTAAACATCAATAGTGTGTGATATCTGCCAGAATTGACTCATTGAAGGTCGAGGACAAGAGGTTGACCAAAGATGTCTATTGATTGTAGAGAAATGTTGATGATCTAAATCTCAGTCGCCAACACTATAAAGAGGAAAGAGAAAAGTTAGGGAAGGACTTAGATGATTTTCAACGATTCATACTAAGACATCATGAACTTGTGTTCCAAAAGGCTTTGAATCAAGTGATTCTCTTTTTTAAGATCACGATTGACAAGGGTAAGTTCGATGTGGATAAAGACTTTTATGATGGGAGGTTGATCCCTAATACGCATTTTCTTGATGATGGTGATACACGACCATCCCAATCGCGTGGGAGGGTGGAGGTGTTAGAAAGAACCGTAAGTGAATATGATTTGCTTTGTAACATTAAATGTCATTTGTTTGGATGCTTTTGTAAAACCCCTTTCGAAATGTCATATGTAAGCTGGAATAGCTCAGTTGGTTAGAGCGTGTGGCTGTTAACCACAAGGTCGGAGGTTCAAGTCCTCCTTCTAGTGTTTTATAAATAATGTATTTTTCCTCCATGATTAACAAATGGTATTACTGTGTAAAAAATTTATTAACAAAACCATTTGCAAATATATTAACGATTTGTTTTTTCACAAAAATATATGTCACTAATTTTTTTTTATAAAATATTTTTTTTTCATTGAACATCACTAGTGTGTGATATCTACCAAAATTGACACGTTGAAGGTCGAGGAAAAGAGGTTGACCAAAGATGTTTATTGACTGTAGAGAAATGTTGATGATCTAAATCTTAGTCTCCAACACTATAAAGAGGAAAAGGAAAATCTAGTGAAGGACTTAGAGGATTTTCAACACTTTGTACTAAGACATCATGAACTTGGGTTCCAAAAGGCTTTGAATCAAGTGATTCTCTTCTATAAGATCACCATTGACAAGGGTAAGTTCGATGTGGATAAAGGATTTTATGGCGGGAGGTTGATCCCTAGTATGCAATTTCATGATGATGATGCACGATCGGCCTAACTGGGTGGGAGGGTGGAAGGGTGGGGGGGGGGGGGATGTTTAGAAAGGACCGCAAGTGAATATGATTTTCTTTGTAACTTGAAATGCCATTTTTTTTGGGTGCTTCTGTAACACCCCTTTCAAAATGTCATGTGTAAGGTCGAATAACTCAATTGGTTAGAGTGTGTGGCTTTTAACCACAAGGTCGGAGGTTCAAGCCCTGCTTCTAGTATATATATCAAAAGACCACAAATATGTTGATATGATATGAAAGTAATAACTTATAAAATACAGGATTTTACATTTATGTTGAATTCCATTGAATTTAAATATTCTATTCATTATGTAGAAAGAAATTATCAACTTTGTAAGTTTTTAGATGATTTATATGAAAAAATAATGCATTTTGTCTCCATGATTCCCCATTGTTTCTTACTCTGCTCGTAAATTTCCATAACATGGATTATTTTTATGTAACAGACAAAATTACATCATATTTTTCACTATTTTTTACAAAAAAAAATGAACAATAGGTATTAACGAGTAGAAACTTCATTCATAAAACTATTTGCAAATATATTAAAGATTATTTTTTTATTCACAAAAATATATGTCAATAAATTATTTTTTTATAATATATTTTTACTTTTTTTTTATTTAACATCAATATTGTGTTATATATGCCAAAATTGACGTGTTGAAGGTTGAGGAAAAGAGATTTATTAAGATGTCTACTGACTCTAGAGAAATGTTGATGATCTAAATCTCGGTCGCCAACATTACAAAGAGGAAAGGGACAAGCTAGTGAAAGACTTAGAGGATGTTCAACACTTCGTACTGTAACAACATGAACTTAATTTCAAAAGGATTTGAATCAAGCGACACTCTTTTATAAGATCGCTATTAACAAGGGTAAGTTCGATGTGGGTAAAGACTTTTATGACGTGAAGTTGATCCCTATTACAAAATTTCTTGATGATGATGTTGCACAACCGACCCAACTAGAGGGGAGGGGGGTAAAAAGGGTTGTAAATGAGTAGGACTTGCTTTCTAACTTGATATGCCATTTGTTTTGGTGCTTCTGTAACACTCCTTTCAAAATGGCATGTGTAAGCTGGAATAGCTCAGTTGGTTAGAGCGTGTGGCTGTTAATCACAAGGTTGGAGGTTCAAGGCCCTCCTTCTAGCGTTTTGTTTTGTTTTCTTTTACATTTTCTATCATTATATTCATATTAAAAGACCACAAAAAATATGTAGAAAAAAATTATCAACTTTGTTAATAAATAATGGATTTTGCCTCCATGATTTTCAATTGTTTCTTACTCAACTCGTAAATTTTCAAAACATGGATTATTTATATGTAATGGAAAAAATTACATCATATTTTTCACTATTTTTTACAAAATAATAAACAATAGGTATTAATGAGTAGAAACTTCGATCATAAAACTATTTGCAAATTTATTAAAGATTATTTTTTTCACAAAAATATATGTCACTATATTATTTTACTTTTATAAAATATTTTTACTTTCTTTTATTTAACATCAATAATGTGTGATATATGCCAGAATTGACTTGTTGAAGGTTGAGGAAAGAGGTTTATCGAAGATGTCTACTTACTCTAGAGAAATGTTAATGATTTAAACTTGGTCGCCAACATTATAAAGAGGAAAGGGAGAAGCCAGTGAAGGACTAAAAAGATGTTCAACGCTTCATATTGTAACAACATGAATTTGAGTTCCAAAAGGCTTTTAATCAAGCGACACTCTTCTATTCGATGTGGATAAAGACGTCCGAAGTTGATCCCTATTACAAAATTTCTTGATGATCATGTTGCACGACCAGCCCAACCAGGGGGGGTAGAAAGGGTTGTAAATGAGTAGGACTTGCTTTGTAACTTGATATGCCATTTTTTTTTTGCTCCAATATGAATTTTGTGTTCGGGTCCAATATGACATTGTTATCTCTATTGGTTAATGATGTTTTTGGACGTTGCCTTTAATCGTTTCTTTATTTTTTTATATTAGGTTTTGTTTATTATTTTTTTAATTACTGTTATTTTTGGAGCTTGGTGTTAGTTGAGTAACTTCACTAATTTTATGTTTAATTTATCATGTGCTCAAGAGGGATTCATGTGTGTGAATTTCATCCTTGATCGAAACTTGCTTATATATTATCCGGAAGAGGTTCATAGGTGAATGTGACCTTGACTAACATGTTTATGCTTCTTAGGAGAGATTCATTTGGGTGAATACGCCCTTGGCCAAGGTTTACTTCAACAACGATTCTTGGTCAAGTTGAATTTTATTATGTAAGTGCCTCCTTAAAACCTCCCTAGTCAAAATCCTCCTTAGTGAAAAAATAATGGCGATAAGAAAGGGTACATTGATGATACATTAACTAAAATAAAATATAAAAAGAGATACATCCCAAGTTCTAGGTATAGTTCTCCCATATAAGTGTTAAAGTCAGTAAGCACCATTTCCTAAGTTCTCGATGAATTTGCACTATATTTCTCAATTCGTTAAGAATTTGTCATGGGCGGGGTTCTTCCTTGCTTCACCTATTTTTCTCCAAACAAGATATTCTTTTGCTAAGCCTTTCAGTTTGACCTTGGAGTAATATTGTCGAGTCATCATTCTCTGGCATGCTTCTTCTTTTATTTTTGCATTATCTCAATGCTATCAAGTGTTACTTGCAGGCAGTCACTGTTTATATCCATATCTTTCATCTTTCTTCTAATGGTTGGTTCGCCCACTTCAACTAGCAACATTGCACCCATTATGCACATGAAGTTGAACAGTGTCTCCCCAGTTGACACGTGCGACATATATCGATAGGCCCGTAGCACCTTTGGCAATTCTTCCGTCAAATATTTGAGCTCAATAAAAATGACGTTATTTACTATCTTGACTTGACCATTCGATTGTGGGTGTTCCACTAAACTCATTTATGCTTTATTGTAAGGCCTTGGTAGAAGTTCGTTGGTTTCCTATCAGCTATTGTCGATGATGATTGTGTGGGGTATATGGACATAAAATGTTCCTTTATATGAACGCTCATACTTGCTTTGCCAAAATGGTGGCTAAGGCCTCGACTTCCACCCATTTGGTGAAATACTCAACAACTACCAGGATGAACTTCTTCCGTGCTTATGCAAAGGGTAATTGTCCGACTATATCTACTCTTCACTACGCGAACAGCTAGAGGAATGTTATATCGTGCAACTCATTTGTTGGGACACGTATGTCATTACCATGTTCCTAACATCTGGTGCAGTTGTTGATGTAATTGGTGTATTCGGTTCTTATTATCGGCTAGTAGTATCTGACTCTCAGAATATGGGTTGTCATAGTTTGCCACCCTTAATGCATGCCATAAAATCCAATGTGGATTTCATTCTTTATATAGTCAACTTCTCCTTTAGAAACCCACTTTAAGAGTAAGGGTGTATAGGTTTCTCCTATGAGCAAGAAGTGTGGCAATTTTCTACTGGCTTCTAGTTTTAGGCATTGGTCCTCCTCCTATTGCCTTAACTGTGTTTTCACCTCTTCTATTCAGTTGAGCTAACCAATTTTTGCCACGTTCATTCATAGCTCTTCCACCATCTGTTATCGTCTGTTGTATCACCATACCTAACCGTTGTTCCTTGTTGGTGCTAGACAACTTGGATAAAATATTAGCCATGGCATGAGCCTTGGGATATGCGTGATGGTTGCCTCTTCAAATTCACAAGTCAATTACGTTATTTTGTAGGAATACTAAATGAGTAATTTGTCTTTTACTTGAAATGTGCCTTTTATGTGCCCTACACTCAATTGTGAGTCGATTTTGTAGTGCACTCTTTTTGCTCCTATGTCTTTTGCCAACGAGAGGCTGACTATTGACATCTTGTAGTCAACTTAGTTGTTGGATACTTTGAACCCAAATATCAAGGATTGCTCTATCTTCATATCGTTGGGTCATTCGAGGACAATCCCAGTGTCACCTCCATTCTTGTCGAATGAAGCATCAACATATAGCATTAAATTTTGCTCGATCGATGCCTGATATCCTTGCAATTCAACGACGAAGTTTGCACGATGTTGTGCTCTTATGGTTCCTCTCGATTCAAAGCAAAGGCCAAATTCTAACAATTCAATAGACCAACTTATCATTCTTCCTACTAAGTCAGGCTTTCTCAATATCGTGTCTATAGCATAGTCAACCTTTACAATCACTTGGTGGTTCTGAAAGTAAGGTCTCAACCTTCTTGTCGCAGTTAGCAATTGTAACATCCTGACCGAATATTACAGATTTAAATAATAAAATAAAGAAAAGTAATTAAGCCGCAATTAATAAAACCTCATTTACCAAAAACGCGGGAAATTTATATCATTTTATTACTTCCAATTAAAACCAAAGTTCATAATTCATAAAAACTGAACATAATAATAAAGCCTCTCATAAGAGTTTACAAGATATTTCGAATTAAAATAATATAAAACTCCCAGGCTTTCCCCCACTCCGCGGCTAAGCCTCACCAGCTCCACCTGCAATATCATCTACTCACGTGTACCATGTACACGATCATCGCAAAACACAAGCAGATAGGTTGAGCTAATAAGATAACACATGATTATATATAAATCAACCATATATATATATATATATATATATATATATATATATATAAAGAATACATCAGAAGCAAATCCTTTCTTTTATTCCGCTTGGCTACTACCATATATAAAATCATTTCACCACCAAAGAACCTTTTCCTTCTCTGTCACATGGTCACAACCATGTAGTCTCAATGCACGTCAAGGAAGACTCGTTCCCTTCCTTCCACATGGCCACAACCATGTAATAACATTCCACATCAAGGAGACTCGTTCCGACTCTTTCGCATGGCCACAACCATGCTAGTAGTGTTCTACATCTTCTAGTGATTATCTCAAGGCGCCTTGCTGCCACACCTATCGGCCACAACCGATAGAGCACGTGCGAGAACCATGCTACGGATCACACACCGTAATGTTAGGTAGAGTTCCCAAATATGAACATAGTCCGTAATGTCTCAGGACTACCAAACTCGTCAGCAATTCACTGAGGAGGGCAATCTATCTGGACTCATGCGTACTGGCCACAACCAGCACACTCACACCAACAACACTCGCCAACCCGAGTCACAACTCAAGAGTTCCTCGTGTTCATCCGCTATCTCGAGCCACAACTCAAGGGAAGTCATTCCGGGCCACAACCCACAGAATGCCACGTGCTTAACCCCTATCCCGAGCCACAACTCAAGGATACATTCCGGGCCACAACCCAAGGAACACCAGTAAGCCCACCATTGAGATATCTTTAGAAGACTTATAGACCATGCATCACCATTCAACATTAATCAATCCAATGCCACAAAATTGGTTACCTTTAAACCCATCATCCATCCTTACTTTGCTTAAACTTCCAGCTCTTGCCTAAGCACTCTGGTTCATCTCGCTTAGGCTAGGTTAACTCGCCTGAGCGAGTAACACACACAAAACAACCTCGCACTCTCGCTTGAGTAAGCCTTGCTCGCTTGGGCGAGACCACCTTTCGCCCAGAGACCAAAATCCCTCGTCTAGGCGACGAGTTAAACTTAACAACGAGGTCCTCCTCGATTTCTCGTTTAGGCGAAAGACTCTCGCCTGAACGAGATCTCCAATCGCCCAACAATTTAACTACGAGCCTGAGCGAGAGAGAGACCCCTAGTTCAAAACTGACACTCACGGATTCTTGCCTGAGCGAGACCCACTCGCCTAAGCGAGATGGTCTGTCGCCAAGAACTAGAATTCTTCGCCTGAGGGAAATGCTCGAGTAGTAACATTATTCAAGTCCCCACTAATCTCGCCTAGGCGAGTCCGGCTCGCTTGGGCGAGAATTGCAGACTCTGGCATTGTTTCACGCACGCAAATACCAGTTCCACATACCAAACCACATCCAATTCATGCCAAGCAATCCAGAATAATGCACCAAACATGTACACATAATTCATACACAAAATAATCCCCAAAAACTAAGTTTAATGCATAAGTCGCAATTTCAGTACCCAAACCCTCATTAATTCATACAATTGCATACTGAATTTCACTCATACAACATCTCAAAAACAATCAATCAACCTTCAAGTCATATCATATATGCATAGCACGAAATTCCATGGCTTTTAAGCATACATATACAATCAGTTCATAAACCAAAAGAAATCAAACGTGGAAGCTCCCCTAACCTGGAATTTCCTCTTGCAAAAGTATAATGCTACAGCTCTTCTTCTTGCCCAACACAAAAATCCCTTAGTGCTCCCACAACCATGCCAAAGCCAAATCAATACTAAACCATCAGGCCAATTCATGTTTCTTGCTAACTCACACAATTCACGTATTATATCATACGAAACATGCTCCAACATATTATTAAAACAATAATAATTAAACACCACCCAATTTGGCACACATAGGACTTGAACCCAAGTACTTTCACATAATAAAGTACTCTTAACCACTTGAGCTAATACTTTTCCACGTCATACCCATCAGAATTTAATGTCATAAATACACTACCTACCCGCATTTATTAATTATTTAATTAATTAAATTATGCGGATCTTACATTTTCCCCACCTTGAAATTTTTCGTCCTCGAAAAAGAGAACTTACCAGCAAACAAGTAAGGATACAACTTCCTCATGAGGTCCTCCATCTCCCAAGTCATCTCCTGGGTTGCCTCATCGCAGAGAACCTTCACCGTCCGAATCTCCTTCCCTCTGAGTTTTTTGACTTGAGAATCCAGAATTCTCACCGGTCCAACTCCCATAGTCAGATCCTCGCGCACCTGGACATCGTCCTACTCCAGCACATGAGTAGGATCTGCCACGTACTTCCTCACTAGTTGATGAAATATACAAGTCTTTGTTCTAGTGCATCCTTCACTAACGATGCACTAATTGCCTCCTTAGAGATCGATAATATAGGTGAATTTCTTTGTCGAGCATTGGCTCGCACAAAACAAGTCGAGGTTAGCGCTACTTGACTTCTTGAAATGGGCATCCATACTGCCTATCTGTTTATTTGTTATCGCTTTCCTAATAGATTTTATAATGGACATTATCTTATCGATCAACCTTGGTAGAAAGTGTGATAGGGAGGTTAAGTTTCCTACTAGCCTCTGCACCTCTTTTAGGTTATTGGTGCTCCTCATGTCGATGACGCTTTGCATTTGTCGACATTAACTTCAATAGCTCTATTTTTTAGCATAAAGCCCAAAAACTTTCCTCCTTTGAAGCCCAAAAACTTTCCTCCTCTAAATTCTAAAACAGATTTTGTCGAGTTAAGGCGCATACGTTGATGACTGTTTCACAACAACTATTTCTCAACAAGTGCATTGGTGCATAGTAGCATCAAAAAGTGTTGTATCCACAGAGATTTAGCAAGTATATTGATAAAGAGTTTTTGGGTTGCATAATAAGTTAACAAGATGGTAATTGTATAGTAGAAGAAGATGAGATGAAATCAATTCATAGCCCCTACTCCACTCAATCTAATTACTACTATTTATTTTTACATGCACTCTTTATCACAAACCAGAAAAACCCAAAAACTAACAAACAATTGAATGAAAGTAAAGATAAATGCCCAAGAGGTAGAAGTATATATAATCAGAATTGATTACATCAAACCTGGACACGAGGGAGTTCAGCTACTCATTGAATATTACAATGCAATTCCAGCAACATCTACACATAAGATTTACACTAAGAACATCTCCCTTGTGCCTCACAGACCTTATTCTATCCAACTACTACATTTTTAGGCCTCCACTCAATGCTTCTACTAAGGATATAATGTCTTTATTTATAGAAATTTTAGGGCGGTACTTAGTCCAATTTTTGGCGCTCGGTCATGCAAAGCCTTAAGTGCTAAGCACATTATATTATGGCTCAGTTGTGCACCACATTAAGTATTGAGCACATTCTCTTGTTGCTCAACCATGCACCGCCTTAAGTGTTGAACACCATTTTGTTGTGGCTTAACTCCAAAAGTCATATTCTGGATCCTTACATGATTGCCTTACTAGAGCTTAGTTGTGAATTTTGGGGCTTAGCTTATCATTTTTAATTCTTCGAGAAATTGCTGCAAAATCATAAAAAATTCATTAATTTCTTATTTTTCTTCATTTTAGTACCTTATTCTGTAATTATAAGCTAAAAATGGTTGTTTACTTATAAAATATGATTAGTTAAAGCACGATAATTGTCAAGTTTATATGGAAATTTACATATTCTAGACACTTATCATACGTTGTGTTTTACTAACAAAGTTTGTCTTCACCACCATATCATTGTCATATACTTTCATATTTTTGCCAATTTTCATTTGGAAGATTTTGTCCATCAACCTCTGATACGTTGCACCAACATTCTTTAGGCTGAAAAACCTGACTTCATACTAGAATTTTTCCTTGTTTGTGATAAAAACAATTTTCTCCTTATAAACATCCAAAAACCTAAGAATTTGGTGTTTGGAAGCTCCATTAACCAATCGATAGATGTTAGGCAACGAGTAGGAACCCTTTGGGCATACTTTATAAAGGTCTGTGAAGTCGGTGAACATCCTCTGCTTACCGTTCGACTTCTTCACCATACGACAATCGATAGTTGGATGGTGTATTTGATTTCATGAATCTAACTCCAAGTAGCTTTCTTACCTAGGCTTCAATTGTATTTTTGCACTTCTCTCTCAAGGGTCGTTTCTTTTGGGCCACCGACCTTAGTTTCTTACAAACCGATAGTTTGTGTGACATTACTAGTCGATGTACTCCGAGCATGTGAACTGACGTCCATGTGAAAAAGTCTTTATTTCTTTCGAGGACTTTTGTTACAAATCGCATTTGGTCTCCTATCAGGTCTTTTCCAAAGCAGGCATGTTATCGTCTCACTTGAGGTTCCATTATTTCTTTGGCATTCATCCAAGGATCCAGGTCTTCCATGGCAACAACTTCTCGCCTTTGTTCCACGGGCGGACAATAATCGATCATCTTTAGGCCTATCCTATAGCACCTGAAACCCTTATTCCAACAAATTAAATAATTACTCAACGCCAAAATTAGAAGACTAATGAGATATCAATAGTGATAAAAATCTTATATAATAAAAGAAAAAATTTAAAATAAATACTTTCTATAATTAAAATAATTTTTATAAATAATAGATTTGAATGAATGAATTAATTAACACAAAAAATTAACAGAATAATAAACTATCAAAATGAATAATGATAAAATTCTTATATTATAGAAGGAAGAAAATTTTGATTAAATATTATTATATAACATAAAAATTATAAGATTAATAGATATCAATAATTAATTGTTAGGATAATCTTATATTATAAAGAAAAAAAATAGAATAAACATTTTCCTATAATCCAAATTTCTTTTATAAATAATAGGTTTGAAAGAATGAATTAGTTAACTAATAAAAAATTAAAAAACAATATCAATAATTAATAGTGATAAAATAGTTATATTATGAAACAAATAAAATTTGGGATAAATATATTTCTATAATTAAAATTATTTTTATCAATACAATTTAAATGAATTATTTCAATAATTAACATAAAAATTAGAAGAATAAAAATATATTAAACATTAATAGTAATAAAATATTTATATTATAAAAGAAAGACAATTTGAAATAAATATTTTTTATAATTAAGATTATTTTTATTATTAATGGATTTAAATGAATTAAATAACTATTTAACACCAAAATTAGAAGATTAAGAAGATATCAATAAATAATAATGACACAAATCTTATATAGTAAAGGAAAATTTTTTGAAATAATATTTTTCTATAATTAAAATTATTTTTATAAATAATAGATTTCATTGAATAAATTACATAATACAAAAAATTAGAAAAATAATAAATTATCAAAATGAATAGTGATAAAATTATTTTACTATAAAATATATGAAATTTAAAATAAGTAACATTATATAACACAAAATTTATAAAACTAATAAGATATCAATAATTAATAGTTATAAAAATATCATATTATAAGAAGAAATTAAAATAAATATTTTTCTATAATTAAAGTTATTTTTATAAATAATGAACTTGAACGAATTATTTATTTAACAAAAAAAATTAAGAAATAAATAAAACGACAATAATTTATAGTGATAAAATTTATATAATAAAAAAATAAAATTTAGAATAGTTATATTTTAATAATTAAAATTTAAACAAAATTATTTAATTAATTAACATAAAAATAAATTAAAACAAATTGAATTATTTTTATCAAGAATTTAAATAAAATTATTTATAAATTATTTTTATAACTAATAGAAGAATAATTTAATATTAATACTTAATAATAATAAAATTATTATATTATAAAGAAAAAATTGAGAATAAATATTTTTTATAATTAAAATTATTTTTATTATTAAAATTTAAATGAATTAATTAATTAATAAACATGAAATTAAAAAATTAATAAAATATTTGACTAAATCAATTATTGATGAATTTATCGACGAATTTTGACATATGTAGTTATTAACAGATTTTTTGAAAAAATATTCGTCGGTAAATAAATATGTCTTATCGACGAATTTTTTGATGAATTTTATCGACAAAAGTAAATCAGTTGGTAATTAAAATTAAAAAAATTGTCGGTGAAATTTGTCGATAAATTAAATTTACCGACAAAATTATTTTGTTCAGTAATTCCAAGAATTTTTGTAGTGTGAATTGCATTGATTTTGGACCATCTACACTATTTTTTAATCAAATTGTACTATTTTTATTTACCGAATTACATTGATTTTGAACTGAACTGCTTAAGAAAATTACAAAATCCTAAATAACATGAGCAAGTTTTGTATTTCAAAATCATATTGAAGACAAACAAGGTCATCCATTTATCAACGAAACCAACATCATATATATCATACTTCTTTACACCGAAATCAACATATTAATATGTGTTAATACAAAGGTTTATATCTTATAATACATATGTTTATGTAACTAAAATTAATTATTAACTAAAAATTAGTAAAATATATTAACTTTTATAATTTTATATATTTTTATTTTATGTAACTAAAGTTAAATTGGAAACTAAATATAAAATTTTGACATAAGTTTATATTTTACATTTTGTTTTCTTAAAAATATAATATATTTTCAATTTTGTTTCTAAATGTAACATATTTAAGTATTTATAAGTATATTTTTAATTTTATATAAATAAAAATTTATTTTATTATACTTATTTTGTAAATAAATTTTATATTACTTATTTATTAGTATTGTTACTGCATTCATTTATTTTTAGTTAGAGTATACTCATATTTATATTTTTATATGATTACTTTATATGTCATTCTTTTTGGCAACTTAATTAATTATTCACAATATCAACTACTTTATTAGTAAATTAAATATATGTTAAACCATGTATTAACCAAAATCATGTAAAAGAATATTATTATTTTCAAATACCAATTTCTTAAAAAATGTATTATTCTTTTGAAATATTAAAATTAAAATTTAATCATATTAAACTAAGAAAACGAAAAATTTATTTAAAATTCTGGTCTACCAAACCAGTGAAATTAGTGTTGTGGCTAAGTTCCACCTGCAAATGGTTGCGCTCTGTCATCAATGTCATCCACTTCATCTTATTCTACCTCTACAAATCCCACACCACCCCATTCTTTGTCCTTCAATCCCATAGTACAATAGTTAACTATAAGTGTAAATAGTTAACCATTTCAAGTACAATTTTTCAAAACTAACTAATTAGTAGTACAACTCAGTTTTATTATTAATAGTTCAATTATTTTTAGTTTGATATAGTTTAGTTAATTATAGTTTAGTATAATTAAGTTATTTTTGTCCAACCCTAATTACAATAACTTGTTAACATAAAAGTGTATAGGTTGAAGCTTCAACAAAGATGGGTTTATCCAAATGGAGAAGTCCTTAGTTCTGAAAGGTTAATAGAAGAAGTAAACTTCTCCTAATGCCATAGGTGGAGGAGTTAGCAAAGAAACCCTTAAATGAAGAAGATTTTTTAGGTTAAATGAAGAAGAATCTATTGTTATAATAAAACCTTATGTAGGTTGAATGTATAAAATCTCACAAATAACAAAAATATCTCAGAATATCTACTACATCAAAATTTTTCAACAATATAATAACGATGACCAAAATGATGTTTTTTCCACTAGATAACTTATTTAAATCTAAACACAAAATTCTTAATTTTAGACTTTATGTGGTTATACTTGTAAAAACTTATCAAAATAACAGGATATCACTAGTTATTTTATTATAAATTATATATATATATATATATATATATATATATAAATTATATATATATATATATATAGTATCTACCTATTTATGAATTTTTACTGTAAGCACAAGGTGATATTCCAAAACAAGTTGTTCTTTTCATTGTGAAAAAAAGATAGTCAAAATTAGAAGTAATGAAGTTGTCACGTCAAACCATTGAATGGGAAAGGGTTGCATCCTTATTTCAAAATAATCTCCCTTATTTATCTTTCAATAATATCACCATTTTGTGAGCTCACATCTTCTCCTAACTCCATTCTTTTGTGTCTTTTATTTCATACTCCAAAATATATGAAGTATGAGGGATTGGAGTCAATAATTCACGTCGAAGCGTACAAGCACCAAGCATTATGGGCCTCATGCACTAGTTTACTTTATTTTGCAATTGTTGAATGACACTAATCAAATAGGGCCAACTTACAATTTCGCTTGTCACAAGACATTCCTGAATCACCCAACAATCTTGATGATATCCATAAACTAGACATGAGGGTGTTGACAAGATTAAAATTGGGTTAGTAAACATGCGTAATGGATAAACGTATGGAACAATAGGCGTGACATAAAGTTGAATGGATTACTAGTTATATGGCCCTTTGTCCACACTAGGGAGTACATGTCGTGGTATACAACTAACTCAATTTTGTTTTTGTTTGTTCCACAAATGTTGCATGACCCTAGGATGCATCGTGCCTCGACTTTGACACATGTCCCTTCTCCATAACAAGATGACACTAGGCATGAATACAACACTCCAGAATCAGAGGGAAGTATGGATGCAAGAAGGGATTCCATTTCTTCATTTTCTGATCTAGGCATGCCAAGCAGGTTTGGAGCTTATGCCTTGCCACCACTTACTTCATGCGAGGTTTTGCGGACCTAATTCCTAAACTCCACCTTCGTCCTAAGGTATTTGCGAACCACGTCATGTCTTGTTTTATTATGTCCAAAGTCAGTATGAAACAACTTCATCCTCTGATGCATATCAAGGTCATTAAGGTGAACAACATCATGAACCACAACCTTTAGAGAAAGAACCACCTAGATCTCCCCAAGGAAGGAGGAACCCAACTAGGAACAAGCAGTGATTGCATTGTGGAACTGGACACCCTTATGGGGATTGAATAAGAAATAATTAGCTTTAATTTTCATCTATTATTATTTAGGCAATGTATTATTCCTTTGTAATATAAACTTTGAGATTGATGAATAAAAAGAAGTTTGTTTTAATACATATCAATTATTTATTCAGATTAAATGTTTGCACAGTAAGACAATATTGTAATAAAACACAAACTACATATAAAGAATCTAACAAAGAAAAAGAATCTAACACTATGTATGACAATAGCTCCATCCAAAGTAAACTAACACTACTCACATGTCTCAACATTATTTATGCACGTGACATGGCTCAGAAATGTTGTTTTGTGCATCCTTTATGCAAATTGACACAGACCATTCATTGATTAATGGTTGAATTGGACAACCAGCACACATTTTGGTCGGATCAACTATTTACTGGTGGACTTACTTTAATTAAATGGATGAGATTGATTATGATTGTGTCATGGGAAAACCCTAACCTATATAAATTTCAAAATATCTACATTTCATACTCATACTTGGTTATCTCCAACTAAAACTCAAAGTTAAGTCACCAAGGTAAAGATGGTCACCCAACACAAAAATAACCAACATAATAGTTTTTGTGTGGTTGTTAACTATGAAGGTCACATAAATTTTGCTTTCTTTGTGCCTGCGAATATGAAACTATAGTTGTTAAATGAACAAATTAGAAGCTATCATTGTTGCACAAATGGTATAAGGTTTAAAGATATTTAGTATCACAAGCCACTAATAATACAAAACTAATAAGTTGATCAACTAGTTACAGATAAAGATGTTCGCAACATTGTTGCGTGGCACCTTCTGATACCACATGATGTTCTCATTAAGCTTTGAGTGACCTTACAACCTAGTGGAGAACGAAGCATGAGACATTGGTGTTTATTTATTTATGTTTATCATGACAACTTTGTATGTTGTAAGGTGTTCCTTAATAAGATCGAAGTATTATTTTCAATCTTCTAATATGTAAAACTTAGGTCCTTGTCTACCATGCAAATAAGTGTGTCTTAAATGTTCACTTAAATGTTGAGTGATTTCCATCACTTAGTCGTGTCTTAAACTGAATAGTCTTGTATTAATTTAGAAGGCCTAACTTAGGTTTTATGTTTTCTAATTTCTTTCCATTGTGTTAAGTGGAAAAAATACATCACAAAATCGAAGTTATCATATTTAAGTAACTTGATATTTTTCATTGTCTTAAGTGGATTAAATACTTGAGAAAACATTTCTTATGAAATTTTTATAACACTTAGAAGACCAACATTAAGACTATAAAAGTCATAATTGTGTGTTAATTCTCACCCTTCATTAAGGATGTTGATGTTGTTTTTGACTAACTTTGAGAACACCTAACTCACTTTTTATGGCCTCCCAACTCATTCCATTGTAAGTGGATTAAATACTTGAGAAAACATTGTTTATGATATTTTTATAACATTCTGCCATAAAGACAAGACCTAACACCTTTATTGGGTAAGTGTGTCAAACATAAGGCTAAACTTCATATGGACATGGGTGGCCTCATCCTTATTTCAATCAATAACACACCCTAAAATAATTCCCCTATAAATACCAACACTTTAAACCCAACCTATCATAATCATTTATTGCTTAATAAACCCACCCACTACAAGCACTTTCTACAAATCATTGACCAAGAAAACTATTCAAATTCCTATCTAGCAGCCTTGTTTTCAAATGGCCAAATCATTCAATCTCAAGATGGTGTGCAGTTCCAATGTGAAAGTCCCAAACTCTTTCACAATACAATTGCACATTCAACCTCTTGAAGCATAAACTGTCCTCAACTCTGGAAATTCTGCCCACCACATTCATCAACAAGTTGTATTTCTAAAGACCCACATTGAATGAACAAGGCGCCATTATGCATAATGCTCTACAAATATCAACAAATGGTGACATTATACAAATGATTAATTGTAAGTCTCATTTCCCCATTAACATAATAATTGAGTTGTTTGTTACCTTGATAAGGTCAACTAAAGAAACACTTACTCTTCTACACCCAACTCCTTATTCCTCTTCCATAAACCCAAACTGTATCCCGTGTTCACCTGCAATACTATATTATGGAGGTATTTCCAAATGGGTAGGCATCACAAATAGTCCATATGGTTATGGTCTATACTTCAGATCAGACATTGTTGTCACCATGTCAATCCTCCATAATTAACCCTTCAATGAGCTTCTACAAAAAATAACCTAAAGAATACATTATGGGGAGTGCAAAATAGTAACTGAATTTGACTACTTTCATCTAGTCAGGGTAGTTAATAACAAACTTATTCATGATATGGTTAGAATAAATCATATTATGATATTACACAAATGATTAACCACGAAAAAAAGTTTAACGTATAGACTCGTTTATGTATCGTCCCCACACTTGAAAATACATTGAATTGTGCATCTAAACAAGAAATATACATCCACCAACTCATGATGAACTATGAGAATATGTGAAACCTTGGATACATGTCTATCCAAGACGGCGTACAAGATTTAGACATCCATTTGTGTAATTTTTCAGTTTCATTTCATTTTCAATTATGGCAACTTTGTTAGGTGTAAATTGCTTTCATTTAATAAATATATTTCCTATTCACTTATACATTTTCAATTTCATTATTAGAAATTGTCTAATTAAAAAATATATTACAAAAAAGAGAAACCAAACACAAACAAATTAATTAAAAAACATATTTTTTCAATAAATTACTTAAAATGAAATAAACTATAAAACTTCTTTAGAACTAAGTATAACATATTCTTTAAATTTTGAATTCTATTGGTCATACTTATACCCTTTTCATTTCTTAATTTTTATTCCCATAAATCAAAATAAAAAATATATTTAAAAAGTATAATTTAACAAAATCCAACCGATTGAATATTTATTTGCTAACAACAAATTTTCACTCAATTATTTATTCATTTATTTTTAAAATATAATTTTTAATAATATATACATTGCATTTATTTTTTCTACTTTAAATAAAACTACAGATCATCAATTGCTAATTTATAGACTTTCAACGACAAAATAATAATAAATTAATTTATTCAACAATGTAACTAGTCCTCTTTTAATATTATTATCTCAAAATATTACATCAATTACTAAATTAACTATGTACATTTTTCTTTTTAACTTTGATCCTTCTATTTAGAAAATATGAAAACTAAAAAATATTTCAGAATTCGATTTCTTGAAAACCGAATTCTGACCGAAATTCCAGTCAAAATATACAAAAATAGTTTAGAATTTGATTTTTCAAAAATCAATTTTTGACCTAAAACGAAAAAATGTGCTATACATGTAAATTTTTTTTTAAAAATTATGTACAGTAAAAAAAGAAAATCTTTATATCACGGGCAATATCCTTCCTTCCACAATTAACATAGAGAGAGTGGCTTGAATGAAAAGCTGAAAGTGAAAATGAAAGAGAAATAATAAATATAGAAGCACACTTAATTGCATATTGAGAAGCAAGAATATGCCCTGCAACTTCTTTTCTTCCATGAGATATTACAACTGAGATCATGATTTTTTTTCCATAAATGGGGTACTCACACATGCTTCACTCATCTTATATCAACACTGAAAAATGTTTTGATAAGAGGTTTCATTAAACCAATTGAAAACAAAAAAACAAAAAATAACCCTCTGAATTGCGATTCCCTCTGTAAGGTCGACCAGAGCATCTCAACCTTCATTATGCACATTTTTGTCTTAACAAGAATTAGAAAAGTTTCTCATTTAACAGTTACTTTTGTGAGTAATAGAGACACCACTTGTCCTTTTTAACTATGCATCATCACTCTCAGTCACTCATTACCTACATGTTTGAATTAAGAAGTCATCATTTTTCAGTTCCAATTCCACATTTGTTTTTATTATTCTTTTTCCTATTTTTCTTTTCAAACTATTAGCTATTCCATGAATTCATAATCTCTGCTCATTTTTTAGTGCTTTCAAATTCTTATTTTGATTCCAAATTTTCTTTAGTTTTATTCGGCAGAGTATTCAAATCCCTGTTTCGTACCATAACAGAGAACATAAAGAATATTTTACAGCTCATGATGATGTAATAAAAACTATCAACTTCCTTAAAAAAAAAGTAGACAAATGTTTACAAGATCCCAGAAACCCTGATGAAAAATATTGAACTTTATTTGCATGATTGATTATTTAGGTGGTTCTATTTGCAAAAATTAAGGTACCCTTTTGCGTGGTTCATTCCACATAATGATTCAACACCCCAAAGGAGCATATAATTTGGTTGAAATACGATTTTGATTCTTCTTGAGTGCCTATGGATTCTACTGATTGAGCCCACATGTGGGCATTACCAAGAGCTACTATAATACAAGTGGTCCTCTCATACAACCTCAAGGACTAAGAATGGAAACATAGTCAACAAAATATAAAGGAACCGACATGTCCAAAAAGGTGTACAAAATCTCATGCTATTAAGATACATGTGTTAGAAAGTTATACATGGAGCAATTATGAGTCTTACTACCTTAGAACCATAGAGAAGCTTGTTTTTGTTTCCTCATACTTCTTCTACTAAGCAATTATTCATGGTTTAATCTTCAACCTAAAGAATGCTCCAACAACCACTTTTTTTTTTTTTCAATGGCCAAGGAAAAGGACAAGTTGAACAAAAAAATTTGGTGAGGAAAATGGTTTGCCTTTGCCTCCTCTTACAGCTTCACCTTCCAAGGTTTTGCACATATTTCAAGCATTACCATTTGACAATGCTGAGATCTATGTTAAAGGAACCACTTGGGTATGAGACATTAATGTACCTTAGCCAAGTTTAAAGATATTTTTCTATTTCACTTTAAGAAAACCATTGCAATTACCATTTACCAACCCCCACCTCCAAGGACAACTTTTAGTTTTCAACCACTTTCATAGCATTAAAGGTGTTGGTTGCAAATACACAGCTCAAAATGAACTGCTACATGGTTATTTATGCCACCTATAAGATGAAAAATTGGAATACCCCAACACTAAAAGACAAAGATTCATTGAAGCAACCGAGGATGAAGTTCAACATTTGCATAAAAAGAACATAGTCCCCAGAGTATATAGTTGTACTTGACAAAGGAAATAACAAAGAAATATGAATTGAGAAACTAGTAAGTTCTTATGCTCTATAAACATGAAAAGAAAGACTACCCTAAACCAAAACAACGGATCTAAGGCCTTAGGAACAAAACTCATTTACCCACTTGTTTGTACATCGTCATTGCTTTCATCATATGGGATAAAGACACAATGCTTTTAGAGTTCCAAGCATTCAGCTACCTCAACAACAGATTCTTCAAAATGCTGCAAAATTTCTCCCTATTCATCAACTGGTGCTGGTAGGTTCAGATCAATGAGGCAAGGAACTGCAGCAGCTCCTGGCCTTATCACAAGGGTGTTCTCATCAGAACCTCCTATAAAATGCGATCTCTTATGACCCCCCAAGGCTTGGCCTGACCTGAAAATTTTGTTGCAGATTGGACATTCATGTGCCTTGTTTTTCTTTGACTTCAATTTCTTCTTCCCCTTTTGGCCACTGAGGTTCCTGTTGCTGTAAGCCTTTGGAGCTGGATAAGAGTCACTGTCTGTGCTGTTTTCATCACTCTCGTAAGCTGAATCATCATAACCATTGTCTCTTTCACTGGTTAAGCACTCGTACTTGTTCACAGAACCATTCGCCATTTTCCTGCTAGAAACCCTTCCTAAATTCTGGCCAAGAGAATCATCATAGTTGGGTTTCTTAGATTTCTTTGAATCGAATTTCCTTGCAGCCCCACCATCATGTCTATCATTCTCCCAATCCTCCAAAACAAATTTCTTGAATTCAACGCTCCTGCTTGGCACTTTCCTCGACTCAACATCATAATCCTCAAACCCAGAAAAGACTTTCGAAGACTGAACCTCATTCTTGAAATTCCCATTATTTGAATCAGTGGAGTCAACCTCCTTAGGACCATATCTGAAATACCCAGAATCTGAATTATCAGAATCATACCCAACCTCAGCATACTTAAGCTTCAAGTCCTTGGGCTGCTCCAACTTCTTCTCTACAGACATAAAATTCTTACCATCACTGTTCATCATAGCAACCTTGGTTTCCGAAGAAGGTGACTTTGCCTCTAGAACAACCGAGTTGTTATCAGAAGACTCTGTGAACAAAGCAAAACGACCCTTGTAGCTAGAATCCTTGGACAACATCATCAAACACCTAGCCACCTCTTCTTGACCCTGCTCAACCTCTGAAACAGAAGATTGAGCTTGGTTGTTGCTACTGCTATGGGTCTTGAACCTCATTCTCTTGGACCTCCTTGGCGTAGAAGTTTCAGTGTCGGATTGACTGTCCATAACCATTTTCTGCTTCTCAGAAAACCCACCAGAACTGCTCTCAAACCTGATGGATCCCTTGTCCTTTTCAGAGTGACAAGCCATGTGGCCACAAAGAGCCTTCAATGACAGAAATCCCTTACCACATTCTTTGCAGAACTTTTCATGCTGCAAACTGGAATTGGAATGCACAAACCTGGTGGTCTTCTTGGGGTTCTCTCTAAGACCATAAGCACCACCGCCACCACCACCACCACCACCGTTTTCTTCAGACCCCAAATCCCTCTTCCTCTTTCCCCTGCCATTCAACTTGAACATGCCATTAGTAGCATTGTTCCTCTCTAAAGCTGAATTCTCACTCATCATGTGAGTTCTGATGTGGCCACCGAGAGACTTCCCACACGGGAACCTCTTGCTGCAATACTTGCACACAAACTTCCTCTCCTCCATTGATTGATACGACATCATGAATAACGAACGAATCTAATCCAAATATTATTGTACCCACCAAGCAAAACGAAAACAAGATCAACAAACTTTTTAACACTTACCTCAAAATCCGCAAGCACTATATGCATATGCACATTCCATGATCATGTGAACACACCGGGGGTAGGGGCTGTAAGCCACAAATTCAGATCAAGTTCAGAAAAACAGATCACAAAGCTTCTTCCTTTCTCACCAGGTGATGATCAAAAGAGAATCAAAGCGTTCAGATGCGACGGTTCCATAAGTACATAGATTAGACCCGAGAAAAGGCAGAACGAGACACCCTCAATTTTGTTTCTCCCAAGCAAACAAAATCAATGGGGTTGCCATGGAAAAAAAAAATCCAATTTTGAGAGATGGGTTGTTCTTGTTGTTGTTTGTTGTTGCTGCTACTACTCAATAGGCACCAAAGAAGAAGAGCTAGAACTAACCATCACTCTCTTCTCTTTTATTTTTCTTTCTCTCTCTATATATACATATACATGTATATATATATATATATATATATATATATATATATATATATATATATATATATATATATATCTCTTTTTTTGGTAGTTCTCTCTTTTTGGTGGTGTTGTAGTTGGAGGAGAATTCCATGCATGGAATAAAAATAAAATAAAGTAAAAAGGGTAGTTTTTAAGAGAAAACAAAATATTGAAACACGTGTACTCTGTTGAGCACAGTTCGGTGGTTCTTTGCACAGTCAAAATTGGAAAATGTATGGCAAATCAGAAAATTGAAACATCCAAACTATGCCTTAGATTATCTTGCTTCTCAGCTCACACAAGTTCAATGTCAGAAACTCCTACACTTAGTATTTTAAGCTAAACACCTTCAATATCATTGCTAAAATTCATATATTCAATTTAATTTATAACATTTTATTTATTCTAATGATATGGTTTTAGTTTTTAGAATCCACCATTGTTTCACTTAATGCAAAATTAAATAATTAAAAAAATGTATTGATTTTTATTAAAGTTCTATTTGGGATACATGTTGTCACTAGAAAATGAATTCTCAGCAAAATCCTTTATGGTCATTTGAATGGTGTCTTTGTTTTTATATTATTATTTAGTTACCCTTAAACTGAAAATTTATATTTTCATTAGCAATTTATTACATGTGAATTATATTACTTTAAAAATGTATTATATCTCATCAAAAGTTTAACTTAAATTTTAGCTTAATTTTTGAAGGGAAATGAGCAATTTATTTATTTGTTTGTTTTGGGTGTTAAATAGAGAATTATATCTGTAGTTAATAAAATATTTGGAAGAGGCACTGAATTTGAATTCTGACATATTTATAAATCATGCATAACATCTTTTAGTGGATTGAGTATGTCCATTCTCGTGAGGTCCATTTGATGACTTACTCAATTGAGAATATACTCTTTTTTTTTAATAATAATTATAGTCCTTAGTTGTGTTGTTACCCAAATAATTTATCATTATCCAATATTTCTATGTATGTAATAGTGATAAAACTTTAGAAAATATTAACTTGTAAAGTATCTTCTGATCTTTATATAAATGCTAAATGGTAATTAAAGGGTACAAAATAATACTAGAATTCGTGCATGGGATTGGAATCTTTTCCCCTGTTTTTGCCCACAGTTTCAATTCATGTGTGCATTGTGACTATGAGTACAAGACATAGTTCTGAGAGAGAAAAAAGAAAACATTTATAGCACACATCACTTACATTTTTCATGTCTGCATGTGTGCTATATGATAACAAAAAAAAAAAATGAGTTACTTTTTTTTTAATTATTATATTGGTATAAATTATCTGTGGTAAAAAACATGTGAGTCTGTATTTTCATATAAGAAACCCTGAATATTTGTTTATATATTCTAATATATGAAGTAAAAAAACAATAACAGTGTTAAACTGGAAAACACACTCTTGAACAAGGTTGGGTTAGAATATGCTAAATATTTTACAGCACTTGACACCACAAATTTCTATAACTTCCCTTAGATTAAGTCAAACACTGTTGCAGATGTGATTTGCTTGTTCCAAGAGGTTACTTTTATTCTTCTACCTATTTTTGGTGCAAGAAAACCACTAATGGTGCTTCATTTTCTACACTTACATCCTCTAAAAGGTTGATTTGATTAGTCAATGTAATTAATATATATATTAGAGTTTAGCAACATTTTCGCAGTGTTTCACTCAATTTTCTTTTCCTTGAAAGGAAACAAAAATAGAGTAAATAAGTTTAAATACAAATTTTAAAAAGTAAAAGGATTAAACTTTTACCAAAGAAAAAAAAAACTTAACTTCAAAAACTTAAAAAAAGAAAAGAGTTGTATAGTATGTTCTGACGTTTATCTTCTTATCTCATCATGAATCTCATTGATTTTTTCTTTTCTCTTCATCCCATCCCTTGAAAGTTGTTCTTGTCTTTCTAAAAATGTTTTCCTTTTTCTAAAAATGTATTATAAAAAATAGTTTAATTTTTTCCACTATTAACTTATTAAAAAGTATCTTATATTTAATTCCAAAATAGTTATGGAAAAGTTAATAATTGTGTTCTACGTATCAATCCACATCTAAAATGAGAATGTAAAATATTTTAACAAATGTTATCTCAGTCTATTGATGGTTTAGATAAGTGATTGGATAACCATGGTTTAGAATATATAGAAATAAAGTAACAATATCATTTTTAGGTTAAAGAAGATAAATATAAAAGATATTTTTTTTATTTACTTCGGATCTAGATAAGAAACAAAATTTCCAAAGTAAAATTATCATATTCTGAATGGTATCTAAGTCTAATCCAGTGCATAAAAAGGACATATGATGATACAGAGGGAGAGGATTTTTGTTTGTGACTGAGAAAAAGCAGAAGAAAAAACAGAGAACTTTGTAAATTACGTCAAATGTTCTAAACACCAAGTGACAACTCTTATATAGTGTCTCTGGAGGTCACAAGCTGAAGGTCATGTTTTGTAAGGCATCTTTCAGTAATATCAGAAGTGGGACAGTGGGTGCAGAGGTGCTAAGGCTGAATGGATCTTTATTTGTAAAAGGAGCATGACATTCCAAATGCTCTTTTTATTCAATCAATTTTTTTACTAATAAAAAACAACCACAGTCTATTCATGTGTTTGAGATGAGTTATCTTTAAAGACATGATTTTATACTATTAAATATAAGAAAATTATACTTATAAAAGAATATTATATTTTAAGTTATATTCAAAGGCTACAAAATAAATAAATAAATAAAATTTTCTTATTTCTTCAAAACCACCATATCTTATACTTTAATTTTTTAATATCTTTCGATGTTTATTCTAGAGTTTTTTAATAATCATTTTCCTTTATTTCTTTTTGCAGTCACAAGATAGGAAATACTTAAGAATATATCTAACTCAATCAAATAAATCTTTAATTAGGGTCAATTTTCTATTCATTTTGGTTTTCATGTTTCTTTTCCTCTTGTCTCCGTACATGCCACGTGTATCATTAGATGATAAAAGTTTTGGTAATGTGTTTATTTGTTGATTTTGCCTTTTTAGAGTATCTCTCAGCATTTTCACCTCATTCTAATTTTCAAGATAAATGGAAAAACAACATGAATGGGAAACTAGCATTGAAAATATTAGATTATGGCACTAGAAACAAAATTAGTAGAAACGTTAAGTGCAAATTTAATTTAAATATTAGAATTGTTATTATTGAAGATTCACTACTTAAAACTATCATATTACATGAGTTTTTTCTTGTAAATTTGTTAAAAAAATTTGTAAGAAATAATTTTTTCTGCTATTTTTCTAAAAATCTTAATTGACAAGTAATTCCTTCGTGAGTAATTATTTCCTACAAAATTATAAAATTCATAAGATTTACCTACAACATTTGTTGTGAAAAGTGTTTTATACAAATTATTTTGTAAAAAAATTGGTAGCAATTTTCTAGAAATTTCTTTTCATAACAAAATTTATAAATATTTCCTAAAAAGAAAATTAAAACAAAATTGGTAAAAATATGAGTTTTTCTAATACTAATTGTTTATATCAGATTTTTGAATTATTATGAATGACTGAACTGTTTTGAATTGGAAATGTGTACTAGTAAATTTACATATATGTTAATGTTAGTATGATAGGTTTAAATTTGTTAGTGTAAACACATTAATTATTGAACGTAAATTAAAACAAGATTAGTGGCATCGTTTGTACATGCATCATGCTTAACATATATATGTTATGATGTTACATTTTTCTATTAGGAACAAGCCACTCGATATCTCTATGAAATGCCTCTTAAAAAGGCAAATCCCGAATGAAAATATTGGCTATCGAATATTGGAGTTTAAAGTCTCTAAAATCTCCACATTAAAAGATACACTTTACAAAATGAACATAGAAAAGCTAATAGTCTATTGGAATGCTACCTACTCTCTCATATAGTTGTGAAGTAATATACAATAAAAGAGGAAAGAAAGTGAATTGTCCAAGATTGATGAGCAACATGGTCTATCATATAAACAAAAAACAACAATATAAATGTTTGTCTTGAAAATACTTTTGTTATATTAGTGTACATATAGAAAGAAAGAAAACAAGGTTGTTGTTCATAAGGATTATCTAAAACACGATAATCTAAGAAATACTTTCATATATATATATATATATATATATATATATATATATATATATATATATATATATATATATATATATATATATATATATATATATATATATAATAAAACATAAAATTAAATATAATAAAGAATAAAAATATTTATTAACATATTTTTTTATTTTTTTCCCATTATCTTTTTTGAGTTTTCTAAAAATTGTACTTATTTTTCACTCTCACATATTTTCTTTTTGTTTATGAAGAAAAAAAAGAAAGATACACAAAAACTCATTATTTTTGTTTTCATTTTTCATCAGTTCTTTTACATTCTTGAAGAAAAAAGTAACTCTCTTGTCACACTTGATACTAAAATATTTGCTGAACTTTTGGTCACCAATAGAAGCCTTAACTCACACCAAATGGTTGTCGCTATTAAGAGGGAGCTTCGTTCAAGGTAGAAAGTGAAGAGAAATGGGTGTTATAGTTTTGTTTCAAACATATTTACATCTCACCTATAATCGTTAGATGTAAAAAAGGGTTTTTATTTTTATGTTTGGCGCTTATAGCTCAGACATAAATATTAACCCTTTAATCACAAAAATACTACCTCTCATTTTTTACATTTATTTCCCACACATGCCAAACCTAAATTTAGTGATGTGGTAAGCTCTTTTTGTGTTAGGGATTGATGAATCAGGTCCAAGCCCATTTCAAGGTCCAAGCCCAAGTCCAAACCGAAGCCCATTAAAAGGCCCAACTATTATAAATATGATGAAAAGGATACAAAATGGCCTAGACCAACAATCCAATAAGCTTCATGGACTTCACATGCTATTCTCTTGGGCCAAAGAGGACATAAAGATATTATAGTCTTCAATTAAAACAGAAGCATAGTTTGTTAATTGAGTCAAATGTTAGGCTTTGCTTTTCAAATAAATAGCCAAAGTACATTATTTATGGCTTCTAAATTGGGCCTATCCAAGCCCAATTTGCAAGTCTAGCTGAGAGCTACAATGAGTGCACATTTGTCACATTTTGCACATGGTGGAAAAGCATGGAAAGCATGACTAGCCATATGTCATTCGATCCATAACTCAGGAATCTAGATGCATGCACTTTGCCTAGCTCATGCATTTCCATTCCATTCTAACGTGCATATGCATTACATTTAAGGAGGTTCTTTCTACTATAAATGGGAGAATCCTAGCCTTGTATATGGTTACTCTTTGAATGAATAGGTGAATACCAATTGTTAAGAAAACTCCAATCATTTACCTTAAGTGAAAAGTCACGGCTAGGCTAGAATTCTATCTAGTTTTCTCTAGCCACCTTCCTCTAGGATAGTTTTTTATTCCTAGACTTCTACCTTTCACCAACCACTCTATTGCCGCAAGAGCCTTCAAGCGTGTATCCATTACACTTCGTTGCATTCTTATGAAGCTTCTCCCTCCTCTCCATGTCCAACGAGTTTCATCAGGGACACTCAATTATTTTATTAATAAAAGTCATATTATAAATGGATGTTTCTATTAACCGAGTTTCATTTTATCAAAATCATCATCTCTATAAAAACAATTTTCTAAACCTTTTCTCTACATTCTCTCTAAATCATTACCTTCATCATTCATTTGTTTGAAGATCGAAGAACGCCATAGAACTATTGGGGGCAAGGTCTATCTTTCTACCTGACCAGTTTTTCAAACAAAGTAAGTTCTTTTTTTCCTTATTTTATAGTCTTTTTTGCTTTTGTAATGTATGTGTGAGGCTAAGGGGTTGCATGTGTAATCTCAAAGCTCTAGATGAATATTTGTTCAATTAGACTGGTTAGGGTATGATTAGATCATTGATTAGAGCCTTCTTTGTGAAGATATTGCCTTCTTAGTGGTTAGGAGTTCTTAGAGGTAGAGTAGATTGTGTTTTGTGCACGTAAGTCATGTAAGGGAAGTTAGTTATTTAAAATTGATTGTGACTTAGTATGAAACCGTGGATTGAATTTTATTTGGGTTAATTGAATTAGATGTATGATATGAATTAATATATTGAGAATGTGAATTTAATTGATGAATTGGGGGAGAATGTTGTTATATGAAATCTGTGAATTTAAGATGATTTTGTTTTAAGAATTGGTAACTTTGGTTTGGCTATTGATTAGACACTTAATTGATTAAATTTTGGCTTATTGAGCTCAGATAAAGTTAAATTGTAATCTTATAAGCTCTATTTTATAGTGAATAACTCAAGAATAGTTAAATTAATCAACTAAAAGTCATAGAGAAATCTCAAACTTCTGGTGCGGCGTTGGGCGCCCATGTAGTATTGTTAGGCACCACTCATACAATGGTCACTGGTTTTTCTTATGTTGGGCGATACTTTAGTACCATTCATTGACTTATTGGTGTTGGGCACCACCGAGTACAACTCTTGGGTGAAAATCTTAGGAGTTTAGAGGTACTTGCGCTAGGCACCAAATGTGGGCATTAGATGCCATCCTATTTTGGTTCCTGGACTGTCTCAAAAATATGTCAATCTAGACATATCATTCTTCACTTTAACCGTTGGGATTTTTTATTAGAGATCTATAGTTAGAGTAATATGTTTTGTCATTTTGATGTATTTAATAAAAATATTGTATTTGAATGTTATGCTAAGGCAATAGATAGTAAATAATGAATTATTAACATGTAATTTGAAATAAGTAATAGGTGATTTGTGTTATGATATAAGTTTGGATTTAGGTAAGATACATATGCATGACATGGTGTAACACCCTAGTTGGATATTACTAGATAAAGAAAATATCATATACTTTCCTTGGAATTAAAATAATACATAAAGTTCCCAAGCGTGGGAAAATTTAAAACTTAGATCAATAAAGTCCAAATACACTTAATCCTCCTTATTAAAAATCCATACTAAAGAAAAAAAAAACATCATAAAACATATTAAAAAATGTTTAGAATTAAAACATAAAGTAATCTTCCATGGTCTGCCCCACTCCGTCTCTAGGCATTAATGTACTCACCTGGATTCACATTAGCTCATGTGTGATAAGTCACACGATCATCGCCAAACACAAATAGAAAAGGTGAGCTGAGAAAGAAAAAATAACACACTAGTTAAATAATAAGAATTAATCCCTCACCCAATCTAACTTAACCAATTTTAGTTCAATCGACTCCTTTATATCGTTCCACTCCCAATCTCATAACATATATCAGAAATATCCATTCATAACCTTGGTCTTTAGGGATTATCATGTTTCCACGAACCTACTCGCTCGTGGTCCGACTCTATGGACCTCCCCACCCGTAGTTCAACTCTATGAACCTGCTCGCTTGTAGTCCAACATACGTGAACACCTGCTATGAACCTCCCCGCTCATAGTAGCCTCAAGTGTGAGCATGGAACAAACAAACCTCTCCGTTCGTATCTCCACACAAGAGTACAACTGATATGGACCTCCCCACCCGTATCAATCACGCATTTCCAATCTCCATTATGAACCATCCTGCTCGTAACTAATCCAGCATATCCTTGACCAAACTATCAAGCTCATTCATGCAAATTCATCTACAATAGACCTCTGCCCCTACACTACTGCCTGGCACTGGCTAAGCGCCGCTAGGTGAAAACGTGCTCCAGACGGCCTGACAGTAATCCCCTTCCGCCAGGCGCCACACGCCTAGTGACTCCACTTGTTTGTGGCTCATCGCTTAGCAAAACATCTTTGCCACCAAGCGCTAGACCAGTAAATCATATTTCTACTAGTTTAGGCACATCAACACATTTTCTAGCACATCGAAGCATTGCAATCATCCAACCAGAGTACCAATTTCACATGATTATAGTTCTCATGTCACAGAATTCATCATACTAGTTTACTAAGTACAAATCAGACATAAACACTCAAGCATTCCATCTTGAAAGTAATGCATCACTTAAGGTAACTAAAAATATTCATCAAATGGGTGAATCTTTATACCATCAGTTCATGCTACATGACATTACACAAAATCCACAATACTATGATACCCTTTTCATTTTACTGCATCAAATACAAAATTTAGGAATTATCAAGCCAAATTATAACTAATCCCTCCATGAGTGATCTTAATGTTTATTTGACATTAACAAGAAATCATGCATGTATTTGAAATACTCCAAATAACGATCTCTAAAATTTCCAAATCATGCAATTGATTTAGTGTGTGAACAGAACCTATCTTAACTCATTTTTCTTCCTATATCTTAATCACTTCAAGTTTCATATGACTCCCTAACAATAACTCATGCCTCAACACATCCAATTGAATACCTTTACATCATACAATCACACCCATTTTCATACCAAAATCCATCCCCAATAATCACAATCTTATTTTTCCACTAAGCACGCCAAAATAGATGTTGGCTATAACACCCCAATTTTTGGATGCTATGTTGAGTATTATTCACAAAGACTTATTTTCCTATAGTTCTTTTATATATAAGTGTTGTGGTTATGTTACCCCTATTTGTTTGTGTGTTTGTTGTGTGTGCGATGATCGTATAACGTGTGTGTTATACGGGAGCATATGATATTGTAGATGATTCTGACATGGAATAGATCGACAAGAGAAAGGGGTGAAATCGAGATTTATGTTCATTTTTATTAAGTTGTTAAATTACGCATTAAATACGATGTAATTTATTTTCAATGTTGTTATTTAAAAATTTTAGACAATTGATGTTTGAACTATGTTTTTAATAGATTAAATTATAAATTTTTTTCTTAAGTTCATTTTATCGATAATCATTCAACTAAAAATGCTCATTTTATAACTTTTCGTGATATAAAAAAAATCATGATGTTACATTTGATATCAGAGCAAATGTTTTCAAAAGATTTTAGGCCTTGGGAAGTGAGTTTGTCGTGTTTCGATTGCGAAACTTTATGTGTTGTGTTTGACTACTAATGCTTGTGGTACGTAGTTATGAATGCTAATGCTTGAGAGGGGCTTGAGGCATGAGCTGCTCAGGTTCCTCGTACCTTTGAGGATTCGAGAATTCCCTGTCTTGGTGGAACAAGCAAAGACAATGGAACAACTAGAGGTGAACCCAAGTCAGGTTAGGAGGACACATCATAATAGCAGTAATAACAGCGAGAAATGACATAAGAAACCCTACACTAGACCTCAATGTGGTGGAAATGGGACAATGAAGTGTTTCGAATGTGGAAGAGACCATTTTCAACGAAATTGTCCGAAACTTTCGGTAGCGAAGCCGGATGAGAGGAAGTGTTACATTTGCCACAAGTTGGGTCATTACGCGAACTCTTGTCATGAGAAGGGGAAGTTTGAAGTGCCACGACAACTACAAAAGACACCCAGAGATAAGCCAAGGCAGTAGGAAGGGTGTTTACGATGTTAGGAGTAGAAGCGGTACATCCACCTAGTAAGTGAGGTATGAGTTTCGATGTTGGTATGAGGCATGCTAGGGGTAATTGTTATGTTTGGGTAATGATATGGTGATGAAGAATGTTATGCTGCTTGTGTATTTGATGTATAGTATAAATTCTCTCATATCTGTAAAGTCAAGTTGTACTTTTACTCAGAAGACTTTGGAGAGTTGAGTAAAAAGGGTTGCACTTTTACCCATAGGACTTTGATGAGTTGGGTAAAAAGGGCTTTTGTTCTACCGTAAGACTTTTTTCTAAGCTTAGTAACAGTTTTTTTGTCAGGTTTTATTGAGCAGGTAAGGATTGTTGCTTGTGAGTCTTAGGAAAAGTAACATTGTTACTGGGTTTTGGTGAACAGGTAAGGGTTGTGCTCTTGCTGGGCTTTGTTGAGCAGACAAGTATTGTTGTTTGTGAATCTTAGGAAAAGCAACGCTCTTACTAAGTTTTGGTGAACATGTAAGGGTTGTGCTCTTGTTGGGTTTTGGTGAACATGCAAGGGTTGTTGCTTGTGGATCTTAGGGAAAGCAACGCTCTTATCGGGTTTTGTTGAGTAGACAAGGGTTGTTGCTTGTGAGTCTTAGGGGAAGCAACACTCTTATCGGGTTTCTATGAATAGGTAAGGATTGTGCTCTTGTCGGATTTTGGTAAGCAGGCAAAGATTCCAACTTGTGAGTCTTAGAGAAAGCAGCGCTCTTACTAGGTAAGGGTTGTGCTCTTATCGGGTTTTGTTGAGCAGGCAATGGTTGTTGCTTGTCAGTCTTAGGGGAAGCAACGCTCTTACCGGGTTTTGGTGAATAAGTAAGGGTTGTGGTCTTGTCGAATTTTAGTGAGCAGGCAAGGGTTGTTGCTTGTTCTCTCCACTAGGCGTTAGTGCACAAGGGAGAATTTCTTTCCATAAGGCGTTGGTGCGCAAGAAAGGAAACTAGTTGGTTATGAGAGAATGGTATAGTATGTGATGAGATAGTCTTATCGGCATCGATTTCCAAGTAAATCCAATTTTCGAGGACGAAAATTTTATAAGTTGGGGAGAATGTAAGACCCGAGGAATTTAAATAATTAAATAAATAATTATTTAATAAATACGAGTAGTGGGAACCTTTATAATATTTAATGTTGGGAATTATGATGTGGAATAGTATTAGCTCAAATGGTTGAGAGTACTTGATTATGTTGAGAGGACTTGGGTTTTAGTCTTAAGTATGCCAATTATTTGTTAATTTAATTATGTTATTGTTTTCCGTGTATGCTAGAGTAGTAATATAAAATCACAGATAAGTAAAAATTACCAAGAAACATGAATTAGTTTAATGGTTGTGCATGTATTTGGTAATTAGGAGGTTGTGGGTTCAAACCTTAGCTAAAGTAAAATCATATCACTTTTTTATGCCTCGGGAATGAATTTAGGAGATGAAGAGCAGGAGATAGGTTCCACGAATCTGGACACATTAATTAGGCTTTAAGGACCCAATTAAATGGAAAAATTAATTTAATTCGTTTTAAATTAATTTAATTTTTTTATAGCTGAAAAGTGAGGAAAATTCACTTAATTTTCGTGTAGCTGCCAACCAAGGAAGTTTAGGACCCCAAAAGTTGAGTTCGCAGAGTGTTAAAGGGTTGGGAGAAGGTCTCAAGGTTGGAGTTTCAAAGGTAGGACGAATTAGGAGCAAAGACGAATGCTAAGGGAAATCATTGTAGCAAAAATTTCATGTAGGGGAAGCTGATTTTGTTTTCTATTGGTTGTAGCTTGACTTTGATTTCTGCTAGTGTTTTATGCTTACCATAGATGACTGAATGCCATAGATGTTGGTCTTTTATTTTTATAGTTATGGTGCAGTGAGAGTATTCTAGAGGGTGCAAAGATAGGTTATATGGTTTTCTCTTACTTTTTGTTTGTCGCGTGAAGTAACCTAGTTGGTTCTCTTTTACTTATCTCCTTTTTTGTATGTGGAGTCACCAATGCTTTGTTTTCCTTGTTTACATTTGGTGCAGTGTCGATTTCTTTTATTTAATGGTTAGATAATCATGGGTCACATTGTAATTCTTTTTCTCTTGTTCCTTTAGTTCATATCACGTGTAGCTTAATTGGTGGTTTTCTTTAGAAACCCATCTATTATACATATAAGTAGCTTTCCTGACAACTTTTGTTTGATGTGATCACTATGCATGGGCCACAAGCTAATCTAATTTTCTTTCAGCTTTGGTGTGCAGACCCGTACGGTTTCCTTAGTATCTCTCTTCATGTTATATTTTGGTGCAACATGTTACTTTTTGGTTTTCCTTTACTTCCGTTGTAACCATGCATTAGGAATTTTGGGGTTGAAAGAAAGGACATAAAACCATAGAATCTTATTGTGGGGCCGGGGCTAGAAATTCCTTCCAAATTTCATGTTGCATACAATTCACGATTATTCATTTTTTAGGCATAATTATTACTCTTTCCTTTTGTGATTGGATATTGGTATGGTTTAAATAATGGACATATAGTTAACGTGATTTTTAGGTGAGATTGGGCACATGTGCTTTTATTTTTCTTGAACCAGGTAAATGTATGTAGACTTTAAATTGAATAATGGTGCAGTTTTGTATTTTATTTTTGTATGAAATTCTATATGTTGTTTTGGTGCTTGGGAGGGCATATGAATGTAGGACGCATGATTCACTGAATGTTCGAAGAATTGCATGATTGAATCACGTATTTGGATGTTTGGGACGTGTGGAGTGGGCATCTCTTTAGGAAAAACGTTGTTTTTTGGATTTTTCCTACCGCTAGGTGCTAGATCGCTGCTGGTCTTGTTTTGCTGGGCGCAAGATCGAGTCGCTAGGCTACTACGATTTTTCTAGTCTGCGCAGTTTTCGTAAAATTGCATTTTCTAATTCGTTAACTGTTTGATTTAGCTGAATTTTGGACAGAGGGTTCATAATATGCTGCTCTATAGTTTGGATAGAGGGTTCATAATATGCTGCTCTATAGTTTGGATAGATGGTTCATAACATGCTGCTCTATAGTTTGAACTATGTGATCTTAGTTTGGATGTCTGTAGCTGGAGATATATAATATGCATGATTGCTGGTTTGGAAGTCTTTAAAGTGCATATGATCAAGTAGTGATGATAAATTGTGGGCTTGGCATAATGCATTTGGAATGAAAAGAATGTTGCAAAAACTTTTTTGGAGTTAAATTCAATGTGGCATTATTAATTGATAAAATAAAATGTTAAGAGATTATTGTGAAACCTCAAGTGATGGTGTAATGAATTCATGATGTTTGTGATTGTGTTAGACTGTGATCGAGTCATGTGATTATGACTGGATAAGCATATTAGATATTATGGATTGTATGTTGAGTGCTTGGGGTTCTTTGGAACTTGCTCCAAAGTTTCAAAAAACCAATAGTAGTGACGTTACTTTTGTGGCGTCTAGCGGCGTGGGGTGTGCCGCCAGGCGATAAGGGAAAACAAGAGAAGCCTACAACGCATGATGCATGCGGAAAGGGTGATCCTACTAGACGAAAAAGATCTGACAGAGGTTCTGGAAAGTGCATGGTGCCTGGCAGCGTGAGGTCTCCACCAAGCGGTCTGGAACCAGTTTTCGCCTAGCAACGCGAGGGATGCGCCAGGCGATTTCGGGTGTAGAGTTGGACTACGATGAGGATTCTACACAACTTTGGATAGGGGTCTTGAGGCGATGCTTTGTTGGAGGCCCAATTACGAGTGTAGCTTGTATTGGGATAACACGTGGCCACTTGAGGTTGTAACCTGGTGGTTTTAGAGGTCTAGTGGAGTGTGCGAGATCATGGCTCGTACGGACAGGTTCTGAAAGATTGCCCTCCTCGGTGTTATCCAACGAGTTTGGTAGTCTTGGACAAATACAGACTGTGGTTCGTATTGTGGAACTCCACTTGGTGTTGCGGATTGTGGCCACAACAAGTTTATTCCCATGTGTGGACTATAGGTGGTGGCCTGTAGTCGAAGGGGCAAGTAGACACTCGTGGCAGCAAATATCGATCAATGTACTCATCAAAGGGTGTGGAATCAAAAGGCATCCAGAGGAAGATGCAATTATGTGGGTCTGGGATTGGAGAGTATCAAAAGTGTTAGAGGTTTTAATTGTTATTATAATGTACCTAGTGATGTATATTTTATTTTGAGCTCACTCTTTCTATGTGTGTTTGGCGATGATCATGTAACTCGTTACATGGGAGCAGATGTTGATGCAGGTGGGCATGTGGATACTTAAAGTCGGAGTGGGGCCAACATGGGAATTTTTTTACATGGGATTATTATCATGGATTATTTTTGTAATTGGCTACTATGAATAGTTTATATTTGTAAGCGTTGAACGCCTTTATGGATTTTTTTAACTTTTGGTGCGTATAAACTAAAGTTTTAATTTTCCCGCGGTAAGGGAAGTTACTTCAATAATAAATGCAGTTTACTAATATTGTTGGTTATTTTAATTTTAAATAAGTAATTTTTGGCTAGGACGTTACAAACATCCTGTACTGGGCAACCTACCAAAAGTTGTAAATCATCAAAAAATTCTTGCACTTCGCCTTCAAAACCTCTAACAATTAAGCCGAGTACGAAGTCATCCTAGCCAAACTCTCGCTAGCACGAGAAGTCGAAGTACGCGTACTAACATGCAAAAGTGATTCTAAGTTGACGGTGGACCATCTCAACGACGAATTTCAGATTAAGGACGCGACACTCCTTCAATACTACCACCTAGTCCGCAATATCATGAAGTCTGGCTTCGATGAGGTAAAATTACAACACATACCTAGAGGAGATAATACGCGAACGGACGCCCTATCCAAGCTAGCAAGCACAAAGCATAAAGAAATATACAAGTCCCTACTACAACAGACACTAGCGGCACCCTCAACAACAAACACATGTTTAAACCTAGAAAGAACCAACAACTGGCCCGATCTAGCTCAACCTTTGACACAATCCAGCCTGGTTTGACCTTTGACCTAGGTCGGGCCAGCTTGACTTTTTAGACTTGTAGACTATTTTTTATCCTAACCAATTCTATACATTGGGGGAATTTTAGTTTCCTTCTTTTTTTTTTAGTAAATTTCAAATTCTACTATTTTAGTTATTTGAAATACCTTCTTAAAATTTCTCAATTTCAATTTCCTTCTAATTTTCTCATCAAACATATCATTTTTCTTAAAAGAATTTTAAATTGGATAATGATATTTTAACTCACTTTTTTTGACCCACTTTTAACTTACCACTTCAATCACCCTTGGATCATCACATCACACCACTAAAAAAAATAGATAAGTGAAGAATGATTGAAATAGTAGGTTAAAAGTAAGTCAAAAAAAATGTATCAAAATATCATTATCCTTCCATATTCTCCAAACACATTATTTAATGTCTTGACAATGTTACTTACTCAATTAATAGGTATTTTAATACAAATGCTCGTTACACCCTCACTTTATGAGTTAGTTACGTGCCATTATTGCCACTTTTAACTTTATTGATTTGAGTAGATGATCATATATTTTTTTTTCCAAACTAAATCATGTTACCCTTCTAATTCAATTTTTTTTTTTGAGAAAAACTAAATTCTAATCGTGCTTTTTCTAACTATGTAAGTGTTTTACTAGTGCAATCCTAATTTTTGGAGGAATGAGTACTCAGCCATTTTTTTTAGTTTTATAAATTTGTATATTTATTTATAATAAATTATTTTATTAAAAATTTATAATTTTTTATAAACTCATATGAATATAAATTTAAAAAATATATTTAATTTAATATGTATAAATTTATAATTAATTTAAAAATATTTTTAATTTAATATGTATATTTATTTATAATAAATTACTTTATTAAAAATTTATAATATTTTATAAACTCAGATGAATATAAATTTAAAAAATATATTTAATTTAATATGTATAAATTAATCGAAAATAAAAAATTTGAAGATTGTTATAGTAAATAAGATAGTTTACATATATTGTAATTATGATAATAGAAAAATAATTATAATGAAATATAGTAATTATGATTTTTTTTAATTTTGATAAATGTAAATTTATTTGGTTAAAATAATTTAAGTAATATTTTTTTAATGTTAGAAAAATAAAATAAAATAATAATAATATGATTGTAGGTGGAAATATTTAAAAACAGATTTAATATAAAATTGAAAATTAGTGACATTAACCTAAAACATTTAGGTTTATTTATAAAAAAATATTTAAAGAAAATATTAAAAAAGTATAGAATATTTTTTAAAAAAGCTTTATTTAGAAAAAATATATAAATCTAAAATATAGAAAAATATAAAATTTCTTAATAGACTTTTATAAAAAATTTAAAAGTACAAAAAGTATGAAATTCAAAAGTTCATATTTAAATTTAAATTTAAATTAGATAATTATTTGTTGAAGTTATTAGTTATTCAAATTAAAGTTAACAGTTACAAAATACAAATTACTTAGTAATAAAATTTATGGTTTTGAGAAAAGTAATTAGTAATAGATGTCTAGGGAGTTGATTTGAATTGAATTATACAAATGTATATTTATATAGTTAACATTTTATTTTATTTTTCTAATTTATTACACACGAAATATTATTATATAAATTATTTTAACCATAATTACATACATTTATCAAAATTAGTTTTACAAAAAAGAAAACCATAATTACGATATTTCTTACGATAAGTTTTCCATTATCATAATTATAATATATTTAAATTATTTTATTTATTATAATGACTCTTTAAATTTTTTAGTTGCAATTAACTTATAAATATTAAATTAAATATATTTTTAAATTTATATTCACATGATTTTGTTAAAACTTATAAATTTTTTATAAAGTAATTTATTATAAATAATTATATAAATCTAGAAAACTAGAAAAAAATGTTGCTAAGGATTCATTCTTCAAAAAAAAAAATTAATCTTTCACCAAAAAAGAATTATACTTGAACAGTAAATGGATTTAGTTTGAGAAAAAAGATAATGATAGTCTAATCAAGTAAAAAAATTTAAAAGTGATCCATAACGGTACAAAAAATCGCCAACAACCATATTTTCTTAAGTCTATATAAGGAACTCAAATATGAAAGTATGACACACTCAATCATCTATTATACTTTTTTACTTATATCCTAAACAAATTCTACACTCTTACTCACCTAAGCATCGAAGAATATTTTACAGGTTGATCTTTCCATGTTGAGACCAACTTACCTAAGAAAGACGTTTAGGATTTTGCCACATGTCTCATCAAATCCAAGATCCGAACTCAAATCCAAGATTGTTGTCCTCACTTGTCCATCCCTACTACCAACCCAATGCTTTTTAGAAAAACACACGAAATGGAACTGAACTCTATAAGCACCATCCAAAACCAAATCAACAACTGCTCGACTAGAACGAGCAACTCAAAAGATAACATCAAACAGACTTGATAAACATGCGGAATAGTGGAAGGCGCTATTGAAGACCCAAACTGAGAGTTTAACTAAACAATTGAAGCATCAACACTTCCAATATCTTTTCTCTCTAATTCTATTAAACAATTTAACGAGTTAAGAAATTATTAACTACAAGTCAATCCTAATTAATCAAAATGTGTTTTAAAGTTAGTTCCATTTTATTCTAAAATCTCTCTATCTTGTCTTCATCAATCTTTTCCAAATTTGTAAAGTTTCACATGATCAATCAATCAACTAAAAAAAATTAATATCTTAACTAGTTCAACTCCAAATAGGTGTTTTTTATAAATTAGGTGATAGTTTCTTAGGTTCTTTTAGCCATTGCAACCACCAAAAATTGGTATATAAACCAACTGGATGTTGACAATGCCATGTTACATGGGAACCTTGATGAAGAAGTGTACATGAACCCACCGCCAAGACTTCAAATTCCAGAACCAAGTCAAGTATACAGGCTAACCAAATCTCTCTATGGCCTAAAACAAACTAGTCGTCAATGCTTTGCTAAACTATCCTCTTTCCTTGCTTCTAATCCAAATTTGATCACTCTTTATTTACTAAAGAGAGCTTGAATAATTTCACAGTTCTCCTTATCTATGTGGATGATGTGATTTTGGCAGGAAATTCCATGACTGAAATTGACAAGATAAAGACTTCCTTACACAAAGCCTTCAGAATTAAAGATTTAGGACCCTTAAAATACTTCCTGGATTTTGAAGTGGCTAGATCTAGCAAGGGAATTCATTTGTGTCAACGAAAATATGCTCTAAATATTCTATATGAAACAGGGATGCTAGACTACAAACCTAGTCAGACTCCTCTCATGAACAACACTAAATCCTCTTTGATAAAGCTAAGCCTGTCAAAAATTCTTGTTCCTATAGACTCCTAATAGGAAAGTTGTTATATCTAACTAACTCCAGACCGACATTAGTTATTTTGTACACTTGCTAAGCCAGTTTGTGCAGACACCTACCATCTATCATCATCAAGAAGCTCAACATATCTTGAGATACATCAAGACAAGTCAAGCTAATGGCCTTTCTTTGCTACCTCCAACAACATCCAAATCAAGGTCTTCAGCGACTTTGATTGGGCTACAAGCCTAGACACAAGAAGCAGAGCATAGTGTCAAGATCATCTTCAAAAGTCGGATATAGAGCCTTAGCCACTACCACCTACGAGCTTCAATGGCTTAGTTACCTCCTCCATGGTCTGCGTGTTCAAACCACAGACCAAGCTATCCTTTACTGTGATAGTCAATCTACCAAACAGATCGCTCACAATCCTACCTTCCACGAGTGTACCAAAAACATTGATCTGGACTGCCATGTTGTCCGGGAGAAACTTCAAAGCAAGCTCTTCCATTTGTTGTTGATTTGTTCCTCCGAGCAACCCGCTGATATCTTCATGAAAGCTCTCCATCGCACATCCTTTAAAACCATTCTTCCCAAGCTCAATATGATGAATATACATCATCCGGTTTGAGGGGAGGATGTTGAAACGCTACTATTTAGGGTTTTTGTTGTTAGGGTTAGTGTTTCGGTTGTTAAAGTTGTTTTCCCTTTTCCCCCTTTCTATTATGGGATAAATTTAAGATAGAACCCCTGGTGTTTTGTGTAAGTAGAAAAAGTAGAAAAACATAGAGAGAAATAACAAGAGACACTTTTACCGTTTTATGCTTTTTTTTTTTTTCTTCCTTCCTTCTCTTCATATTTCTTCTTTCTCCATGCTTTCCTTTTGATATGTAGCACTAGGTTTTTAGATCTGCATATAGAGAGGACTTTTTACGTTTGTGTCGTTAGTGATGATGTCAGGGCTGCAATAGTGTTACTTCTCCTATAAGACTATAGTGCTATATTGATGTAGTTTTGTAATCATAACATCACAAGTTTATATAGACAATTAATCTGAAAATTTTGATAAATTTTTCATATATAATACTCTCTATTGCCTATAATCATTCTCAAGAATTTGTGAAACAAACCTATTTCCACTAAATATTCTCTCAATCACATTTTTCCCTTCACCTCTTTCTAAATAAGCATCTAACACTTTCCAAAAGAGTAGTAAATGCAAATAAAGGCTTAAACAGAAATAGGCCTAAGTGAAAGGAAAATCAGGATAAAAAAAAAATCAAATTTTCAAATTTAAATTATTGAAAAATAAAAGGAAACACATTTAAATTTGTATTCCTAACAATAATTTTTTTTTTCACAATCAAATCAAAAATTCATTTTCCTCTGCATTTGCTTTACACCAAAACAAAAAGAATGTAAATATTTTAAGAGTCAAAGGACTATGCAAATAACGATGCCATTGTCTAGAAGAAAGAAAACGACAAAATATATTTGTAGGTACTATGCTGTGTAATAAAAAAATTAAAAGTATCAGAAGATTTTCTATATCAAAGTTGATGGATGTGAAAAAAGAGGGTGCAGTACATTAAAAATCACAACATTCCTCAAACATCACGAGAAAAATTTATGAAGCCCTCAAGCAACACGTGGTCTATTAATAATTAATAAATAATTTAGCTTTTCATACTTTATAGTACTTTATGCAGATTTCCCTGTCTGTGGCTGCCCACAACAAAAGCCAGAACTAGACAAGGTTTCTCATTTCTTAATCATTTGCAGAGTCATTTTTTATTCTCAATCAAGCCCTGTAATGTTAGCAGAGTAAGAAGGTGATTCCTCTTAAATAAAGAGGAGAAATCATGAAACCAATGATATCCGTTGTATAAAAAATCCTCAATCTTGTTTATTACAATAAACCAGGTCAACAAATAAGGATATTTAGCGAGCTAAAGACATGATACTGAAGCAATTAAGCTCTCTAACTTGAGTAAAACCTGATCAAATAAAAGTAACATGAAAGAAAAACAGTAACAGAAATCTAAACTATATGATTTGCATGATGATAGCATATCAGTAAGATGAGGCAAAGACCAACACATTCATCCCAAAAAGGGAACTTCAAACTAAACTTTTTCCTTTAAGCCACTGCAGGCATGTCCTTGAGCCATGAATCTAGGGGTTTGCCAATGGAGTAAACAATGAAGCCAATTTCCCTGAGCTTGTTGACATCCACAACATTTCGGCCATCAAAAACGAAAGCAGGCTTCTGCATGCAGTCAAAAACCTTTTTGTAATCAAGGTTCTTGAACTCATCCCACTCGGTCAAGATGCAGATACCATGTGCATCCTTGATTGCCTCATAGGCATCCCAAACCACAGATACTTGCTTGTTGGAAGTGGGGCTAAGAGGTTGAAGATGAGCAGGGTGATCCCAATCAAACTTTTTCATGGCCAAATCCCTCGTGATTTGGTCCTCAGAAACCTGAGGATCATATATGCTCAATTTGGCTTTGTCTCCCAATAGGCCCTTGCACACATCAATGGCAGGTGTCTCCCTAGTGTCACCAGTGTCCTTCTTGAAAGCAAAACCCAGAACAGCAATTTTCTTCCCTGAAACTGTGTTGAACATAGAAGACACCACACGGTTCACAAACCGGGTTTTCTGGTAGTCATTCACCTTAATCACCTGTTTCCAGTAGTTAGCCACCTCTGGGAGGCCATTGCACTCACAGATATACACCAAGTTCAATATGTCCTTCTGAAAACATGATCCACCAAACCCAACACTGGCATTCAGGAACTTTGGTCCAATTCTTGAGTCTGTGCCAATTGAGTGAGACACCTGTGAGACATCAGCACCAGTTGCCTCACAAAGTGCTGACATGGCATTCACTGAGGAGATCCTCTGGGCCAGAAAAGCATTGGCTGCAAGCTTTGAGAGTTCAGCAGACCACAAATTGGTGCAAAGGATTCTATCCACAGGAACCCAGTGTGCATATACATCTCTCAGAGCATGAATAGCTTTTTGACCTTCTGGGGTTTCCCTACCTCCAATGAGGACTCTATCTGGCTTAAACAAGTCTGCTATTGCTGTACCCTCAGCAAGAAACTCAGGATTTGACAGAATTGTGAAATTGATTCCTTTCCTGTTGTGAGTCAGAATCCTCTCAATTGCCTCAGCCGTTTTCACAGGCACAGTTGATTTTTCGACCACAATCTTGTCTGTTTTCGAAACATCAGCAATCATCCTAGCAGCACTCTCCCAATATGTCAGATCAGCTGCCTTGCCAGCTCCAAGCCCCTGAGTTTTCGTCGGCGTGTTCACCGAAACAAAGACAATGTTAGCCTCAGCAACATGCTTCTCCACATCAGTGCTGAAGAAGAGGTTCTTCCCCCTGCACTTCTTCACCACATCATCAAGCCCAGGCTCGTATATGGGAAGATGATCGCTGTTCCACGCATTGATTCGTGGAGCGGCGATATCCACCACCACCACCTCAATCTCAGGACACTTCAGGGCAATCACAGCCATGGTTGGCCCACCAACATAACCAGCTCCGATGCAGCAAATTTTCACCATTTCTTATTCGTATCCACCACCCTGCTTCACAAAAACACCCAATGCTCCACACTCAAAATAACGCACAAACAATGCAAATTCCAAACTCAATCCCAAAATGTTCGTTCATCACAACACAACTCAACAAGATAAAAAATCAAACACATCAAGACCCAAAGCCGCGTATAATTGAAAAGACCATACGACAAAAACCCGCCCAACAACAGCATTTCCAAGAGAATGCTACGCAATCACGAAAATTACCACAGGAAGAACAAGATCCACAATTCCCAAGCAAAGCAGACACACAAACACAAACAGATCCAGAGACAGAAACAACATTAGATACAAAAACGCAAAGTGTTAAACACAAATAATCGAAACGCTCAGCTGATAAACACATGCACACACTAAAACATCACAAGAATATACTAAGCAAGAAACCAATGCGTAATCCGAATCCCCACATGATAAAAATTCAGCCACCAGATCTACCTACGCAATTCACACGGAACCAGCCAAACCGACAGATCCAGTGATCACCCAACCCACCCACAATTAAAAGTCAAACAACCCCGCATAAAAGAAAAGGTGGCATTTGAGAGAAAAACAATAACACCCAGAAGTCGAAATCGAAAGACGGCAAGAAAACACAAACTGGGTTGGTGGAAAAAAAAAAAGTCAGTTGCAGGCAAGACAAAGAAAATAATCAAAGGGAGTAACAATGGAAGAAAGAAAAAGGTGTGCTTGTGAAGAGATGGGTGGAATTTACCTTGAATGAAGAATGAAAGAGAGATCTAAAGAGAAAGAAAGAAAGAAGAATTAAGAGAAGAAGGAGGGAATGAAAGGAATGAAGAGGTGTGAGAACTTATATAGAGAAAAGAAAGAGAGAGAGAGAGAGAGAAAGAGAGAGAGAGAGAGAGAGAGAAAATGGCAGTGAAAGATCAAGATCTAACTCCGTCCCGTTCCGTAGACCATAGTTTTTCCGTGACAAAAGCATTACACCGCCACTACCATTGTGCCTCACACGTTTTCGCTTTTCACTCCTTTTCTGCGTCTTCTCTTCTTACCCGCTAATTATTTCATTTTCCTAATTAATTAATATTAATTAATACTCTCTCTCCGCAAATTCTTCCTTAACTTTTATCCAATTCACTTTAGTTAATGGGATATTCTCTACTGTTACTACTATCTAACCATCTCTTCACTCTTCCTTTCTTCGTACACACAAATGCTACTTTTTCACAAATATAAAATTCATGTTCATGAAATCTATGTAACAGATTTCGTTAATCTAGATATTAAATTATTTTCAAATATTTTAATGCAATTACACATATATTTTTATTTTTAAAAATTTACAAAAAATATAGAATTTTTTTCCAACTTAAAACACGTACTGTTTTTTGTAAGTTTGTAAGAACTGAAAAATTAATAAATATTATAAAAAAATAGAGAAGATATCAGACATATAATAAAGTTGATTGCGTTTAAACTGTCATGTGTTCTAAGGACTTCTAATTACGTTTAGTTATTAAGTTTTATGCAAGGAACAATATCAATTGGAGTTTGAAAAAAAAAGTCAATTACAAATTTGACTCCCTACTTTTGAATAAGAAAAAAAATTAGAAACTGCTTGCTACACAATTTGTGTTTCTTCTATTTCTTTTTTTTTTTTTTTACAGTTTTTATTTCTATTACGATTAATTAGTCAAATTAACTTTATCTTTATTCCATTTAAATTTTACATGATGTAAAAACCGTCTTTCTTTCTTAACTAGGTTGACTTGTAAGATTATTGTATTGTTTAACTAATCCTAAATTTTGGCGTAGCGATATGAATAGATATAACGTGCTTTAATTTAAACAAACGTTTCCATAACTTTCTCAAGTTAATGATTTTATCTCTTTAATACAATTTATTTATAGATAATGGTTAAAATATCTGTTAATCTCTTTACTAATTATTTTTATTTATAATCTGAGTAGATTTACTACCAATGTGTAAGAGTAAATTTATTTAAGAAATTATGACTTCTAGATATGAGTTACCAGAAACCGGAAAGAGTGAAGTTAGTGATATATAAAATAAAAATTTAAATTTGTTTAAATTTTAGTGTTTTCAAAATAAATAATTAAAAAATAATTTATTTATGTAGATTAGATTTACTTCTTAAAAGAAGCAGAAAAATGTTTATTTTTAAATTGAACAAAGTAAACAAACACGTAAAAAAACATAAATGTACGTATTTTATTAAGAAAATATTTGTTTAGAAAATATGTACAGGCAAACTCATTCCAATATATATATTATTTATAAATTAAAATAATTAAAAATACTTTAATAAAAAAATTAATGAAAAGAACAATTAAAAAACATATTTTTATCATGAAATGTCTCATTAAAAAACGGAAGAAATATAACATAAAAAAAAAAAAAACTTTTTCAAATTGTGGCAACATAAAATGTTGCAATATTATGCATGAACACTTTACTCATCTCACATGCACCATATGTTATACAATCAAATTCTTCAAGTTTATTTGCCACAATACTTAATTTCACATCACATGTTTGATGGCAATTTTTATGGTTTATATTAAACATGAATCTAACCCCTTTCTTAACCTTCAAGATTGATCTTAAATCTAAGAAAAAAAAAGTAAATATTTTCATCAATATAAAATTAGTATTCAAAACCCAATATCTCGCTTTTTTATTTTTTTTTTATTTGTTTCCTTTTCGGAAACTGTTAGGAAGCTTTGAATTTCAGAAAAGTTGTATATCACATGGACAGAGAAATTGAGTACCTTGGAAGATAGTTCAAAGCAACAAAAATGGCAGATGCAAAGCAAGCAATCGTTCTTAGGTTAAATTAAATATCACATGAGAGTCAACTAAAAAAATTCTATGTTGTTAGTTATTAATTATAAGTATGGTTGGATGAGTTTCTATATAAAATATGATGTTCTATTTATAAGTATATATGATGTAAAATAGTATTAAATTTTATGTTCTTTATGTAAGATAAAAATGTAATAATTGTAGTTGTAGTACTGTAAGGTTAATATAACTTATAAGGGGGGAAAAAGTTCGGGGGTAGAGAAATTTTGCTTTATTTTCTTTTATTTTTCTATACACTTCAAAAGGAATTTTCTTTTATTTTTCTATACAAATAATTTTTTAGTTAGGAAAAAAAAATGTAGTATGCAACAGAAATAAAAGCTTCCTAAAAGACAAAAATAAAACTTTGTTTCAGTTTCAGTTTCAGTTTTAAACTTACATTAAATCATTATAAAGTTACATTTATAACAAGTTTAAACGACTACTACTTAATTAATATCTCAAAGTTTATTATGTACAAATTAATAAAAGTTAAACATATATAAACTAATATCTTTTTCAAGTGAATCAGACTAGAACTCAACTTTCTCTGTCAAGTGATAGGCAACACCCAAGAATATTATATCTTCGAGACAAGACATTGTCTCAAAAATACTCTCCAACTCTTATAAAGAGAAGCAAATCAAATTGATCTTAAGTCTGCTTCCTTTATAAAATGGACTTATTTATAACTTTATCTTTTTATTATTAAAATATTATAACATTATCTCTTTAAAAATCATCACTACTTTTATAAAACTTGCAATGAGTAAAAAATGAATATTGTAAATGGATACCCGCGAGTAATGGGTACGGATATTTTTAATACCTGCATGTTAACGGGATAGGTATGGGTATCATAGTATTCGTACTCGTGGATACCCGTACATGTTATACTTTAATTTAAATTAAAAAAAAATAAAAAAACATGATTAAAATATTAACATTTTGATTTTGAATGAGTTATTTTTTATCAATTAGTTTTTAAAAAAAAATTATTTCTTTGTAAACTGTCATTCAACACTATATAAATGGGTTATTTGGATTCTATTTAAAATTTATGAATGTTATGTATTGTATTTTATTTTCTTTGAATTTACGATTAAAATATGTTAAATTTTTATTTTTATTTTTTTGTAATACTTGTAGGTACTCGTGGATATTAAAAAAATATGTGGGTACCCACATAACGGATACCCGACATGGATATGGGTACGGACAGATATTTATCCATCTGGTACACAATCATGATAACATGAAAGATGAGGTTGTGTCATGAATTAATAGATTGTCCATTGATTTATTATAGTTACATTGATTGACTTGCTATAATTTGTCATATAATTAATTACTCTTTATTAGACACATAAATTGGTCGGTCTCTATTATCTCTCATGTTTTCCTCTTTTTCATTTGTAGTAGTGAGAGTGTCTTCTCTATGACGAGAGTGCTCATACCTCAATTGAGACTCTTCCTAAATACTAAATACTAAATACTTTCTTTATTTACAAGTTTATCTTTTAATTTTATTTTTGTGATAAGAATTGTTTTATCAATTTTCATCTCTGTCTTATTATTATTATTATTATTTATTATTATTATTATTTATATTTTATTATTTTTTCTAACATTTAATATTGTAATAGAAAATTTAATTTAAATTAGGGTAAATTTTCTATGGTATTTTTACTATATTAATTTAAATTATGCATGTCTAATGTTGGTATTATGTATGGGTATAAAAATCATATTTTCTTTTGTATTATAAAATGTATATACGCAATGAATGTACGATGATCATTTATTATTATATAAATCTTATATGGTAATTATTATAAAAGTGTGAAAGGAGACATTTAAATATCAAGATTATACATTATACATATATTACAAATGGATATATTTTAAGTTAATGATATATTAAAATATACATATTATGTGTAAGAATGTAAATTAGGAGTTTTAATATGAATATATGATTTTGATTTTGTTATACTATTAATATATAAAGGTTCAAAGATTTCTAGAGATGATGGTTAATACTTAGTTTTATTTTATATGACTTGCGGAGTTGATTAATTTTGAACGGTACCAACAATGAATTGAGGTTATTAAGTCCATTAAAATTTAATTATAGATATGATTATTTGGTATGCAGTAGTGTTATATAGAGTAACATATATATTGTGTTTTGTTGATAGTACAACAACTCATACAATTCTCAAGGGTAATATTTTTTTTTTGTTTGGTTATGCGAAAAGTCAATATTAACATTATTTCTTCTACTACAATTGAAGGCTCCAGAAGAGCTACTATATTTCTACCAAAAATTCTAATAGAAACTTATTAATTTCCAAAGATATTCGTTTAAATGGATATCATATTGAGATAAACAATGTGTATTGGAGAAATTATCAACCTTATTTTAAGGCTTTTACTACACATATTAATACAATTAAAATGCATGTCATTGTAAACTAGAATTTTACGAATCAAAATGAAATCTATGTTTGGCATGATCAGTTGGACGGTTTGTACTACACATATATTAATATAATTGAAATTCATGTCATGGTAAACCGGAAGTTTACAAATCACAATGAATTCCTTGTTTGGCGTGATTAGTTAGGTCATCCTAGATCTATTATAGTGCAAAAAATAGTTGAAAAATTCATGTGGACACCCACTTAAGAGTCAAAAACTTTTTTAGTCCAACGATTTCTCATATACTACATGTTCACAAAGGAATTTTGATAATAAGACAATCATAGGAAAAATTAGAAATCAGACAATATCATTTTTAGAATAAATACAAGGTGATATTTATGGTCCAATACACCCATCATGTGGATCATTTAGATTTTTCATGATTTTAATTAGTGCATCAACTAGATGATCACTTATTTGTTTATTATCAACTCGTAGTCAGACGTTTGTAAAGTTATTAACACAATTAATCAAGTTAAGAGCTTAATACCCAAATTATCCGATTAAGAAAAGTCATCTTGATAATACTGGTGAATTTACATCTCATACTTTTCATGAGCATTGTATGTTAATTGGAATTGAATTTGAACATCCAGTAGCACATGTTCATACTAAAAAAGAACTTGTAGAATCATTAATAAAACGTCTAAAACTGGTTGCAAGACCATTACTTATGAGAGCTAATCTTTCAATGGCTACTTAGGGATATGCAATTTTGCATGCTACATTATTGATTTGCATCTAGCCAGTAAGTTATCACAAATATTTTATTATGCAATTGATTTTTTATTCAGTAGCCTAATATTTCTCATTTAAGAATTTTTTAATGTGTTATATATGTTCTAATTTCCCTACTAAAAGGGACTGTGATGGGTCCTCAAAGACGATTGATAATATACGTTGGATATGATTCTCCATCAATAATAAAATATCTTAAACCATCAACAAGAGATTTATTTACAATTTAATTTGCCAACTGTCATTTTGATGTATAAGTTTTTTCCAACATTAGAGGGAGAAAGAAAACTATTAGAAAATGATATCGGTTGGAATGAATTATAAATATCTCGTCTTGATCCTTGTACAAAAGAATGTAAACTATAAGTTCAAAGGACACTTCATTTACAAAATCAGTCAATAAATTACCAAATGTTTTTACTATCACAAAAAGGGTAACTAAACCACATTTATCAACTATTAATGCTCTAAATAAAATTGATATTAATTCATAACACGCTCGAAGAGTGGTAGGCTTATTGGTTCCAAAGACACACTTGAAGCGTGGTAAGCCTATTGGTTCCAAAGATAATAAAACCCTCGAATGAGAAAAAAGAAGCTAAAAGGCAAGAAGACTTAATGGAAAAGTTGGAAATTCCAAAAGATTTATTTGACATAATTAATTATTTGGTTCTAGAAGAACCTCGAGTACCTGAAATTGTTGAAAACTCAATAAATTATGTCATGAATAAGATAATGTGGAATCAAAATGAATGTTATGTGGAACCAAGATAATTAATTATTTGGTTCTAGAAGAACCTCGAGTACCTGAGACTTTTGTATATAATATAACGATGAATGTTATGAGTGACAACAAGGATCAATAACCAATGACCATTGAAGATTGGCGACAAAGAAATGATTGGCCAAAATGGAAAGATACAATAGAAGTATAACTAGATATAAGGCATGGTTAGTTTCTTAAGGTTTTTCAGAAAAACCTGGTATTGATTTTTGAAGAGACATATTCCCTAGTATTGCATGCATCAACATTTCGATATTTGATTAGCTTAGTTGCACAAAAAGGTCTGCATATAGATCTAATGAATGTTATTACAACCTATTTATATAGTTCTCTTTAAAGTGATATTTATATGAAACTCTTTAAAGGATTTAATTTGCCCAACAATGCAAATTCTAAAGAGAATTCTTCAATAAAATTGAACAAGTCCCTTTATGTATTAAAGCAATTACGACGTATGTGGTATAATTGTCTTATTGAGTACTTGTTATAATAAGGGTATAAAAATGATTCTATTTGTCCTTCTATTTATATGAAAAGATCACAAAATGAATTTGCCTTAATTGTTGTTTATATAGATGACATAAACATTGTTGGAACTCTTAATGACCTCACAAAGTCAAAGGCAACTATTGCTTAAAGAAAGAATTTGAGATGAAGGCTTTTGGAAGGACAAAGTTTTGTTTGGGATTACAAATTATGTATTTAAATAAAGGTGTTTTTTTTTACATCAAGAAACTTATATAACGAAGGTACTTAAAAGGTTCTCTATGGACAAGTCACGTCTATTATGCACTCCAATGGTTGTATGGTCGTTTTAGACCTCAAGAAAATGATGAAGAACTTCTTGGTCCAAAAGTATCATATCTTAGTGTTATAAGAGTACTAATGTATCTTACTAATTATACTCGACTTCATATGGCATTTTTTTGTAAATTTAAGCAAGACATGGTTCTTCACCTGCAAGAAGACATTGTACCAGAGTAAAACATATACTTTGTTACCTTAAGTGTACTATAAATATGAGTTTATTTTATCCAAATTATTTAAAATCATATCTAATGGGTTATGGAGGTGTGTGTCATTTATCATATCCTCACAGTGGTTGATCTCAAACATGATATTTATTCACATGTGGTTGCACAATGATTTCATGGCGGTCCGTGAAACAAACCATAACAACATCCTCAAATTATGTTGAATTTTTAACATTAGGTAAGTCGTGAATGTGTTAGGTTAAGGTTTATAATTCAATATGTGTGACAAATTTGTGGTCTATCCTCGAGAAAAATGGAATGAACAATATATGAAGACAATAGTGCATTGTTCAAGTGAGAGAGTGATATAGAGATCTAAAAGATTCATTCATATGAAAATCTGACAGATCCATTTACAAAGTCTTTGTCAAGGAGAACTTTTGAGTAATCAATTCACAAGATTGGACTATGTCATCTTAATAATATAAGTTTAAATGAGGACGAAAAATAGAATATGTGATGAACAATATTGTATTAAAGAATAAATAATGTTGTACTCTTTTTCTTTAACTAGGATTTTATCCAAAAGAATTTTTCCTAGTAAGGTTTTAACGAGTCACATTTTTCAATGAATGGATATCCAAGAAGGAGTGTCATGAATTAATGGTTATCCATTGTTTTGTTACAATTACTAAAATGATTGATTGATGTGCTACAATTACCCATGTGATTGATTTATATCCTTTCTAGGTTACATTTTCTATCTATAAATAAGACTTTTCTTATTAGTAATAAGACATACAAAAATTAGTCTTTATTATCTCTTATGTTTTTTTCTTTCTCTTTCTTCTTCTCTCTATTATCAACTTTATTTTATAATAGATTGACTTTTATCGATGTTTTTCTCTATATATTTATAGTCTCAAATAGAGAAAGTTTGTCTGAAGTGTAATCCTTTTGTGAATCCATTAGTAGTCTCAAATATTCAAACATAAGTAAGCTGGGCTTAGAAAGTTAAAAAAAGAAAGGCCGAGAAAGTTATAGAAAAAGATAATATATTGATGATGATTTTTATAAATGAAACGCGATTAATATTAAATCTATTTATAATTAAACATTTTATGAATAAAATAATTAAGTGTCATCTTTAAAATCACTATTATTTTTAAACTATTTTCTAAATCAAAATATATATATATATATATATATGTATATATATATATGAATAAAAATAGATATATAAAATATAATGTGAGAATATGAGATCTCATTTATTCAAAATAAGAAACATGTAAATTAATTAATAGTTATAACCTCTTGGAAAGTTGTCGATACACTTTTATAACTACTGCAGTAGTTGGACGCGAATCAAAGAAAATGAATAAATAGAGTTTGCATTTTTACTTTTGATTTGATACAGTAATAAAGGAGAGATAATGGTTTTTATAAAACTATTCATTATTAAAATTGAATCAATTGAAAAATTGGGATTAAAAAAATAATAATTGGGCATATTTTATTTTGAAGTAAAGATTCTCTGAATAGTCTCTTGAATCGCCTTTTCTTGTTTTATACTCTTTCTTACTCATAACCAAAAGCCTTTATTAGGTCATTATTTTGGTTTAGAAACGTAGAAAATCATATAGCATAAAGTATATTAATTATATATAATACATCTTATTGTTACACACCTTACAGAAGACACTTTAGTGCAAGGTCTCATGTTCCAACTAAAAGGTATTAAAAAAAACTATTAAGGTGGGTAACATTTAGCAATGATAGTTACTTGACAATATGATTCATACTTAGGAATAATTTATTGAAAGATGAAGTTTCTTATAGAATGAGTTGTTTGTTGGGTAGGAGCTTAATAAGAACTTTACATTTATAAAAATCACTTTAAATCAATAAAAAAACAATATAATATATTAACGATTTATTATTAGATTAACTCTTTTGGTAACTTTATGGGAGCGTATAGTAAAAGTATGAGACATATATAGCTCTATATTAACTTTACCATGTAAATTATATATATATATATATATATATATATATATATATATATATGGAAAGTAAGTTTAAGTCTTTAGATTTACACAAAGTTTAAACAGGTAATATGATTTAAACATATGATTTATATATTTTATATACATAAAACTCCAAATTCAACGTATTTTGTGAAAATTAGTTAGTTAATTTGAGTTAATCAATGAAATAAGTTAATTGATTTTTTTATATACATTGATTGTCTAATGAATGAAGGGGCGTGAGTTTTCTTGTTATAAAACTTATCATGGTATCAAGAGCCTAGAAAAATCCTTGGGAGAATTAATTTTGTTTTCAGCATAATGACGACAACTTCTTGATATTTTGAATGTTCCCAAAATGAAGAATCGTCTTCATGGTGAGAATGACACTCCTTTGATTATTGACACGAGAGTCTCACAACATGTATATGAAATTTATTTTGTATGATAAATGTGAAAATATTACAAACATACTAGTAGGATTGCCAAATGGGATAGATGCCACAACTACAAAGGAGGGTGACGTGATTTTGAATGGTGGTTTGCATCTTGATAAGGTTCTTTTTGTGCCTCAATTAACTTTCAACTTAATACATGTATCACAATCAATTGATGTCTCCAATTGTATCATTCATTTTATTCATGAATTGTATGTAATATAGGATCGGAATATGAAGACATTGATTGGAGAAGGTGAATAGACTAATGAAATTTCTTTTTTTCTAGGGTATTTCGAAGTTGCATGCAATAAGATTTGACAAGGATTTGTCAATTGATCTATGGAATAAACGTTTGGGTCACCTATTAGACAAGGAGTTAACATTCATTTCCCATGTGAGTCAATTTAGTATAAGCAATAATAGTAGAATCTATGATGTTTGTCCTCGTACTAATCAACAAAGGAATAATTTTTCATTATGTGAACATATTGCATGTAGTTTGTTTGAATTAGTTAATTTGATTTTTAGGGACCTTATGCACTCATTCTTCTTATGGGTTGCGATATTACTTAAAATTGTTGATGATTATTTACTCATAGTTTGGGTTTATTGGTGAATTTATGTATGTGTTTATGAACATTGTTACCCTTGTTGAAAGACAATATAATACAAGAATAAAGAAAGTATGAAGTGACAAAGACACTGAGTTTAACTGGTTGCATGAATTTTCTTTAAACAATTGGATTGTGTTTAAGAAATCTTATGTCGGTACTCCTCAACAAAATAGAATAGTGGAAATAAAACATCAACATGTTATCAATGTGACATGTGCTCTCAAATTCTAGGGTCATTTAGCAATGCAATTTTGAGGTGAGTGAGTCAACAACGTATTATTTAATTAATTACATACTGTCTAATGTGCTTAATTATTTAACACCTTATGAAAAAATTATTTGGTAGAACACCTGATTTTGACAACATGAAATTTTTTTTGTTGCTTATGTTATGCGTATCAAGAACATTATGATGGGGAAAATTTTGTAAGTAGAAGTTGAATGTTTATATTTGTGGAGTATCCTTATGGAAAAAAGGGATGGAAATTGTAAGATTTGGAATCTCACGAATATTATCTCTCTAAAGATGTCAAATTTTGTGAACATGAATTCCCTTTTGTTGGGTCACAAGACAACACTCTTTATACTCCTCAAATTAATTATGATTTTGAGTACACTACAAATGATATTGCACGGGAGAATTATGATTCAACGAGGGATGTATCTATGGCTTTGCAAGGAGAAGAGTAACCTCAACTTCAAAGGAGGTTTTGTGGAAACTATTATGAAGCTAATTTGGCAGTTGATGAGAGAGTAAGTACGAGTGGTGTGGATGGTCAGGTATTGTCTCTACATGGAGTTGATGAGACTAATGATGTTATGGTGGACCAAGAAGAAAATATGGAGACAAAAATGGGAAGGGGGATGAGAAAAAAAACTCCATCAACAATGTATAAGAATTTTTGTCACTCATGTCATTAGAAAAGTAAAGTCCTCGGAAAGTTCATATGCTCAACAACATTCCTCATATACTCCTTATCCTATTACTTTCTTTTGCAAATAGTGAATGATTTTTTGCTAGACATCAAAATTTTTGTTGCAATTGTGATAACAAGGAAAGAACATAAGAGTTTTAACGAAACCGTAAGGGATTTTGGTTGGCGTGCTACAATGGTTGACGGGATACAAGCCTTAGAAGAGAATGAGACATAGGCTTTGTATAAACCACTGCCTCAAAAGAAAAAAGTAAATGGGTGTACAAAATAAAATATTACTCAAATGGGAGTAAGTCATTGTACAACTTGAAACAAACTTCTCGTTGTTGGTTTGCTAAGTTGACTATTGCCTTGAAGTTTTATGGCTTTATCCAATCTTGTTTAGATTACTCATTATTTACATTACATAAGGGATACGTACATATATATATATGTGTTAGGCTACGTTGATTACTTTATTATTGTAGGCATCAATATTTTAGCCATGATAATTTTTAAAGCTTACTTAGGTTCTTGCTTTCAAATGAAGGACTTTGGAGTCTTAAAATATTTTCTAGGGTTGGAGGTAACCCATAATCCCAAGGAAATTTATCATTGCCAGTGAAAATATGCATTGGAAATTATTGAAGACATGTGTTTATTAGGTGCCCAACCTATGGATTTTCAAATGGAACAACACCATAATCTATCAAAGGTTGATTGGGTAACTAATATATTTGTCCGTGACTATACATGATCTTGCGTATTCTGTAAACATTTTTTCTCGGTTTATGCAAAAATCTCGTAAAGATCATTGGGATGAAACCTTTAGGATTATCAAATATTTGAAGAAACATATAGGGCAAGGCTTCATCTCCTTATTAGTTGCATTCACCACTGGCCTAGCAATGCTGTTGAAACTTAGCGTCCTCATGAATGTGGAATAATCCCCTGAGGTACGTTGTCTTGGAATTTCTTACTCAACCATATCTACCGTTTTTTTTCTTTTTCTTGATATGGTGAATTAATGCTAGAGCTTTCTAAAACGGTTGTTGCTTTTTATGCTTCCCTAAGAAGTCTCATTTGTTTACTATTGTTCTTTGGAGTTGTTCGTTAAATTTCAAGATCATAATATAATTGATCAGTTGGAATCGTACCTCTCATGCAAATAAGAAAACACTAGAAAGGACGAGTTAAATACTTTATTTTTTAATTATAAATAAATATTAACTAAACACAAATAATAAAAAAATAATATAAACAAAATATAAACTATGTAAACCTGAATTGTCACATAAAACACAATTTACTAAATCAACACTGGTCCCAACAACACCGCTAAAAACTTGTTACAAAATTGGCAAGTTACCAAATTGTACAAGTAATAAAGTGGACAAGTTCATATATCATTTTCCAATAGATTTGCGTTGTTAATAAAAAATATGTTTATTCAGTGATTAAGGCTAAACAAACTTTGAAGTAATGAAAAGGTATTAATTACTAAATAATTGTAAAATTGTATAAAGCAATTAAATTTATTTAATGAAATATATGGTAAAGACTTCATCGAGGTTGGGTTTTATGATTCAATTAAATGCAAAAGGCCAAACAATATACTTCTATTCCTACCCTAACGTTCACACCATATGTAACAAGTTCTAATGTCTTAGTGACAAGTCTAAACTTTAATAATAAAAACTACAATGTCTTAGCAATTTTTATTATAAGTTTGCATTAAGAAAAAAATTATGATGTTATGAAAGACCAATTGTTTCACATTTATGTCCAGCACGTGAGATCTATTAGTTGTTCTATCCTAATCAAGTTTTCCAAACTATTTTTCAATTGGTAGGTACTACCAAATATGTAAACAATAAGTCTCTAGTTAAGAACAAGAATAGAACACAAGAGTGATGTAAAAGAAATATATTGAATAGTAGAAATCACAATGACTGGAGATACACTACGTCCAACCACAATGAATAAGGGGGTTAGTTACTCCAATACATTCTAAACTCTAGAAAAGAATAAAAATGAATGCCTCTAGCCTCTAGAATGAACCTTTGCCATATCTCTCTTAGAGTTAGTTTCCTATGCCCTAAGGGTGTGTCTTTAGAACTTTGTCAAACCTCCTATTTATAGGATATGGGCGAGTTTGCTTGAACTGGACTAGGCCTTAAATTTGTACTTGATTTTCGTAATTAAAGTAACCAAATCTATTGACAACTGATTTTGTTGAGATATTCTTCAATCTTCAATTATTTTCATTTATTTGATTTTTATAATTGAAGTAACTCATATGTTGATAAATAATTTTGTTGAGATATTCTTCAATCTTAATTGATTGCTACTTATTTGCACAATATTTTCACAAATAAGAACCAAATATTTCTATTTCCAAATTTATTAAATAAAAACCTTAATTATCTAAAAAGTAATAATAATACCAATAAAAGATAAAAATAAACAAAATAAAAACAATGATAATGACAATTACCAATTATCAATTTGATTGTGACTATACATGATCTTGCTTATTTTGTAAACATTTTATCTTAGTTTGTATAGAAACCTCATAAAGAGAATTAGAATGTTGCCTTAAGGGTTATCAGATATTTGAAGAAACATTTAGGGTAAGGTATTCTACTACAATTTGATAGTAAACTGGAACTACAGGGATGGTGTTATTTAAATTGGGTAGGTTGTCCACTTACAAGACGTTCTTTGACTAGCTGGATGATGCTTCTTGGCTTTTTTTTTTCTAGAATCCTGGAAAACTAAGAAACAATCAACAATCTTTCGCTCTCTATTGTAGAGGTTGAATATCTCTCAGTAACGATGACTACAAATGAGTTAAAATGGCTCAAACAATTACTTATTGATTTGGGGTTTACTTATTCTAAAGGGATCCAATTGTATTATGATAGTGAATCAACATTACATATATCTCAAAATTTAGTTTTTTCTGAAAAAACAAAACATATTGAAGTTGATTGTCATTTTGTTCATAATAAAGTAATAACTGACATTATTTGTCCCTCGCATGTTCCCACCAAGGTATAACTAGTAGACACTTTTACAAATTCCTTGGAAAAAACACAATTTGAGTCTTTTTATCACAAGTTATACATTTAAGATCTTCATGCTCTAACTTAAGGGGATATTGAGATATTATCATTATGACTACATATTTTATTTTATAATTGATTAGGAGGTATATTCTTAACCTATTTATGGGCATAATTATGGTCATATTTATGAACATTATTTGATGGATATTTTTAGTGGTTGTAGTTTTGCCTTATTTTTGGGTAGCAAAGTCTTGTAATATGTATTTATATTGATGGCCTAATGAATAAAGGGACATGAGTTTTCTTGTTGTACAACTTATCAATGATTGAATTTCATTGATTTGGATATTAAGTTTTGAATGGTTATTTTGGATTGAAATGTTTGGAACATGAAATTTGTGCAATGATTGTCTTTATGTACTTATTAGTAAGGGGAATTAGTTTAGCTTCAAAAAAATTTTGTAGTTTTTATTGATATGCCAATTGATTAAAGCGCCTTAGGCCCGGGAGCTCTATCGAATTTAAATTCCAGAATGCCATCCAACAGTACTTGAGTGACGCCCAACTAATTGCCTAGGAGGCCCTATTAAGTGAGCACTCAATGACCTAAGTGTGGCGCCTAACGCTTTGGGTCATTGGAACTCACTATGAAGTGAGCGCTTGATGGGTCTAGAGTGGTGCCCAGCACTATGACGGGTTCAACCCGAGTGGGCCGAGTTCATGTTTGGCCCGTATTGAAATTTGCAAAAAAAATTTAGTCAAACCGGCTCGAACTCGTGGTGGGGGTCGAGTTGGCTCATGGGTTTTAACCCATTTTGATAACTATACGTCCTTATGAACCAATTGCTCCACCCAAATGCCCAATTCTCAACTTCACAATTTTAATCAATCAATTAGTTACATAAGGAAATTAAATCACACTTTCACAGATTTCAAACCAACCATCAATTTAAATCAATTCTTCAAAAAATTCATACCAATATAGTCCTAAATTCTATCAAGTACATACAACAATTAACATTAACTTTCCTTACATTGGTTAAACAACTTTTTCTCGCATTGTTACTCCTTAGACCTCTATCTAACATAGGATGACCTAACTAAACAATAAATACTCCAATTATAAATCTAAACATGCCACCATTATTTCATATCAACATAGATTCACTTAGACCACCATTAAATCACATGCATAACCATATAGACCACATGTAATCCAAGGAACAAACAACCTAAAAAGGAGTAAAAAGTAAACTTACTTTGTTCTTCCTTTAATTCGGATAGTTACGTAGAGTTCTTTACTAGAAACACTTTTATGATCTTTGATTTTCAAAAAGATAAATATTGGAGTTAGAAATTTAGAAAGATGGTAAATAGAAAATTATAAAAAAATTATGACTTTTACAAAATGAACTTCAGTTAATTGAAAATCTATTTATAGTTTAAAGCTTTTATTATTAAAATATTATAATGTTATGGTTTAAAAATCACCAAAACTTTTATATCATTTTCTAAGATCTTATTAGTAACCGTCTCGACTCTAACTCAAAATTATAAATCAAATAAATAAAAAATGAGTGGTCTAACAAAAATAATCTAAAATTATAAATAAAAAGCAACTCCTAGTAAAATAATCCTAACATTATAAATAAATAAAAAATAACTCTTATTAATATCAGTTAAAAATAACTTATTGATATCACAGATAATTAGTCGAATGTTAACGAAGAAAATCCTAAATAATATTAATGGATAAATAACCTCACATACATTATTAACAACAAAAGTTAATTGATATTGGTTGAAAATGTTTAATTTATATAAATCGAAATAGTCCCACTTAACATAAATTGAAAATAAATGTATTTAATATTAATTCGCGAGAAGAAAAAAATATAAATTTAAAAATAAGAAAGAATGAAATACTTACTATTTGAATGAAATTAAGATCTTAAAATTATTTAATATATTCTTAAAATTTTATAATTTAAACTTTTTCAAATTTATTAAATAATATATTTTACCATAAATCATTCCACACTCTTTTTCTTTTAAAATTATCCTTATTCCAAACATGTAAACCATGTCCATCTCATTTAGGAAGTACAGTCTGAAGGACACATTGATCACAAGCAAGTTTTTTACTTTCCACTCTAATTAGTTGTTTTTGAAACATGGTTTTGGAATAGTCAAAAACACACCTAAATGTTTTATTGCAGAACTGCCTAATGACTGCTTTATATTATTGAACATTGGCATGGGTTGCCGAGTAGGGATCACACCACTAAACCTAAAGTCAAGTTGCAACATATAAAGTAAATTAGGGTTAAAAATGTTTTTCTTCTTCCAACTCTACAATATTGTATTTAGTTTTAAATTAAATTATAAAATATTTAATTTCTGCAAATTTTTAATATTTTATTGGATTTTTCTTCTAAATTTGTTATAAAATTTTATAATAAAATATTTTTGTAACTATTTTTCCTACTGATAGTTAAATTTTTGTGAGTAATTATTTTTTTAAATTATAAAATTCGTAAGTATTTTTTACAAAATTTTCTGTAAAAATTATTTTTTTAAAATATTTTATAAAAATATTGATAATAAATTCTTACAAATCATTATTTATAATAAAATTGGCAAGTGTTTCTTAAAAAAAATTAAAAAAAATGATAAAAGATATATGTTCTTTTAATAATGTATAGTTTATAAAAAAATATAAAATATTTTACCTATAGAGTATGTTTTACGTGACAAACAAAACTTCACGTAATATATATATATATATATATATATATATATATATATATATATATATATATATATATATATATTATTTGTTAAAAATAATATTTTACATTAACTTTCGTAAAATATACGAACTAAATATTTTATAATTTACTTTAAAAAACGTAATTTTTTATAATAATTTAGAAACGAAAAATATATTTAACTTAAATAATTATAATTAATATGTTACAAATTTCATATGATTCATCATAGATAATATCGACACAAGTTAATATAAATGTTAACGAGTTTAGTTGATAAAACAGATAAAAGTAGAATTGCTTAAAAATTCAAACACTTAGGTGAAAAAGGAGAAATTTGAGACTTTGAGTTCCGAAACTATTGGCTAGATTAACGTAATGGTAACAAGTGATGTGAGGTTGGTGACGTATCACTTGAGAAGTGCAAATAAATAATAGCTCTTTTCGTGACCATAATAATGGTGATGCCACTGAATATGAACTTCACCATTTTCTGAATCAACCCTTTTGCTTTTTCTACTCAAAGTCACCATTTTGTGACATTTGGGAAAAATTTTTATTTTCAAACTTTTTAGTTAAACCAATTAATTTGGTTTAAATATTGAGGTTTATGTTTAAAGTAATTCAAGTAGACCCAACTCGTTGACCTTATTATTTTATTTTTTTTTCCACTGTGCATGCTTATGTGTATATATATCTTTAGGGCTGCCAACCCCATGTACCAAACTTTTATAAATGATATTATTACAATTTTAATAAAGATTTCTGAACTAAGTTTCTTAAATAGATTATTTTTTCAAAAACGTATATTAAATTTTATTTTAATAGCAAACAGTTTGTAAAGATATTTTAAGAAGCTCGTATTTTTATATTGTTGACTTTTTCTATTTATTTAGAATTTGTTTAGTTTCATTTGGAATTCGTTTTTTACTTCAAAAGAACCTCTCTCTGTACAAGATTTTTTTCTTTTATATTAAAAATAAATAAATGAGTGCACCAAGTTTCTAACAATTGTATATTAATTACTCAGATTTTTTTTATCGATATATTATATTTCATGTAATAAGGTATTATATTTATAATAAAATTATACTTTTCACATTTATAACATACGAAATAAACTCTTTAATTTTAAGTTTTATATTTTAATTTTAGTAATTCGATACACAATTCTAACAATTTTACATTATTTTAAAACATTACGGTTGACATGATTTCTGTGTCATCAATCAAATTTTAAAATATCAAAACATGAAGAAACAAATTCATTGAGTATGACACATGTTCTTGGTTTAGCAAAAACCTTGAAAATAGTAAACTAGATGAAACCAAATGTTTTTCTTTTTACTTTGAAGTTCTTTTTTCCTTTTTAAAATTTGACCTAAACCACGCTTTTTCCAAATGAACTTTCACATGGACATTAATTTTAGTTAAATGAAGGTACAACATGGAACCAAATGGTTGGTGTGCCATTTTACGTTACATGATTTAAAGGAAGAAACGTAGACAAGATAAAGAGATTTGCTGTGTTTGAGGAACATAATAACATGTTTTTATCTTAGGGGAAGGGTAGTTTGTTTTATTCTCAATATAGAAGCTGTAATTGAGTGCAAAAGCGCGTTAGAAGGGCTAATTTATCACGTCAGTGCACAGCTAAAAGGAAAATATTTTTTTCCATAATAGGTTAAATATTTTTCATTACCAACCCATGAGGTATTGAAATTTAGTTTCTCCTTTAATCTTTTAGTCATGATTTTGGTTTTATTTTCTTTAATTGTGATTCAATATGAATTTTTGTGTGCATTATTTTTTTTTAATTTATTAAGTAAATTTTAAGTGTTACTTTAAATAAATGTTTGGTAAGATTCCCTATATGTTAGATGTTAGTAAGAAAAATGTTGTAAAATGCAAGTAGAATTTAAATATGATAAAAGAAATATATGAGTGCTACAAATATTACCATTGTTATATTGTTATAAAAAAATACATATATAAAATTTAGGACAATAAAAATATCAACTTAACTCTTTTCTTATTATATGTAACATTATTTGTTTTGGTTCTCATACTATGTAGATCATAACACTTCACACAAACTTACATGAGGTTGAGCTATCAAACAACATGATATACATATAAATTAACACATATACGTATAAATCACGTCATATTGTAAACATAGAGTGAACATATAGTATAAATACAACAAATTAGAGATCAATCCCTTTTTACCCATAAAACATTAACTCTCATCTACTTCTCAATGCAATAGTTTTATTTGTCATATTTAATGCTTTTTAAAGACTCATATTAAGCATATACCTCGTTAGAGATTAATATTTTACCTGGAAATTCATTCTAAACTATTATGAGAGTAGTTCATGCACTTATTTTGTAAGTTCAATACACAAACTTCCTTCACCACTTGAAGTCTTAATCTATATGATCAAATCATTAGTGAAAAATAAAATATTTTCTTTCATTAATAAGTTTCGTACTTAATATTATGACCCTAAAAGTCACAATATAATCTCAAGTATCTCAGTGCATATACCCATAAAAGGGTAATTATTAAGTGTCTAGTTTACTTATAATTACACATTGTTTATACACTTATCTTGCATGAATTAGATGTAAATCTTAGTAAAACGATCCATTTTGCCTTTAATTACATAATGACGAGTAGATAAGTTATAAAAAGTGGAAATTGATATGTTTATGCTATTTTTGCAAGTAAAATGAAGGAAATTGAGAAGTTGGTGTTGAGCCCCAAAGTTGACACCGAGTCCCGTAAGGCAGTCTATGAAGATTCAAATACAAATCATGCGGTAGAACAGCAAAATTGTCACTCAGTCACACATGAAGAAACCTTCACTGCAAGAAAGCCTCAAGCTCTAGAATGATAGTTGAGCCTCACAAGAAAATCCACCTAGGGAGGAAACCTCATGGTTGACCAACATCACGGAAGCTCAAGCAGCACACAACTTTTCTATAAAAATAGAACATGCTTTTGTTATTCGTATGTTAAATTTGTATGCTGGTTTGGAGAACTTATTTAGTAATTCAGTTCTAGGTTCTTAGGCACTAATTTAATATCCTTAGAGAGAACCATGAAGGAGGAAGGCAACTTATTGCGCTTATCATTATGAGAAACTAACTTCTTCCTAGTTAAGATTGGATATAACTTCTCTAAACTCTTCGTACTGTAATTGATTCAATATATATTACGTTCTTGCTTTATGTGTTGCTTATTTAATTTGCTTTTATTGACTTAGTGTGACTTGATCAATCATCATACTTCACCAGCCTAAATGGAGTGGGAACTAGATATGGCAAATAAACCCGCTCTCGTGGGTATTTCCCGAACATGTCCCCGTTTTGACGAGAAATCCCCACATTGACTAGGTATGGATATGGGTATGGGAAATCCCCGACTTTTTCAATTGGGTATGGGAATGTACATATCCCCGCAATAATACCCATCCCCGCCATTTTTATGTCTCATATTTGAATATTTCTATTATTTTTTAATATTTTTATTTATTGTATGTTTTCCTTTCAGATGAGAATGTTTAATACTCTCAATTTAAGTGTTTAATAGCATAAACTTTTCATTTACAGGTAATATAAAAAAATATTCTTTATTTATTATTATTCATTTTTGTTTCACTTGAAGAACTCTTTTGTTTTGGTAAAACAATTTTCGTTATTTCTCAACCATTGAGTATATATGTTGATATTTGAAATATTTTCTTAGATCTGTAAGGTATTTTTCATCTTATCATACCCTTAATTATACATTTATTTTTGCTTGTACAATTTCTTTCAATAGTCTCTCAAATTGTTTTTCAGACACACATTTGTTAATTTTTTAATATTTTTATTTTTTGTTTATTTTCATCATATAGAATATAATTTTGATATATTTTATCTAATTATTTTCTATTTTCTAACTCATTATCAATCATACTGTAATCTTTTTCACTATAATTGTATAAATAACTTTTATTTACTACAATATAAAAATTTAATGTAATTGTCATGAATATTTTTTATCACTATCCAACATATATTGGAGTTCAAAAGATACAAGATTTATGTCAAAATTTTATTATTATGTTTATTATTTTTTTTTCTTTGCGTCATTTTGATCAAGTGATGTATTAGAATTTTTATTAGTGTATAAAGAAAAGATTCACTAGAATTTAAAAAATTGAAGTAAATAAACATTTAAAATATATTTTAATTTGAATATTTGTTTTCCTTTCATATTTTTTTAAAAAATAGTTTTAAATTTTATCAATTAGGTTTCATTAATGTTTGCAAATTTAATAAATGTTTTGGTTCTCATGAAATTTTATTTGGTATTCTAATCTAAAATGTAAACAATTATAATTTATTTCAAAGTATTTGATATTGAAGAAACAATCATCCTCCTAACATTGAACATTTGATAATATTATGTTTCGTTTACCGTAATTTTTTATTATTTTATAAAAATTAATTAAAATTAATATTGAAGTAGTAAAATAACGGGTACGGGTATGGGTACGAGATTATACCCGTTACCCGGTGGGAATGGGGATGGGACAAAAGTTTGAAACCCGTTGGATTTGGGTATGGGAATGAGAATGAATTTTTTGTACGGGGATGGGTATGGGATAGTGAAACTCATCCCCACCCCACCCCAATGCCATCCCTAGTGGGAACTACTTTAGAGCTTAGATTCAATTAAATTTCCTAATGCTTGGTCTATACCTTGAATGAATCTATGACTTTAGTTGGTTTAAAGAGTCTTGTTCATTAATGCAAGGAGTCATTCAATCAAGGGTGAGGGATCACATTGGGTCTGATAACCTTAGGTTCTAATACTACAAGAATGAGGTTAGAATTACATTAAAGAGTACTTCTAAGAACACTAAAGTAAAGAACATAACTTATAGAGGATCAAGAGTAGTGCAATTGAGTGAAAGAAGCAAGCTTCAATCCCAACATCTTAATTAGCTTCATTTATCTTTGTGATTTATCAAAATTATTATCAAAACTATCAAATCTTTATCATTGTTCTATTACAAACTTGAATAGATTGTAGATTAGTGTGTTATCAAACCAAATCCCTGTGGATATAATTGTGTTGTGGTACACTCAAACCAATGCACTTGCTGAATAATTTACACCCAAAGTGTGAGGTCAATAAGTTTTTGGTGTCGTTGTGGGGGATTTGCGCTATGATAAATCAAATAACTTATAATCAGTTTAAGTTTGATGTATATTTGTGTAAATTTGCGCAGTTTTTAGTCTAGTTTATTTATGTTTTCAAGTTTATTTTACTTAGCTCACTTAGTCTTGGGTTGATCTTGTATGCCAAGAAAAAGACAGGAAACAACTTTGTTTTTTGTCCCTGAGATTGAGAATACTACAATGAGGAATAACAAGAAAAAACATAAAGAAAAAGTAGCAAGGAAACCTCGAGCAACATTAGGTTGGAGAAAAATCACTTTCTCCAAATCCAATTCAGCAGATTATATGCAACAGTATGGGCCAATGTAGTTTCCAATCATAGTCAGACATACCAAAGGTGTGGAGATGAAACATGCCTTACTATCACTGATTACTTCAAATCAGTTTGCAGGAATGGACAATGAAGATCCTTACAATCACCTAACCACATTCTAGGAATTGTAGTACTCCATGGGAATATCTATAAAGGATGAAGAGGCAACTTACCTCAGATTTTTTTTTCCTTTTTCCTTAATAGTAAAGGCAAAAATATAGTTGTCATCTCAGCTTAATCAAACTCTGGTGAATTGGGAAGATGTGGAAAAAAAGTTTTTCACTAGATTCTTCCCACCATCAAGAATTGTTGGTCCCAAATCAATAATTGCAACTTTCTCACAAGGAATAGATGAATCTCTACGTGAAGCATGAAAAAGATACAAATTTCTTCTAAGAAAGTGTCCAAATCATAGATTTGGTGATGCAGATGAGCTCAATATTTCCATAGTGGGCTGAAACCACAAACCAAAATGCTTTTGGATGCTTTTGCAAGTGGAACTATGATGAGAAAAGACGTAGTAAAAGCAACTTAAATCATAGAATCCTTACCAGCAAGTGATCATCAAGTGCAGCATAATAAGAGCCAACCATAAGGAGAGAATTATGGAATTAGACACATAAAGCGCCATCTTAGAACAAACTGATTTCGTAGTAGATGGAGGACATTAAAAAGAAAATCTTTAAAATGTAGGTTGGAGCAAAAATAGCTAGCACACCTCAACAAATTATGAGGTGTGATTTTTGCACTGGTGATCATTCAAATGCCCAATGTTCAACAACAAAATTCATTCAACATGAGTAGGCCAATTTTATTAGTGGCTCAAGAAAACTAACGAATTTTAACTTCCGCCAGAACTCACATTGAAGGAATAATCAACACCAAAATTTTGGTTTGAGGCAAGAGGCTGGAAATTCACAAAGACAAAGCCAACAAGCACTTTACCAAGGCTAGTACCCCTTCCAGCAAGACAAATTAACTAAAATAGAGGATGCTCTAGCTCAATTTATTCAAGTTTCAACAACAACTTAGAGGAACACATAGGACTTTGTCAAAAATTTAGAAGTGCAGGTTGGACAAATGGGTATACAATTGGTTGATCAACAAGATTTTCACTCAACACTCAAGTAAATGCCAAAGAAATCTGAAAATCTATCACAACATGACAAGGTATTGTGATAAACAAAGGGATTGGAGGCAATCTATATAAAGAAAATGGGAAAAATAGTGCGGAAGGAATAAATCAGAATGAAAAGAAGGAGGAGACAGTGTTGAGTGATAGAACTGCGCTAGGTGGTGAATGTGAGAAAAATAATATACATAGAAAAGAAGTTTATGTAGAGGGAGTAGTAGATGTAAATACAGAAAAAGAAAAAGAAAAAAATAGAAGAAAGAGAGTGAAAGATGGAGAGAAAAAAGAGAGATGTTGAGATGAGAAGTCATGTTGTAACAAATTTGCATTATCTTCATGCACCATCTAAGAAGGACAAAGAAAGGCAATTCACTAGATTCCTAGACATGATAAAGAGATTGCATATCAATATACCTTTCACAGAGGCAATTGAGTATATGCCTACCTATGCCAAGTTAATGAAAGATCTGCTCACAAAGAAAAGGAGAATACAAGAGGAGGATGTTGTGAAACTTGAGGATGGCTGCAATGCCATCATTCAGAAGTCTTTGCCTAAAAAATGCAGGGATCCAAGTAGGTTTACACTGCCTGTGGCTTTTTAGTAGCTTGACTGTGGGCAAGGCATTGCCTGATTTTGGAGCTAGTATCAACTTAAGGCCTTTGTCCATGAGTATATGCAATTCATTAGATTCCTAGACATGATAAAGAAAGGCAATTCACTAGATTCCTAGACATGATAAAGAGATTGCATATCAATATACCTTTCACAGAGGCAATTGAGTATATGCCTACCTATGCCAAGTTAATGAAAGATCTACTCACAAAGAAAAGGAGAATACAAGAGGAGGATGTTGTGAAACTTGAGGATGGCTGCAATGCCATCATTCAGAAGTCTTTGCCTAAAAAATGCAGGGATCCAAGTAGGTTTACACTGCCTGTGGCTTTTTAGTAGCTTGACTGTGGGCAAGGCATTGCCTGATTTTGGAGCTAGTATCAACTTAAGGCCTTTGTCCATGTTAAGAAGAATATAAGATGTTGTAATTCAGCCAACTATAATCACACTCCAATTGGCTTATAGATGTATCAAATATCCATATGGAATTGTAGAGGACTTGTTGGTGAAGGTGGACAAGTTCTACATCCCAATAGACCTTGTAATTGTGGATATGGAGGAAGATTTATAAGTACCTCTCATCTAGGGAGACCTTTCATGAAAACAACCAAAATCATCAATGTTGTTGAAAATCGCAAATTAAAAATACAAATATAGGAGGATAAGGTCAATTTCAATGTGTTTGAAGCCATGAAGCATCCTAATTACAAGAAGGATTGCTTCAAGATAGATATACTAGATGAGGTATGTTGGGAGATTAAAGAGAAGGTTGCACCAACAAACCCCCTAGGAGATTAAACGGTAACTACAAAATGAATCTAGACTATTAACAATACTTTATTATATTTACTACTTTTAAGATTAACCAAGTCAACATAATAATCAAAAGAATCAACAAATTCAATGATAGAGGAAAGTCAAGGATTATATACTCCTGATTTGGAAAGCATAATTATAACCTTAAGATGAATAATCAATTATAAATAAGATTCTTTGTAACCAAGAAAGGACAAATCAAATGTTGAATACTATAACTTTAGTAATCTCCTAATCTCTTTGTAAGTCTAATTAATAAAAATTTTCATCATATGCGAAAAAAAATAATAAAGCATTCGAGTAGAAAAACATTTCTACTTTCACAAAACATATCAAGTCAAGATTCACTAGCTCATGTCATAGGAAGTTAAGAATATTATGGGTGTTTAAGAATATTATGGGTGTGCCTAAAGGATGGCATTAGAACTTTGCCCTTCTCGTGTGTTAGGATATAGAATAAATTCTCATAATGAGATTTCTTTATCTTCTCATTTTTATATAGAATTTCAATAATAGGTTATTGAACATACATTTTCATATATAATGATTTAGTATTATTTAGTATTATTTACCTTGGGTTTGAAATTGTAATGTGAATTTTATCCTCAAATTAGGTTATTAGTTTGCGGTTATTTATTAGTTCCTTTATGTCTTGCATGTAAGTCTTGCCATCATATTTAAATCTAATTTTGTTACCATTTACGTATCATTGTGTGTGTGTTTGTGTGTTTGTGTCTATGTTTGTGTGTCTGTGTGTCTATGTCTTGGGGGTGTATGTGTGTGTGGATTACTTAACAAATTACTCTTCCGATCTAAAGATTAGACAACTTGAAAGCTTATTGATACAATCTTAATAGTGATTAAATTTTCTAATGCTTGAAATTTCCATTTAAAGCGTAATGGCCAAATTAAAGTCACTTTCAAATAATATGTTACCCAATTGAAAGACTTTTCTATCAACCTTCCTAGACCTAGTTACATATGATTATTGGTATTACAAATAAGTTATGCAAGTTTTAAAAGTCAAATATCATGTCTCATTTCCAATTTCTCACTAAATTTAAATCATGTATTTTTCGATTTCAAGAAGTTCTTGAACCATTCAACAGATTGTTTTGGGTATCTCTTCAAATTGTCTTTGTAATCAATGAAATATAGACCAAATCTAGAAGTGAATCCAGATTGCCACTCCCAATTATCCAGTAGTGACCATGCAAAGTAGCCTTTTACATTGCATCCATCTTCTCTGTAAACAATAACATGAAAGTTTTATTAGCTTAATAACTATATGTAGGAACCAAATCATATAAAAACACTTACATAATCATAAAATTAATTACATACTCAATTGAAGCTAATAGGTTAACTAAATAGTCATTGTGGTATTTAATCCTTTTCTCGTCCTTCAAAGCATCTTTGATGGAGATAAATGGGTTATTTGGATCATCCATCCCTATGACAAGTGAAAGCATGTGAATTAGCTCTATAATAAAAGTGATTAATAAATTAGAAAGATATGACAAACAATGGTTTTTTTTTTCTAAACTATGGAAGATGAACACTATATAAAACTTGTATTACCATATACGTTCAATCTTATAAAAAAAATAAAAACTAATTGTATAACATGTCTAGTGTTGTCATTATGTCATGTAGTACCCTAGGAGGAGACAAAAAAAAAACAATTACCTTTGATGTTATCTTTGAGGCCCAATCTCATGTTTATCTAATACAAGAATTGGTTAAGGTTTCACATGACTCGTTTCAAACATCTTACGATATACCTTGAGATGCAACAATCTTTGACATCGACAATGGAAATGTACCATTGAATATAAACATGCAAGATGTTTATGAAATCATTTACCGATCTTGAACATTGCAATTCTACAACTATGGATGATGTACATAAACTATAACTATATATCATTTATTGAACTTATGTTTGATAAAAGGATTCATTGTGATTGATATTTATGTCAATAATGTTGGTATGTAAATTAAGTAATTCTAAACACAGGGAGCATTAATTTGTATTATTTATTTGAGCCTTAAATAATACAAAAGTATGGGCATACAAAGATGCAATGTTAAACTTACATTTGGTGTAGATTCAACAATTTGAAAATAAGATTTATGTCGCCCATTTTATGAATGTGTCAGTACAACTCACTCATTATAAATGTTACATAATTAATACGATAATATCATTGATCAACATCTTTAATTTACATATCATTGGCAACTGATGATTATTTGTTCAACAAACAATATTCCTTTGTTGTTTTGTTCATTAGATAAAAAGTCAAATGTAAACATAAAATTTATAGTAACATGTGTATGTTTTAACTACAAAATAATGTATTTTTAGTTCTTCTATTGTGTTTGAAATTAATAATGAATCTCTTTTTAGTGTTATTATGGTATACAATGTCTTAGCTGGCAAATTTGTTTCATATAATCTACATTAGATTTATCCTATGAAACTATAATCATGCTTGTTAATCTGTAGTAGAATTAAGGATAATTTATTATTTTAAATTAGTATTATAATTTAAACTAATTTGGTACGAGAACCTTTCTATATCATTAATAACTTTAATTGATATAGTATGGGAATCATTTTACATCAATATAATAATCGATGTATAAAGATCTTGCAAATACAAAATTGTGTAACTATAATCTTAAATGGAGACATATTACATCGATTATAACTTTAATTGATCTTATATGTTTCACTTTCTATGTCAGATAATATTTAATTTATAAATTTTTTGGCAACTTGTAAATTTGAGTTTTTAAGAAATTTTTTAACAAACATAGTTAAAAATAAGCTATGTAAAAAAAAGGCAAAATAATGAAGTGATAGATGGCATGTAATAAAACCAATATACTAAAACACAAATGTAAATACAAACACATTATGTGTAAAAAGTACAATAAAATCTTTCATTAACAATTAATTTTGGGGACTAATAATTTTTAGTCACTATAATGACCATTTAGATATCAATTTAAAAATTAAAAAATTATTCGTTACTAAAATAGTTATTGCTATGAATAAAAAATTATAATTAATTTCTAAATTAATTTCTAAACTTTACCTATCAAAGAAAATAGTTTATAAATGGATCACTAAACATTAGTTACTAAAGTTTTAGTTATCAAAAGAATTAGTTTCTAAATTAGTCTTTAATTAATTAATGACTAATTTAGTGATAATTATAATTTTTTTATTCATATCAATAATTAAAGAAATTTAGTAACTAAAATTAATTATTATTTAATAGATATTTTTATAGTGGCGAGGCCTAAATGAAAATTTCAAATTTATATTATCATTAAGAAATCGCATTTATGTTTGATGTAATTCATTCTACTTCAAAATTTGCTTCTTCTTTTAAGATTACCGTTTTCTGTGATAATGATGAGAGGATTTCTGTATTTTTGCTTGATGTAATTCACTGTACTCCTCATCCCGTGTGGGACTATATACAACCACAAAGAATTTGCCTGCAAGTAATAATTTGAATATCATTATCATTATTCATAAATATTAAAATAATTTATTTAGATGAATTCAAACGAAAGCTTAAGAAGCTTAATTGAATATACACAAAATATAAGATAATAAAGATATAAATTGCATAAATAAAAACTGTGTACAAGCTTCTATTACCATTTTTAATGGAAGTTTTTATGCAAGTTTCTTACCCTTAAAAATAATATTTTATTGTGAGTACTGTAAATATAGATTCCATAAAATTGAATAGAGTTTCTTCTATAAACTATTCTATTTAAAACTATTTCATTGTAGTATTTATATTAAAATATATTTTTTATTTATAACAAAAATCACATTAGATATGTTCTAATATAGTTGTATATCTTGTAGGCTTGACCTTCATCTTTTTAAGATAATGTATAAGTTATTAACATCAAAGTTTAAAAGGCTAAATGTAGGGTATTTTGTTTTAGGCAATAATTGCAAGTGGGTGTAATTAATTTTAGAAGTGCCACACAAAGTAAATTTAAATCTTTCGAACTTAATTAAATTTATAGTTTAAATATGCATATGAGATGTGAGTATGTTTGTTCCAAGGTAGGGGGAACATAGTATATGAGTGGTGTCAATAGTAGGAATAGTTGTGCTTAATCTAGTAGTAGCTTTGTGAGCTTGGCCAAAAAGGGGGTGTGAATATCAATAGAGAAGTCTTCTTCATTTAAACTCAAATAACAGAATCCATTACTAAACTATAAACCACATCCTATTAGTGGAGAAGAGAAATACAGTGGTTAAAGCTTAATTGTATAATGGGTATGCTTTATCCTTTTCTTTACTTTATCTTTATCTAAATACAGAGGCAATTTCTATTTGGGGTTTTCTTCCTACACCCCCAATATTTCTTCTACACCTCCAAAGTTTTGTGCTATTTCATTTATGCCCTTCAAAAATTAAATGAAAATTAAAAAGTGAATCAAGTAAAAGTAATAATTAAGTAATTATGAAGTTACGCACAAGTGATGGTATTTGTTATATATTGACGCAAAACTGGAAGTCAAATTCCAGTATTTAATTTTTTCGGAAGTCATATTAATCATATCCACACTCTTTTGGAATTGTAATAGTTTTGAGACTTTTGATTAAGTAAGACTTATAGAATTTTTATTTTATTTTTATTTTGATTAAATTGATATTTTTCTAAGGTTTACTGTGTATTTGTGCTTTATTATATTTTTACTTTTTTATGCTTTATTTTATTTTTATTTACTTATACTTTATTTTATTTTTATTTATTTATGATTTTTTTTACCTATTTATGCTTTATTTTATTTATTTATTTATGCTTAATTTTTCTTTTATTTATTTATACTTTATTTTATTTTTATTTATTTATGTTTTATTTTATTTTTATTCATTAATTCTTTATTTTATTTTTATTTATTTATGCTTTATTTTAATTTAATTTATTTATGCTTTATTTTGTTTTTGTTTACTTACGCTTTATTTTATTTTAATTTACTTATATTTTATATTTAATTTATTGTTGCGTGAATATTATTATTTTTTTATATTTTTTATTGTTTTATTATTTTTATACTTTATAATAAAGAAATTCAAAAACATATTAAAATTAATATTATTTACAATTTTAAATTACAACATAAAAATAACATAAAAACTAAAATAGAAAATATAAATTAAAAATTTAAGAAATATTAAAAATAATAAAATTTCAAATAATGAATACAAAATTTAAACTAAAAGAATCGGAAGTCGACTTTCGGAAACACACTTAACCGGACGTCGACTTCCGGAAGTAACATTCCTAATTTTTCATTTCTAGAAACAATGATAAGCTTATGGAAGTCAATTTTTGGAAATTCACTTAACAAATTTCAAATTTCATCCACTTTCGAAAATCTCTTCACATTCGGACCCATGATAAAGTTACGAAAGTCGACTTTCGGTGATATTTTTCAAAACCATTTTTAACTTACGGAAGTCGACTTCCGATGATGGGTTTTCAACACCATTTTTCATTTACGGTAGTCGACTTCCGGTATGTGTTTCTATCTTACAGAAGTTGACTTCAGGTGGTCATTTTCAATTTTAACCATTTTTCACTTACGAAAGTCAACTTCCAGTACGTGTTTTTATCCTACGGAAGTGGACTTCCGGTGATCATTTTCAATTTTGTTTTCCTTCACTGAAAGTCGTGTTCCTTGACCAAAAGTCGATTGCTTCACCGGAAGTCGACTTCTGATTGTCATAATCGAGTTCACGTTTCAGATCCGTGGCTTTCACTTTTGGTTAATGGTTTCACAATATCAAAGCATAAAAAAAAACACTTCTACTCTACCCTATTTGTAAATCATTAAAAATAATTTACATCAACAATACAGAGAGGATTTTACCTATGTAAATGTCTATGGAGTGAACGGGAAAGAAGAGACAAAGCAACACAAGGACCACAATGGAAGAGAATGTGAAAAAAAGAGAAAGAGAGAATGTGAAGAAAAGAGAAAGAGAAAATGTAAGTTTCGTGAGGGGTGGCAGGAGAGTTCTGGCGCTGTGCTTTTAGGGTTAGGGTGAGATGTGAGTGAGTGAGTTAGTTTTCGTTAAATAAGAGAGAGAATGTGAGTTTAATTTTATTTTTTTAAATTTATTGGTCGTCAAATGGTCGAGGGATACTTTTGGAAATGGAAAATTATTTGGGGTGTAGAAGAAATATTGGCGGTGTAGAAAGAAACCCCCTTTCTATTTTTATTTTTATTGTCTTTTTTTTTTAATTTTATCCTTCAAGTTAATATTTTTAGATATGACCTTTTTTTTAAATTTAACTATTTTTGTAAATTAAATGAACAAAAATAATTTAGAAGTGAATAAAACTATTCAAAAAGTGAATAATAATAATAATAATAATTATTATTATTATTATTATTATTATTATTATTATTATTTCATTATTTTTTATAACAAAAAGTGAACACAAACATGGTGTAGGATATGTGTTTTCACTCATATATGTATAAAGGAAACTTCTCTTTTCGATGTCTATATTTATTTTTCAATTTTACTTTTTTATATGATTTTTTTTTATATTAAAATAATTATTTTATCAATTTTACTTTTTAAGTGATCGTTTCTTGAAATTTAATCATTTTTTATATAACTATTTTTTTAAGTTTAATATTTTTATAATAATAAAACTACTTACAAAATAAATAAAAATTATTTATAATAAAATTACAAAAATTATTTTAATTTTATAATTATAATTATAACAATAATAAAAAATATTAACCGGCTTGCATATAATGCATGTATTTTCATTGGTTAAAGTATAAAAGAAAATGATGTGATATTTTTAAAATTATGAATGTAAGTCACATTTTTGGAAGTTAAGTCTATCAATTTCTTCTTCATTTTCTTAAATGTTTTTATGCCAAAATTTATTCTCTTAGCAATTGGGATTGAATTGTGATATTTATTATAAATGTTTTTTTTTCTGGGAAATAAAAAATTGTTTAAAAAGAATTTGTCTCACAACTTTATCCATGACTTCTAACAAATAATCATTCAACGAATTTCATTTGTTAGTATCTTGAAACAAATATGATTAAAGAATAATAATTTCTAGGTTTAATTAGTCGGATAATACCTACTTTTGTTTAAATATGTTAGTTTGATATTCATTTTTAAAAGTGTGTCAATCGAGTTTCAACTTCTGAAAATGTATCTCAATTAGATCCCTTTTAGAACAAAATTATTAATGTCGTTAACTTTATTCATAATTTTTACCACTAAATTTTAATATAAATATCAATACTTAATTTTGTTGTAAGTCATTTTAAATATCAGTACTATTAACGACATTAATAATTTTTTCTTAAAAAAGACTTAATTGAGACATATTTCCAAAAGTTTGGACTCAATTGACATATTTTTAAAAACAGATACTAGACTAACATATCCAAACAAAAGTGAGTATCATCCGACTGATTAAACCTAATTTCTACTTAATATTTTTTCTCATATTTTTTTTTGCTACTTTTAATACAAAAAGTTACATCAACAACTAAAAGGAAATATAACATCTGTGTTCATTCACGTGAAATCATAAAATAAACTACAAAAAAAAATTAAATAATAATTAAATTTAATAATAAAAATAATATGCATATAATAATTAATTTAAATGCTAATTTATGAATTAAAAATTATTGTAACTAAAATAGTTTTTATTATGAATGAAAAATTTATAATTGACTTATAAATTAATAATTAAAATAATTTTTATTGTAAATTAATCTCTAAATCAATCATTAATATTAATTTTGATTATTAAAAATTTAATTTATAAATTGGTCTTTAACTAAAGAATTGATTTTTAAACATATTTTGTTACTAAAATTAATTATTATCTATAACTTTTTTGGTAAAAATAAATAATGATCTAAGCACAACATGGATCTTTGTCATAATAATATTATATTATGATTCAAATGCATTCATTAAGTTAAACAGAAAAATATATTCCAAATTATGAAACTCACCCTTTCTCCAATGACATTGGTACCATTAAATGCTGAAATGAATGAGAAAACAGCATAAGAAAAGTGAATTAGGTCTACATTAATGAAATGCATCCAAATAATAAGTCATGGAATAATAGAAGAAAAAGAAGAGAATTTAGTTTGAACTTACGAAGAGTAAGGACACCAGAATCTTCAATGTAATCATGAAGCGAAACGGCGACGTTGTAGACATAAAGTGTGGTGTAATGATTAATGCCAACAAAATCTAATGAAGCTTTAAGAAGAGTTGCTTGAGATTTAGAAAATGTTGGTAACCTATTACCTACTCTACTTCTCATTATGCTTGGATAATCTCCAAAAACTAATGGCTCTAGAAACCTGTCAACAAATTCAACAACTATACTTCTTCAATTCAAAAATTATTTTTTACACTCAAACCACCACTTTAAAAATTATTTTCAAAGATAATGTGATAGTTGAAAGAATAATTTTTGTAATTATATAAATAATAAAAAAAGCAAATTAGCGGACGTTAAATAATACTGTAAATTTTTTAAATCCATATTGTTTGATAGTTTTTTAAAATTATGTATTTTTAACATATATTGATTTTAATATATTAAAAGATTAATATATTTTAAAATATTAAAATCAGTTTATTTTTGGAAAGGTTTAATAGAGAATCAACATTCCAAAAAACTATTAAATTCGTAAATTTGTTAGATGTCATTTTTAAATTTTGTGCAAGCTTTTCCATTTATATTTATATAAAAGAAAAATAATCTAATTAAATATATTTTTAATCTTCAAATTTAAATACAAAATTAAAATTCATTAATATTATATATATTTTAGTTAAAGAATATAATTTTTTTAACTCAACGACACTAACATTTTTGTGTATTTAGATTGGCACTTGAGTTGAAATACAATAATTTGTATAAACAATTTAATTGTCAATTTAAAATATCATTCAACACATAAAAAAAAAAGAGTTGAGTTAATGTCGTTAAGTTAAAAAAATTTATATTTATTTACTTTTTAATGATTGAAGATTAAAATATCAAAGTTTTGTGATATGAGACAAATTTCAATTTCACAATTTTATGTAAGTATAAAGATTAAATACATATTTAATTTTTTTCATAAATTAAAATTAATTTATGAATAAAAGAATTTTAAAAACTCTTCTATATAACTTCTTCAAATTCTTACTTTTAACATGTATGCCTCGAAATACTTATGAAGAATATTTCCCCAGCAAATTCAAAATCAGGATACGAATTCAACAAATTCAACAAAGTTGCTTTGAAAATTTCTTTGTCGTGAAGATATTTAATTAGGTGGTCTTTGTCCTTCTTCACAACATGAAACTTTTGATGTGAAAGATTGCACATAATAATAATTATTACCAGCCAAGTTGAAAATCTAAGGCTCGTTGTGCTGCTTCAATATCTTCTTTTGAGTTTGTTGCTGCCTCAACCCAAATCACATCCAGAGATATCCCAATAGATCCACCTTGTATTTTCTACATAACAATCCATTATTGTATACATAAATCATTCATCTTTTAAAAATATTCATGACAAATATAACAATAATAAGATATTTGTTAATAAATTTATGAATATGATGTTCAACTTTAATATTTGTATTTAATGTGTGATTTAAACTCATATTTATATTAAAATAAGTGTTTAATATTATTTTATTTTTTTAGATTTTTTACTTTACCTTGTACTTTTTCCTATAAATGTCTACTACTATTGCATGAGAATTAAGCACATTATGAGCCACGATATAAGGTTCAGTAGAAGAGTTTCCATGTCTGCATAGTTGATGAAGAAGAATGGAACATCTTCCAGGAGCTTCAAGTCCAAGATCATATCCCATCATTGCAAATGTATGAGGCTCATTGAAAGTGATCCAATGTTTCACTCTATCCCCAAATTTTTCAAAGCATAATTCACCATATCTTGCAAAGTCTTTTCTGTTCAATAAATCCAAAAACATTCATATAAATTACTTCTATTATCACCATAATATAATATTTCCAAGTTATAATGTGAATTAAATTTCATATACATGATGAAAGGGCTAAGCCATCCCTTATACTTGTCCTCCAAGGCTTGGGGTAGGTCCCAATGGTAAAGGGTCACATAGGGTTCAATTCCTACAAATATATATTAGGGTTCATATTGATTAGACTCTTATAAAAGGTATTTACATGTGCAATAATGTAAGAATAAATGAAAAATTAATGTTTTTACAACAAAAGAAATTTTTTTATGTAAAATAAAAAATAAAAAAAAAACAAAAGTTGGATAGTGTTGGAAGTACCACATCGACTAGAGATAAGACTAATTCACAATATATAAGTGGGTACAATCCTCACCTTATAAGTTGGTTTTGTGAGATTGAGTTAGGCTTAAAACCCACTTGTATTAAATAGTGTTGTAAATCAAAAAAATTTCAAGAGATGTGAGTTTAATTTTTATTTTTATTTTTTTATAAATGGACATACCTAGATGAAGGATGTATAAATGTGTAGGTATAAATTTGAATAATTTTTTAAAACATGATTTATGATGATAATAATAAATTTTTTTTACCTTGGGCTAGTAAGGCATCGATGAGTTTGTTGTAGTGATCTATTCCTGCTTGGTTAATTTCTCCAGATCCATCTGTCACATTAAGTTTTACATTTACACACTTAGGTTAAAATTCAAATTCTAGAATAGTCCTTAATTTTCAAGGTTAATACTAAATATTCAAGCAACTTAGCAAATAATTGCGTATAATAATTCATTTAAAGATTTGAGAAAGGATAAGGAATTAAAAGTAAGAATGAAAAATTGTTTTCATGTTATATATTCCCCTCTTTTTGTTTTTTTTATGTAAATAATAATTTTTTTATTTCAACTAAAAAATATCGAAATATTTGAATAGAAGAATGCTTACATGGGAAAATTCGAGACCAAGAAATTGAAAACCTGTAAGCATCCATTCCCATGTCTTTCATAAGTTGCACATCTTCCTATACTTGCAAAAACAATTCAAGATATACTTGTGAAAATCAAATAAATGGCTAAAAAATATTAATTAGTGAGCATTACATAATAATATATTTGTAAATAAGATTGTTACATAATAAAATTGGTGTAGAAAAGTTTATATAATATGCTCAACAAACTGATACCCTAATGAAGTATATTATTATTCATGTGTTAACTTTTTGAATGAGAGACAACTATGATTTGAGTTTATAGAAAGAAAAAAAATGTTCTTTGTGATGATTTTTTAAGAGATACAAAATGGACTTGATATAATGAATTGTTAAACATTTCAAGTGTGTTTCAATCTCAACGTTATTATGTATGGATTATTGATGGGAGGATTTTAATAGAAGAATTCATGGACATTTTAAAGGTATACGAGATAGAACTTCAAGAAGATAAATTTCTCCAAAAAAAAGATAAATTCATTGCACTTAAATAAAAGAGAAAGAAGAACATTCTCACAAAAAGCTATGAAGGCTAAAGAATCATCGATCCCGCCTTAAAAGACAATAAATTTGAAGAAGAAGATGAAATATCTTTTACTTCCAAAAATATTCATCAAAAATGGACGAAGAAAGAAAGCTTATAAGAGGAAGAAAATCCCAATCTTGACAAGTAATGGATTCAAAATATTAGAATATTTGGGTTGTCTACTATAAATGCAAGAAACATGTTCACTTCAAATTTAAGTGCCTTGAGAAGATATAAAGTCAAGAGAAGAATATATATATATATATATATATATATATATATATATATATATATATATATATATATATATATATATATATATATATATATATATATATATATATATATATGTTGGATCAAATCTCTAAAACTTATAATTGATAATGGCGTAGTCCAAACATTGTGATTTTATTTTATCATCTAAATAAGATCCACACAATATCTACATTATTGATATATAATTTACCTTATTTTTGTATAATTTAGAAAAGAATTAGGTATAATCTCCTGTAAACACATAAATTATAAAAAAGATCTCATTAAATTACTTTAAAATATTAAAATTTTAAAATTAAAACATCAACCATTTCTTGTCAACCTCATATAAATATTTTTATAACAAAAATCTTTTTACTCAAACAATTATCTATCCTTGAATTTTTCATTGTTAATCTATGTACATATAAGCAATGTCAATTCTTATCACGACCAAATAAATAACTTCATACATATTTTGTTGGTTCTAAAAAAATAATTAACTTAAAATAGTTTTTTTTTGCATATATTTTTGTTTTGATTTTCATTTAAATAGTTCTTTTAAATATTTTTTCATTTTTTTATAATAAACTATAGTGACAACACTTTACATAAATTGAAGAAGATAAGTGAACAATGCTTCACATCTAAACTTGGAGTGTTAAATGAGACGAGCTTTAATAAGAGCTTTAATAAGAAACAAAAGAAATTATAACTAATGTAGAGTAGAGACAGTTTGATACTTACAACACCAGACGCTCTTGAGCTTTTAAAGAGTCTACTTCATTAAACACTCTTAAACCTTTAACCAAATTATTTTAAACTAATCTTCTCACTCTTATTGAAAAGTATTCTAAAATATTCAAAAATGAATATTCAATTCTCTTCTAAAACTAACATGTACTTGTTGAGTTATTAATCCCTTTCAAAAAAGATAATTAACTTTCAACTTGAAAATGTTCCTTAATACTTATGTGATATACTCGCTTTTAAGGTTTTGGGTGAAATATTTACTCCTTTAATGATCTCAGCATATGAAAAACTATAATCACTTGCAATGATTAAAAATTGATTCTAAACATATAAAACGTTTTTAACACTATATTTTTGTCTTTATGTTTGCACCAATATTTATTTATCCACCAACACATCATAAAGAATAAAGTTTACCATCTATAACGTTTCCATTAATTTAATTTAAGGAAATGGACTACTTAAATTTATTTCAAAATAAGTGATACTAAATTAGTAAATTTAAAAATAAAAACAAAATTAAAAAGCTTAAAGTAATAGTGGGATAAAATGTTACATTTACATTATATGAAATCGGGTTTCACCATTTATACTTGAAAAATCAACTCAACGCATAAAGAAAGAGTTTATTTGCGCGGTACAACTTATTACATTCTTTTAGTTACATTTAAAATATATGCACGGGAATTTATATCAATGGGTTTAAATAAAAAGAATTATTAAAATCTCATATTTTATGCTTGAGTATTGAAATATGGAAGTAAGAGTTTGAAATTAAATAAATATGAGTGAGATAAACAGTATATGAAAAAAAAATCAACAAACTTATTATTGTAAGATTATAATTTAAAGGTGACATAATCGCTTGACTCATGGGTCAGTCCTCATCTACACTTTGTAAAACCCTCTTATTTTAGCCCCAATCTTTATGGTACCCTAAGGTCTAATGGACCTAAGGGTTGGTCCATAGGGAGCTAAATGACACAAGACCTGTCCTAACCCACTCATTCGTATCATTTCAGAAAAATAGTTCTCCCTTACTTCCTCTTTGAGCAACTATGAAGTTCTGCTAGGGTTCAGCCACTGTTTCTCATAAAGTGACTCAGACCAGTTCTCTACTCTTTGTAAGTCAGCTTCCAACTCATGCTCTTGCTCCATTCTGTTCATTCTTCGTAGTTCCAACTAGGGTTGTCTTAATGAACTCGTTTTAAGCTTATTCCACTGTTTTCAAGCCCTCGAAGCTATTGCTTGAGCTACTGTTCGTCACGGTTTGGGTGTCGAAGTCCTCTGCTAACCCCTTTCCAGGTAAGGGAAGCTAGGGTTTCACGGATTGGGAAGGATGAGTTGGAATGGATTCAACATGGAATATGAATGTAGATTTGGTTATAAAGGTTGGCATGAGAGTTATGTGCATGATAAATAATACTTGATTGATTGAGTATGATTGGTCTGTGTCAGTGCGTAATTCCATGAGCCTCTAGGTGAAACCTCATGGTGGTGCTTCAATGGTCAGGACGTAATTCCATGACCCCTATTAGTGGGAGTTCATGGTGGTGCCCCATCTATATAATTTGGTAAGGATTCAAGGTAATGTTGCATCTTGACACTCTAAGGAGTAAGTTAGTCTCACTTAGAGCAGATTGACTCTTGTGGTGAGAGTAGCAGGAGACTTGAAACTCATTAAGAGATAACCTTGTGTGTGGGGGATTTGTACCACTTGTAACACTTAGCTCGGGGGTTAGCAGCTCGGGGGTGAGCAGAGATATCCACCACAAGTGCAAGCATTCGCTGAATCCGACTAGATTATATGTAATCCGGATGAGTCGAGTCTGAGTCTAGTGTATTGTTTGAGAAGTCATAACATGATTGGTTGATAAATATTGTTTGGATTGTGTGATAACATGTGACTGCATGATAAATTGTTTCTACTCTAGCTTACCCTGTTGCTTGTTTGGTTGTCTTGTATGTGGTTCTTCTCCTTTTGCGATGATCATCAATTTATTGATGTGAGCATATGCGAGAGGCACTCGAGGTCAACAGGGAATGGATGATTCCGCTGTGTAGTCCGCCTGGACTGGATTATACTACTTTAGGCTTCGTTATAGGGCTATGGCCCATGTATTTGCTTGGCCTTTAATTTTAAATTGGAGTATTGTTGAACCTTGTATCTTATTTGGCTTTTGCCATCGTGGTGTGCCTTGAGTATTGTAAGGAGTTATACTTATGTTCCAAGACAGCGCGACTATGTTATCCTGTGTGACGTTTCCTTTAATTATGATTATCGATTAAATGGGACGTTACACACTTTATTAAACTCCCTTTTAGGGGACGTCCAAATGAAAGAGCCAAAAAAGAGTTTCAGTCCCCAAAGACCTCTATCAAGTGGCTTTGGGTCAAGGTTTGACCCACTAAAAACAACACTTTGAATCTTTTCAGTCTAAATCAAACATCAAGCCCATGTCGACGGTATGGAAGGTTCCGACGGTGCGAACAAGTCGGCCCTACAAACTGGCCTAAGCCAACGATCTGGGCGGGCCAGCCCATGTTGATGAACCATACAGGATAGCCTGTGTTAACGGCCTGGATAGGCTGGCCTGTGTTGACGGCCTGGATAGGCTGGCCCGTGTCGATAGTCCAGACGGGTCGATCCATGTCGATTGTCTGGACGGGCCGACCCATACTCATAGTTTGGACGAGTCAGTCTGTGCCGATGGTCTGAACGGGATGGCTCGTGCCCACGATTCGGACAGTTCTAGCCAGATTGACGGTTGAGATAGGTCGATCTAGACCCACAATCTGAACGGTCACCCCGAACCCACAGTCTGGATAGGCCAGTCCAAGTCGAAGACTGAGACTGGTCGGCCTAAGGGCTAGGGACAACATGGACTGAAGACCGAGACGGGCCGATCCGGGCTAACGATTGAGATGGACGGCCACGGGCTGATGATCGAAATCGGTTGGCCTGGGCCGACGGTCCGGACATGCCGATGTTCTGGATGGGCCGACGAGCTGATTGTCTAGATTGGCCGACCTAAGTCGACAATAGGAAGTTTAGTAATATATTTTAAAAACTAATACATTTTTCATGTTTAAGAAGAGAGTCCATGGACTAGCCTTGACCCACAAGACTGTTAGGGTGATTTTTGGCCCATGTGGACTTCTCTAATATGTAGTTTTTTGTCCTGTGGACTTTTTTGACCTCTGCCCATGTGATTTAGGACCAAATCTTGTAAGCTGGACCAAATTAACAACTCTTACTTCTTCCTTATGATTACTACAAACTTCAATAAAAAATATTTAAATAATTCCACTAAAAAAGTATTAAATAATAACTAAATTTAATAAAAAATAATTATCTTTGATTAAGTTAGATACATTATATAAATTAAAAACTATTCGTATATAAAATAATATTTATTATTAGTAAAAAAATATAATTAATTTGTGAATTAGAATCTAAATTATTCTCTCTAGTTACCGATCTACTTATTATAATTGATTCAATTATTCTAAATTAGTGTCTATATTTTAAAATTAATGATAATAAATAAATAAACTTTAATAATTAATCAATTTTAAAGTCTAATTTATAAATTAATTATAATTTTTGTTAATAAAAAAACTATTTTAGATACTAATAATGTTTAGTTTAGAAAATAGTGTCTAACATAATTAAATATAATGACTAATTTTTCTATTTCTAAACTTTATTGTTATTTAATAAACTTTTTAGTGTTGATTGAGATAACCATTTATTTGAAAAAAAAAAAAAATTGGTATAAAATAAAAAAAAAAGTAGAAAGAAAAAAGTACTGATAATTTTTTTCAGTAAATAAAATATCAATTTGCTAGACACTTAAATCAAAGATGATAAAATTTTATGTTTGGTTGAATTGAGTTTGGTATATATAAGTAAAATTAATTTGGTTCAGTTTGTTAAGTGGAGCAGGTTCTTAAACTTCAGTATGATTATGATGAAACTAAAATTGTCATAAAATTGTATGGTGCCACCAACTAAACTCATCTTACTTCATAACGATGGTATTCATCCACTGCTACATCAGCATTAGTATTATCCACTATTTTTCCTGTTACAAATGCAACACAAATTGCAGTAACAACATAATCACATATTGTGTTTCCTTTCAAAATCTTTTCAAACTAGTTGAATTTACAATGTTCTTATATTCTTCAAATAAAATATAAAAAATTACTTTAATTCTTGACAAATTTGTATTCAAATGATTAATCTAAGCACACATAAGAAAATTTTTCCATTTCTTTTTTATTATTCAGAGTCATTTTTAATATCTTACCAGGTGAATGAGAAAAAGTATCCCACACAGATGGCCCCCTTCCATCTTCTTTTACTGCTCCTTCGTACTATAAAAATATCAACAATATTATTAATTCAACAGATATGTAAATATGTAAAAATAAAAACTATATTATAGTAATTATAGAATTTTACTTTTTTTATTAATTCACAATGATAAGTGTTTTACCTGATATATTTTAATGTTTTGAAATTAGGTATATTTGCTAATTTTTTTTCTTAATATTACTTTGCATATTATGTTAAATCTTAGGAATCAAGTGCTTCGATGGTGGATCTACAAGAAATAACTCAGTTCATTCCAATTGTTTTTTAAATTAAAATTATAAATTGACATAATAGTGTGGCTCTGTGGAAAGATGGGTATTGATTCACTAATTTTATATTTTCGGCCCATTTGGTTCCCTCTTTTTTCAGGTGAAATAAGGCTCTGCTATTTACACTCACACTTTTTATAAACTTACACCTTTTGTCTCTCTTATTTAAAATGACATGTTTATCTTCATTTTTCTCTCTTCCTTATTCAAAATGGTAATATTCCACTCACACAGAATCTTATGAATTACAATTATTTTGAAAATCCTTTTTTGATTTTCATGTTTTAAAAAATATTTTCCAAATTGTTAAAAAAAAGAAAATAAAAAGTGTTTTAAAAAGATATTCAAGAATGTGAAAAAACAAAAAGAGTGTTCAAAAAGTTATTCCCCCAAAATCTAAAAAAAAAAAAAACTTTCTTGAACAGTAACTATATTGTACTGCACAAATAAAAGTGATTATTTGTTTAAAAATATTGATGAATGGGGTGATCCAAATAGAAAATGTGAGTGTTGAAGAGTGGAAAGAAAACCTGAAAAGCTGAAGCAGCAGTGCCAAAAACAAAACCTTCTGGAAAGCTTTGCCTATTGATCTCTGAGATGCATTTCTCAATCTGAAAAATTACACTCACAATCACTGCCATTGCAAAAACATTGCTTCTTCTCAACGCCATGGATTTTGCTCAATGGAACAATTAACAAACAAAAACTAGGGCTAAATAATTTCTTCTCCTTCTTCTTCATACAATAAATTACATTATCAAGTTCTGTGATTTTACTTGGCCGTCCTACATATTCTAGGGCATAACGTAAAGATCTTTATCTTATATATATTCTAATTTATTTTTCAGTTGATGATTCAAATTCTTGCAAGCTTCCACTGATATAAGAACAAAAGTAACACAATTTAATAAGCTGTAGCAAGACATTTTTCACATATAAACCTACCCATCGATCGGTGGTTTCTACGAAGGTTTGTGCTTTCGAGGCCCCTCTTGTTGGCGGAGATGAATATGATTTACCTTAGGATATCAAACACTATAATAAATATATTATCTTGCTTGAAGAATAAATGAACACATCTTATTACTAAATTTAACACTAGTCAATTAAAAAGTATAGAATTTTATTAGTTTATAACTACAATGAGTGTGGATGGATATGGCTTAATCACAATGTATATTTCTTCTTGGCAATTATCTATGCAATGTATTTGCTCTAAGATGCTTTACACATAGAGAGCATAGTTTCTTTAGAATAGAAGGGAGTATGATACCAGGCTTTACAATATATTAAATAAATCTCTCTATACATATTAATAGGTTTTAATTTTATATTATGAAAATTGATTTTAGGCCTAACTCAATTTTATAAAATTGATATTTGAGGTAAAGTTTGTATTCGATTATTCATTATAATTGGTTATATGTATTCACAACCACTATCTACTCTAATTTATTTTTCTTTTAACACTTGTATGTAAGTGTTTTAATACATCAATTGTTTGGTCTTTGAATTTCAAAATAAAAGTCCAAACCCTTTTAGAATGATTATCAATAAAAGTAATAAAATAAATGTAATCACTAATTGATTTAGTTCCATAGTGCAAACATCACTCTAAACTAAATTCAAGACATGTGATTTTCTATGCGGAGGATAAGAGAAAACAAATTTTATGTTTCTTACCAAAGATACAATTCGAACATGTTTTAAGAAATGTACATCTTAACAAAAAGTAACCATTGTCTTGCAAGAGTAGCGAGGCCTTCTCACTCTAGTGATTAAGTTGTTTATGTCATACTTTTGTAGAACAATTCTCAATTGCATTCATTTGAGGTGTAAACAATTTTTTTTATATCCAACAAAGAGTATTTTACTACTCTTCTTTTGCTACCACCATAGTAAAAGAATTATGATAATCATATTTGTCAAGTACCTATATAGAGATAAGCCTTGGACATATATAAAGAATGTCTCTAACTTCTTCAAACATAACTTGTATCGGGTATTAGTCTCTAAACATGTTTCTCCAATGACAATAACCTTGCTATTGTTAAATAATTTCTCATATTTACATGTCTAAAATCTCTAGTAGTATAAGATGTTAAATAATCACAATGTGGTGTAGCATGAATGAGGCAACAAAGTCAATAATCCATTCATACTTCTGGCACATAACAAAGTCATCTTCATAAATAATATAAACTTCATTATTAAATACAATTGCAATAATAAATCTATCTTTATCATCTCTTCTATTGTTTTTTCTCTCACCTTGATATTTTTCGCTTGAAGATCATGGACTCTTCGTCACATGTCTTGATTTATTACAATGAAAACATGTGATGTCTTTCCTTGTCCCTAACTTCCTTCCTGGCTTGCTACGATAATAAATCCTTTTTTAGAATTTTTGTATGAATTTCTTCCCCTTAACTCCATACCTAAAACTTTATTTTGAGTAAAGGTAACCCTAATATTACTCTTCTTCCTAGTTGTGTCATTTAAAAAATTAGCATCGACCATGTCAAAAGTTAATTTCGCATTATAAGAAAAGTTGTTCAAAGATACCACTAAAATGTCCGAGTTGTCTAGTGATGAGCTAGAAAACAAAAGTGCATGTAATTCATCATCTAACACAATCTTCACAATGATAAACTAATTCACCATATTAAAATTAGGTTTAATTATGCCCTTGGTCCCATTTTTGTTCCAAAATCTCAATTTGGTCCCTCTTTTTTGAGAAGTCTCAATTAGGTCCCCAATTTTGTTAAAAGGTATCAAAGATGCCCTTTCTGTTAAGTTGTGGTAAACATCATTTGTGGTTGCTGAGGTGGATTTGTGTTATGGATACATGTCAGTTATATTGGAATGCAGTGTAAAAAAATTTAATTTTTGGCAGAAATACGTGTCATATGTTATGAATCCCTAAATTGTTCAATAAGCATTCATCTTCTTCTCCTTCATTGAGTCACGAATATGGGTAATTCTTCTTCATCTTCCACTTCGAATGTTTGGGGAAAGCAGAACCCTAGTATGTCTTGTTGTGGTGGAGGTGGGTGTAGAAGCATAACTGGAACACCCACTTGCTATTGTGGTGAAAAGTATGTGTTGAGAACCGTGAAAACAACACAAAGGGAAAAGATTTCAGGGGTGCCCAACTTCAAGGTAATGTTGTTTTGTAATTTTTGTATGGTTTTTCTGTTTTGTGTTAATGATGTCAATGGTGTATTTGGAACAAAGTGGAAGTGAACACTGTGGTAGGTTTAATTGCTTCAGTTGGTTTACTGAGGTTAGGATTGAAGAAAGGGGTTCTACAAGCACTGTTGTGATTGAAGATAAGGGTTGTGGCGACGTCAAGAATGAAGAAAAGGTTAGTGGCAGTGTGAAGATTGAAGAAAGGGTTGTTTGCATTGTCACGAATGAAGCAAGGGCTGGTGGCACTATCGATTCCCAACAAATGGGACAACTTGCGGCATGGCAGAAGAAGTGGTTGCTCATATGAAAAAAGATTATGATTTGGAAACATGTATTAAGTCTTTTGAAAATAGGATTAAGGTGTTGATTGGAGTGGTTTATGTTGGTTGTGTACTAAACATGGTTATTGTGTTTATGTTGTTGATGAAAAATTAGAATATGACCTTAGAGAGGTGTTCTTGTAGTTGGCAGGAGTGGGTTGTGTTCTTTATGTAATATTTGGAAAATCAATGTTAATGTTGTAGTCTTTATCAATATTTTTTTTTTAAAGTTGCATAAAAAACTTTTGGCGCTGGTTCTGAAACATACATACCGATAACTATAAGTTAAAGTGGTCCACCACTTCAAAATTGCACATCAAAATTGAACACCTACTTCATATTCATATTTCCAAAATAAATTGGTCCACTAGTTAAATGTTTAACATCCCTAAAGAAAGTGGTCCACCACTTATGAATTTAACATCTAAAAAAATTGGTCCACCAGTACCCAATTACATATAAGAACAAAATATATTGGTAGATTAAAAGGTTGTGATGGTTGATTAAAAGGTTGTGATGGTTGTGAATGTTGTTGGGATGTTGCATCAGAAGGTTGTGAAGGTTGCTGGAATGACTGAGCAAAAGCCTGTGGTGCTTGGGTTGGTTGTTGTGATTGTGCCTGATATGCTTGGGGGCAATTGCTTTTGTTATGCCCAACTTGCCTACATATACGACATCTTTTGCGTAATCCCGCTTTGCTCATTTGTGTATCATCCTTTCTTTGCTCCCATTCTTGTAATCTTTTTTTTTTGTATACCTGGCAATGTTGTTTTTGGAGGAGGCAAGACATCAGGATAGGGTGTAATGTCACACACCTTCTGGACATTGATGGGGAATATGATGGATGAGTAGGTCTCTTCATACATGGACTTCTTATACCAATTGGATATAAATTCTTCTCCATTTATGTTTAAAAACTTCATTGTAGCCAAGGAATGACAACATGGAATCCTAGTGATGCTCCACTTCATGTAGGTGCATGATACTTGATCAATGTTCACCACAAACTTGTTCCCAATGTGTGAGGCATGTCTAACTTCAAATATCTTATCCACTAACCAAATGCAAGGTTTTTAAAGAATTTCATTTAATTAGAAATATACAAGTTATTACGATAATAAAAAGGCAATTGTAATTACCTAAGTAATATTATTTTAATACATGTATATATACATATAAATTTATATGTAAGAAATCAAATTTATTATCATAAATAAATAATATATATTGATTTATCATTTTATCTATTTTATTTCAATTAAAGTATATGACTTTTTACATCAATTTAATCGGGTTATTTACATATGTTATATTCTCTCAAGTTTAAATTAATTTTTAATTGAAGGTTATGCCTTGGAGACTTAAATGAGTAATTTTTTTATTCAGGAGAAGATGATTTTGAATTATTGTTATTGGTCATGTAAAGCTCATTTATCTGGACTAGTCACTTAAAAAATAATTTATAATTGCTCTATAAAAAAAAGTCTATGTATATTTATATAAATGTTGGGCTTTATTTCGTTTTATCTTTATGGTATTTGTCTCACTTTCTTATTTTATGATTGTGTATGAAAAACAAAATTTTATAATCTCATCATAGATGATTGCTCCTAATATGCTTGATCCCTTCCTTGTCGATATTGTAACCGCCTTTCCAAGAAATGCATGACAAACGAATGCAGTAAATAACTTAGTAATCGCACCAAATGCACTTGTTATCATCGAATGACAAATTGAAGTCACTTTTTACCTACTCCAATAATTCAAGTGAATCCTATACATAATTTTCCTCCTCCATAATTCAAGAGGAAGGAAATATAACTAAATATAATATGAACTAAATGATGTAAAATATAAGATGCATACTTATTGTAAAATAAGTTAATTATAAGTTGTATGGTGTGATGCTGAAGAAATATGTCTAATTGCTTATACATCAACATTTGTTTTTTTCCCTTAAATAAAAGAAAATAAATAAATTAAAAAAAATATTTAACTATAATACAATAAAAATGAGTAAAATAGTTTAGTTTTAAGAAAGTCATAAGGCGCACAATGGCGAGACTTGGGTGCCCTTCCTAGAGCTTTACGTGATGAAGAGGATGGAGAAACACTTGAGATTTTTGTGATTTAAAGAATAAACAAGGAATGGGTATAATGAAGATTTTTAAGATTTTCATTAAAAAGGTTTAATTTTTATTCAAAAAAAGATTCAATAGAAGTAGACACATGTCACTATAAGCAATGTAACCAATGTAGATGTTTTGTGAAATATCATTTATCATGTGAGACAAAATTTAATGTCATTAGAAAATTTGGATTAAATCCATTACTTTAGAAATGAACGAAACCAAACAAAATTATAGTTTTGAAGAAAAATGCAATTTTTTGTTACAATTGACGGATAAAAAGTATATTTAACCCATAATTTAAAAAATAAAAATATATTTAACTTAAAAAGGTATTATTAATATTTTAAAATATAAGAATTTTTTTATTTGTTAAAAATTTATTAATTACATAAAATATATACTATTATACATCCAAAAATATAATATGTTGGACAACCAAAAGTATAGAATATTGCGAAGATTAAAATAGAAAGAAATTTTAAGATAAATTTAAAAGGTATAATACATTACCAAGACTAAATTAGAAGAATAATTTGAGATAAAATTAAATATGAAAAAGGTTGTATTGGGAATGCCTGTACTACCACTTTTTAACACAAATAAAAAATTGAATATGAATAATTGTTTTATAAGAGATTAGCTGAAGAAATGTTTCATAAACTTTTAATGTGATTTTTTTATGTACGATCTACATAACGTATGAGTTAATTTACTATTTCTAATTCAATCTGAAGTTCAACCTTTCACTTTTTTGTTGTTATTAAAATACATGTGAAAAAATTTAATATATTTTTCTAAGTATGAACTAACCTGTTTTATCCACAGATTCTAATTATAAATACAATTTATAAAAGTTAAAAACAGATTAAAATACAAATTATATGGACATTTACAATGCAAATTAATGGACTTGCCACCTTAAATAGACATTACCCAACTCTGTGATATTTCATATAATATCACATATTCCCATTTCATTTTCTTAAGCCAATTTGATAATTCCACGTGTTGTAATCTTAGTTGGAATTGACTAAAAAATTACAACAGATTATATTATTTCTTTTAATTTCATTAACACAATTTAATTTTTTAAGTAAACATAAATACCCCTAAAATGATTAACTTATTTCCTTAAAAATATCAAATAATAATATTGCAATTGTCTGAGACTATGATGCATAGATATGATACGTGACACGTATCTGATACGTCGATATATTTATTTATCAAAATAATAGTATACGATACGTATCGGATACCATATGTATAGGATAGGATACGTGATATATGAATTGAAAGTGTACAATAATTCTTACAAACATAGTAAATATATGATTGTTAGTATGTGAATCCAAATTTTCAAATTAGAGACCAATTATTTTGGTAGCCAAAACTTGGTAGTTAATGTTAGTGACCAATTTTAAAACTAATTCATAATTGAAACTATTTTAATTATCAATTTAGAGACTAAATATAATTTTTTGAAACTATTTTAGTTGTCAATTTGGTCATTATTTAGTGACTAATTATTTTTTGTCACTAAAATTTGTCACTATTCAAAGAGTTTATTGTAGCATACTACGATTTTATAAATTAGATATTTATCAAGTAGATACTTCATTGATAGGTATCGCTAAAGTATCATAAAGTATCAGACACATGTCAAACACATATACGTAATCCAAATTAAAGTATCGGTGTATCATAAGTATGAGATATAAATATAAATTCACCAAATATATATATATATATATATATATATATATATATATATATATATATATATATATATATATTCACCTAAATGATTAATTTATTTATTTATTAGTCTCAATAGTGTACATGTTGTGAGTTCTTAATGAATACTTAAAATTACTTCAGTTTTAATAAATGTAAAATTAAAATTAACAAAGAAACTATTACTTTTGAGGATAAAAAACATATTAAACAATTTCAATTAGTTGTTTTTTTATTTGATTTCAATTAATTGTTTTCAAATATATGATTGTTGAAGAGGAAATAAATTCGGAATTTCGTTCCTAAACGCTATCTGTGTATACACGAAAAATTAGAACATAGCGAATAGAGAAGAAAAGCCATTAACGACGCAACACAGAATAAACCAGTTGAAGAAGATGGAGCACGAGGAAGACGAAGAGCCACCTCTTGCTGTTCAGATTCAAGGAAATGATGAATTCGTTTCTCAGAAATCTTCTGTTGGGGTCACTCTCATCACTGGATATCTTGGTGCGGGCAAGTCCACTGTAAGTTTTTAAACCCTTTTGATTTTTTCTATCATCATTCCAAACACCCCCATCATTTCCCATGCTCATGATTCACTCTAAACCCTTTTTGGCATTAGTTCTTTTGGAATGGTGACGATATTTTTTTTTTTTTGTGTTTTTGTGGTGTGGAATTGTTATGTTGTGACTGCATCATTGGGTTTCAGCTAGTGAATCATATTTTGAATTCGCAACATGGGAAGAGGATTGCTGTCATTTTGAATGAGTTCGGTGAGGAAATTGGCGTGGAAAGAGCCATGATCAATGAAGGGGATAAGGGTGCACTTGTTGAAGAATGGGTTGAGCTTGCCAATGGGTGTATATGTTGCACAGTCAAGCATAGTTTGGTTCAAGCACTTGAGCAGCTTGTTCAGAGAAAGGAAAGGTAAAGCAAGCAAATACTTCTATATTTGTGGTGAAATTGGGGCATGGAAAGTTGAAGCAGGGGTTAAATCAGTTAGGGTCTGTTTTGGAGAAACTTTTCCTTGAACACTTTTAAAAGAGAAAAGGAAGAGAGCAAAATGAAATCACCTCCTCCATAAGTTAAAATTGGTTTATGTTTGAATTAATTTGTTGAAGATATTTCCTATTAGCTTCTCCAAATCTGTTTTTTAACTCTTGCATAAGTTAATTTTCGCTTAAAAATAACCTAATTTCATTTTCTTGCTTATTTTTCTCTTCTAGAAGCGCTTCAAACAAGTCCCTAACGTTGCCATTCACTTTACCTTATTTTCATTTTATCATGATTTGATATGGTGTTCGGTAAAGTGGGCCAACTCTGCTGCATATTTTGGCTCGATTAAGTAGTTTTCTTATTGTGTGTCTTTAGGCTTGACCATATATTGCTGGAAACCACTGGATTGGCAAATCCAGCACCTTTGGCATCTGTTCTATGGTTGGATGAACAGTTGGAATCAGAAGTGAAGCTTGACTCTATAGTCACCGTAAGTTTCTTTTTTGATGTATTTTATAATAATTTGTCTCCCTTCTTTGGCATGAATATGCTCTAATTTCCTCTATAATAAGACATGCTTATAATTGTTTCATTCCATGTCAAATGAACTAAAGTTCTTTTAATTATTGTCGCCTCCGGCAAAATTGTCATTCTCTTGTGTTTGTGGCTCTTCCACTTATATAATGATAGATTTTATTCTTTCCTTGGTATATAAAATCATGGCTTGTGAATCATGGCCTCTTTTTGATGGAGTTTCTTCTCAACTAGGTGGTGGATGCTATAAATTTGCGCTTCCAGCTTGATGAGCACCGTGACTCATCTTCATTTCCTGAAGCATATTTTCAGATTGCATTTGCGGTAATTGTTAATTATATTGACTTGATATTGGATTATTAGTGCTTATTGATTACATATTTTTCATTTTCCCATAGTACCTTCCAGAATTTCGAAGACTGATGAAGGAGAAAAATATAGAGGAAACACTAAAAGATATATTTCATTTGAGATTCTGAAGTAGTTGTTTTGTATAATACTGATCTCGTACCCCTATTTATATTAATGATTTAGGTCTGGTATTGGTGTAGTATATCTAGCTCAAGTATTTAGTGAAATCGGGTATTGAAGAGCTAATCATTTTTGCTACTTGTTTCAGGACATTATAATTCTTAACAAGGTTGATTTGGTATCTGCAGAGAGCTCTGGAGCTCTGAAGAAACTTGAGGAGGAAATACATAACATTAACTCCCTTGCAGAGATAATACATTCGGTTCGGTGTCAAGTTGATTTGTCTAGGATATTGAACCGCCAAGCTTACGATACTGCAGTTAATATAATACATTTTGTTTTGCTCTTCATGCTTAGTTTTTCTTCCCACTCCATGTGACTACACTTACTTTTGCTTTTTTTTCTTTTTAGCGTGCCACACATTTAGAGACTTTGTTAGAAGAAAGTCGTTCTTTGTCTACCAAAAAGCTCCATGATAGTGGCGTGAGAACCTTATGTATTTCTGGGACACAGATGATTGATCTTGATAAGGTATATATCCAATAAGACCCATCAAATGAGAAAGTTGTTTCTGTAAGAGGCACAAATATTGACCATGAGATCTCATCATGAATGATTAAATTTAAAATATAAAGATGATTTAGGATGCTCATGTGATTTAGCTATTAATCTCAGTCATTCATGTATAGTTTGTGTGACAGATTTGCTCCTCCTTTGTAAAAATAGTTTTTTTGTTTTCATTAAATGTAGCCACAGGCACATGTATATAGTTTTCCCTTTTTCCACAGTTTATAGTCGATTACCATTGTAGTTTATTCAAGAATTAGTGGTTGCTCTATGCATGTTTGTGATAAGCTTGAATTTAGGAAATAGTCACTTATTTTTAGAAGTTCTCTCAAAAAGATAGGAAAGTTGTGCATTTATTTGTTCAAAATATGTTGATTATGTTTCCACAGGTTCCACAGAAGCAAAATCATTTATTTCTTCAGGGCACAAAATCATTTTGTCTTGAACTCACTGTTTTTCAAGTTAGTGTTTTGTATAAACCCCTATCTGTCCTGTCTTCTATTTATAAATTGTTTACAACCATGATAGACTCGAATATGGCTTGAGGAGATTCTCTGGGAGAAGAAATATGATATGGATGTATACCGTTGCAAGGGAGTGTTAAGTGTTCAAAATTCTGATCAACTGCATACTTTGCAGGTAAGTTACACTTAACATGATTTAGATTTTCCACAATGTGTAAGACTTTGGTGGCTTCATTCATGTTGTTTTGTATGGTTGGATATTTAAAATTTTATTTATATGCTAACATTAAGTGTACCATTTCATTCACTAACACTGTTTGATAATAGTATTTAGTGTATAAAACATCATCACCTCCATGTGTTCAACTGACAAGTACATTTTATTTGAAATTATCAGACCTTGACAGATTCATAATGCTGATTGATTTTAGTTCCTTATTATTTATTGTCTATTTTACCTCTTGCAAGCATGAGGGTTTGAAACACCAGATTCTAACCTGATTAAAGGTTTTATATCATTTATAAATGCTTCTGAAGATTTGATTAGTTAATCTATTTAATATCCTATATGCTATTTGATTGAGATGAATGCAAAGAAGTTACATTGTCTGATTGATAGGTTCTTATATTTATTTAGTCTGTATTATTTTAAAACCATATGTTCATGAAAATGTTGCAGGCAGTGAGGGAACTATACGAGATTGTTCCATCTCGCAAGTGGGAAAAGGAAGAGAAACGCATAAATAAGATAGTCTTTATAGGTAACTTGATGAACTTTTCTTGTTTTAGCACAAATTTGGGGTGTGAATAAGACCCTCTTCACCTTGTTAACATACTCATTTTTTCTTCTTTCTGAATGACAGGCCATAATCTGAAAGAAGATATTCTTATTAACTCTTTTAGAGATTGTGCAACCGTGTAAAGCTATGTTCAATAATCAATGAATTGGTGAATGAATTTGAGTTTCAACCAAATCACAATGTGTTTGAAATCATAGGTCAAATTCTGAATTACCACTTTGCTCTATTAATAGATTTGACAAATAGATGATGAGTAGTACTCCTTCTCTCCTTGATTATAAGATATTGTTTTGTGATGTTTTTTATTTATTTTTTAATAAAACTCTCTTTCAATTGGATTGCTGTAAGCTCCACTGTAAAGTGAAAGAACGGATAGATCCAAAAGATAATCTGTACTCGTATTATGGTGATGGGTTTCTTACAATGTATAGGAAGAAAAGCTATAGCTTCATCAGCTATTAGCTAGTACAGATTTAGAAACGTAAGACTGAGAAAATGAAATGAGAGGAAAATTCTATCAGTCCCCCCTTTCCTTATTCTGATGCCCTATTTCTATCATGGTACCACATTCCTTCCACTCTTACGCACTCCCACATGTCTTGGATCTTGTGTTAGCTGTTTATTCTTTTGTGACCATCATTTTTACTACTTTGCCCTATCTCTAAATTATCCAGCTCACGTTCTTTGTTGGCATTACTCATTACTGGATCTGTTACATTGCCCCATTCTTTTCGAAGAACCTTGTCCTTAAGGTTAAGATTTGGATAATTCTACTCCATCACTGCCAGATTCTCCCAAGTGGCCTCGTAGTCTTTTAGATCCTCCCATTTGACGAATACTTGGGAATATGCTCCCTACCTCTCAAAATCACTCTAGAATGTAGGATTGCAATCGGTTGCAGCATTGGGTCGTCTTCACTTGTTAACAATGATAAGGGAACATACGGATTGGAGTGGTCTCCTTTAAAAGGTTTCAACAAAGATACGTGAAAAATTGGATGGATTTTAGCTGACTCGGGTAATTGCAGTTTGTAGGCCACAAATCCCACCTTTTGTAACACCTTGAAAGGGCCAAAATAATGCATGCCTAACTTATTTTTTTTTTAGAGATTGACAATTGCATGTATGGCTGAAGTTTCACTAAGACTATATCTCCAATGTTGAATTCAAGGTGGGTGCGCTTTTTATCCGCTTGGAATTTTATATATGCTTGGGCCTACATTAAGTTTAGTTTTAGCTGTGCCATAATTGCATCCCTCTGATGCAACAATTCTTGCAAAGCGGGTGGATCCAGAGCATCCCGATTATACTTAGTTAACATTGGGGCATCTCTGCCATAGACTGCTTTAAACGGGGTCATTCCCAAACTTCCATGATAAGTTGTATTGTACCAATACTCCGTCCAGGCTAATACCTTGAACCAACTCTTGGGATTTTGAAAGGTGAAACAACGAATGTACATTTCCAAACATTTATTCAATACCTCTGATTGACCATCGGATTGTGGATGATATGTTGATGACATGGCTAGTGTAGTTCCCTGGGCTGTGAACAGATGTTACCAAAATTGACTCATAAATACTTCATCTCGATCTGAAACTATGGATTTGAGCATACCATCTAGTTTCACAATATTTAACATAAACACAACCGCCAACTTCTTGCTATTATAATTCGTTGTCAACGCCGAAAAATGTGCATATTTTGATAGTCGAACTACCACCATTATAACCGAGTATCCAAACAAAGTTGGTATTCCAGTGATAAAGTCCATCGTCACGTCTTCCCATATAGATTTGGGATGGGCAAGGGTTTGAAGCAACCCTGGAGGGGACGTGTTCAAGGATTTCGCCTGCTGACAGATAACACAATGTTGAACAAAATGCCGAATATCCTTTTGCATTCTTGGCCAATAGAATTCTCTTTTAATTATAGTCGTGGTTCGAACAATCCCTGCATGTCCCCCAATTGGTGAACTGTGAAACTCTTTCAATATATCCTTAATTAAGGATGTGTTAGTGGGAATAACTAATCATTTCTTCCAATACAACATTTCATCTTTAACGGAAAAGTGAAGGTCAGTTTGTTGATTAGCCAAGCATAGTTGCAATTGTTTACTAACTTCACCATCGTTTAACACAACTGCCTTGACTTTGTCGAGAAATTCAGATTTGGTTTCTAACCATGCCAATAAAAAAGAATGAGATAGAGAATCCGCAGCCACATTCTCCTTTCCCGGTTTGTACTCAATTTTAAAATCAAAGCCCAGAAACTTATACAACAATTTTTGTTGTTTCGGGGTTTGGAGGGAGTGATTGGTCAAATTTTGGAGGCTTTGTTGATCTGTTTGATAATGAATTGATGACCTAAAAAATAATGGCGGAACTTGGCTAATGCTTTAGTGATGGCATACATCTCCCCTGCATATGCTGAATAATTCTGCATCCGAGAAGACAACTTTTTGGAGAAATAAGCAATAGGGTGCTATTGTTGACTCAAAATGGCTACAATTCCTATACACGAGGCATTCGTTTCAAGTATAAATGGCCGAGCAAAATTTGGGAGAGCCAGCACCGAGGCATGAGTAATAACAAACTTTAATTTAGCAAAGGCATCTTGAGCTAATGCAGTCCAACAAAACACGTCCTTCTTTAACAAATCTGTCAAAGGTGAAGCAATAGTAGCATAACCTCATATAAAATTTTTGTAGTACCTCGTGAGGCCTAAAAATCCCTTCAATTGCTTAACATTACAAGGTGTTGGCCAGTGTAATATTGCTTCCACCTTGGTTTTGTCAATACCAACACATGTTACAGTGATATTGTGCCCCAAATAATCTACTTCGGTCAATCCAAACGAACATTTAGACAGTCGAGCAAATAATTGATGCAACTGGAGTACTTGTAAAACATATTCGTGGTGTCGTAAGTGCGAAGCCCAACAAGGGCTAGAGACCAAAATATCATAAAAAAAAAAACAAAACTGATTTTCTAAGATGCTGCTGAAAAATCTGATTCTTGAGGCTTTGAAATGTAGCTGGGGCATTGGTTAGTCCAAATGGCATTACTAACCATTCATAGTGGCCATGATGAGTTCGGAAAGCCATTTTGATCTTATCCTCAACTTGCATCAAAATTTGGTGATAGCTGGACCACAAATCCAGTTTAGAGAAATAATGAGCGCCACACAATTCATCCAACAATTCATCGACTATGGGCATGGGAAAGTTGTCTTTAACTGTGATTGCATTTAAAGCTCGGTAATCGGTACAAAATCTCCAAGTCCCATCCTTTTTTTCACCAAAATAATTGGAGAAGAGAAAGGGCTTGTACTAGGCTGGATGAGGCCTTCCTACAACATATCTTGTACCATTTTCTCAATTTGTGTCTTTTGGCTATCGGGATACCGATAAGGTTTAACCTTGATTGCTGCTGAGCCTGGAATCAAAGGAATGGCATGGTTCTGCCCCCTATTAGGGGGAAGGCCTATTGGTTTAGTAAACATGGTACTATATGAGCATAATAATAAGGCTAAGTCGGTTGGAATATCTGTGAGGAGTTGCTGGAATTCATCATCAATGGAATTCGACATTTGCCAATGCATCATGAAAACTTCTGCAATGGAATGAGTGTGGACCAGCCTCTTAAACTGATGGAATTCTACTTGCTGGGCTTCCATATGTTGCTCTCCTTGTAAGGTCATAAATTTCCCCTGCATCATGAATTTAAGGGTCAAAGAACTATAATCAGCTACATGAGGCCCAAATGTTGCTAACCAAGAAGCTCCTAAAACTAAGTCGACACCCGCAATCGGTAATAATACAACAGATAATTCCAACAATTAGTAATAACATTGCTAAAAACCAGCTGTCATCCTTGAGGGCATCAACCACTGACTTTGGTTCAAATTGAGACACAAAAGCCATGTTCAAGCAGAAATGGCTGAGCTGACTTCGATTGGATGCACCTTTGGAGATATCTCCTATAATATTGTCAAGAGACATGTTTTTAGGAACAATCCAATCTGTGGGTTGCAGGGGATGAGATTTCAGTAGCACTAGGTGAGTCTCCTACTGCTGTTTTAGAGTCATCTTGTGTCAAATATGCACCTGTTGCAATTAATTCTGCTCTATTTCATGGGCCAGAGGAATTAGTTTGATGTTCAATAAACTCATCAAATGCAACATGAATGGATTCATCTATGGTTAATGTGTGTTTATTATAGACTCAATAAACTTTACTAGTCAAGGAGTAACCTAGGAAGATGTCTTCATCAGTTTTAGAATCAAACTTGTCAAGATTGGATTTACCATTATTTAGTATAAAACACTTACAACCAAAGGCCTTGAAATATGACACATTTGGTTTTCTACCCTTGAAGATTTCATATGGTGTGAGTTTCAAAACAGGTCTGATTAGGACCCTATTCAGCACATAGCAGGTTGTGCTTACAACATCTGCCCAAAAATATTTTGGCAAAGAGTTTAGCATTGTTCTTGCCAACTCTTGTAAAGAACAATTTTTCCTTTCTATAACACCATTTTGTTGTGGTGTTCTAGGGGCTGAGAAATTATGAGAGATGCCATGATGTTCACAAAACTTTTCAAAAGAATCATTTTGAAACTCACCCCTTGATCACTTCTAATAGACTTGATTTTCAAATCTTTTTCATTTTGAACAATTTTGGCAAATTTTCTAAAGACTTGGAAGGTGTCACTTTTAGATGAGATAAAGAAGGTCCAGGTAAATCGAGAGTAGTCATCAACAAGTACAAGTGCATTGTAATTTTCACCTAAACTTTTGGTCCTAGATGGCCCAAACAGATCTATATGTATCAATTCTAATGGATTAGAAGTGAAAATATGCTGCTTTGACTTGAAAGATGTATTTACTTTACTTGTTTACCTTTTTGGCATGCATCACACAGTTTGTCTTGTTGAAATTTTATGTCAGGCAAACCAGTAACTAAATGCTTTGACACAAGCTTATTTAGGTGTCCCATGTGTATGTGTGCAAGTCTTTTGTGCCAAATCCAAGGTTCATCATTTTTAGCAAATAGACAAGCAATAGAATCAATTGAGGTTTTTTCAAAATCTACCATGTATATGTTCTGAATGCTTTTTCCAACAAAAACCAGTTCATTTGTAGATGCATGGCAAATCAAACAGTGTTTAACTTCAAAAGTTACTTTTAGGTTCTTATCACACAATTGACTAATACTAAGAAGGTTGTGCTTGAGTCCATCAACTAGCAACACATCTTCAATTTCAACAACAGATGAGGACCTTACTTTACTTGTACCCAGAATTTTACCTCTGTTATTATCACCATATGTGACATGTCCACTCACCTTGTGAGAGATTTTGCTGAATTTTTTGATATCACCTATCATGTGTCTAGAACAACCGATGTCCAGGTACCATGTTGACTGCTTAGTTCCAACATTTACCTGCAAATCAGATTGTTTGGATGAAGCAGGTACCCATGTAAACTTGGGTCCTTTCATGTTAGACAGTTTTGTAGTGCCTTTGGGTACCCATTTAAATTCCCCTTTAGGAACCCCGCTGTTTTTAAAGTAGCAGGAATTTGAGGAATGGCCAGGTTCATAACAATAGGTGCAGGTGATAGAGGATGGTTTACTGATATTAAGGAAGTTTCTGGGACCTAATCGGCTAGATTTGTCATTGTAATCTATTCCCTCTTTCTTAAGCACACTCCTTTGAGATCCTAACACAATATCTAGGTTTGATCTTCCCATAGAGAATTTTGAGAGAGTTTTCATTAAATACTTTATCTTTTCTAGCTGTTCTAGGCATTGTTTACATTTGGACCAAGAGTACTTTTCAGATTTTTCTAGTTTCTCCAAACTAGTTATCAGATTTTCATTTTCCTCTTCTAACTGTTTTACTCTACCTTCAAGCCATTTAATTTCTCCTTTACGTTTACTATTTGACTTTTGCAATTTCGTGGCTTCCTTATGCAATTCATTAAAAGCATCAAGCAGTTCATGGTAATAATTTTCCTCAAGTTCAGATTTGAAACTACTCACTGCTTTTAGATGATCTTGTTTCAGCCTTTAGACACAAATTGTTTTCTTCCTCAGTGCTCTCATCAGATTCACTGGATGTGCTGGAATCATTTTCTTCTCAAGCAATGTAAGCTTTCTTTTTCTTCATGTGCTTTTCTGCCTCATTCTTCTCTTCCAGTTTCTATTTCATCTTCAGTACAGGACGATCTGGTTTGATGTGTTCTGTTTTGCCATACTCATAACAGGTTGGAGTGCTAGAACGTTCCTGTTTTCTAGACTGTTTCTTATTTCGTGCATAGCTATTGCTAGTCTTATTTTTAAACTTCAAAAATTTAGAGAACCTTTTCACTATTAAACTCAAGGCTTCACTGTCAGAATTTTTATTATTTGAGTCATCTACAGATTCTGCTTTCTTCAGTTTTACTGCAGATTTTACAACACTCTTCAAGGCTATTATGTGCCTCTTTTCTCCATCATCTTCTTCCTTCAGTATTCCAAGCTCTAATTCATGTTCCCTCAGTTTCCCAAAGAGAGTGGCTATGTTCATGCTAGTGAGATCTCTGGATTCAGATATTGCAGTGACTTTAGGCTGCCATGTCTTATTTAAACTCTTCAAGATTTTGATATTTAGTTCCTCTTTGTCAAAGGTCTTGCTAAGGGCTAGGAGGTGATTTACTATATGTGTAAACCTCTTCTTTACATCACATATGCTTTCTCCAGCTTTCATCCTAAACATTTCATACTCCTAAATGAAAGTGTTCTTCCTTGCCCTTTTTACTTCATTCGTGCCCTCATGGGTCACCTCCAAGACATCCCACATTTATTTGGCTAATTCACACACAGATACCCTACAAAATTCATCCAAAGTTAGTGTAGAAGATATAATATGTTTGGCTCTAACATCATAGTGTGCCCTCTTATTCTCATCAAGAGTTCACTGTGAGAAGTCTTTGGGAACAGTTTCACCTTCCACAATTTTAATTGGTTTAAAAGGTCCATTTACCACAGCATCTCATACACCTTTGTCCATTAATTCAAGAAAAAATTTCATTCTAATCTTCCAAAAAGGGTAGTTTTCACCAGCAAACAGAGGTGGCCTGTTGATGGATGCCCCTTCAGCAAAGGTTTGAGATGTATTAGACATATTAGGATCTGTCTAATCGATTATCGTGCGATTAACCTGCTCTGGTGCCAATTATTAAAAACATATCTATCTAATATAACCTAACCAAGAAAGGGGGATGAACTGGGTATTGAATCTTTAACTGATTTTAAACGGATCTTGAAGGTTTCTTTAAGCTTTATACCTCAATTAACCAGTTTTACAGTTCTGTGTTAATGGACTGTGTAAAGCAATTGATAAAGGCATGAAAGAAGGGAGAAACAAAGAACACAACAATTTATACTGGTTCAATTCAAGATGAATCTACGTCCAGTCTTCTCCTAAGCAACTCACTTAGGAGGGAATCAAATAGAGATACAAGAATTACAAGAGCATTTATATAATTCAAGATCCTAAAGACTAAGGAGCTTGATCTACAAATCAAGAACTCCCCCTAGATGCAATGCAATTGCACCTAGACCTTCACCTCACACAGTGAATTAATCTGTAATCAGAAATACAACAAGAAAAGAAACAAGGAAAGAATACACCTAGTAGTTGTGTAGATTTGTCACTTGATTCCTAGATCCAAGCTTGACCCATCAAGATTGAATCCACCATCAAATTTCTTGAAGGTTCACTTGAATGATCTCTCAAGAACGCACAAGAACTCTATAAATCTTAAAAAAGCAGTCTTGAAAGATGAATTCTCAGTTTTTCAGTTAGTTTTCTCTCTCTCTCTCTCAAAACTGATTTCAAAAACTATTTTTATACAAGAGTTCTGCTGTAGTGACTAATAGATTAGGCATTTACCTAATAGATTATCGTAAGTGTATTTTCACTGCATCAATGTAGTGCCCTCATCTAATCTATTAGTTAAGTAGCTAATATATTTACGAGTTCACATTCAAGAGTTTGATGGTTAATACATTCAATGTAAGCTTGTTTTACATGTAATTTTTTATCTACAACATCTAATGCACAAGCTAGGAAAACAGGACTAATCATAATTTAGTAATGCACATGATGTGTAGCCTTGGACATCATCAAAACCATTTTCACTTGAGTTGAAACAACTCCCCTTTCAACATTCATATATAAAATAACAATGCAACGATAATATTCAAAAATCAAATACAATTAGAATTGTTTAAACATGCAACATCTAACAATAAATATAAATTTTTCCAAATTTTGCAAATATTATTATAAAATTTCAAATAAAAAAAAATAGGCCATGAAAACTAACTAAAAAAATAGTCTAAGATTAAAACTATAATAGGAAAGAAAAAATATAAGCAATTACAAACATACAATGAACAAGAGACAAAGTACAAAAGGAAGAAAATGTGTGAAACTAACCTCTTGTAGCAAAGCCAAAGACGAAATATGAGAGGGTGGCCTTAGGGTCTCCACGCATTGTCGGTCAAATGGGGATGAAGAACAATATCAAATGGGGACATACCAAAGAAACACTACAAATGAGGACGAAAATGAAAAGTATTCGGTGCAAAACGCATAAAATCAATTCACAATAAAATTTTAACAAGTTCAATGGTGGAAAACGAAGCCAACATTATGTGCTTAATTGAAGTCGGAGGCTATTGATTTAACGTTAAGTAATGTCTGGACGGGGTTGGATCGATGTCAAAACGGTCCTATTATTTACAAAAATATCACCCATATTTTTAATGTTAGTGTATGGTTAGTGTATGGTTGGAAGCATCAAGATCTTCAAGTTTGCAATTATCAAACTTTTAAACTTTAAATTTATATATCAATATTCTATTTACAAAGCATCACCATGAGCCCGTGCTTTTGTTTGTTCTCTGTATCCTATTTTTTTCAAAATGTGCTTGACTTTATGCTATCAACTTTCACCTACCTCTTTTTGTTTAATGAGGAATAACATTTAATATCTTACGTTTAGTGCATCTTAAGATTTGTCTAGTCTTGATAGCTTGCATATCTAACATGTCTCGAGACTCATATTGAGCCTTCATATGATACCTTTGTCTAACAATATTATCTCATAAATTTTAATCATTTGTTCCACATTAATAAAATTATAACTTAATAATTAAATAAAATAATCTATAATAATAAGAATAATTTTTTATTTTATAAATATTTAATTTCATAATTTCTTTTAAAATTATTATATCTATCAAATCTTAAACTTCTACTCTTATTTTATTTATTTTTTTCAATTTTTCTACCTCTCGGATCTAATCCTCAAAATATATTTATAAAAAATTAGCATCATTTAATATATGACTCATTTTTTAGTAGATGAAAAAGAAAGAGATGAAAAGTAGTGTGATTGGGTGGCATAAAAAAGTGAATTGTCCCCAAATAGGGCAACAGGAACACGTAGTCACTCATTTATTAGCCGTCCGTTTCGCTGACAATAAGATCACGACGTGCACGCAGATCAACAACGCAAACTGCCAACCTCCTTTCTCTATAATACCCCTAATTAGTCGTTCTATTTTAATTCTCCATTTTTTTAATAATTTTTTATTTCTCATTTTTTATATTCTAAAATAACTTATTTTTATATTATATCCTTAATTAAGAGAAAAAATTATTTATAATAGGAAAGAAAGCGTAATGATGTATAAATGTACATTGAAATAATAAAATGGAAAATAGAAAAATAAAATTAGTTTATTAGTTTAGATGACAAATCTTAAATAATTATTTTAGTTAATGATAAAAGTATCGGGATTAACATTTTATTTTAAAAATAATTGTAAACTTAAACTATTTAAACATTGATTAGAGTAAGTTCACGAAATGGATGAATGATATGTATTTACACTTGCTGACTGCTACGACTAATGAAAGCATTACTAATAAATAAGTTCTTAAAGTCCTTTTAGAAAGACTTTTGAAAATGTTGAAATTCAATTGAAAGGAAATTTATGAGTATGATGCATGGTATAATACAACCTATCTATATGTAAGAAGAATGATGCTTAAGCGATAAAATCTCCCTCAAATAATATTTTATTTATTTTAAATACATTCTTTGAAATAAAATGTTTTGTGTGATTTTTTCATCTAAATTACATATTAGTTATGTGTTGTATACTTTAGTCAATTGATAGTTATATGGAATGATAAATAGTTACATGGAATGATAATCTAACCTAGTTCAGATCAATTATCGAAAGAATATATATATATATATATATATATATATATATATATATATATATATATAAAAGTTTCATAATAATGTAATAAATTATGTAAAGTGATACATGGTAAAAAGGTAGAGGTTATTGCATAAGACTTTGTAAACTGTGTTAAAAACAACCTTGATTGTATATAAGAATTTCAATAGACTTTTAATATGAATAAATATTACTTAGATAGATTTCTTATTCTTTTTAGATGGTATTAAGTTGTATAGAAATTTAGTAATCTTGGATAAGATTAGGAATAAAAAATGACGTAATTTACTTCCGAATAACTTTTTTTGAGACAAAATGTTGTATATTATAATTATTTTATTTTAAATCTAATATTGTAGGACCAAAATGTATTTGGGTCTCTCACATGTCTCACATGTCTACTTGTATCATTCTTTTTCTTAATCATTATGTCTTGAGTAACTTAACTTTTGTCTATGTGTCTTCTTTTGATCTAGTAGTAGGAGTAATAAATGATGTAATAAATGAAATCTATTAGCATACTTTGTGAATACTGGTTATGTATAGTACTTGTATGGGCCCTAACCTTTATGAGTATAGAGTTTGTAGGTTAGTCCTATTTTAGGGTTTTTGTACATGATTAATTATCCTAATTTTTCATTACCTGAGGTAATTTTGACAACATGGACGTTCTTCATCATGTAATCTGGTATATATATGTTGGTTGTGGTGTCTCCCTCCTTGACACCCCCCCCCCCCCCCTTTCCTTAAAAGGATTCAGTTTTGGATATGAAGGGGGTGATTTCTGTGAGGTTGTGCTACCAGAGAAGAAGAGGTTAGAGAGGGTGTAGAGGATTTAGACTCACCTCCTAACTATGTTAATGTTGTTTGATTTTAGGAAAGGGACCACAACGTCTCTATTTAAATAATATAGAAACTCAATTAAGTCCAAAAAAGAGTATAGGAATCAAATTAATAATTAAACATTTTATTAGACTAACAAATTAAATGTATTTAACATATAATGAGAGGTGATTGAACTAAAAACAAATATTAGAATCAAAATTGGTTTTGGATATGAAAGAGGCAATCTCGGTGGGGTTGTGATCTCAGGAAAGAAGAGGTTAAAGAAGGAGTAAAGGATTTAAACTCACCTTCTAACTATGTTAACTTGGTTGATTTTATGAAAGGTGTTACGACGTCTCTATTTAAACAATACAGAAATTTAATTAAGCAAAAAAAACAATATAGGGATCAAATTAATAATTAATCATTTTATTAGACTTAACACATGAATCTAACAAATAATGGAACTTGATTGGACTAAAAACAAAGATTAAAATTTGAAATTCAAAATATAAAATTAAAATAGAAATTAAACTTAATATATATATATATATATATATATATATATATATTTTGTGCATGCATAGGTATATGCTTACATATTTGGTTATATTTTATAATAGATACATGATATTATACTTGTGATGTGAAATTAAAGTAAAAGTTATAGATATTTTATCAAAGACACTAAAATATGTTTTATTTCGTAAGTTTCGAAAAACATTAAACAATACGGAAGTAAACTTTTGATTAAAGAAATATAACTTTTTTAATAAAAATATATGAGACGATGCATATAGATATAGATTACTTTTTGTGTAGAAATCTTAAATCACATATAGATATTAGGAAGGAGCTACTAATACTTTTGGATGGTTATCAAATTATATACGTCAGGTTTACATAATATATATATTCCCTGAAGTTAAAGGTGCGTAGTGGGAAGAAACAATGATTAAAGTGCAATTATTCCTTATTCTCTTTCGTTTTCCCAAAACATTTATGAATGCTTATTTTATATTTTAATGTGATGATCTGTTTTATGAATGATTGTTGCCATTTATATAAATGCTAAAACGACCACATGACATCACAACAAAGTTCAACTTAATTCCCTCGAATTGCTTTATGAATCTCACTCTCTTCTTAACTAACTCAATTCTTTGGTACCAACCAAACCCTAAATGTCCATTTCCTTTGTTATATGCCACTTAATTTATCAGCTTTGATCTGATCGGTGTTAGTTCTCTTTTTTTTTTTTTTTTATGAATTGTTATCAGAGTGGTTGCTGGGGCGCATTGATTGATGGAGTGAATCTCGTTTGAATTTGTGTTGCAGGTGATGTGATTGGTTAAGTATTGGGTTTGATTCAGAATTGGGAATTTGGATTGAGAAATTTGAGCACCTCCTTTTGCACCATAATTGGGGTTTTGATGAATCCATTGGCATTCCTGCGTTATTGGGGAAGGAGTGTGAGGTATTGTTTCAATGCTTTAAGGGATGGTGAGGGTTTCATAGAATCTTGTGTTATGTTATGATAGGTTGTGGTTTTTCTCTTTGCTTGCTGCTCTTGGAATTCTGGGTTTTGAATCTGTTTGTCAAAGGAAGCTAAAGGATTTGGACATGAGAAGCTCGTGGTTCAATAAGTTATCCATCATTATTGGCCATAGATCCCCGGTGAACTGGTTATTCTTGTGCCTAATCAGCCTGCTTCTGCTGATTTTTGTTCTAGGTTCATCTTCTTCTAATATTGTTGATCTGGCACCTCATATTCCGGTGTCTCTCATATACACAAACTATAGGAGGGTTAAGGAGCAAGCGGCGGTTGATTATTTAGAGTTAAGGTCTGTGGCAAGGGGTGTCTCTAGACAAAGAGAATTTGACCTCTGTGGCAAGGAAAGAGAGAATTTTGTGCCTTGTTACAATGTTTCATCCAACTTGGTAGCAGGGTTTAAAGAAGGAGAAGAGTTTGATAGGCATTGTGAACTGTTAGTTGAAGCAGAAAGGTGTTTGGTTCGTCCTCCTACGGAATATAAAATTCCCTTCCAATGGCCAACTAGCAGGGATGTTATATGGAGTGGAAATGTGAAGATAACCAGAAACCAATTTCTTTCATCTGGAAGTATGACCAAAAGGTACTTCTTTCTCTTTGCCAATTACTATACTGAAATGGAACCTCTTTGGGCTAAAATACTGTTTAGGCTATAACAATGGACTGCTTAAAGAAAACCACTGCAACTTTTGCAAGTAGTTTGTTAATATTATTACTATTAAGGTCTTTCTATTTCTTCAATTTTGCAATATATTATGTAGGTTAATGCTTCTAGAAGAGAACCAAATTGCTTTCCGCTCGGAGGATGACGGTGTGAAAGACTACTCTCGCCAAATTGCAGAGATGATTGGCTTGGGAAGTGATAACGAGTTTCCTCAAGCTGGTGTAAGTCTTCCATTTATCATCACTCACAACACGAGCTCTTCTCCTCTGGGGATCACTGGTTGTGGGGGAAAATGGTTTAGTGTGTAGTAAAGTCTATTTGATTCCCATTACGAACTTTGATGTTTTTGTTGCATAATAAATATAGCTGCTCCATATTGATCACTTTATCGCAGGTTCGCACTATACTAGACATTAATTGTGGATTTGGTAGCTTTGCAGCTCATTTGGCATCACTGAATATAATGACAGTTTGCGTTGCTGCATATGAGGCAACAGGTAGCCAGGTTCAGTTGGCTCTTGAGAGGGGCCTTCCTGCTGTGATTGGCAACTTCGTTGCAAGAGAACTTCCGTTTCCTTCATTATCATATGGCATAGTTCACTGTGCTCAATGTGGCATCATTTGGGATGAAAAAGGTAACTCCATTATGTTTATGAATTAGGGAGTTGTCTTTACTTCCTGAGTATTAGCTAATAACATTTAGCTTCTTTATGAATTTGTATCTTTATTTTTTCTCTAACATTGACATGTTCAACAGATGGAATTTTCCTCGTAGAAGTTGACCGTGTTCTTAAACCTGGAGGATACTTTGTGTTAACCTCGACCCCTAGCAGGTCACAGGAAAGTTCATCAAAAATGAAGAGGAGGAATATGTTGAAGCCAGTGGAAGAACTGGCTCAGCAACTCTGTTGGACGCTTCTAGCTCAGCAAGATGAGCTGTTAATCTGGCAGAAAACTGCTGACGTTAATTGCTATGCATCTAGGTAAAGATAGTTGATAATATTGTCTACAGAATGTTTATTTAAGATTACTTATATCAACTACCATTATCTCTGCTAAAGGCTTGCTCCATGGGTCTCTTGAAGTAGTCTGCTACCATAATTCTTTTAGTGACATGTTCCCTTACACTGTAGAAAGAAGCATGATATACCATTATGCAAAGAGTTTGATGATGTTCAGTCATATTATCGGCCTCTTGAACCATGTATACGTGGGACCTCTAGCAAGCGCTGGATTGCAATACAGAACAGATCCTCTGGATCTGATTTGAGTTCAGAGGAGCTTAAAATTAATGGAAAGTATTTTACTTTCAGATGATTTGCTTGCAACCCTTCTGTACTACTGCTTTGTCTTTTCACTGACATCTCTCTACTGTAGCAGGAGTTCAGTCTGAAGATTATTTTGTAGACTTAGAATTCTGGAGATCAACTCTCAAGAACTATTGGTCTTTGCTTACACCACTAATTTTCTCTGATCATCCAAAGAGACCGGGAGATGAAGATCCATTACCTCCATTTAACATGATTCGTAATGTAATGGACATGAATACCAAATATGGGGGGTTGAACTCTGCCCTTCTGGAAGAGAAAAAATCAGTTTGGGTCATGAATGTTGTTCCTGCTACAGTTTCTAATTCACTTCCTCTTATACTGGATAAAGGTTTTGTTGGTGTTGTGCATGACTGGTAAGTTGCTTTTTGTTCTTGGTCTAGGCAAGTTGTGAAGAGGATAAAAAAGTTAATTTCTTCAGATCATCTGAGTCCTAGTAAAACATTGTTACTGGTGGGGGGATAAGAATTGTTCTTGATTCCGGTACTTAACTTTCTTGTTAACTTGAGTTTGACAATAAGTGCTCTTATGAAATAAGTGGTTTCGTATATGTGATCTGGTGATTGATCTTTAGGTGTGAACCTTTCCCTACGTACCCCCGGACGTATGATATGCTTCACGCAAGTGGACTTCTTTCTCATCTCACTTCAGAGAGATGCAGCATGGTGAACCTATTCTTGGAGATGGACAGAATACTGCGTCCAGAGGTATCATTGTGTGTTTTTTGTCATAACTATTTTGTACCAGAAAATGTGGTAACTTGATTTACATAGGACCCCATATGCACAATGTGTTACTACGAACACGATCTTGAACTCTTTATTGACATGACATATTACATGGCTTGGTAGGGATGGGTTATTCTTTCTGATAACATGCAAATTATAGAGATGGCTCGCACACTCGCTGCACAAGTACGTTGGGAAGCAAGGATAATCAACCTTCAGAATGGAAGTGACCAGCTGCTTCTTGTTTGCCAGAAACCATTTCTGAAAAAATGATTGGATTTGCCAAATTTTGTCTCACCCTGCGGATGAACTTGATGTTTTCCTCTGGTAATTCTTCTTAACTTCTATTGCACTTAGTGATCATTTAATTCTACATAAAATTGAAAATCATTGGATGCTGTAAAACTCTAGTGTTGGTCATGTAGGACATGGAATCTACATTGGTCTTAATATGGATTTGTTTTTTATACTAGTACTAGGTGGAATGTATCTGTCAAACTTCATTTTGTTGCTTCATTAATTGTGTGGAGAGTTGGAATCTAAACATCCATGATAACTTGTACTCTGCAAGAAGCACTGGTACTTTTGGAACTGCCACTTGTCTGCACACTAAATACAAATTTTGTTTGCTATTTCAGTTTCAGGGAGTGAATTGTTCTGTAGTGCATGTTGTATATACTGCTTGGAGCCCTGACGTTTTTCTATATTTTTGTGCAATTGGATCGGGGAATTGTGGAAGCACTAGATTGTCAAGGTTCACGTTGAAGTTAGCTCTCCAATTCATTGTTTTTGTCAAATGTGTTTGCATTAATTCATTCATTTATATCTTGTTAGCAATTTTTTTTATCATTGGACGTGAATGCCTTCTTGTTAAACAATCGCAATGATTTTTGTAAGAATAAGAATGGCCACGAAGTTTAAAAATGAATTTGAAGTTGTAGCATATGCAGAGTATTTTTTTTCTTCTGTTGACGGGATATACAGAGCAATTCTTAAGTATTTATCGTAAAGTACATAACTTATTAGAGTTGTGTTATACATGTAATACAACAACTCCATGCACCAGTTTGTATAAACATATTTTTGCTTGTTTCTGTCCATTACATTACATCTCATATTCTCTCTCTGTTAATTCTTCGATCATTATTTGACACTTGTGGAAACTATATTAATGCAAAATAAACTCCCGTTAACTTCTCTGAATGCGTTCTCAGTTTCTACCTCTACAGAAATCATTTACTTTCCTATTTAGTAACAAATGGGCTAAGAAAATTTTAAATAAAGAACTTTTTTCACGTAAATTAAGATTAACAGAAAATTGAGAAAATTAATTATTAAAATTGACCAATTTTAGAGACTAATTTAGATGTTTATTGTAGTAATTTGCTTATCAGCAAAAACACTTTTGCACATTAAATGATAGTGAGTGCTTATGAAAAGATTTTACTTGTCAGTAAAAGGTTTCGATGAATTGTGTCTATAGAACTTGATACAAATCCAAATTTGACCAATTAAACCGACTTTTATTATCTCATATTAAAAAATCACCTTCTTTTCTTTTATCAGTAAAAAGTTTCAGTCAATTGAATCATGATAGCCCAGCAAAATTAACACATACCTCTAAGACTTAAAAAATAGATACCAAAGATATTTGTAGATTGTTACCCATAAAACCTATACGAGAGTGAACTAAATCAATTTTGTGCCTTTAAGAAATTACCTGCTACTTTATATGTTAAGAATATAAGTATAAGTTTAAATTTTACATTAAATAAATATATGAAAGTTAAATAACATATAAAAAGGAAGATTAAAAAATTTCTTATTTTAAAATTTTGATGTCAATCTCTTTTATAGTTTAATTCAAGTTTCATTGTTGTTGAATCAGTGAAGCATGACTGACATAATCATAATCCAATAGATTTACATAGTCTATAGATTTACACAGCCTGATTATCAGTATCTGATATCACTACTTCAGTATCTGCAGCAATTGAACTTGTGTTTCTTCTCCTGTCTCTGGTTGCCATCTTCTGTCCATAACTCTCAAGTATGTCTGCCAAATCAAACAGCCCCACCTCTCTCAGCTTCTTCCCCACATCCTCAAACATACACACACCTTCCTCATTTGAAAAGTAGTACAAAAACTTGTTATAATCAAACCTTGGCACCTCCATTCCTCTGTTAATCACCCTCTCCACATACTTAGTAGCTTCCTTCGACTTCCCTGCCTTCACCATACCCCCAACAAAAATAGTGTCAAAATTAACAAGCGGATCAGGCCCCTTCCTCCCCCTCCTCCCCAAATGCCCTTGCAGCAGCATTATGTATGTGTGCATATTCGGCTCACAACCTCTTCTCACCATTTCCCTGAACACCTGCGTCGCCTCACTCGCCCTTCTCAGCCTCAAAAGCCCCTTTATCAACCCATGATACACGCTCAAATCAGGAACTTCAATCCCCTCAACAACTTCATAAGCCTCTCTAACCCTACGCCTAGTCATAAGTCCATACACAACATGCCCCAGAGTCGTGTTATCAACTCGAACACCCCTCTCGCGCATTTCCTCAAACACCTCATGCGCCTGTTCCATCATCCCCTTCTTACACAACCACTTAATCACAAGCCCATAAGTTGAAGCCCCAAGTTCATCCATCCTCTTGAACCTCATTGTATCAAAGAGCCTCAAAGCCTCACCATACTGATTCACCTTAAAAAAGGTCTCCATCATTTTCTCAACAGCATCCACATCAGGCTCAAACCCCTCTTCCTCCATCAAGTTCCAAACTTTGGAAGCCTCAACCAAATCACCCTTATCGCAGTACCCTCCAACCAACCACTTGTAAGTCACCCCATCAGGCCTAACCAATTCCTTCAACTTGAAAACAACAAACTTTGCCTCCTCAACAAGCTTGCACTTGCACATTGCCTCAACCACCTTGTTCAAACTCCCCAAGTTGTACTCACACCCATTGGAGTTCATCAAGTGGAAAAACTCCACACACTTCTTCAGCTCCCTTGCACCACCCAGAGTCCTCAACGCGATCACGAAGGTCTTGTCGTTAACGAAACGGCGATGTGCCATGTCGTTCAGGAGTTCCCAGAAAAGGTCGATGTTGCGAGATTTGCCTACTACGTCCAGCATCTTGTTGAAGGAGACGGTGGTGTGCTTGAAGGAAGGCTGTGACTCTGTGTAGAGGAAGAATCTGTAAACGGGACGCCATGAATACGGGAATTTGTTGCATACTTGAAGGAATAACTCGTGGGTGAGTTGGAACTCGCACGATGTGAGTTTGGAGGTGAGTCGTGACTCGGGCGAGTTCTGCTGCTGGTAGAGGACGGTGCAGACTCGGAGTAGGTGGTCCGGGTTCACCGGAGAAATCGGGTGGTGGTGATGGCGGCGGAGGGGTTGGAGGGAACGGAGGTTTGAGAATGTTAGCGTGGCGGTTCGCCGGAGAAGAAGCATTTGATTTGTGCTATGTGTGTGAGGTTTAAGCAAATGTTGAGGTTAACGTTAGAAATAAAAATTCCATATTATAATTAATATATAAATATTATTGTATTTCTAAATAAATGTGTTTAAGCTTTAAGTGATACAATAAGGAAGTCATTACTGTTTTTTTTAAGAGAATTTACACCTTCTTCTTGTTTACAGTTTTATTTATGACTTACATAAAACATGTACATAGTATATAAAAATAATTGAAAATTAATTTTTCTTCTAGTTTAGCCTCATATTAAATGGCTTTGGTTTCTCTTCTTGTTAGGTTATATGAGAGAGGGAAATAAATTGATGTTATTTACATTTTGTGTGAGTCCAAATTTTGAAAACTATTTTTATTATTCAAATTGTCAAAGTAAAAAAATTATAAACAAATAAGAAAAGAATAAATATCTCATAAAATTGAGGAAAATACCTTTGCTTATCGACGTGATCATTTCACAGAAGAAATGAAAATGGTGATCATCTAATACAAGAATAAGCAAATAATTACATAAAAAAAGTAAGAAAAGTGAAAATTTACCTTTACATAAGTCAGTAACAAATATAAATAAAGAAAATAAAAAAAAATCTTTATCCTCAATATTTAAGACAAATATAAATTATTTAAAATAATATTTTGAAGACTAATTTACAAAATCTACCCTTTCAAGAGTAAATTCAAGAATGAATAGAAGAAACTATTGAGGATGAAGAACCATCAAATTTAAGAACTAATATTAAAAAAAGTTTAAATATTGTGTTGGTTTTTGTCTTTAGAGTTTATTTATTTTGATTATTCTTTTTTGCATGTTTAATTTGATTTTTATTTTGTTAAATTATGTTTCATTTAGTTTGTTCTATTTAGTTTCATATTCCACTTAAATACTCTTAACCTCCACTTCATCATATCCTTATCCTCTATTTCATGACTCTTCACCGATGTCATCATCACTACCATTATCGTTGTCACCACCATCATTATTGTTGTCATCTTCACCATCACCACCACGGTAAAACAACAATCACCATACAACCACCACCCTTATCACTTCTACCACTACACTAAAATCACATTCACCACTGCCACAATAAATTTATTTTTTTAATTGAGCTTTTGCTCTTTAATATTTTTGTTAACCGAGTAATATTGGTGTTAAGTAATTGATATGATCGTTATCTTACTTTTCCACCTTATTAAATTTCCCTCATGTTAAAAAGGTTATTTCATTACAATTTTTGTCACTTACAAAGTTTTAATTCCCACCATTTGCATGAAGGCGTGGTTTTTTAACTCAAAAATGCTAATTTATTTTTTTCTTAAATATTATTGCATTAAAATAAAGGTATGCAAAATAAATAAATAAAACTTAGTGACGTTTTAAGTTCTTTATAAGTTTGGGTATTTTAAAGTAAATTTTTATTACAATTTTTTTGGTACTTTATTAAGTATTATAAATTTGTATTTTTTTAAATTGAGTTTATATCGTTTTTGTTTTTTTAATGGAATGATATTAAGAAATGTGAGGTTTTGTAGTTAATATAAAAGAATATTGAAGTTATTATAAAGTAATAAAAAATGATATTTATTATTCTCATTATGTTGGATAGAAGGAAATCGTTAACGTCACCTATATTAATAGTGATGATGATAGTCTCTAAATCACTAAAAATGATAACATAGGCATTATCGATAAGCATTATAATCTCATTGTCTAATATGTTTCTAATTAAACTAATAAAAGTCACTTGTCATCATTTTATATTAACTACAGTATTATTTTATATTAACTACATAATTTCATATTTCTTAACCCTGAAAATAGTAAGCAAAGTAACAAGGCAATATAAAAATCACGCAAGTCCCTTAACAAAGAAATTTACAATGAAAGACTCATTTGAATTTTTTTTTTTTAAATGTTTAGTACTTAATAAAACAATTTTTTTGATAAGAACTTAATTAAAAATATCAAAATTTATGATATATTTAAAACTTAACTAAGATAAAAATATATTAATTCTTTCGAAGTGGATCAAACCATTTGTCAACCTGCATTCCATAACAAAATTAAGTTAATTTAATTATATTAATATATATAATTTAATTTAAATTTTGTATATATGTAGAAGAGCTTATGAAAAAAGAGAAGAGGATCAAACTTGTCGAGAATGATCTTAATAGCATGTCTACGAATGACTTTATAGTAGGTGATTCTTCAAGGTTGCTAAAAAAATTTTAAAAAATATTAATCATTTGAATGTTGTAAAAAAAAAACACAATAGGGGGGTTGATATGTATGTTTAACAAATTTTCAAAAAGCAACAACAATGAGTATTAAAGCCAGGTCTTCACAAACCAAAAAAAAAACATAATTTAAGATTAGCTTAGTGAAATAAAAATTGATAAAAAAAAAATTATAAGTAGTTTATAGAGTTTTTTTTTTTTTACTATATTTTCATTGGTAAAACACACATTTTAGTGCACTTTGATTTTTGTGAGTTTTAAATTTAAAGTATGTACGAGATGAAAATTGTTGTGGATATGATAGTGTTGATAATAGACATTTTCTCCAACGAAAATAAACTTATGTTAGGTATTGATTATGTATTTAATTTAAATGTGTGTGGTGAACTTACTTAGTTTAAAGAATAGATGATTATTCTAATAAGTTAGAATACATACAAAATGCAACATTTTGTTAAGTAGGCATATGCAAACAAAAAGGAGAATATGAAGAAAAAATATATAAACTTAAGATACTATATTTTGTTAAGTAGGTGTATACAAACAAAGAAGAGGATATAAAGAAAAAAAACAAATAAATTTGAGATAGTATAAAGAATTTCATATTCTTATATTACTTTAGTAAATTTGAAATTTTTTAGTATTAGGTCAAAAAAATTATTTCTACCAATTCTTAAAATTTAAGTTAATTCTAAAAAATTATACAATTAGAAGATATTTAAAAAAAATATGAAATAAATACTATGCATTCATCTATCACCATTCAATACAAAATCAATTAACAAATATTACATAATAAAAAAATTAATTTAAAAAGATTAAAAAGTATAAAAGAAAAAAAAAACTCATTTCAAAATAATAAAAATATTTTAACTTTAGAAATAATGCTAATTTTAACATACAAAAGTAGAAAAAAAGTGTGTTAATATTTAAGTAGCAATCTACAATTAATTATTATGATCTACCACGCATGCATAAAAAGAATGTCCCACATTTACATGTAAAAGAAATGAAAGCATCTTCCTCTTTTTTCTTAATTTTATGTATACTAACTCTAAAATAATTTAATTTATAAGTTAAAGCCGTGTAGTTTTTAATTAATTAACATTGTAAAAATATAATATCAATGTTTTCCTTTTTTTTATGTATTTAATTTTTCTTATTAAAACAACTTCTTAAAAATATAACTTAAACAAAACGAGGAAGCCCATGTTAAAGTCGCTTAAAATCATGATCCTGTTGCAATGGGAAAAAAAAATTAGACAACGTAATCATATCATTTTATATTAATAAAACCTTGAGACATATATTAATTTAATAGGGCAAAAATGAAATGAAAAATGAAATGAAATGAAATGAAAAATAATTTAATAGTTATATATTATATATAAATATAATAACTTTGACACTATCAATAAATCATAAAATAATAGGCTTTTAAGAAATTATTAGAGTAATAATTAAGCAACAAAAATATTAACAACACTCTCATAAGATTTATATTTAAGATCATTAGTTTTGATGATCTCACTGTTTCATTTAATGATTTTTTTTTCTGATTTAGAAGTGCAATTCATACTAAAAGAAGACTGTTAGAAAAAAAGAGTGTAAGAGAGAGAAAAAAACTACAATAACATTTGTGAATTAAACAAATTTATCACATGATTAATTATATGCATGTGGCATTATCAAAATTTAGTAATTTAATTAATTTGCATGAATAAGAAATGGAAAAAATAAAAATTGTGAGTCTATTTTATTACAACAAAGAAATTTATTACATTTATATTAAATCGATCCAAAGAAAATGAAAAATTAGAAGTGAAAAGTGAAAGTGCATGGAAGTGGTAGATGAAAATAATAAGCAAAAATCACATAAGCATTTTCTCTGAGTCGATCACGATTTGCGCGCTTCCTCTTTCAAACAAGGAGATCCAACGGTTGAGATTTCGGTCTCCCTTTGACCCCCACAACATGCTCCATTCAAAACCACTATATAATCACTCCATCTTCTTTTTTCTTCTTCCTTGCATTACCCCACATTTCCCTCTTATTCTTCTCCTTATTCTTCATCATCTTCTACGCCCATTTTCTGTGTTTGTCCTTCTCCTAGCTTTCTCATCTCTCTCTCCCACCATGGCTGCCGAGAAAGAGAGAGACACACAGGTTTACTTGGCCAAACTTGCCGAGCAGGCCGAGAGATACGAAGGTCTTCGCACCCTTTTCTTTTAATCTCACTTTTTGTTTTTCTTTATTATTTTGATTTTCATTTGGATTCGCTGTTTGCTTTTGTGGTTTCTTAATGGGGCTTGTGATTTCATGCTGGCATTGATGTGGATCTATTTTTTTGGAGCGGTTTCGTGGTTCTGTTGGGTGAGTAATGTGGATGGAGAGTCGAAAGATTTGATTTTGAGATGTGGGTTTTCGGTTATTTTATGGAGCAGTTTTTGGGTTAGATCTTTTTCCCTGTGTGAAACCCCACCTTCTTTTTGTGGATTTGATGCTGGGATTGGTTCTTCTTTTTTTTTTTTTCAGAAATTGTTTTTGGTTTTCAACATGCATCTGAATAAGGTTACTCAGATAGTTGGTGGAGGGTGGTCTAAGGAATACAAAAGAGTGTAGAATTGAAGGAGAGGTTGAATTAGATGAATGCATAAGAAAAACTAGAGCTAACTTCTCCCAAATATGTTTTTTGTTTCTCAAAACACTTATTTTGAAAATAATTTGCATAAAGTAATAAAATTTTGGATGAATCATTGATTGGTGTGTGAAATTATTTTGGAAAATTGGATTTTAAAATCAAAAGGTGGGAAGGGAATCAAATGGGCCCTAATTTTCAAAACTGTAATGTGTTACCAAAGTGTTTGTGATGGGGCCAATGAGGGAAGACCTTTCAACTCAGAATAGGATACTGTCCCTTTCTATTTGTACTTGAACTCTACTTGATAAACTCTATTTTCATGGCTACCCTTTTGGTGAAAAGAGGCAAATGCGGATCAGTTTGTTTCTTTTACCTTTGGAGTGTCATCTTCTTGCCTGATTAGCTGAAAATTAATCCGTTTCCAATTTTATTTAATTAATTGTCTTATTTTGGGCCCGGATAGACAAAGTCTGATGTTGCATAGGGCATAGTGCATGCCAGTGACCTGTACTTTGAATTTTCTAAATACATATAGATTATATTTTGATCACTGTTCTAGTTTCTGTAATAAACTTCTGAAACTTAATACTTATTATGCAGAAATGGTTGAGTGTATGAAGAAAGTAGCAAAACTTGATCTTGATCTAACTGTGGAAGAAAGGAACCTCCTCTCAGTGGGATACAAAAATGTCATTGGTGCACGGAGGGCCTCCTGGCGCATCATGTCCTCAATTGAGCAGAAGGAAGAGGCTAAGGGTAATGAACACAATGTCAAACTGATCAAGGGCTACCGCCAAAAAGTTGAGGATGAACTCTCCAAAATTTGTGGTGACATTCTGACTATTATAGACAAGCACCTGATTCCTTCTTCTGGATCAGCAGAAGCTAGTGTTTTCTACTATAAGATGTGAGTTATGCTGCTACACTACCTTTGTTATGCACTCGATTAATTCAATTCCTTTCCTGGTTCGAGTCATTATCTTTATCTCCATACTCTTTTTGAGTATTTTCTTCCCCTGAGTAGTTATAATTGTCTTTTCTGATTAAAGTCTAAAATAAAGATACCAGCCAGGTTTACTCTGGGAAGTGTAGAATCTGTATGAATATGATAATTTGATGACCTATTTTTTGTTCCTGATGTAATGTTTGTCCACACAATTGGTAGAGTCACTATTGGATATGTAGGGAATCTAATGCTATGAATGAGTCATTGGATTTATTTGTTTACCTCATAATTTTCTTTGATATTCCTGATTTCCTTGTTCTTTTTTTGGTCCAGGAAAGGTGATTATTTCCGGTACCTTGCTGAGTTCAAGACTGACCAAGAAAGAAAAGAGGCAGCTGAGCAGTCACTGAAAGGATATGAGGTCATTTTTTATGTCCTGTATTTCAGCACTGAACTACTTCATAAATTATTTATTATTTATATTATACATTATACTTTCATTTGATTTTCACAAATATTTTAATTATTAGGCTGCTTCAGCCACTGCAAACACAGATCTTCCATCAACACATCCAATTCGTCTTGGACTTGCCCTCAATTTCTCTGTCTTTTACTATGAGATAATGAACTCTCCTGAAAGGTAAGTTATTGGTTCTCTTATTCTGTATGGATCCGTTGAATTGCATTTGTTGCTAGCTCTTGTCTGAATGTCATTACTGCAACTTACAGGGCCTGCCATTTGGCTAAACAAGCTTTTGATGAGGCAATTGCGGAATTGGACACCCTGAGTGAAGAGTCATACAAGGACAGCACCTTGATCATGCAGCTGTTGAGAGACAACCTCACACTCTGGACCTCTGATTTGCCAGAGGATGGAGGTATGGAAATGATTAAAACTTAATATAAGATGCATTTGACTTTTTCCTAGGGAAAGCAAAAAATGTTGTACCATATGTTGCTCAATAATGATGTCTTAGAGACAAAAGTGGTTGATGTACACTTGTACAATATCATTGCAACAGTATCTTCCACTCACTCTGTCCCTCTCTCAAACTTTGTGAAAAAAATAAATAATCAAATTAGGATGAACAGAGAAAAACAAAACTGCATGCTCTTGGACAGATCATCATGAAGGTGTCATTGTTTCAAGAGTGGTGTCTTCAGCTGAGTCACTCCTAGTTAACAGCATGATCATGTTTCCTTTTATTTGGTTTATACTAACATACTTGGAACTACTAAAAAGCTAATGCTATTATGCAGGTGAGGACAACATAAAAGCTGAAGAAGCCAAACCTACCGAGCCTGAGGTGTGTGCATAATAAGTTGTCTACTTTACATGATTTGCTTGTTGAATGCGTGAAAAGCCATCATATTATAGTAGTTAATTCTTGACAATTCATAATGTAGAAAACAAGCAATTTCTTGTATATGAGAGCAACTTAGGGTCTGTTTAGTTTGAGACATTTTTCTCGGGTTTTTTCAAAGAATTACTGTTCAAAGATTTGTGCTAGAATCATTTTTTCTGAAATCAAACATGTCTGTATTTACTTTAGTCACTGTTTAAGGTTCCTTACTTTTAACATTCTTCTACTTCTGCAGCATTGACCATGATTCGATAGTCAGATGTCTAAGGTGTCAACAAGGGCATTTTTCAGGTTTTCTTGCAATGGATTTGGACCAGACAACAGGGCCATTTTCTCCATTACCAAAGCCAGAAGATCTGTGCCTTTCATTTATTTACTTCAAACCTTTTCTTTTTGTTGTCTTATCTGTTTTAAGTGATCAGTTGAAGCAAATGAACAATTTACATTTACCCTTATAAGCATCTCAATCCTTCCTTCATTTTGTTTCCACTTACTTTGCTTAAGATGATTATGTTTCCTATATGCTCCTAGAGAGTAATCATCTATAAAAAAAAACGTAACGGTTTAGAATGAGTAGTCTGTCAAAAAACTAATTTTGGATTAAAAAGGCAATCTATTACTAACATTAATATAAAAAAATGCTAGAAACTTGTCTTGGAATATTTTCTTTTTTATTGGTTGTGAAAAAAATGATAGAAAACAGTTCATTTTCAGTTCAATAATTTTCTTTCTTGATCTTACTGGGTTCAGTAAATTTAAAACAAGAGTTTTGAAAGTGATAATCATTCATGGTTGGTTTTGTGCCAAATTTGAAGAAAAGGTTTATGTAATATGCTTTTATAAACTCAGATTATATCATAATACACCATGTATAATAATCAATAATAGATTTTCTTTATTTATTGGTTTGATAAAATTAATGGAATTGTTTGTTAAGAGACCAATTGTTGGTTTGATTTGTATTACAAGACATTCTATTTGACGAACTAAAATGATAATATTTAGATACTTTGATAAAATGATGATTAAATATGTTTTAGTCCTTAAATTTTGTGTTAAATTGTAATTTGTTTTTCTTTCATATTTTGATATATTTTAGTCTTAAAATTTTAAAAATAATAAATATAGTCTTTTAACTTAATGATGTTAATATTATTGTATTTGATAAAGGGTGTTTCAAAGTTAACATTTGAACCAGAACGTATTAAATAAGTACAAACAATTCATATGTCATCTTAACACTTAAATTAGATTTATTTAAGTTGTTTGCAACCTTTTAACACATTTTAATTTATATGTAAATTAAAATACCGTTTAACAAGCATAAAAAGATTTAATATTTTTAAGTTAAACATACTTATAAGTTTAGAATGAAAAACATACTCGACCTTTTTATGATATACTTAATTATTTTATATATGAAAATATATTATATTTAAAGACAAAAGGAGCCATATACTATAGTTTTTCCTTCGCTGGACTAGAAATGGCAAATAAACTCGTTCCCGTGAATATTGTTCAAATCCGTCCCTGTTTTGACGGGGAATCCCCGCATTGACTGGGTATGGGTATGGGGAATTCCTGACTTTTTCAATTGGGTACGAGTAGAGATGGCAAATAAACCCGTCCCCGTGGATATTGCCCGAACCTGTCCCCGTTTTGACGGGGAATCCCCGCATTGACTGGGTATGGGTATGGGTATGGGTATGAGAAATCCCCAGTTTTTTCAATTGGGTATGGAGATGTGGATGAATATATCCCCACCATAATACCCGTCCCCGCTATATTTCCATCCTCGTTTAAATTATTAAAATATTCACAATTAATTAAGTAACCCTATATATTCTTTTTATTTTTTATTTCTTCTAAATATTTGGTTTGTCATGAAACTCATTCGCATCTCCAATATATTTTTTATCTTATCATAATCTTTATGTAATTATGTTAAAATGATGTATGTCAATTAAAAAAAAAATTATGTCTAACATTTGAATATTTCTATTATTTTTTAATATTTTTATTTATTGTATATTTTCCTTTCACATGAGAATGTTTAATACTCTTAATTTAAGTGTTTAATAGCATAAACATTTCATTTACTTGGTAATATAAAAAAAATCTTTACTTATTATTATTATTATTTTTTTTCATTTCAAGAACTCTTTTATTTAGCTAAAACAATTTTTGTTATTTCTCAATCATTGAGTATATATGTTGATATTTGAAAAGTTTTCTTAGATCTGTAAGATATTTTTCGTCTTATCATACCCTTAATTATACATTTGTTTTTCTTTGTGCAATTCTTTCCAATAGTCTCCAAATTGTTTATAAGACACACATTTGTTAATTTTTTAATATTTTTATTTTTGTTTATTTTCATCATGTAGAATACTATTTCGATAATTTTTATCTAATTATTTTTTATTTTCTAACTCATTACAATCATACTTTAATTTTTTCACTATAATTGTATAAATAATTTTTATTTACTACAATATAAAAATTTAATGTAATTGTCATGAATATTTTTTTATCACCATCCAACATATATTGGAGTTTAAAAGATACAATATCTATGATAAAATTTTATTATGTTTATTATTTGTTCTTAGCGTCATTTTTTTTATCAACCATTGAGTATATATGTTGATATTTGAAAAGTTTTCTTAGATCTTTAAGATATTTTTCATCTTATCATACCCTTAATTATATATTTGTTTTCTTTTGTGTGATTCCTTTCAATAGTCTCCAAATTGTTTATAAGACACACATTTGTTAATTTTTTAATATTTTTTTTTATTTTCATCATGTAGAATACTATTTCGATAAATTTTATCTAATTATTTTTTATTTTCTAACTCATTACAATCATACTTTAAGTTTTTCACTATAATTGTATAAATAATTTTTATTTACTACAATATAAAAATTTAATGTAATTGTCATGAATATTTTTTATCACCATCCAACATATATTGGAGTTTAAAAGATATAAGATCTATGATAAAATTTCTTTATGTTTATTATTTATTCTTTGCGTCATTTTTTTATCAACCATTGATTATATATGTTGATATTTGAAAAGTTTTCTTAGATCTCTAAGATATTTTTCATCTTATCATACCCTTAATTATATATTTGTTTCTTTTTGTGTGATTCCTTCCAATAGTCTCCAAATTGTTTATAAGACACACATGTGATAATTTCTTAATATTTTTATTTTTTGTTTATTTTCATAATGTAGAATACTATTTTGATAACTTTTATCTAATTATTTTTTTATTTTTTAACTCATTACAATCATACTTTAATTTTTTCAATATAATTGTATAAATAATTTTTATTTACTATAATATAAAAATTTAATGTAATTGCCATGAATATTTTTTTACCACCATCCAACATATATTGTGGTTCAAAAGATACAAGATCTATGTTAAAATTTTATTATTATGTTTATTATTTGTTCTTTGCGTCATTTTGATCAAGTGATGTATTATAACTTTTATTAGTGTATAAAATATAAATTCATTATAATTTAAAAAATTGAAGTAAACAAACATTTAAAATATATTTTAATTTAAATATTTTTTTCCTTTTATATTTTTTTAAAAATATTTTTTCCTTTTATAATTTTTAAAAAAATATTTTTAAAGTTTATCAACTAGGTTTCATTAATGTTTGCAAATTTAATAAATGTTTTGGTTCTCATTAAATTTTATTTGGTATTCTAATCTAAAATGTAAACAATTATAATTTATTTCAAAGTATTTGATATCAAAGAAACAATCATACTCCTAATATTGAATATTTGATAATATTATGTTTTCTTTCCGTAATTTTTATTATTTTATAAAAATTAGTTAAAATTAATATTAAAGTAGTAAGTAAACGGGTACGGGTATGGGTACGAGATTATACCCGTTACCTGGTGGGGATGGGGATGAGACAAAAGTTTGATATCCGTTGGGTTTGGGTATGGGGATGTGGATGAATTTTTTTTACGGGGATGGGTATGAGATAGTGAAACTCGTCCCCGCCCCGCCCCGTTGCCATCCCTAGGTACGAGGATGGGTATGGGGATGAACATATATCCGCCATAATAACCATCCCCATTTAAATTATTAAAATATTCACAATTAATTAACTAACCATATATATATATATATATATATATATATTAATTTTTATTTTTTCTAATTATTTGGTTTGTCATGAAACTCATTCGCATCTCAATTATATTTTTCATCTCATCATAACATTTATGTAATTATGTTAAAAAGATGTATGTCAATTAAAAAGTTTTTATGTCTCACATTTAAATATTTCTATTATTTTTAAATATTTTTATTTATTGTATATTTTATTTTCACATGAGAATGTTTAATACTCTTAATTTAAGTATTTAATAGCACAAACCTTTTGTTTGCTAGGTAATATAAAAAAAAATCATTTACTTATTATTATTAGTTTTTGTTTCATTTGAAGAACTCTTTTCTTTCGCTAAAACAATTTTTGTTATTTTTCAACCACCACTGAGTATATATGTTAATATTTGAAAAGTTTTTTTTAGATCTCTATGATATTTTTCAATTTATCATACCCATAATTATACATTTATTTTCCTTTGTGCGATTTCTTTTAATAGTCTCTAAAATTGTTTGTAAACATTTGTTAATTTGTTAATTTTTTAATATTTTTATTTGTTGTTTATTTTCATTATGTAGAATACTATTTCAATATATTTATCTAATTATTTTTTATTTTCTAACTCATTATCAATCATACTGTAATTTTTTCACTATAATTGTATAAATAACTTTTATTTACTACAATAGAAAAATTTAATGTAATTGTCATGAATATTTTTTTATCACCATCCAACATAATTGAAGTTCAAAAGATACAAGATCTACCAACCAATCAGAAAGTTCCGATAATACTAATATCATGTATAACAACCAATCATACAACTCATGCTTTCCAATTCATACACAATGAAGCAACATATCATTTACATCTTAACCTCATATATTAATCAAGGCATCATCCCTCAAACTTTTCCAGTCAAGCTTTCAAGTTAGGCAAACAATCAACCACAACATTGGCCATTTGCGTTATAGCACAAAACATGTCCCAGCCTCGCTCAGGCTAGAAGACCTCGCTCAGGCGAGACATCCTCTCGCTCAGGCGAGTCCCTTCTCGCCTAGGCGAGAGCGTGAGCAGTGAAACAGTGGCTCCTGCGGATTCTCGCTCAAGTGAGTCCCCTCTCGCCTAAGCGAGATTACGCTTCGCTTAAAAATGCAGACGAGTCGTCTGAGCGACTGTTCGCGTAGAAAGTTTGGGCGAGCCTCTGCTAGTCTCGCTTAGGCGAGGCATGCTCGCTTGGGCGAGAAAACTAGTGTCTGCCACTATTTCTTCATACAATAGTTACACATACACCAAACCCAAAAGCCAAACGACATTCTTATCACATCATAGTAGCATATAATCCACCGAATCATACAATAGCAGTAGAACAAGCAGAAAAACGATCTAGACAAATGGACCCTAGCTTCCCTTACCTGGAAGGGTTTAGCAAAAAGCTCCTAGACCAAACTTGATTAGCACAACAACTCCGATGCTAGCTTAGGGATGACTTAACAAACTGGAAAAAGAATGGCAGTAGAGGCATGCGCTACTCAGAGTAACAGTAGCAGGAGTTTCAAGCACGGTGGAGGAAATACTTACGTGAGGAGGGAAACATTGGTTCAAACTCGCTTGACCATAGTAACACCAAATCCTAACGGAGTGGGAGACGACTGTGACTCTAAGGTTTTTCTGAGAATGAGCAAGCAAAGTGAGTTAGGACAGACTTGGGGTTCGATTATATCACTTGGGCCAACTCTAGGCCCAATTTCAAGGGGCAGCCCTTTACTTTAGGGCAGAAAAAGAAAACAAAAATTAATGGGCCTTGCAAAAAACAGTACAAATATATAATAACTATAATGTTTTAATTATTTTTTATTTTTGTATTTCAAATAACAACTTGAAAATTTCTTCTAATCTATGACAATTATTAATTTCCTATCATAAAGGAAACAAAGGTACTTGTCATAATGATCGCAATTAAGTTGTAAAAAAATTGAAATCTAAAATAAAAGCTAATCAAACCAATTATAAAGAATTAAACGTATGTTCTCAAAATGAAAGTTGATAAATTGTTTTGTAATTCAAATCCTTTGAAGATATACATGATCAGGATTGATTTCATTTGTAATAAGTAAACAATCACATTAATCTTTATGGTCATTGACATAAAGATGATATTTTCTGATACATATATACCAACAATACAAATTCAAGTTTATGATATTAGTATTAATATCAATTATGAATACGATACAAATACATCACTTTTGAAATTTTAATACATCATAAAATAAGAATCTAGGAATATAGAATATAATCTGATTTCACAGTTGCATATTATTGAAATAACAGTTTCAATCAACTTCTATTTGATTCATTTGCATGTTGTAATTACAATTCTCATTTCCAAGAGAGGATAAAACTGTAGTAAGTTTGTTTTACTTATAAATTTTTGTTAGTACCTGATAAGCATCATGAATAAACATGCAATACTATATTTCAATAAAAAAAATCATTCAATCATCATTGATGTGAATTGAAGTACATCTCAAGTATGTTTTATTACCTCAAAAGTTTATATTGATATAAGACGTCTTTTATTCATAATAACGAGGGCTTTTATTGACATCTTCCATCTGCAATTAAGCACTAAAGAACTTAGAATGTAAGTTTGAATCTTCCATCAATTTTGATATGTTGACACACCCCTTTAGTGCATGGGAAACGATAACATTTTCCTTCTTCAGTTGAAGAGCACTACCAAACATCTTTCACCCAGATGCAATTTTAGTGGACCTCCTTGGGAAATCTTGGTAAGTATCTTGCACTTAACTTTCTTTTGGCTTTCCTTGAGTACGACATATTTAAACCTCCACTTTTGCACATAGTCGACAAAGTCAGCTGGTAGATCTTGACAAATTTCACAAAAATAAAACATTCTTTCTATTTTTCTTACATTCCAAGGAATTTATTAAAATGATAAAGACCACCCACAATGCAAAATAACAAAAGACATACTAAAAAATATTAAAAAGCAATACTCAAACATATTACAATTATTTATCATTCATAAAAACATCAATTTCGACATGTCGACACACCCCTTCAATCCATGAAAAACGGTAACATTTCCCTTCTGCAGTTGATGAGCACTACAAAACATCTTCCACCCAACTCTAATCTCAGTGGACCTCCTTCGGGAATTTTGGTAAGTATTTTGTACTTAACCTCCTTTTGGCTTCCTTTAAGTACGACATATGTATACCTCCACTTTCACACATAGTCGACAAAGTCAGTTGGTAAATACTGACAAATTTCATAAACATAGATAATGAACAAAAGAAAATGAAATAAAAATTTCTTGATATTAAGCAAGATTCAAACTCATAAAACTTCATTTAAAGCAACGTTACCAAATGACTTCCTCTATATTGTGCTTCGCTAAGTGTAATCCAAAATACATAAAGTATTGTTTGCCTTGCTTCTTCAAGGTAAAACCTCTCCATATGTGAGTCCTTGCATTGGCCTAGAAGAACTATTATTTGGAAAAAATTGTTGCCCACGTACCTAAAGAAAAAAAAATGACAAATAGTCAAATGTAAAAGAAGTGAAAATGAATATAAAATGTTTCGAAAAAAATGAAATAGGAAAAGAAACCTGAAGATGACATGTTGACCTCCTAAGATGTTAAATCTTTTCAATCTTTTGTGTGAGTCCTTGCATTGGCCTAGAAGAACTATTATTTGGAAAAAATAGTTGCCTACGTACCTAAAGAAAAAAAGTGACAAATAGTCAAATGTAAAAGAACTAAAAATGAATATAAAATGTTTTGAAAAAAAAAATAGAAAAGTAAACCTGAAGATGACATGTTGATCTCCTGAGATTTTTTAAAAATTTCTCTAAGGTCCCACCAACCTTCCATAAGTCTAGGACGATGCACATCTCTGTTGTACATAACCATAACTTTGTTACTTGAATTATCTACTAGAAACCATTCTTCTGAGAGTTCTTTGACAAAAAGTGAAGAAAAAACCATGTCACAACACCTTCATTATCCATCTTTCAAAAATAGTTCAACAAATATTTGGTCAAACAAAGGAAAGGGAAAGAAGAAATATTGAAAACAAAGAAGAAATCACAACTCTAAAAAAATAAATAACAAAGGAAAGGGAAAGAAAATGAAACATTACCTCATTTACAAAATGAATGATACAAAATTTCCCTCTAGTATGCCTAGCACATATTGCTCCAGAAAATTCCATTGAAGGATGACAAAGAAGAGCACACAAAAGTTGGATGAGGGATGTAGAAATGAAAAAATTGAATAAAATAGCCCAAAACAAGGTATTTAAAAGAATTTTTGGACTGTTTGCATTAAAACTTACTATTCCCCAAATTACTTTGAATTCAATTAATCAATAAAAAAAAGTCAACACCTCACTTTCTAATGCAAAATAATAATAACGTAGAATAATAACAATAACTTTTCCAATGTATAATAATAATTATGACGTAGAATAATAAAAATTGAAAATCATGTAATCCAAAAACACTAAACATGAGAGATATCGATTAAAAAAAAAGAACAAAAACAGATAAATAAAAGAACAGAGAGAAAAAAGGGCAAAAACAATAAATACAAACAAAGAGAGATAGCAAAAAAAGAAAATAAAAGGACATATCGAGAAAAACAAACTTCAAAATCATGAAATCTGAAAACACTAAGGATAAAAAAAACGAAGAAATGATGTCAGGTGAAAAAAATGTACAAAAATAAATAAAAAATTAACAATGAAACATGAGAGATGGATTGTAAGGAGATAACAAAAATTCATATGTGTACAAAAATAAGAAAAAATAAACAATGAAACATGAGAGATGAATTGTAAAAAAAAAAACAATAAAACAAATAACAAAGATTGCAAAATAAGCAACTGATAGATTAAACAATGTAAAAAGTTTAAAAATCTGAATCATGAAACATGAGAGATATTGATTGAAAAAACAAAACCATAAAAAAAAGCAAATGGTGAAAATAACCAGTTACCAATAGAGATGGCAAATAAACCCGTCTCCGTGGGTGTTGTCCGAACCCGTCCCCGTTTTGACGGGAAATTCCCGCATTGACTCGGTATGAGTATGGGTATGGGGAATCCCGACTTTTTCAATTGGGTACGGGGATGGGTATGTAGATAAACATATACCTGCCATAATATCCGTCCCCGTTTAAATTATTAAAATATTCACAATTAATTAAGTAACCATATATATATATATATATATATATATATATTATTTTTTATTTCTTATAATTATTTGGTTTATCATGAAACTCATTCGCATCTCAATTATATTTTTCATCTTATCATAACTTTTATGTAATTATGTTAAAAAGATGTATGTCAATTAAAAAGTTTTTATGTCTCGCATTTAAATATCTCTATTATTTTTTAATATTTTTATTTATTGTATATTTTCTTTTCGCATGAGAATGTTTAATACTCTTAATTTAAGTATTTAATAGCACAAACCTTTTGTTTACTAGGTAATATAAAAAAAATATCATTTACTTATTATTATTAGTTTTTGTTTCATTTGAAGAACTTTTTTTTTCGCTAAAACAATTTTTGTTATTTCTCAACCATTGAGTATATATGTTAATATTTGAAAAGTTTTTTTAGATCTCTAAGATATTTTTTAACTTATCATACCCTTAATTATACATTTGTTTTCTTTTGTGCGATTTCTTTCAATAGTCTCTCAAATTGTTTGTAAACATTTGTTAATTTGTTAATTTTTTAATATTTTTATTTGTTGTTTATTTTCATTATGTAGAATACTATTTCGATATATTTATCTTTTATTTACTACAATATAAAAATTTAATATAATTGTCATGAATATTTTTTTATCACCATCCAACATAATTGAAGTTCAAAAGATACAAGATCTATGTTAAAATTTTATTATTATGATTATTATTTGTTCTTGGGATCATTTTGATCAAGTAATGTATTATAACTTTTATTAGTGTATAAAAAAGAGATTCACTAAAATTTAAAAGATTGAAGTAAACAAACATTTAAAATATATTTTAATTTGAATATTAGTTTTCCTTTTATATTTTTAAATTTTATCAACTAGGTTTCATTAATGTTTACAAATTTAATAAATGTGTTGGTTCTCATGAAATTTTATTTGGTATTATAATCTAAAATGTAAACAATTATAATTTATTTCAAACTTTTATTATGATTATTGTTTGTTCTTTGTATCATTTTGATCAAATGATGTATTATAACTTTTATTAGTGTATAAAAAAAGATTCATTAGAATTTAAAAGATTGAAGTAAACAAACATTTAAAATATATTTTAATTTGAATATTTGTTTTCCTTTTATATTTTTTAAAAAATATTTTTAAATTTTATCAACTAGGTTTCATTAATGTTTGTAAATTTGTAAATTTAGTAAATGTGTTGGTTCTCATTAAATTTTATTTAGTATTATAATCTAAAATGTAAACAAGTATAATTTATTTTAAACTTTTACTATGATTATTATTTGTTCTTTGTATCATTTTGATCAATGATGTATTATAACTTTTATTAGTGCATAAAAAAGAGATTCATTAGAATTTAAAAGATTGAAGCAAACAAACATTTAAAATATATTTTAATTTGAATATTTATTTTTCTTTTATATTTTTTAAAAAAATATTTTTTAATTTTATCAACTATGTTTCATTAATATTTGCAAATTTAATAATTGTTTTGGTTCTCATGAAATTTTATTTGGTATTATAATCTAAAATATAAACAATTATAATTTATTTTAAAGTATTTGATATCGAAGAAACAATCATCCTTCTAATATTGAATATTTGATAATATTATGTTTCCTTTACCATAATTTTTTATTATTTTATAAAAATTAATTAAAATTAATATTGAAGTAATAAGAAAATGGGTATGAGTATGAGTACGATATTATACCCGTTATCCGGTAGGGATGAGAATGAAACAAAAGTTTTATACCCGTTGAGTTTGAATATGGGGATGGAGATACATTTGTTTTATAGGAATGCATATGGGATAGCGAAACTCGTGCACGCCTCGTTGCCATCCCTAATTACCAACGATAGGGTGAGATCGATAAAAAAGAGACGGTAACAACAAGTATTATGTTGAGGAAAATTATATTCTTGATTTAGGTTTGAATTTGTATGTGTGGGGTAAAATAAAGAGGGAATGATCTATGACATGGTGCGTATGTGTGTGTGTGACGGAGGGTAGAGTGAGATGAGGAGAGTAAAGAAATGTAAAAATGTAGAAAACAGAGAAAGGGTAGGTCAGACTCAGAAGATGAGACGGCCAAAGAAAATGAAACGACGACATTGGGTATTAAAGTGAGTAAGATGATTTTTCGAATTTAGGCTTAGGGTTTATGTATGATTAGGGGAAATAAGAGTGAATTTCAGATGTGGGAGATGTGTCATTATAGTAATAAATAATTGAAATTTGATATTTTAATTGATTTTGAGATGAGTTGTTCTCCAATGTATAATAATAATGTTGACGTAGACTAATAATAATCAACACTTGGCTAAAACTTACCACTAAAACTTACCATGAGAGTGAGCATGTCAAGAGAATAAAACATGAAAACCATATAATCTAAAAACCCTAAACATGAGAGATATCGATTGAAAAAAATGAACAAAAATAGAGAGATAGCAAACAAAGAGAAAAAAAACAATGAACGGAAATAGAGAGACAACAAACAAAGAGAAAAAAAAAAGGCAAAAACAAGAAACAGAGATATAACAAACAAAGAAAAAAAAAACAGATAGATCGAGAAAAAACAAACTTCACAATCATGTAATCTGAAAACACTAAGCATAAGAAAGAAGAAGAAATGATGTCAGATGAAAATAATGTACAAAAATAACAAAAAAAATCAACAATGAAACATGAGAGATGGATTGTAAGAAAAATAAAAGAAATAAAGAGATAGCAAACCATCATGGAAACATCGAGAGAGCATGTTGAGACACTAAAACTTGAAAATCATGTAATTCGAAAACCCTAAAATGAATATATGAAGTCATGTGTACAAAAAAAATTAACAATGAAACATGAGAGAAGGATTGTAAAAAAAAAACAAAATAGATAACAAAGATAGTAAAATAAGCGACAAATAGATTAAACAACGTAAAAAATTAACAAAAATCCTGAATCATGAAACATGAGAGATATCGATTGACAAAAAAAAAACATAAACAAAAGCAAATGGTGAAAATGACCAATGACCAAGGATATGGTGAGGTCGATAAAAAAGGAGATGGCAACAACAACTATTATGTGATGTTCTTGATTTAGGTTTGGATTTCTATGTGTGGGCTAAAATAAAGAGGGAATGAACTGTGACATGATATGTGTGAGGGAGGATAGAGTGAGACGACGAGAGTGAAGAAATGTGAAAATGTAGAAAATAGAGAGAGGGTAGAGGGTAGGTCAGGTTCAGAAGATGAGAAGACAAAAGATGAAACGACCAGAGAAAATGAAACAACAACGATTAACAATTGGTATTAAAGTGAGAGAGATGATTTTTGAAATTCAGGCTTAGGATTTCTATGTGATGAGAAAATGAGAGTGAATTTCAAATGTCATGTGTCATTACAATAATAAATATACTTAAATTAATAATTGAAAAATTTATCTTTTAATTGATTTTGAGATGAAGTGTTCTCTTTGTAATACTGGCCGAATTTTTTCTATTTGTATTTCGTATTTTGTATTTTTTATAAATGTATCTTATTAAGCCCACATCGAGGAGTCTTTTGAGTGGAAATGAACAACTATGCTATAAAAGATGTGAGTTTAATGCCTTAAAAGTTATGGAGCTGTGTGATGAGCACAAAGCGAATTATTCTTTCGCCTTTTACTAAAGAATACCGTGGGCTCGTTACCACAAGCGGCATACGCCACTTTTTGAAAGGGTTTGCTTTTGGCAACCTTAATTCAGTTTCAAATATTTTTGTGGTTCGGTAATTGTTGTCCAATGCCCCGATTTTAGCTTTCAATAGAACTCAAGCCAGCACAAGTGAAGTTTGCTTTGCGTGCATGCCCAAAGTGTAGTATTTATTATGTAGTTTAGTAATGTAATATTGTTCAAGGAGTCCTTAATATCATTATGTTTTATTTATACTTGTTTTAACATGAATAAGGTATTTTTAGTCTGTGTCTAATGTGAAATTGATTTAAAAAGTGTACGTCTATTTTAAAAATTTAATAAGTAATATTTAAATAAGACGAAATAGTTTTGTGTATATATGTCGACAAAGTTGATTTATTTTGATTTGAGACTACAAAAATAATTTAAATTTTTAACACAAGAATTAAGGATGTAATATTAATTGTGTCACGAAAATTATTTATATGATATTTCTTTTTTACTTTCTTTCACATTTTTTTTTCTTTTTATCTTAATAAAAAATGACAGGAACCTATACATGACTTTCCTGTTACTATGTCAAATAAAAGAGAATTGTTGTTGGAATCATTCATTAGGTATTTTCGATGGTGACCAGGTGTTAAGGTGCTAAAAGAGATGTGTATTTTAGATAGATGAGTACTAGTCTTAGTGTGTCTTGACATGCTTGTAAAGTTAAGAAAAACTCTTAAACCAGTTTAATTAAATAATAATTTATTAAGTATAAGTTTAGGAACACACTTGATCAAATTCAAAGACTAACTGTAAAAATTGACTGTTTTGATTGATTAAAGAAAAATATTAATCGATTAACTTAAGGAAACTCGAACAACATTCACTTCGACATTAATCAATTAAATTTTGTCATTATCGATTAATCCAGCAACAAATAAAAGAATGAGTTACGCATTTAATCGATTAAATAATTAATATAATTGATTAATACAATTTTCTTTTAGTTTTTGGGTTGAACAATGAACATTTTAATTGATTAATTCTTTAATATAATGGATTAATCTTGAGAGTTACATTGATTTTATTTAAATCTTACGTCTTTTCTTATTTTAAAACAAGACTTTGATATTCTGAAATCGATAAAACAAGAGAGTGAGAGTTTTGAGTGTCCTAAAATTGCATAAAACAATTTTGGTGCAAGAAGATTAAAAGATTGAGGGACTTTCTCTTTGGGTATAGGTTTTTTATCCTAAAAACTTAATCTAGGTGATTTCCTTCTTGATTATTTGTTCTGTAATTTAATTACATGTACTGTAATTCACTCTTTGTGGTGATTGTTCGATGCATAACCTGTTCCTTTAATTTCTTAAAGGATTTCTTCAATTGTTTGGTTGAGTCTTGAGTCTAGGTTATATGAGATCTTGTAATCTAACTCTATTAATCTTTAGTAAAATTTCTAGTTCAGGCAGCTGGAAAAATTAGAAATAGATTCGTTATTAATCGGCTTGTGACGCATGAAGTCCTCCATGGTCACTGGTCTAACAGGTGGGATCATAGCCCTTGGTGGTGCTGTCACAGGCTGCATAGCATCCACCATCCTGTGGATTGCGTTAGCAATCTCGTCAGCGCCAACGGTGTTTCTACGGCTTCTGTTTGCCATTGCATGTGCACGCCACATATTCAGCTGTTAAAATCAAACAGCTAAGGATTAAATTATACTCTATCAAATTTAACAACCAACACACATCAATCAATTTCACACAACAAACGTCAGCTCACTCCCCAGTTTTCCCAAAAGCATCAAAACGTTTGCTCTGATACCAAATGTAACATCCCTAGGGAATATTACTTGAAAATAAATAATAAAAGAAACAATTATATTAATAGTCATCTTTATAAAAATCCCAACGCGGGAAAATTTCAATTCATTAAAATAGCGCGCCAAAACTCATAACTAAATCCATAACATGTTACAAGTTCCCAAAGTTTGTATTTAAAACATAAAATACACAGGAGCAAAACCCTAGCTCTAATCCCACTGCTAGCCCTCACTCTGCCGTCTGGTCATCCTCAGCATCACCTGTACCAACATCTGCTCCCGTGTAACGAATCACACGATCATCGCCATACACAATCACACAAACAAGAAAGGGTGAGCTGTGAAAATAGGATAACAAATATATAAAATACAAGATAACATCATACACCCATCTTAGCACTTCTACTTATATCTTGGCCAAGACCTTAACCCCAAGGCTTTATAGCCTTCAAACACACAATTGGTTAGCCTTGGACTCGGGAACATGATGCTCACACGAACCTGCCCGCTCGTGGTCCTGCCTCTACGAACCTCCCCGCTCGTAGTCCTGCTCTACGGACCTACCCGCCCGTAGTCCAACACATGTGATCCACCAGTCCCGTACCTCCCCGCACGTAGCATCTCTCACGTGAGCACGGAACATACGAACCTACCTCGCTCGTATCCCCACGTGAGAGTAACTGGATATGAACCTCCTCGCTCATACCATCACATGTTAACCACCATCCATGAACCTACCCGCTCATGGAACAGCATCCCCCGATCCAAGTATCACATTAAAACTTAAACTCAAAACACACAAGTCATACTCTGTTGGATTTTCGCCCGGCGCTACACCACGTACCGCCAGGCTAAACCGACCCAGACCGCCTGGCGGTCCCTCCCCACCGCTAGGCGCCAACGCTGCCACAGACCCACTGTTTCCCAGTCACCGCCTGGCGGGTTCTATCCTTGCCGCCAGGCGCCTCTCAGTGCAGGGTTCACTCACGCTGCGTCTATCGCCTGACGGTGATCAGCAAGCCGCCAGGCGCCATATCATAGGCATTCTGCAACTGATTTTCTTTGGCACTCAATTCTAGTTGGTTCAACAGTCCAAATTACTCTACTGCCCACTCACCTTTTGGTCTCAGTACTAAATTCTGACTTTTTGCCAATTCTCAATCTATTTTAATTTCGCTATAGCCCAACCTTATCATTCACACCTTTCCACTAGAGATTTATTTATTCTTAAGTCATGCCATCATGTCTTAATTCACAAATAACAGATCCCATTCCCATATCTCCCTTTTACACAATTATGCTCATCCATACACCCCATATACTCAATCAACAGTTCATGTATCCTTTCATCCTTCACTCCATCTTCCCTCTCCTCTTGCCCATCTCACACAATTTCCTAGTTCAAACTTTTCTACCATTCTTCTCAACTAACTCCTCTGCACTATCATTGACCCACAACATCCACTAACAATTTAGCGACATGTTCAGATTCTATTAAACATCAAATCATTCCAAATGTGTTTCCTCTCACTCATTACACTACTTATAAGCCTAATCCACTTCCTATCCCTTTACCCTGCCTCCTTTCAAGCTACTTCTCCTTTCCACTTCTTGCTCATAGTTTTCTCATTTCCACTACACCAACCTTTTCAATCCCCAAGGCTTCCTCCCTCTCTCTCGCGGAAATCTCCAGTACCACACCCAATTAGGGCTGCCACACATCATCGCCTGGCGGACAGCACAGCCCCGCCAGGCGGCACACCAGTATCAGACCACCTACATGCGTTTCTGCACTCTCCACAAACCTATCTCACCTTTCTCCTTCCCCGATAACCATCACACATACATTTACATCCTTTTCAACACCTAATCTCAGTAATATTATAATTATCACACTCCTCAATTCCCGTCACTTCCTAATCAACCCTACAATCCCATATACAAAATCCCAATATGATCATACACATTCCAACAAGAAGTCTATAATAATAATCCATCATACAATTTTATACAATCATTTGAGACTCAGCAGTTCATTATATTCACCCAATTTAGCATCAAAACCATCAAACAGAACACAGCTAAGGTCACGCCACCGGGCAGGAACTCATCGCCGCCAAGTGACTCAAACCAAAACAAGAACATATGCTCACCTCTGATGAGCCGCCTGGCGGTAGGGATCAAACTGCCAGGCGATTTTTGGGAAAACCTAGAAACCCAATCGAACAATGCAGAAAACAGGTAGAAGCATGCGATTTCAATCAGTTATGACACAGTACGACGTACATGTATTAAAATATTAACAAAACAACTCCCCTTACCTGGATTCCTTGCCAAATTCGAATCTGTATGTCTATGCCCTCACAAAACCTTCTTAACCTTTGTTTCCAGTCCAATCCTTAGTGATTTCAGCCCTACCACTTCTCTCAATCAGCCCCAAAACTCTGAAAAACCCTTGCTTATGGTGAGTACGAATTTACAGTGCACTCTTTCTCTTCTTATGACCTTCTCTCTCACAATCACTCTCACTTATTACCTTTTTAGTACCTTACACGAATTTTTAATTAAGAATTACACCAATGCTAGTCCAATGTTTAATTACCCCTTTGTTTTCCAGCCCTTAGGTTACCTCTCTATTGGCTGCTAGATTTCTAACCCTTTCACATTCATGCCCAAAGGAAAAATTGGCAAAAAGAACCAATCCATATTTCATGATAACTCCTAAATTCTAAGAATCTATCATCACACCACGCATTCAATATATAATTACACAAAAACGCATAATTTAAATAACATCCAAGTGACACACATAAGACTCGAACCCAAGTCCTCACACACAATAAAGTACTCTCAACCACTTGAGCTAGTACTTTTCCACATCATAGTCCCTCACATTTATTACTTTAAATGTTCTTGCTACCCGTCCTAATTAAATAATTAATTAAATAACTATTTAATTTTCCCGGGTCTTACAAGGGTTGTTAGGCCCGTTTGTGTCTTCGAGCACACCTGACAAGTCTGTGTCGATGGGTCGGCCCAGGAGGTGTGCATTGTCGGGCTTGACCGACCAGTTTGAGTTGTCAAGCTCGCCCGACCCATATGTGTCATCAAGTCACCCCGGTCCGTCTGGGTCGTCGGGCCCGCTCGACCCATCTGGGTCGTTGGGCCTACTCGACTTGTTTGTGTCATCAGGTTGGTCTGATCCGTTTGGATCGTCTGTCCATCCCAGCCTATCATGGTTGTGGGGTTTCTCGGGTCCGTTTGAGGTTGAGTGAGAAGAATTTCAAATTCCACCTGTTTTGAGGGTATTTGAATTTCTTCTAATTTAGCTAATTGAAATACTTCAAAAAAAATGCATGCATTTTAAATGCTTTTTAATTTCTCTATCCAAACAGATCATTTCATTACAAAGAATTTCAAATTCTTCAAATAAACGAATCACCCTCTTGAATTGTCTCATCCAAACATACCATTAAGATCCTATAAAAATGACTGATATCTCTCAAACCCCGGCTGAAGGGGCTTCTATAAACAAACCTCCTTATCATTTTTAAAAAAGTAGAATAAAGATTTTTTTGAATCAATTAAGAAAGGTGTATGTATGGGATATTGTTGTTAATGGACCTACCTTATCAACCCACTAAGGTTCTAGATGGTAAAACTATGTCGAAAGAGTTTTCTCTATGAACTCCAAATGAAAATAAGAGAGCACATTATGATGTTAGAGCCAAAAATAAAATTTACTAACACTTGATGAATTTTGTGGGACTTCTATATGTACCTATACAAAAGAAATATGAGATGTCTTGGAGGAAACACCACATGAAGGTACTGCGGAAGTAAAGAGAATAAGAAAGAACACGCTCATCCAAAAATATGAGATGTTCATAATAAAGACTAATAAAAGTATACATGATGTCCAGAAGAGATTTATTCACATTGTGAATCATTTGATGACTCTTGAAAAAACCTTTGACAAAGTGGAGCCCAACATAAAAATTTATATAATTATAAATTTTTATAACTTAAAAATTAAGTTATTTATATAATTTAAATAATAGATAATTAATTTTTATCAGAAAAAACAATTTATTTTATTATTATTCATAATAAAAAGAAAGTGAAAAATACTTAAAATTTTAAAAGAAAAGTAAACTAAGTATAAATGATCACCTAACATATTATTTTATCTCAATTTTATTATATATAATATACATATCGATATCATATAATGATTGAATTAGTTATTTTAGCCTGCAACTTAACTTTGATATATATAATCAAGGTTTAATTATTTGGGTGGTATCCACTTTCGTTCGGGTGGTATCCACTTTTGTTCAGATGTGTCAATACTCATCTCGTTATTTAAAATATGTCAATTGAGTCCTAACTTTTGAAAAATTGTCTCAATTAAGTCCCTTTCAGACAAAAATTATTAACACCGTTAACGACATTGATATTTAAAATGACTTACAAAATAAAATATTTATATTTATATTAAAATTTAGTCTGTTAATAATTTTTTTTTCTTCAAAAGACCTAATTGATACATCTTTTCAAAAGTTGAAATTCAATTGACATCTTTTTAAAAGGATATCGATCTGACGCACATTCAAAGAGTAATATCCGACTAATTAATTAAACCTATAATAATCAATTGTTAAATTAAAAATATTACGTGCTTAGAAGTCCCATATTATATGCCAAATTGTTTCCCAAAGCAGCAAATCGTTAAACAATAGATGTCTACCTTGAGAACATTTTTGGGAGTCTGGGTTTGAACCTGCACGAAAATTAACAGCAAAACGAAACTTACTTTTGTACGCTCTTGAATGTCACTGCTAAGGCTATAACACTGCAAAAGTATTTTAGGTCATTGCATGAAATGTTACCAGCACTGCAGTTTTTTAATATAATAATAATTAGGACTTCCTCCATCCGACAAAGTTTTTGTGAATTCGTAAACTAACAACCTAATTGGAACCAGATTTAGTGCAACTGCTGAAGCAGTATGAGTGAGATCGAGTGCCTAGGCTTCTCTACGATAACACCACCCAATACAACACACAAGTGGACAGAGTAAGTAATGTGATTTTATCTTTCTCACTAAGCCCACATCGAGCAGTTTTTTAGTGGAAATGAACAACTATGCTATAAAACATGTAAGTTCTTTGCTTGTTAAATCACGGAGCCGTGTGATGAGCACAAAGCGAATTATTCTTTCGCCTTTTACTAAAGAATACCGTGGGCTCGTCGCTACAAGCGGCATACGCCACTTTTTGGAAGGGTGCTCTAATTGGCACCCTGTATCTGAGTGTTAAAATTTTAGTACTTTTTGTAATTTATGCCAGAAGTATATTATTCTAATAAAATTAATAATAATTTGTTATTATATATGTATTATAAAATTAATAATAGTTTGTTATTGTATATGTTATTATAGTAGTAAATGCCATGTTTGTTAATAAGGCTTAAATATATTTTTGTTCTCATCTATTGTAAAACTGCTGATTGATAATGTAACTTAAGATGATCTATCGTTACCTTTATTTACATCTCATCATATAAATTAAATGTTTTGTTTATGTTTTTTTTCACTAGAATATGATTATATTTGTATTACATTATACCATGCACACTTATAAAAAATACCTATAATTTAATCGATTAAATTATTTAAAATGTACTATTCATTAAATTGATTAGAAAATTATATATACATATATGAGATATTAAATTTCAATTATTTTTATAACTTAAACAATAAAATTATTTAAAATATATTATTTACTAAATTGATTATAAGTATTTATATAATATATATATATATATATTATAAAATTATATATGATTTAAATTTTCTATAATTTAAATGATTAATAATTTATTTATTTTTATTAAAAAGAATTATTTATTTTGTTATGAGTCATAATAAAAAGAAATAGAAAAATCCTTAAAGATTTGAAAGAAAATGATCACCTAACATATTCTTCTATCTCAAAAAGTCTTTTTTTTTAAATATATATAATATTCCGATTGATATCATATAATGATTGAATATGAATAATTTCAGAATGTAGCTATAGTGGTTGGACAAGGACACCTCAACCAATACTTGTTGAAGATCTAGGAGGACACCTCAGCCAAAATATACTGAAGGCCTAGGGATGACTACACTCTACCAATGTAATGGTTGGACGAGGACACCTTGACCAATGCCTGTTGAAGACCCAAGGACGAGGGCACTCGACAAAGCATAATGCAGGTTCAAGGATGAGTATACCATGCTACTGTAGTGGTTGGGCGAGGATACCTTGACCAATATTTATTGAAGACTCAGGGATGAGGACACCTCAACCAAAGCATACTGAGGGTCCAGGGATGAGCACACCTTGCTAGTATTGGTTGGATAAGGACACCTCAACCAATACACAGTAGAGACTCAAGGGTAACTATATCTCACCTAACACGCCATAGTAAAGATATTTCTCAATAAGAATCCACATAAGCAACATCAACTTAAAGTATAAGCCATCTTTAAATTAGAGTGAGTTAGGGATAATCATACTTAGAAAACTATAAAAGGAGTAAACCTACGAATCTTAAGTCAAAGAAGGATAAGGCCCATATAGATACTATAAATAGTCATTGTTCACGAGATATGTTAATGATATCATTATTGCATCATTCTCTCTGCAACATTTTTCTAACTTTAGTCAGAGTATCTTTGCAAACACACCTGTTGGGACATCTGGACCATATCGAGAAATGATACCCAACGTAACAGCGTGAAAGGTTCTTGTGCAAGAAGAAAGACAAACACATGTGACTATTGTGACAACTCAGTCTAACAAGAAGATTTGTGTACTTTTAAGTATATCTCGGCCAAACAATAATTTTGATATATATATATATATATATATAATCAATATAATTCTTATCATCAATTGTTAAATTTAAACTATTGTCTGCTTAGAAGTCCAATATTATATGGTAATTTATTGCAACTGCACTAGTGTGAGTGAGATTGGGTGTCCAGGGTTCTACAAAAGGGAGGACTTTGAGCCTCTCACAATAAAACCGCCCAATATAACACAGAAAGTAGACAGAAGGAGTTATGAGATTATTTTGTATCTATATTTTTGAGTAATCCCACATCAAGGAGATTGTTGAGTGCAAACGAGAAACTGTGATATAAAACACGAGTTTTATTTATGAAAGTCCATGCAGCCGTGTGACGAGCACAGAGCGAATTATTCTTTCGCCTTTTACTAAAGAATACCGTGGGCTCATCACAGCAAGCGGCATACGCTAATTTTTGTGAAGGGTTGCCTTATGGTGACCCTGTAATTGACTCTCAAATTCTTGAAACAATTGTGTCAACTATATATTGATATTTTGTGTACACTTCGTTCATGAAGCACATTTCACTGTTGATGTGATGAGTGTCAATTAAAGGATGGATTAACTTAGTTGAAAGCAAAGAATGATTTGTTTGATTTGAGAGAAAGTAGATGACAGAAGCATTTTATCATAATCCATAATATTACATTAACCTTTTGGAAAAAAATTAATTCACTGTTACATTACAGTCCATACCATTTTAGTTCATTTTGATTCGATGGAGAGTTTAGGTATATATAGGTGTTTGGATTTAATGAAAGAGGTAACATTACAACTCAACACAAACAAAATCTAACTCATAGTTTAAGCCATTATACATGAGTTTCTTAATGTTGGGATGTGCAGATTGTATCTTTAAGGTTAAGCATCAGAATATTATTAGGCTAAATATCTATAATCTTAGCATGCAAATCAAGTAGTGTTACTCTCGTATACAAAAGCAGCAAGAGATACTATTTTCTATTTCGACACCCATTGGTAAAACATCCTTTTCATTGAGTTACTAAATGATGTGGTAAGAAAATTCTTTTTCATGAACCCATTGGACGAAACAACGACAGATAAATTATGAGATGACCAACTTTTTTTTGACTTTTAAATTTGTTTCCTCTTCGTAACCTATCCCTAATTTATCATGAGATTTTCTTGAATTTCTTATAACAAAATTCAAAGATTTCTCACTTATATTTGATTGGGATAGAAGCTTCCTAATTGCAGATTTTTATAAACAAGATAATTTTCTATATATGTAGTTTTTGTACTTTTTTTTGCCTTTGAGACTTTCTTTTGTAAAGAGCAAAAATCTCTTTTAAGTCTTTATATTTCCATCTTCTGAGTGTCAATACTCTGTTTCAAATTGTTGTTCTCATTACGTTTGGTTTTCAGACTTAAGACTCGCACACACACATAACATTTCTTTAAAGGTTTAAATAAATCATTAATTTTAATTTTCGTAAATTTTGTTCATTTTTGTCCTATTTTTTTAAATATTTAATAAGGTTCTACCTTTTTTTAAATTGGGATCAATTTTGTCTTTTTTTTAGATGTCGTTTAAATTGTTAATAGAAGGTGAACAATAACTACCACATGTCACTTTGTGAGTTATTTTTATTTTATTTTATTAATTTTAAAAAAATTGTCCACGTGTCAAGTTATCATTGTGATAGTGTCACGTGTCAGTGTCATTGTCATGTGTCAAGTTAGTATCATTGTCATATGTTAGTGTCTTGTGACTTATATTTAATTTAGTCACAATTTTCGTTAATTTTGTTCAATTTAGTCTTAATTTTCGTTATTTTTGTTCAATTCAGTCCTAATTTTGTCTCTCTCCAAATTGACCAAATTTAATTTTTATATACTGATTTGGAGGTTATTTTGGAGTGATTAGGAAGTGAAGTTTATGAAAGTTTGTGACTGAATTAACTAGTGTAACATATTAAAAATAAGTTTTAATAGGTAAAAAGTTAGATTACCAAATTGTCCTTGATGTTAAAAGTAATATAAAATGATATATAAATTTTTAAAATTTTTTAAAATTTTATGGAATGAATGAAATTATAAAAAAGGGAGTTGGAATCGTTCCAAGCATAATGACAATCATTCCATAGTTGGTGGTACAACATATAAGCGTGAGTGTAAGTCCCACATTGATCAGAAATGAGAAAGTAGGACACTATATAAGAATGAAGACCCGGTTGAGAGTGGTGTCAATATCTTATGTGGTTGGACTCAGGTCTCATTGGTGTTTGTTCTCCCCAATGATACCATCTTTATAAGAATGTGACGAGGATCATTTAGATAATAAATTTGTTACTGCTAAAAACAAATTTTATATTTTTGGAGTATGGATTTGAACCTGCACGAAAATTAGCAGCAAATAGTTCATGGCTCTCGAATGCCACTGCTAAAACTATAAAATACTGCAAAAGTATTTAGCTCATTGCATGAAATGCTACAAAATATAGAACTTCCTCTATCATTCCTCTATCTGCCAAAATGATATGACCAAAATCTTCTGTAAATTGGTAAACTAACAACCATTGAACTAAGAGACTTAAAATTGAAACATATTTACTGCAACTAACTGCTGAAGCAGTGTTAGTGAGATTGGGTCCCCAGGGTTCTACAAAGGTAGGACTTTGAGTTTCTCACAATAAAATCACTCAATATAATACACAAGTTTGGACGGAAGGAGTTCAGTGGTTTTGTATCTATGTTTCTTTCTTATTAAGCCCACATCGAGGGATCTGTTGAGTGGAAATAAGCAATTGTGATATAAATCATGTGAGTTCTAAGACTGTTGAATCATGGAGTCGTGTGATGAGCACAAAGCGAATTATTCTTTCGCCTTTTACTAAAGAATACCGTGGGCTTGTCACAATAAGCGGCATATGCCACTTTTTGAAAGGGTTCTCTTTGGAGTACCCTGCAATGATGAAATTTACAAAATTTGGTAAATAATAGATTTTTAGAAAGTTGTTCTAATTATTTCTAGATATGTTTTGGATTTGATGATAAGACTATTTTCATTTGTTTTGACACTTTCGCTAATAGATGGATATTATTTAGTTTATGCAATCCTCTTACAATTTTTTAGGGATGCAATACTTCTAGAACTTTTTGTGTGATGAGTATTTTAAAGTATTTTTTTGAACATTGTAAGAGAAAGAAAACAGAGAGAGATAGAAACACAGAGGCAAAATATGTATTATTATCTCATTATATAATATAATACGAAGAGCAAAAATATATAGAGGCAGACAAAAACTGAACCCAGTTATTTTGTTATGTTATCAAACATCACACAGTTTTTTATGAATGAATTTATTGTTCATGATTCTCCTTCTCATGCAGTTGAAGTAAAATGCTTTATATGCATTGAGACTAATTTTATTCTAAATTATGACAAGTGTCAATTCATGGTAGACCATTGTATAGTCTTAAGTTTCATTCTTGTTGGATTGGTCCTTATTTTATTTAGGGTTAAATATGTTTTTGGTCCCTCAAGTTTTAGTGAATTTTGGAATTAGTCCCTCATCAAAACTTTATACCAATTTAGTCCTTCATCTTTCAAAATGAGTGAATTTAGTCCTTTTAACCAAATTTTGTTAAGTTTATCTGACGTTTCAAGCACATTTCATGATAGTATTTAAGTTAACATTGAAGCAAAAATGGGTCAAACAGTGTAAATAATTTAAATACTATCATGAAATGCGCTTGAAACGTCAGATAAACTTAACAAAATTTGGTTAAAAGGACTAGATTCATGCATTTCGAAAGATGAAGGACTAAATTGGTCAAAAGTTTTGATGAGGGACTAATTCCAAATTTCGCTGAAACTTGAGGGACCAAAAACATATTTAACCCTTTTATTTATCTTTAAGTTGTTATATAATTTTTTTTAAGTGAAGCCACCAATAAGACCTTTAAAGTAGTCTCAAGTTGTTTCATGAGTCTTGCATTATTAGAGGAGACGATGGAGATTAGTTATTGAGCTTAGTGTATTTTCTTGTGATGAAATTTATCCACCTTTAAGAGAGTGCTTATTTTTTCATTTTACTATATTTTATTAATCTATAAGTTGTTTATTTTTATTTAAATAGGGACATGAGAAGTACAGTTTTAGGATTTTAAAGATTATTTAAAGTTTTAGGATGTGTATAAGTGGTTAGCATTTTCATAATTCTTTGGTTTCATGACTTATGTTGATGGTATTCATTACATTTTAATGAATAAGTTGGTTCTGAGAATTATTTTGTTGAATCTTATGCAATATAATTGTCTTTGGTGAGATTTAAGCTTTATTGTTGAATGAATCATTTTATGTCAATCAACTTTATTTTGGTGTGATTTCAATGATGTTACTTATTTGTGTGTTTTGAGTGAATATACACAAGCTTAAACATTTGGAGATTATATCATATTTAATTCATGTCTTAACAAACTCTCTTGTTTGCTAAATTGTGGAGAATATTATTAACCTTATTTATTCTTTAATTCCTTGAATTTTGTATTTTGTTTAAAAACAAAATAGGCTAAAATTAAAGTATGGGTGAGTTGGTTTTACTAAAAAAATGATTTTTCAAAATTTCAAGAATTCACCGCAAAGATTTTTATGAATCTAATTGACAAATTTAGAATGAGGTGTAGTGTTAATAACTAAATCAAACATAAAAATAAAAGCAAGAAAACACAAAAGACATAAGATTTTTATACCGATTCGATTGAACAAGAATTTACATTCAATTATTCAACAACTTGAACTAGAATTCCAGTAAGATTATCAAGATTCAGATTACAAGTTCACCTTAATAAACTATTCTCTATACACACACAAAATTAATGAAATACCCTTCAAGAATTAAACAAAATATGGTGATGTCATACACAATCACCTTAACATTCACCACAAAGGTGAAATATATGAAAATCACTACAAGTACAAGAAAAAGAAAAAGAACCTATTGCATGATCATCTCATTCGTGAACCTTGAACAATCTTTCTTTCAAAACAAATGAAAAATGTAAAAGCATTTTCAAAAAGACTTTTAAATCATAAAAGAGCTTTCTGATTTGAAAGATATTTTAATTTAGGGAGAGTAGAACTTTCCTTTTACATAATTTTTTTAGATAATTGCTTGATATAATTGGTTATTTATAAGTATCCAATACTATATACAATTGGGAACTAACAAAAGGCAAGATTTTCAATTGAATAATATATCTGACCTACTTCTCAATTCAAATTTTTATCTATAAAAGGTAAAAACGCTGATGTGTCAATCTCTCAGCATTTTGAAGTCTGAAAAAAAAATGGAAAAGAAATTGAAAACCGAAAGTTTTAATTAAAACTTCTTTCTCTCTCTTCCTCAGTCTTCTCACCTTCCTCCTCCTCAATTCTTTCTCTCTCTTTCTCATTCTCTATGCGACCGCTTTCTTTCTTCTTTCTCTCTCTTTCTCATTCTCTCTGGCACCGCCTTCTAACTTCTTTCTCTCTGGCACCGCCTTCTCACTTCTTTCTCTCTCTTTCTCTGTCTCTGTTTCTCCGCGTTCATCGCATTCATCATGGTTTCTCTGCCTTTCTTAGCTTCTTCTCTAACATCTTCTTCTGTTCATCTTCTTTTTTTCATCGAGTTGTTTTTAAATCGCAAAAAAACAACTATGGAGATGGTTTATATTTTTTTCTGAGATTTGTTCTGTTCATCTTCTTCTGTTCATCATTTATTTTTTCTTTACAGGCTTCAACTGACGCTTACAAAGACATGCATCTGAGATTTGCCGTTCATCTGTCCATTTTTTTGTGGATATCTATTTTTCTTCTTATATTTGTCAGATCTAACTTTTTCATGCGTTTTTTTACAGGTTTAAACCCAGAAGTCATATTTATTTTGATTTTTCTCAAGCAAGCATCTCATTTTCTTCTTATATTTTGTCAGATCTAACTTTTTCATGCGTTTTTTTTACAGGTAAGAACCCAGAAGTCGATTTTATTTTGAGTTTCTCAAGCGAACAACTAATTTTCTTCTTATATTTTGTCAGATCTAACTTTTTTCATGCGCTTTTTTATAGATAAGAACACAAAAGTCGATTTTATTTTGAGTTTTCTAAAGCGAACAACTCATTTTCTTCTTATTTTTTGTCAGATCTATCTTTTTCATGCGTTTTTTTACAGGTTTAAACCCAAAAGTCGTTTTTATTTTGAGTTTTCTCAAGCGAACATCTATTTTTCTTCTTATATTTTGTCAGATCTAACTTTTTTATGCGTTTTTTTACAGGTTTAAACCCAGAAGTCGATTTTATTTTGAGTTTTCTCAACCAAACAACTCATTTTATTCTTATATTTTGTCAGATCTAACTATTTGTTTCGTTTTTGTACAGAACTAATATGGTTCACTGCGACATATGGTTTTATTACGCAGATTTCGTTTTCATTTTGACCTTTCTGAAGTGAACAACTCATATTCTTCTTTTATTTTCTCAGATCTAACTATTTTTTTTCGATGATGGTATTTTCTAGGATTGCTACATGTCTAATATGGTTCACTGCGACAAATTTAACATCAGGTTTATAAAAAAAATTTATCTAACTATTTTTGGCGTTTATGTACTTTGATCTAACTGTTTCTTATATTTTTCTTCTGTTTACATGCTTCAAATCAAGATTTCAAACTAATTCAAGAGTCTTTTTCGCTGTACAACTTAACTGGTAAGTAATTTGTATCAAAATCTACCTTTTTATTTACCAATTTATCTGTATTTTTCCACCTTTTACAAGCAACCCGTTCATCTTCTTCATTTTTCTACCTTCAACTCTCTTGGTGTCATTTTTTTTTCGTTCATGGTATTTTTTTAATAATGCATTCTATCAGCAGATCTCTTTATTGTTACCCGATTTACGTTTTTATTTGGACATTTTTCAAAGAGTTCATCATACACTATATTTTTTCAAAGTTCTACACCAAAAAGAGTTAATCTAACTATTTTTTTCCGTTTATCTACCTTTATCTAACTGTTTTTCTTCTGGATACAGGCTTCAAATCAAGATTTCAAAGTCATGCACGAGTCTTTTTCGCTGTACAACTTAACTGGTAAGTAATTTGTATCAAAATACCTTTTTCTTTACCAATTTATCTGTATTTTTCCACCTTTTATAAGCAAACCCTTCATCTTCTTCATTTTTCCACCTTAAACTCTATTTGTGTCATTTTTTTTCGTTAATGGTATTTTTTAATAATGCACTGTATCACCAAATCTCTTTATTTTTACCCAATTTTTGTTTTTATTCGGACATTTTTCAAAGAGTTCTTCACTGCTTTCCAATCACCGTTTACTCCATCAAAACCATTTCGTTTACAAAACGTTTTGTATTCCAACCCCTTCAAATATTGCTTCGAATTTTTTCCAAATCAACCTGTCAATCAGTATTCAAACGCATTAAATTTCACACTGCTCGAGATAATGATGAATAAACTGCTCCATCATCTGCCATTGCTCCATCATCTACCACACGTTATAATTATTAAACTTTACTCTATTCCAATATTAAATACCCCTTCCTGAAAAAAATCAACATTAGTAAATTACATTAAATAATTCTTCTTATACTTTTACGACGCTTCATAATTCTTTTTTTTAACATATTATTTTTTAATTCGTATTTATTAACCTGTACTTTTACCAGTTCAGACTGTCCAGTATGTACGGATACTTCCAACAGCTATGATTTCTCCTATTCTTTATATATATATATATATATATATATATATATATATTCCCTATGTTTACCAATTCAAAGTCAGACATCTGATTTTTCTACTGTTACCCATTTTCTTCTCTTACAATTTTACTTCATCACCAACCTATTTTCCTGCAATGGAATCCATGCCCACACCACAATCCATACTTTTTTCAGAAATGGTTGGCAGATTCATTTCTATGTTTTTGAAAGACCAGGTATATTTTTTGATTCAAACTCATTTATTTTTGTTATTTATATTTATTTATTTCTTTATTCTTAACTTGCTAATCTTTTAAGGACTTTGGACACGTCGACCGAGTGTTCATAATACGTTGTTGGAAGGACCTTGCTACTAAATGGATTGTTGTTGATTACCAAAGTAATGTTCACCATGTTACTTACAACATGGATATTCACACTCCAATGATTACCCAAGGCTGGAACCAACTAAGATCTTTCTATGGAGATCATCAACTCTCTGCAGAGGATCACCCTGAATTGTTTTTTGAAGTTGAAAGTGAAAGAATAAGCAGAGATATCAAAGTTCTTTATCCATTTTTTTGATATTAAAGTTGAAAATTTTGTATGTAATTTTGTTTGAACTTCTTATATATATCAATATATAAGAAGATTTCAATTGGACTCTTATTTTGTATGCAGTTATTATATATCTCAATATAAAAGTTATATTTTATTTTCTTTTATTATATGTATTTTCCTTTTTTTATTAGATTTTGTTCGACTTCATTTTAGTCAATATAAATTATTTTTAATTAGAAATTGAATTAATTAACATTAATTACCATTCCATATAAATTGGAAATTTAAAAGTCAGTGAAATACAATAACTATTACTTATTAATTATTATTATTATTAAAATAATATAAGTTATAAAATAATTAAAATATTTTTCACCATTTTCATACTCAGAAGAATTTAAGATCAATTTTTATGGAAAAATAAATTTAAAATGACCGTTTAAAAAAAGTTGTTCGAATTATCTTCAAATCAACGTGTCAATCAGTATTCAAATGCATTAAATTTTGCACTGCTCAAGATAATGATGACAACGTGTCAATCAGTATTCAAATGCATTAAATTTTGCACTGCTCGAGATAATGATGATTAAACTGCTATATCATCTGCTACACGTTTTAATTATTAAATGTTTTCATATTCCAATATTAAATACTAAATCGTCAACCAAGGACCGTTTCATTTTTTTAAATTTCTCTTCATTATGGTTTTCACTTCTCAAGATAAAATTAATTGCATTGTCCAGAGTTATCAACACTTCTCAAGACGATAATCATGATTGCTCTACGTAATATTATTATCACTAACACGCTTTGATTACCGATACCTCTCTTCACACTCAAAGAACGCTGCTACGTCTACAATTTACAACTTATCTTCTTTCAAGGATACTCATATGGGTTCATATGTGTAGATCAGGTTTCAGACATGTATTGGAATATACAACATTCATTTATTATAGTAAGAGAGTGTCATGTCCCAAAAAAATATAATTGGTGGTCTTCATAATTAATGTTTTGGAGCAGTAAGTATCATAAGATGACATTTTAGGAACCTTTACAAAGTTTTTTAGAGAAAGTAACTATTGTTTTTAAAATAAATTAAACTAAAAATGGTAATACAATAAATTAATTAGGATTTGGTGTGGAATTTACAAAATATTACACGATATTTACTGAAATGTTTCGTAGTTTTGAGAGTGAATACTTTCAAATATAAATTTCATGTTATTTGATACAATAATATTTACTGTTTAAGAATTATAATAGTGAAGTAAATGGAAATCATAAGTTACAATTTATTTTTAAAATAAATGCAAATCGAGGTAAAATCTAAATTTTCTAAATTTTTCAACAAACAAAATTGAAATAAAGCTCATGCTTCAATAAATATTTATTAAAGTTTAATAAGTTAAATCCATGAATGAAATATATTTGTTTGCTTCCTCATTCCAGTCCCACGTCTTAAAAATTTCAGAGTACAAAAAATATTTATAATTTAAAATTAAAAGAATACATAATGATAACTATCAAATATTTTTATATAAATATTAATAGTTTCTCCTTTTTTATAGACAAAATTAGTTATTTTTTTAATTTTTGTTTTAAAAATAATATTACATATTACACTTTTTTGAATCTGATTAATTAATAATTTCTTATTAATAAAAAATGCAAACAAAATTATTTACTTTAAATACATTTATTTACCAAATTAAAAATTAAAACTTTTTTTTACTTGGCTTGCTAGATATGCTTTTAATACTTTTCAAAAAATACTTTTCATCTTCCAGAAATTAAAAGATGTTTAGGAGAATAAAAACAACTCTTCAGTTTGTCTCTTCCAACACATTTTTATAATCAATTTAAATTAGCATTAATTATGAAGAAACCAACAACTTTTTTAGTGTCTCAATACAATGTTATATTTGAATTTATTGTATTACAATTTTAAATGGAAAATATTTTAAAAAATCTACATACCTTATTGAAAAACTTTTATACGGGGTCCAAAAATCTTCTCACATTCCCATAGAGTAAAAGTCATTTTGAATAACCAAAATCTCTAATAGTATATAATCTAATATATAATTATATACAATTGCAAAGCTAACAATATTGTTTTGAGTTCTAATGGCATTGTCCCAAAATATACATATTGGTGGTCTTCATAATTAATATTTTGAAGTAAATATGATAAAATAACAACCAAAGTTTCTTGGAGATGGTAGCTAATTTTTATAAAATAAATCTAATTAAAGAACGTAATATAATAAATTAATTAGGATTTTGTGTGAAATTAACGAATATTACATGACTGAAATGTTTTGTAGAATCGAGAGTGAATACTTTAAAATATAATATTAAATCTTATTTGATAAAATAATATTTACTATTTCAGAATTTTTATAGTGAAGTAAATGCAAATCATAAACTACATTTTATTTTTATAATAAATACAAATTATAAAGGCATAATCCAAGTTTTTAAATTTTTGAACAAACAAAATTAAAATAAAGTTCTGACTCCATGAATTTGTCTCATTAATGATAACATAGACTTTTAAAAAGTTCAAAGTAGAAGAAAGATTTATAACTAACAAATATTTTTTATATAAGTATTAATATTTTCTCCTCTTCTACAGAAAAATTATGTATTTTATTAATTTATTTTAAAAATAGTCATTACATATTACACTTTTCTTAAAATCTGATCAGTTAATAGTTTCTTTAAATTAGTTACCTTAAATATATTTAATTACCAAATTAAAAATTAAAACTTTGTTTTTTTTACCTAGCTTACTGAAAGATATATTTATATTTTTCAAAATCTACTTTTCATCTTCCAAAAATATAAAGATGTTAAGAATTAAAACAATTTTTCAGTTTTTTCCAACACTACTTCCAAGATATATTTTTTCAACCTCTTAAAGAACTTTTCAGTTTCTTCCAACCTACTTCCAAGATATATTTTTAGGGCTTCTCAAAGATGAATGTCTTTGTCATTAAATAACATTAAATATTAGAAACCAACAACTTTTTGTGTTTCTCATTGCAATGTTATATATGAATTTATTGTATTAAAATTTTAAATGGAAAATATTTTAAAAATCCACCTACCTTTTTAAGAGAGCTTTATACAGTTTTCAAAAATCTTCTTAAATTTTAACGTAGCTTATTGAATAAACTTTATAAATCAACACTTACGTCTTTCAATATAAATGTCAAAAATATACAGAATAAATGGAAAACTTTTCATCTTCCAAGAATTTTTCATTTTGAATTATGACTATTTATTATGAACAACAACAATCATGATTTGTGGTACTCAATGAATCATGAAGTATCAATCAAACATATAATTAGAGTTTAAGACATTCACGAAAAATATTATTTATCAATTTTAAGTATATAAAAAATATAAAAATTTTATATCATCATGTTGTTTTTTGAGATGTTATATGCTTCTTTATTTATCGCTAATGATTAATACAAAATGCAAAGTCTTCTTCCATTAATGTGCTTGAAAACCGATTGATCTAATATTACTTATTATGGTTGTATTCTTAACTTTATATCAATTATGGTTTTAAAATATTGCATTGGAAACCAAAATCTTCTTCTATTAAGTGTTTGAAAATTGATTGATCTAATAATACTGATTATGGTTGTATTCTTAACTTTATATCAATTTATGATTAAATTTAAATATTAATTTAAGAAAAAATTTATATTTATGTAGGATTAATGTAATATTATCATTTTATATTTTTATATAATATTACATTATATTGAATTTACATTGGAAACTTTTTTTTTCATTTAATGTCCTTCGAAACTGAACTTTTCTTATAGTTGATTTTTGTAACATCAAGCAGTAAATAATATTAGGTAATATATTCCTTCCGTGTGTTTTTAGAATAAATTTCAAAATTAATTCATTGAAAATAATATCGTTTTTAAGTTGTGAAAAATTAATCATAATACATATAATAATATTAATAAATTTTGGATTCAAATTTGAAATCGTAACGGACAGTAAAAGAAATAGAATGTGATAAAAAAAATTAAATTTAACATTTAAAATGAAAAATATATACAAAAATTTAATTTTTGTAATAAATACTTGAATATTTCTGATAAAAATATATAAATTCAAATATTCAAAAAATTTGATGACCCATAATGATATAATAATATATTATAAAATATAATAATATGTAACAATGTAAATATAAAATATAATAATATTAATATAATTAAAATATAAGGTAAAAATTATAAATTATAAATTTTTTAAACTTTTAAAGATATGGAAATAATTAACTATTTCAATTTCAATATTATTGCAAGATTAAAATTCATATATTGTGAAAATTGGAATTCGAAGTATATACAGTAACATTTTCTCTAAAAGCAATTACCAAACTGAAACTTTAGAATGAAAGTGGTACTATTTGACTAATTAAACAAAAAATATACCAATAAAATTTAAATTTTAACATTAAAAAAAATTGTAAAATAGTGTAGGTTTTTCAATAGATTCTTATAATATCTCTAAATAACTTTCAAATATTTTTAACTTATAAGAAAGGTTCGTATTTTATATATTATCAAAATATGAAAAATGATAAATTAAAAAAATTTAATGGAAATACATTAATATTCACAATTAAAAACAATAAAAGTTAAAAATATGATATAGAAAATAAACAAGTAATATAATATTTAGGAACAAAAGATCTACGGTTCTTAATAATATAATAATATATTAACATATTAGTCCTAATATAATAATAATAGTAAAAATAATTAAAATATAGTGTAAAATAATAAATAAATAATTGTAAAATTTAAATATGAATTTTTAAATATTTTTAAATATTTTTCACATATTTTTTGACATTTTACACAAACTTAAACAATAATTTAAAAAATAATTTTTATAACATAGACATTGGTATATCATTACAAGTTAAAATTATACATTCTTAAAATTTTTAAAGATATAAAAATCACTAATAATGTCGATTTCAATATTTTTTTTTTCTAAATTAGGATATATATTGTCAAATTTGAAATTCAAAATATATAGTAATAAAGTTTGAATTTAAATTCTAAATTTTAAAAGCTATGAAATATGGGAGCAAAGTTAAAATTTGAAATTCAAAATCCAAAAAAATTGTAAAAAAAGGACTCCAATAGAAGAGTCTATCAATGTCTAACCTTTGTATTTTTGCATAGTGTACTATTTATATTTGTCTACATAGTCTACATTTTGTAAGTTTTGATTGTTTACTATTTATATTTTGTTTGCAGTCTAACATTTGTATCTTTAAAGAATCTACTATTTATATTTAGGTGTAATTAGTCGGATAATACTCACTTTTGTTTGGATATGTCAGTTTCATACCCACTTTTACAAAGGTGTCAATTCGGTCCTAACTTTGGAAAATATGTCTCAATCAGGTCCCTTTGAGAAAAAAATATTAACGCCATTAATGGTATCGATATTTAAAATGACTTACAAGAGTGAAAGGAACCTAATTGAGACATTTTTTCAAAAGTTAGGATTCGATTGACACATTTTTAAAAGTGAGTACCAAACTGACACATCTGAAGAGAGTGAGTACTATCTGACTAACTAAACATTACATTTATATGCACGATCTATCATTTGTAGCTTTATATCACTTACTCTTCACATTTTTTGTATCGTCTAATGTTTGTATCTTTATTAAGTCTACTCAACAATTTCTATATCGTCCATCATTTTTATTATTAGAGAAACAACTATTATATTTTTCTACATTTTTTACTCAATATTTCATTCAAAATTAAATTTGATTTCTTAATTTTAATTATCTAAATCTTAATATATTATTTAAAATAATTATATATAATACATTTTATCAAAAATATATATAAATAACTTAAATACATTTTTATTATAAAATCAATTAAAATATTATTATTGAATTTTATAAAATAAAATTGATATTAAATTTAATTATATTTTTATAATTTCAAATTAATTTAATAAATATACTGTAATTTTTAATTTTATTCGATATCCCGTGCGTTGCACGGGTAAAAATACTAGTAATTCATTAATTTGTGTTTTTCGTGTTTACCAGAAATTATTTTAAGGTCCTTTAACGTAATTGATTATTTGCAAAACATGTGAAAATTATATTTTGACTAGGATAATCAACTATTTTTCAACATAACTGATTATTGTGTTTAGAAAAGGTATAAAATCAGCTTTTCAATGCAAATATATGCTTAAGATCATTTTAAAGGTTGATTTATGTTTTACATTTTGAAATATGACTGAAAAATTTGACTTGAGACAGAATTGTTTGTGAAACCATAATTTTAATATGATTAATTAGGTTTAGGCCTTAAAATAAAAGGGAGCTGTGACTTTGTTGGCATGTTCCCTGTACCTTTTTAGAGGACTTATCTCTCTAGAAAATTTTTGGGCAAATTTAAAGATTTAAAAGTTACTTTATTTTTTTTTCTTCTTTGTCTCTCTCTTGTTTTTCTATTCTTCTTTACAATCTTGAATTTTACATTTAATCTTCAAATGAAAGACTCAAGATTAACTATTGATCTTAAGTGCAATTCAGAACTATTCTTAAAGTTTTGATGCAATTGCAATTTTTTCTTTCTTTTTGCAAGTTCTATTTTCCCTAATTTGTTGAAACATGTCTTTTGATATAAGAAAAGGATTGTTTGCTTAATTTAATTCTTCTTTTTGTTCTTAACAAATGATTCATAATTCAATTTTCTTAATTCAAGAATAAGAGATTAGGATTCATACAAGTTGCTTAATTTTTTGTATTTGATTTTCAAGAATTAATTGATATTTAATATGTTAATTCAAATTTGTGAAAATATTTAATATTTGTTATTCTGTTAGCTAACAATTGAATCAAGTAGAGAAGAGCTAGAGATTGGTATGTTTTGTTGACTTATTTTTTCATTTAAATTTCCAATTCTAATTTTTTTTAATTATAAAAACTCACAAACAACTTCTCTTTGTGTTGATGTAAAATTTTTGAATCTGTAATTGAATTATCTGGGAGAGGACTTTAAGTTAATTCAAACTTGTTACATTTTAAATCATTTTGTTTTATTGAGTGTGATCTCCATTAAAGTACAATAATAAAAAATATGCGCCTATTATTTGTTATTTATTTTTTGCTACACAAGATAATTGTGATATTCAAAATATTATAATTTTAAAATATGATTAAGTGTAAATATGAATATGAAATATATACACAAAAGTAACTAATGTCCATTACATATTATTTAAATAAGTTATAATTTAATTGATACTCTTATTTTTAATAATTAATACTTTAAAAAAAGTTTTTTTTCGCTTAATATTTATGGCGTGTATAGATATTTTTTCTTCAAATCTTCTTTGGTAAAAGAAAATAACTTTTAAAAAAATTATATTCTTACATAAAGATTAAAAATGGTGATATTAAAATATTATGTAACTAAGTAATATATTTTATTTCTTTTTGCGAAAAGAAGGTTGTCGTGTTAGCAGTATTACATAGCACGCATGGTTTACATGAAAAAAAAAATAATGTGTGTTAGAAAAATGTAATTGTATAAAATTATAAATATTTATAATTTAAACAATGATTTAGTGTTTTATGCCTGTTTCTTATTAAGCCCACATTGATAAGTTTGTTGAGTGGAAATGAACAACATGATATAAAAGAAGCCAGTTTCCAGTTTATAAATTACGGAGCCGTGTGATGAGCACAAAGCGAATTATTCTTTCGCCTTTTACTAAAGAATACCGTGGGCTCGTCACTACAAGCGGCATACGCCACTTTTTGGAAGGGTATCCTACGGAAACCCTGCAATATAGTTTCTAATATTTAAAATTTGTGTTTAGATTGAAATTAATCTAAACTAAAATATAATCATTTACTACCATTCATCATTTTGATTTTACTTAATTATAAATATATCGTTATTAATTGGAGTTGGAGGATATGTAAAGATTGAGAATCATCTCATAGCTTTGAAGCAAAGCAATGGTGAAGATGTGGGATGATATATATAATATTTTCTTTATTTTTTCTTGATAATTGAATATTTTAGAAAAGTAAATTGTTCCAGAAAATAAAATAAGGAGATAGAAGATATCTAAATGAAACTTATTATTTTATAATTAAAAAATAAATTAATCAAATTTCATTTTATAGAATTTATTATCTCTAAAATATTTGCTCCCTTTCCTCTTTACACTTATTTAAAATTTTAATCTATACATTTGTTTGAAAATTGGAGCATATCATAGGAGTTTTTGACTAAACAAGAATAGTCCACTTAATAAAAATCTTAATTAAAGTAAGTTTACCTTTTACCTTTTTTTAGAGTCATCTTAGAGATTTGATTGCATGAGGCGAAAAACATGCTTACATGTGATTCTTTTGGTTCAAAATGAATCTTTATATGATTGAGATATGTTATTAAATTTTGACTTATGATTATTTGAACTATTGTCTAAGTATAAATCTTTGAAATATATCAATCGAGTGAAATGATTTTATACGAGATAAATTTTGAACTAAAGGCAACTATTTTCACAATAAGGAGGGAGTAAAACATCCAAATATACCTAAGGGACCAATTGATATAGTTTGGGGATTTTATAATTATGCAGAGAGATTACTAAGCAAGGATAGGTATGTTGTGAAACTCCATTTTATTTCTCTCTTCTCTACCACTTCACACTCACTGAAAAACACTCACAGACCCCAACTCTCCTTCACTCTGCAGTGGTCCCTCTCTTTCTCTCAACCAGAGTTCAACATTCATTGCTGACCCATCCTTCTTCTTGATTTTCAACAAACAAATCAGAAGGGCCAGTTGATACCTCCCTCCTAACTAAACCTCCATCCTCTCAAAGTAAGTAGAAATTCCTTCTCACTTCTCATCAATTTCGAATTCTGGAAGTTATTTTCGAGCCAGACAGAAATTAAGGCCCTATCCTTACTGTATGAACCTTCATTTCAGTCTCTTAGGTTGTAAATTGGAGTGCCTCACTGTGAGAAGCCATAATAGTGGATTGGTGATCAATTAAGGTAAGGGAAGCTAACCTATCATCCTATTTTGCGAACAGATCATTGATATAGGCTAGAATTGCATGAATTGAATGTTGATTGATGAGTGTGAACAATTGTATATGATAGAATTCGTATTGGGCATGAACTGTGTGGCTTGCATGTTGAGACAGCTCGAAATTCTGATGATCTCGCCCAGGCGAGTAGTTTCCGCCTCAGCAAAAATGCCAGAAAACCACCCCTGATGCTGCGTGAGGTCTTGCCTAGGCGAGCTGACGTCGCTTGAGCGAGAGTCAAATCTCGTCTAGGCGAAAGAGCCTAGCCTGAGCGAGAGTTTGGTCAGATTTTGGGGTTGCTCTCTGTTTGGAGTCTCGCCCAGGCGAGAGCGACTCGCCTAAGCGAGATTACTCTCTAGCCCAGGCGAGATCCTCTAGCTTGAGCGAGTTTCACTGCAGAGTTGGATGTTTCTTATGTTTTTGGATGAAATGAAGTTGTGCTAGTGAATCGATATTGACAATTGACTGTTATGCATGTGAACTTTATGATTATAGTCTATTTGATTGTAATTTGTGGAAATTTAGTTAATTGAGAAGGTGTGGAATTGGAATTTCAAGGGAAATTCTAAGGAAGATGGTTTTAGTAAATGTAAGGGCATGAGGACTCATATTGGTGGCATCATGACGTTCCTAGTAACCATTAAGACTCAAGTAGAGTATGATGGGTTACGTCGGGATGAGTAGCAGGAAGTCCTGGTCTATGAACTCGATCCGTCATAGAGGTGATGGGATTTACCTTGAGAGTGGTTGGGTGAATACCCCTTGTGCCTAAAACTCTACAGAGTTTGGGAACCATCTCGAGTGCAAACCACCTTGGGTGAATACCCCTTGTGCCACTTACATAATCCGGATGTCGAGTCTAGAATGGTGTGTGGTGTTATGGTTGAGATTGATTAGATGATTTTGATTCTTTGTGTGATAAATTCTGTTTTCGGCCTAAATATGACAATTGCATGATTTTTTCTTGATTCAAGATTAGCTTACCCTTCTTGTATGTTGTGTGTTTCTTGTGTCTTCTATTTATGCAATGATCGTCCTTATCGAATGGCGTGAGCAGATATAGGTGCAGGTGAGGATACACCCCTCCGGGACAGGAGATGAGTATATTAGACGTTCCTTTAGTAGTTGTAACTTTTTGTTAGGCTTAATTGGCCGGGTGTTTTGTAATCCCTCTAGTAATGTATGGGCTGTACGTATTGATTCAGAGTATCTTTATGTTTTTATCTGAGGATGACTGTATTATACATTTTACTGGCCTACATCATCATCTACTTCTGAATTATTGAAATTTAAATGTTTTGTTTAATAGTATAAAACTATGAAAACGGGATGTTACATGTTAGTACGGAATTATTTGGCTTAAGGTAACCTAATTTGAAATGGGATTTTACATTTTGTGACTTATAAAATAGAAAAAAAAATACCCGTTATAGCAAATAATACGAAAATAATATATTTATTAATTTTCTAAGATTAAGAGATGATACTCGACAAATGATATACTCTTTGGATGAACCACCACCTATTAAGAGAGAACAAAATATTTAAATTCTAAAGAGAACTCCAAAAGATATATTCGTTAGACAAACCATAATCGTTCAACGAACATATTCGTTGGTCTAGTTAATGGATCAGACTTGAGGGATTTCGATCGCTAAACAAATGGTAATGTTGCCTGGCGAAAACTATTATATAATTAACATCAGAGCTCCTCTTTTCACCCACACACTTACAACACACCAATCTTTTTGAAACTACCATTCACAATTTCTTGATATGGCAACAGCAAGTGCTTGCCACCTTTAAAGGACTCCAACTCTGATACTATGAAACAGAAAAGAGATATCATTCTATTGTATATTGAAATACAAGAGAGAAACTATATATAACTAGAAAATAACTAAAGTAGTTACTCTATTGCTTTAACAATATTGCTATAATGATTTCTGGGTAACCTTCAAAAATATAATCGATTTATTAAATTTAAACTGATACATGCTAAAAGTATCGTATTATCATCAATCTCATATGTTTACAATAAATTATTCCCAAAATGTTCAAAGTGTTTGATAATGGTTTTTATCTTGTTAGACGAAACTTTTAACACAAAATGGAACTTACGTTTGTACTTCATACTGAATCTATGCATCATCCATGTCAGTATTTTTATGTCTATGTTTCTTACAAGGCTCAGAGTGTGTTTGGATAGAGTATTTTAATGAAGCAATTCATTTTTTTGAAGAATTTAGATTTCTTTGTAATGAAATGCTTTGTTTGGATAGACAAATTAAAAAGCATTTCAAATACAAGCATTTTTTTTGAAGGATTTCAATTAGCTAAATTAGTAGAAATTCAAATACCCTCAAAATAGGTGGAATTTGAAATTCTTCCCACTCAACCTCACATTCTAGACGATCCGAACGGGCACGATGACCTGGACGTGCCCGCGACCCAAATGTGCCCGATGACCCAGACGGGCCTGATGACCCGAACGTACCCGACGACCCAGACGGGCCCGATGACCCAAACGGGCACGATGACCTAGACAGGTCTGACGACCCAAATGGGCCCGACAATCTAGACGGACCCGATGACCCGGACGGGCCTAACGACCTAGACGGGCCAGACAACCCGGACGAGTCCGACGACCCAAACGAGCCCGATGACCCGGATGGGCCCTTCCAAATCATTGGGCCCGACGACCCGGAAGTGCGGGACGATGCAGACAGGCCCTACAACCCGGATGAGCCCGACGACCCGGACAAGAACGATGACCCGGACAAGCCCGATGACACGGACAATCTCGATGATCCAGACGGGCCCAACGACTTGTACGAGCCAGACTATCCTGACGGGCCCGACGATTTGAAAGGACCCGTAAGAGTTGTCGGGCCCGTTCAAGTCTCGGGCCCGTCTAGGTCATCAGGCATGTCCAGGTCGTCGAATGTGTCCAAGTCGTCTAGGTCATCGGGCATGTCCGGGTCGTCGAACGTGTCGAGTCGTCGGGTTCGTCCGGGTCCTTGGGCCCGTTCGAGTCCTCAGGCCATCCTAGTCGTTGGACTCGTCGGGGTCTTCGGGCTCGTCTGGGTGTATGGGCTCGTTTGGGTATTTGGACCCGTCCGGGTATTCAGACCTGTCTGGATATTCGGCCCCGTCCGAATTGTCGGGCTCGTCCTGGTCGTCGGGCCTGTCCAAGTCTTCGGCCATCCAGGTCGTCGTGCCCGTCTTGATCGTCGGGCCCGTTCGGGTCGTCGGACCCATCTGGAGCATTAGGCCAATGACCTAGACAGGTTGGACCGGGCCATATTGACGAACTTGACGGCAGAATCGTGCAGTATGGGCCGTCAAGCCTCTAGATCATCGGGCCACCCAACTTGTTTGGGCTTCCCAGTCGTTCCAGCTCGGGTGGGTCATCGGGTCTAACCAATTTGGTTGTGTAGTTGGGTTTGCCCGACCCAGCTGGGTTGTCGAGCATGTTTCCAAATGTATCATGAACTCAAAACATAATTAAGCCTAAAATAAATATTGTTAAAATTAAATTTTATCTCACAATAAATTCAAATTTTTTTTTTCTAAACAAGAAATTGAAATGTAAGGTATTTTAATTTCCTTATCCAAACAAATTATTTAAAAAATGAATGAAATTTAATTACAAGCAATTCAAATGCAAAACATTTCAATTTCTAAGTATCGTTGAAATGTTCCATCCAAACACAAGGTCAAGGCCCGTATTAATAAATCTGAATAGTGGAAATGAACAATCACGATATAAAATACAAAGTCTTTGATTTTCAGATCACGGAGCCGTGTGATGGGCGCATATCGAATTATTCTTTCGCCTTTTACTAAAGAATACCGTGTGCTCTTCACATTATACGGCATACGCCATTTTTCGAGAGGGCTGTGTAATTGTAACCCTGCAAATACTATCAATTTTTTGGATTTTACGGTCATCTTCATATGTTAAATTTGATTCCTTTTATGAAGTTGGTTTCTTCTGTTAGTAATAGATATTGATTCATATATAATTGATACATAGAAATTGATATTGATGATTTAGATAGACAATTGTATTTTGTATAATGGTGGTGCTATTTACAAGTCTGATAATTTATTATTAAATCCATTTTAGTACATATAATTCCCATTGTTATTTATTATAACAAATTTAGTATTCCTGTTTTGAATAAAAATAATCTGAGATACAGTATCATTATGAATTACGCCACAATTCATTAATTTGTTTAGTCATACAAGTTGTATCAATAATTTGTTTAGTCATGCAAGTTGTATCAAGTAATTTCAATTGCGAAAATTAATATTATGGACACATAATGTAATCATCTGTACAATAATAAAGATGAATGTATTTCTAATTGATAACATTTAAAAAGATAAGCCTAGTATAATTTATATAATTTTAATTTATACTTGTAAAGATTAAGTATTAATGTTTGTTAAACAAGTTCTTAATTAGAAAAACTAGAAAACAATATGTACACATTATTACTAATGCTATTTACAAAGAAATTTTGATAAATAACCTAATTTTGATAATTAAATATTAAGGAATAACATTTTATTTATTATATAATTTTAAACAATTTCAACAAATAAAAGTATAAATTAATAATAAATATAATTGTAATAGTAATATTGATATAGAATGTAAAGTATCTTCATTCAAAAATAGAATTTAAATATCACAATAAATAACATTACTTACAAAAACATAAACATCGACCACATGTAATCGTGGTATATACAGTAACAACACTGAATACTAAAATAACATTATAATTCATTTTATAAGTTCATATAATAATCAGTTTCATTGCTAAAAGATATAACAATAATTGAAGACAGCATCTAGTTATAAGTAGTTATTTTTCTTGAGTATTTAATATTAAATAATACTGCAGAAGTGGGTGCTTAAAAAATTTGGTTGACAAAGCATTCTCCATAGAAAGAGTTTTAGTGGATCATCAAAAGGAGTGTTTGTATTGAAAATGTTGCCATTATTTGCAGTAGAATTTAGTACAACCACAGCACCATAAATACAGTCTCCAAATCCTAGGTAGTCTCAAAAAACAAAAAATAAAGAACCAAAGAGAGTCGACCTTGATTATATCCTCTCTACTAAAATTGGATCAGACACTGCTTCGGGTTTTCACTAGGAAACCTAATACCATCATCAATAATCTCCCCCACTTCACTAACACAAATACAAAAATAGAGTGTGCCGAGTTATTTTTGTGTTATCCTTCACCCGCCAACCAGAACAGCATCCAATTATATACACAGTCATTCCCTTGGCTATGGATGCAATAAAAGATATGTCAAATAATTCCAATAATTCGTTGGGACATCAGAGACAAATGCACCTGCCCAAAAACAACTATATAATATCAAATATGAACAGTAGGTTTAGTACTAAACAACATTCTATCCAAGGAGAAAAACAAATGATTGTTTTAGACACTCCTTTATTAGTCGACTGAAGTGCATTTGTCAATACTGCAATCTGAAACCAATATTTTCACTCTAAGTGAAATATGGGACCATTTGAATTGAGTTTTTTTTTTTTTTTATTTCCACTCGGTTTCCTAATTTCAAATGTTTGCATAATAAATAGAGAAAATGATTTAAAAATTACATTTTATACAAGATACAATGAAAATGTGAAATGAAAACAAAGAAAAATTCCAAAATTTGTAAAAAATAATCTTGTAACCGTCAAAACTTACCATTCAAGCATAACCCCCACTGTAGTCAAGATTAAACAGAATATCCCGCCGGGCTTCTGAACCCAATCTATAATTCAAAGAATTTGCCAGTGATTGTACTCGGTCATCACTTTCGTAGTCCATTTCTCTCATGCATCGCCGCCTGACCATTTTCAGAATCAATTTTGACGGTTCAAATCCAGCACTCATCTGCCAAGGAATTTGATATACATCAATGAGCTTTGCTGGCAAATATATACATTTTTTAAAGAAAAAAAAGAACAGAGTAGATACCATATCATCAATCACTGCAAGAGCAGATTTGACATCCCGGTTAATCAGGTGGGCCTCAATTATCAGGGAATATGATTTTGCATTAGGCTTGAGACCCAGACTCACCAGGTGCTCAAACACTTTTGAAGCTTCATGTGTCTGCCACAAGATAATTAAAGAGATAAGAGAGTTTTCTTTGTTTGACACACCATATCTTACACAATTTTTTGAAAGCCTGTAGTACATAGTAATTAAGCAGAAAAAAAATAAAAAGAAAATATGTCCAATCCTACATCTGCTTCCAACCTAACATACGCATCCATTCCTATTATCCTATGCTATTCCAAAACAATCGAAATAAAGAAAAGCCAAACTGAGTGGCATCGATATAGTACCTATATATATACACACGAGCATTTTAACTGAAACATCGGACTTCGAACAGTTGGTTCATAAAGACAGTGGCATTAAATTTGATAAAAGTTTATCCTTGCAAATATTGACACCTAATCTCAATCCATCTACCTATTTCCTAACAGCTACATTAGACAATCTTGTGGCTAGTCATCTTTCTCAACCCTCATACTAGAGAGAAAATTTATCTTATTATTTTATAACATTTTTTGTTTATTGAATAAAAGTTGAAAGTAATCAAGGGTATTTTTTACAAGAAAAGATCATTCAAAAAGACAGTTTGAAAGGGGTTCTATAGAAAGGGACGAACAAATTTCTCAAAAAGACATCTATATAAGGGGATAGAGGTAACAAATGTCAAATATCATGCATCAAAGCTTGGAAAACTGATTTTATGTCTAATGCAGGCTTTCTAAAGGTGGGATCCGTGAAAGCAGTGAAGAGCATGAGCAAAAAGATACATATATAGTGGGTTGGAAGAACGAATCATCACCTTCTTGTGCTTCCCAAAGGCATACATCAGCCCATTGTACGAATGAATATCAGGGCTCAACCCAAAAGTAGATCCAATTGACTCAAATGTTTGATAAGCTCGATCGAGGTCCCATATGTTTGCACATCCTACAATGACGCAGTTTATTGCAGCAACAGATTTATAAGGACGCTCGGCATTCTTTAAATTCTCCAGTTGAAAATAAACCTATATAGAACAGAGCGTGATTAGATGAAGCTGAAGGTGGAGCTGAATGTAACATTACTAAAAACTGCATAGATCATGGCAAAAATTCAATCTATGCTGCAAACATGTCAACAGTAGAAATGACATTTTATGAATGTAACATGTCACAGCAACATAGAAGCTTTTTAAATATATTGTCAAAAATAGAAATTGTATCATCTATTTCCACATGAAAACATGTAAATATTAAAACTAGTGAATTCAATAAAAATGCCATGCATCACAAAGGATTGGATTGATAACAAATGTGAAAGGTTAGGTACTATTAAATGTTTTGTTCAACAGAGAAAGATATACATTATCTAGAGTCTCAAAACCCTTCTTAGAGCATGCCAAAACCAATGGATGTAGCGAGGTAAATGGGCAGAACAATTCTTCAGCTTCTTCACCCGTGTCTCCATAAGCCAACTCATACTCATTCAGTGTACTAAAAGCCTTTTGTAGATTTCCCAATGATGCAAGGGCATATATCTTCCCAAGGTATGACTCAGGATTAGGGGCTTTCTTTTTACGCAGTGAGCGGTCCAACACAGCCCATGATGCCCCTAGCAACTCAGAATCATAGGTTCTACCAGCAGTCAAAATTGCTGACAGAACTAAACCTTCATCTACAGACAGCAATATAGGGGCTCTTTGACGTTCACCCTTTACAATCCATCTGGCCATATACTCCAGGCCATAGAAAGCTAGTTTGCTATTATCCTCTCGAATTGCAGTTTCAACAATAAAATTGCACAAGTCCCAGTTGGGGCAGAGAGCTTTGTTTACATCTGATGCCTGGAAACAACAAAGAGATTTGAGAACATTAACAGAAGAAACATCAAGTTAGTAATCAATCTGTTAAAGAAAAATTTATGTCTAAATTGCAATTTTGGCCTCCCTTTAATATTTCCTCCGAAATTTAAGTCCCCAATTTTAGATACGTTTCATTTCATTTTAAGTGAACCCTAATCCTATCATATTCATTTCAGGTATCATCAAGAAATAATTTAATTAATTAAAATTAAAAAAGAAATAAATGTATAGAAATTTGAGGATTGAACCAAAGTTACAGGTTTTCTAAAATATAGGTACAAAATTACAATTTAGACAAATTTTATTAAGCGTCAACAAGACTAATCACTCACCCTGCACCTTTCAATTATTGTCACCAAAGTATCAAGCCTTCCCTTACTGAGACATCTCCGTACACAGCTCATAAATACCTTCATTGACAAGACGTTACCAGATTTCAAAATTTGATCTATATATTTGAATGCAGTATCAATCTGGTCTGTGGAAAAGAGCATTCCAATAACCAAGTCATATGATTCGTCATCAGGGAGAGAGTCATTTCCTGTCTGCAGCATCCTGATAATATCATAATAACAAAGAAAAACTTGATATATAAAGAAAAAATGTAAATGTGCTCAATTACTTGTACAAATACCACAGACAAATTTCGCTTACACACTAATGAAAGTTATTTATTTTGAAGTGGATAGTCTCATTGGTCTGCTTATTGGCATTTCAACTGTGGTTTTTGCTCAAAATAAAAGGGAGGTCCATTCAGATGAGTGTGAGAAACTTCATTTGAAGTACAAAGCCTAATGAGGCCCTAACCCCTACCAAAGACGGAGGAAAATGCTTAGGGAAAATAAACTTGTTTAGGAGGGAAGTTTCTTTGCCTTCTTTCGCTTACTTGGTTTAGTTTTTGTCTTAGAATAAATTCTAGACTTATGTTTTCTCTTGTGTTTTTGTAGGTTTGCTTTTGGCACCTCTTCTTTTTGTTGACACTCCCTTTGGAAGTTTTGGATGATGAGAAACCTAGCCCAACATGAGGATTGGTACTGGACACCCCAAGGTTGCTAAGCTTGATGGATGAAGGGCCTTGGAGCTTGGCCCAACACTTGGGGTAGCACATGGAGTGGAGAGGAGACTCAGTAGGCCTTCTAGATGGCCAAGGTCGTGTGTCTCATCCTTGGAGAGCAAGGAGGTGCCCAGGTCATGCTAGGTATCTCTAGTTTTTAGGTTGCCCTGCCTTCGAGAAAGATACTTTGTATTTTTGCTAAGTGGTCCCTACTCATGCCTATATAAGGGAGCCACTCCACCACTTGTAAATGGTTGGAATTTTGAGTATATACACTTACATTTCAGCCATTGTGAGCTTCCTCTTTTGAGAGTGCTCTAGCTCTTAGTCTTATCTTGAATCTTGGTTCAAGGGTGGCAACTACCACTTATCTTGGGTTGGTCCATCCCCCAAGAGGCGTGCCTCGTTCCCACTCCCTATACCCATCTTATCTCTTCATCTTTTGCTTAGTTAATTCAAGTTCTTTTATGTTCAATTCCTCACTTCTTCCGCCATTTATGGTTCACTTCTTGTTGTCTTAATTTTTTGTTTCAATTGAATCGTCTACTCCTCTTTTGAGCTCCTTTGAAGTGCACATTCACATAACGTCTAGTTATCTTAATGTCCAATAGAAATCTTCTTGGAGCTTTCTTAAGCAACATTAACCCAAACACCTTACACTCCTACAAAATATAAGATGAACTTACATCAAAGCCTAACTTCGTAAAAGCTAGACATTAGGAGTGGGCTCACCTCAAATTAAAACAAATCAAATGACATAGAACCCACTCTGTCTACCCTCTTGTGTGTATGCACTGATCTTTCAACCTGATGAGTTGACAACGAAACTAGAATTTCACATCAGCTGGAAATTAGACACAACTCCAACTTCTACATTTTTTTTTCATTTAACAGTTTGGCTTTTAAGAAGTGTGGGATCTCCGCTACACCAAGATTAACAATAAAAAGTTTCAAAACGTCTATCCAATTCTTTTCAATCCAATTACAATTAACTAAACATGTAATGTTAGTTAAGGTAATATATAGTTAAACCATTGGCAGCACTTCTAGCATTGTTAGCTCTTGCCTGGTAAGCAATATTACACGCCATTCCAGAACAGTAATTTTACATAACCAAAGCCAAAACTTCTCCGATATCCACATGTTCATTTCAGTACTTTGGAAAAGCTACACTCGTTTAAGAAAGAAACTTATTTTACTTTTCTTTCGTATTGTTCTAATCCTACAAGTGTCTACTAGAAAAGTTAATCCAAGACCTTAATTAGATCTAACTTTTTGCAAATTAAGAACTTACAATACTGTACACCGGACTAACCATAAGGCAATGCTCAACGCCCTCTCACTAGCTCATTTTGATCACGGTCATTTGACCACTCACGGCTGCAGGATCGTTTACAGTCCAATAAGCACGACTAAGAAAATGAACTTATCCGTAACTCAAAATTAACTTATGCATCAACAGAACTTTAGAAGCTCTCTCATCTATTAACATCTTTAAAAGATTATAATCTTTGAACTTACATGTGCAGTTCACGGAGGAAATGCTCTTATTTTTCTTCTTATAGAATTTTCATTTTGTTAAATGTGCTCATGGAGAACTGCCCTAATAGTATAACGAGACAAGAAGAATTAGTAAATTTCCATCCAAACAAATTAATATTTGACAGAGACTCTATTTGAACGAGCTTCACCATAAGAAGCTCTACTAGAAGAGAAAAATAAAAAATAAACTTCTTAAACTTGAACACAATTTAAAAATAAAAATATTAGAAAAAGTATAAGCCATTACAAATTAGTAGGAGAAACTGATTTCCAGAAAACAATAATAATAATAATCCTGATATAGTAGTAGCCCAAAAGCTTCAGACCTAAAGAACTGCATTGATTTCAATTCAAGGAAACGAGTGCGATTACAAGACTAACCGTTGGAGCAATTTTTCCGCGGCGACGGTTTCGTTGGCCTGGCACATGGCTTTGAGGACGAGGTTAAACGACGCCGTATTGGGCTTGACATTGAAATCGTCCATCTGAGCGACGAGGTCGAGGAGGTCGGAGGGTGAGGAGCCGAGCATGAGATTGGCGCGGAGGTAGTGGTTGAAGAGGTTGACGTCGGGACGGTTAGGCTTGCCGGTCTTGTCGAGGGCGCCGACCCAGGTCTCGAAGGTGTTCTTGACTTGCGTCCAGTCGTGCGAGGCCATGCAATCGCCGAAGAGGTTGAGTAGCGCCTGAGGGTCGTAGGAATCGGCGGATGCGCGGTTGTAGAATCCGACGGGAGCGAGCGCGTGGGCGGAGGGATGGGAGGAGGAGCCAGGGGTGCGCCAGTTTTGGTTGTAGAGAGGGCTGCCGGAGGCGGGGTTGGGAGGGAGAGGGGTGGGATCCGCCAGCTGAGGCTCCTGCGAGAGGAAGGGGAATGTGGATATGGTTTTGATGAGGGAAGAGGGTTTCGTGAAGAGGAGGGAACGCGTGCGGAAGAGGATCGCCATTTGCGACGCCATCACTGAACTCTGAGAGAGAGAATGACTGTGTTTTCGGGTTTAGGGCTTTCTTTTGCTTGTTCAGGGTTTGAAATTTGGTAGGTTGGAAGGGGTGAGGGGTAGAATTGGTAAACTGAAGTTTTTTTACGGCTTGTATGTTGGACTGCGTGGAGTCAAACTCTTCCTGGGTAACTTATTCCTGCACCTCCTTTTTTTTCTTCCTTCACCCCCATAATATCCATACTAAATTCTCCTTTACTAAATTTGATAAAAGTACTCATGCACCTTTTCATTTTTTTTAATACATGTACAATCTGGAAAATATTTACGATTTTTCTATAAATTATGAACTCCAAAATACATTCAAGATCTATAATTATATTTCAGATTACAAAATCTAAAATGTATTTTTTTCGAGATTTCAACCTACCTATGGATGCAACCTGAAAACATGAAGGTGCAGCCTTGGATCACAAAAGTATAATTGCTCATGTACCCCCATAATTGCTGCATACACCCTCAACTTTAAAATGATTATTTTGCCCTTCATGTATTATTTCATCCGATCAAACATCACACTGTTCCAGAATACCAATTTTAGGAACCGTCCATCAAACAACATCTATAAATATTTTATGTTTTTTACCAATAAATGACATCCACAACTATCAAACATTATGTCTTAAACATGATACAATATAATTACTTTCCAACATAAAATCAAATTCATAAAAGCTCATCTAAAATTTCTTCTGATCGTTAATGTTTCATATACCATTTAAAGTTAAAAGTTATAATAGTCCTAATTCTTTTTAATCATGTTATTTATATGAAATCTCTATAGTTTTATTAATAATTAATTTATGTTAAAAAAAATAGTTTTCTTTAAATAAAATCTTACCTCTTATATCTTGTTTGTATTTTCTTGTTCCTATCAAGACCTAAAGGTCGATAAAAAAAATTAAAGGAAAATTATGAAAAATAAATAAATAACCAAGTGAAAAAAAGTAAAACATACATTAAATTTTTTGCATAAATATAAAAGGATTTACGAACCTTTTATATGATCATATTTAAAAAAATAATTAACTATATATATATATATATATTATATAATTGATTATCTTCTCCAAAATACATTATTACTGTATTTATATATTTACAATATTTGTACGTTATTTTATTTTATTTTATTAATATATATATATATATATATATATATATATACTGGGAGTATCTAAATTTTTATTATAACTAGTATTTTTACTCCTAAAAAGATTATTTTTAAAATGAATGAATTTTTGTTTTTCTTAACATTTGAAACAAAATTAAGAAGTTAAAAATAGATATTAATGTTTAAATAGTAATAATGATAAATATGATTAAATTTTAAATAGTGATAATAATTTATAACAGTCATAATACAATTTTATAAGTGAATACAATAATATTTAACATCACAATCATCATAACACTAAATGTAATAATTATTTTTATTCAATATAAAGTTTAACTTTTTATCATCAATGCATGTACTTATTATCATCATTCCAAATAGTTTTAAATAAAAATGCCAAATTAAGATTTGAGAACTAAAATATGATACTTTATTTACTTATTAAATTAAATATATTAGACCAATAAATAACAATGAAAACCTCAGGCTAATCAATGTCAGCCACTGAATAACAAAATTATGAGTTTTTGTTAGTCCAATAATAAAAGAGATTTTCATGTTCATTTGCTTTGGACAATTATTCAATTACAAGAGCGTGACCTTGATAGCGTGTTTATTATACTTCTCATAAAAAATCATCTTGGAATCTGGCTATATAGATTTATTACATATACATGTCATGTACTACCAATCATTTTCTTTCAAAATGTGTTTAATTGTGGTCATTATAATAAAAGTACTTTCCTACCAAGAATAAAAGAGGAGATTTAAAAAAGGTTTTTTTTTTTATTTTCATTTAAGTCAAAGAAACAAAACAACATTGTACCTCTTTAAAATATTTACTTTTGATGGAACTTCTCCAATTGAGTTGAAAGAATTCGTCTTCCAAGCTTGTTTTTGAAGATTGAGACAATTGGTGAGAACTTGTGAAAGAGATTCGGTATTATTCAACATTCTATAATGTACAAAATATTTTTTTATAGAAAATATATTAAACATTGAATATAATGTAATAAAAAAAATCCTTCTAATTAGTTACCTTTTTTCCAACTATGTCGCCTCTTCACCATCGCAGTTAAAAATTATGTTCATACATTTTATACAATTTTGAAGATAAACTTTATTTATAAAAGAGTTAAAAAAAATATTATGTAGTCATAAATACATCAATAGTGTATAACAATAACAACATGTTAATCTTTTCCATCGAAGAAATGCATTTAACTCATCAACATATTCACCAAATATAGTATATAACTATTGTAACAAGATGTGCTTGGTTAGAATTTTACAATGACATATTTTCAATAAGACATAACAAATTACAACACATAAGAGATTATAACCAAGGAAAATAATAATCTTACCCATCAGGTTCAATTTGAATGACATTCATCTTTGTCTTCCTACCAATTTTTTCAAGTTCTCTTTAAGTTACAATACCAATCAGTAGTCCAATTATATCTACATAAAGCATTAAACGGTTTAACATTTTATATTATATATCATTTAACCTAAACATTAGACTGAAAGAGATTAAACTGAAACATATACATACGAACTAAATAGTAAATATCGAAGCCAGGTGCATTGATGGTACAAAAACGAATGTATTGAGTGTTATTTTGGGAACTAAGTTACACCCAACTAAAAGAACTTTCGTACCAAATTGAAAGTTTATTTTTATAGTTGTGATTGGTTATTCTATAACAACCACTATTAGAGGAAACACTAAAATGATTGAAAGGAGTAAACCTTATCCTCTTTAATTTCATATTGAAATTTGTATATCAGTGTGCATCTTATTGAGGCATGGATAAAGAGACAATGCATTAAGGTTTTCATATATGACCACTTAAGGTATAATATTTTTGAAGACTGCATAATTTTTAAATGGTTTGTAATGTAGATCTCTTTGTCTTGGAGGACAATCAACATTGAAAATGGAGATTTGCTCTCAATGTAATCTTGAACAAATCATTACGTCAACTCGTGAAATGATATGCCAATTTTTCGTTTCAGTGTTTAGTTCTCCTATGGAGTGAGGTTGTTCCTACAAAACAAAAGACATAATGAACAAACAATGGTGAATTAACGAACTTTAGTGAATGCAAAACGTTTAACTGCAAAATAAAAGATGTCTTCAAATGTTTATAGAGAGAGACTGATACATATAGGCGGGAGCAGTAGACTGCTCCTTTGAATTTCAATTTGAATTTGGTTTTTGAATTCCATGCGAATTCCTACACACATAATTTGTTTTGGTCAAAAATACGCATGCCAAAGAAACATGATAAGACAATGGAGACAGTGTAAACAACACAAAACACAGACTTTATAGTACTTTTTTGGTTAAATTACTCTTTTGGTCCTTCTATTTGTCATGAAATTTTATTTTGGTCCTCAAGTTTTTCGTTGTCTCAATTTGGTCCTCATTTTCTTAAAAATGACTCAATTTGGTTCTCACCATTAACTTTGACCAAACGGTGTTAAAGTCAACGCCATGTGTCAATTTCTGGTTTTTTTTTCTAATATTTTTTTAATTTTTTATTTTTGACATGTGTCACTTCACAGTTGTGTCACATGTCAAACTGGCTCAATTTAGTCCCTATATTTGTTTTTAGTTTCAATTTAGTCCTAATTTTTGTAAAAATGAAGCAATATTGTCCCTCCTTAGATTGACACTCAATTTAATCTTTGTATACAATTTATGATGATATTCTTAATAAAATTGACGTTTTTATTAAATATTTGTAGAAATATTTTTAAATAAGTTTTTTTTTTTAGTTTTATTGTTAAACAAAGTTAAACCCCAAACTTAATTTTAAAAATTAACAATTTTGTCATCGGACATCAAGTGTATCATATTATACAAACTTAGTGAAGATTAGAAATCAAATAACTTGTCACACAGAAGTTTAGGAACTAAAATTCAAGTTCAAAACAAAACCAAAGTCTAATGTTTTGTGTAGAAGTTAAAGTTAATTTAAAATATTTATAGAAATATTTAATAAAAACGTTAATTTTAGTAAGAATGTCTAAAAAAGTAAATTTAGTGTCAATTTAAGGTAGGACAATATTACTTTATTTTTATAAAAAAGGGGACTAAATTAAAACTAAAAACAAATACAGGGACCAAATTGAGTCACTTTGACACGTGACACAATTATGAAGTGACACGTGTCAAAAATAAAATCAAAAATCAAAAATTCAAAAAAATTCAAAAAAATCAAAAAAATAAAATAAAAAAACATAAATTGACACGTGGCGTTGACTTTAACACCGTCTGGTCAAAGTTAATGGTGGGGACCAAATTGAGTCATTTTTAAGAAAATGAGGACCAAATTGAGACAACAAAAAACTTGAGGACCAAACTGAAATTTCATGACAAATAGAGGAAAAAAAAGTAATTTAACCTACTTTTTTCTAAACGGAAAGTATATGTTGAGATTATTGAAGTGAACATTCATATTTGCCCAAAAAGTTTCAAATAAAATAGAGAGCACATAATGCAACGAGATATGTATAGTAGTTTCTTGAAAATGGAAACAATATGTAGAGAATAATAAAATAAAAACACATATCTTTTGTCTCTTATCTTTTGTAGAAGATGCTCGGATGCTTAATACGTGTAAAAACTAAATTTTGTCAGATATTACAATTTAGGGTGTGTATCAGATTGATTCAGATTGAAACGCATAAGAGAAATAGAATACCTACGGTCTCCATTTTAAGTGTTTTTATATTACTACTTTTAGTTAATTTTGTTTTGTTTAACCTTTAAAAGTTTGCCTTTTTTTTCTATTCATAGATACAATAAACCATTAAAACAATACTATTAAAAAAATAAATAAAAACGTAAGTAAACAAACTTTACTTTCATTATTTTTACTATTTTTCTTTTAATCCATACCATTTTTTTTCTATTCTCTTTTCTTCTTATTTCTTTTCATCTTCTATCCAAAACAAACCACTAATCATACTTTAACATCTACAAAACTTAAACATGAAACTATTCAAGAAATGGATCCAATGTGGAAACAGTTGAGGAGAAAAACCGCTATGAAAGGTGAGAAGAATAAAGGAAGACAGATCATAAAAAGAAGGTAGAAAAGTGAGAACTTTGGCTATGTACTTTCCGGTAGAAGCATAAAGTTTCACACAGTTTGGCTTGGATGGTGATGAACCCTTCATCATCCATTTTTTATTAAACCCAGTTAAGCACTTTAGAGACACATTATAAAAAAACCTAAAAAGTAACCATAAAATTCCAAGGAATGCTTCTTTGACTCTCAAAAAGGTTAAAGTTCCTTATTCCTTTTGAAGTCTTCACCACACTTCATCATAGAGTATAACAGAATCCATTATCTCATTATTGGTAATCATGAACAATGTGAAAAGGTTTAAAAGCTATCTCAAATGTTTTTATTGTTATTGGTTTTCTTGAATTACATATTCACAAAACTAAGCAATGTAAGGATTTATTATCTTTTGGAAAGCTTAAAATACATAACATGGGGGAAAATGAAAATAAAAGAAAATAGTTGAGATATAACAGACACACGAATAGATTTATAATTTTTAAATTGTTCCGTTGTTTTTTTTTTTTTTATAATTTCTTATTTAAATAATATTAAAAATTCAAAATTCATTTAATCTTTGACTATAAAAACACCTTATTCAAAACAAAAAAGTAAAAATAATAAAAACATGTTCAGATAAATTCTTACATTAATAATATTTAAAGTTATACTGATTTGTAAGAATCTAATTAAAACCTTTGATAGCATATAGGACTCAACATTGGCTGGGTTGATCCGATTTTATATTTAATTTGATATTTTAATTTATATATTCAATCATTTAATTTATTGAATTGGTGATTTTTTCAAATTATTATTAATTTAAATGAGTTATTCAAGTTACATATTTTTGTTCGGTTAATTTTTTTCTTTAACTTCTCCTTAAATTTCGAATAAATAAAATAAATATACTAAATTTTTAATAAAAAAAATTATATCTGTAATTTTAGTAATCATTTTTGTAATGAACTATAATTTTATACAATTTACTTTTAATAATAAAATCCTACAAAGATAAATTTAAAACTTAAAATATACATATAAATTTATAAACATTCAAACTTCATTTTTGAATTCGGTCTTAGAACCCAATAAAATCTTTAAGAAAATCCTCTTTCAAAAAATCTTTTTTCTTTTATGTAAACTCTAGCTCTCAACAACATTCCTTCCATCTTCAAATTTCTGATTTAGCTTTCTTTTTTTGAAGATCAAAAATGGTAGAAATGTTTTAGATAAATCGTATCATGAACAGAGAAGAGAAAATAATTACTTTTTACATTTTAATTTTCACTGTGAAATTTTGAGAGTACTAAACAAAATTTTGAAGGTGCATAGAGAAGTCCCATGAGAATCTCCGTACTAACTAGGCCCACATCGAACTTCTCCATTCCTCATTCACGGCGCCACCCACTTACCCTTATCAGTTTATGACCGTTTGAAAATATAGACAATGTAAGCATAACAAAATAATAAAAGCTTCAGCTTTAGTACATTTCCCCAGAACACACTCCTCAGAACAATACTTAAATTTATATTACTTACTACTCTGTATTAATTTATTAGTCTTTGTGAAATACATATGATGTTTTTCACATAAAGGTGCTTGAAAAGTGTACCACACAGGCTCACCCCTCCTCACTTATTGTCCAGAAATCTCCATTGTTCAAAACTGCTTCACTCTTCTGGGTTCTCTCTCTCTTTTCTCCCTTGCCTCACACTGGAGTACCCTCTGCTATTTTCTTCAAATTTCGTCACAGAAATTTCTCTTCTACCCTCTCAACATCCATCATAATCATCATCAATTATGGTTCTTGTGATGTATTTTGTGCTTTTTCTTGCCTTCACTGGCCATTCAAGTAAGCTCCTGGACTTGCCTGTGTTTTTTCTTAAGCTTAATGGGGGGCTTTTCATAATGATATATAAAATCTCAGATTTTTTTCTCATGATTGCTTTGTCTTAGTGTTTTTCTGTTTTGGTTTTGTGGAAAAGCTTGGATTTTGAGATGGGTTTTGTTTAGGAACTCTTCTATTTTTGTTCTGTTTTACTGAAGGGTGGTGCTTTTAAGGAAAGATGGGATTTTTAATGGACTAACTGTTCTTCTGTTTACATTTTCTGCATTTTTTTTTGGCTTGAACAGGTGCTCTTTACTGTGTATGTAAAGATGGTGTGGGTGATCAAGCTCTTCAGAAAGCTATAGATTATGCATGTGGTGCAGGAGCTGATTGTACCCGTATTCTTCAAAATGGGGCATGTTTCCAACCTAACACTGTGAAGGATCATTGCAACTATGCTGTTAATAGCTATTTCCAGAGAAAGGGTCAGGCTCAGGGAAGCTGTGATTTTTCTGGTGCTGCCACCCCAAGCCAAAACCCACCTAGTAAGTGGCCACCACTTTCTAGTCACCTTCAAAAGTTTTGGACTTTCTTCACAAAATTCCCTTTTTCTAATTCTTCTGTGTCTCTTGTTGTCCCTACCTCTTTGATCTGCAGCTTCAGCATCCACATGTGTTTACCCCTCAAGCCCTGGGTATGTTCTTCATCATGGATCTTTCTGATTTGCTTAAATTAATCCACAATCATTCATTTATTTCTCTCAATTTCAATTTTCTGGTAATGGCAAGATGTTTGGTTGCATGCTGCATTAAACCAGTTTTTTCTTCCATTTACAGAACATGAAGAAAACCTTTTCTCTCTATATTGAAGTTGGCTTACATTAATCTACTGCCTTATTTGGTGCCCTTAGAGGGCTTTGGTTAGATTCAACTTCGATTATATCATTTGCAAAAGCAAAATAATCTGTTATTTTTTAAACAATTTTACTCAGATTTACTCAGAAGCCGATGACATCATGATCAACCCTCTTGGAACATTAGCAGTCATGACTATGACGTTCCACAATTGTTTTTGTCCACTTCATTCCCATGATCCTAGATCCAAGATCATATAATATTTAATGAAACTAATACTATACTTAGTATATAGTTCACTAAATTATTAATATACTATGTGATGATCATAAGCTAATTTGTTTTGGCTTCCACTTGCAGCAATGCAGGAACAGGCATCACAGGAACCACAACAACCACTACACCAACAACAGGCACACCATCCACCTTAACCCCAACTACTCCCACCGGTACAGGTACAGGTACAGGCACTGGCACTGGCACTGGCAGCACCATCACAGGTAACCCTAATGTGTTTGGAATCAGTCCAACATCTTCAACTGGAACAGGCATCAATGATTCAAGCAAAGGAGTGGTTCACTTGAAGGACACATGCATGTTGCTGGTGTCCTGTATTCTCACCTTTTTGCTAGTGTTAAGGGTCTAAATGATGCAGTTCTGGGAAAATCTTGGGGGGGGAGGGGGTGTTTGTGAAATTGTGACTTGCGTGGATGAGATTTTGCAAATGCAGAAGGGTGTTCATGTAAGTTCACTTGGAATCATCCAGAAGCAGACCCCACACTTTAACCTCCTGTTTCTTGTTTATTTGTTGTGTTCCTAAGAAAAAAAAAGGTTAGGGAATTTGGTTCCTTTTCAGTGGTGAATATTTGATATGTGACTACAAATGAGGTGGAACCTCATCGGTTTCCTTTTGTATATTATTATATCTAATATCTATCATCACTATGAGAGCCACTATTTTTTTCATTTAGTTGAACCTTGCCTTGTATGTGTTTGATATTTTTCTCTTTTCTTTTACCTTTTTCTTTCTTGAACCATTTTTTCTTTTCTTTCTTCTCTCAAATGGTTTTGCGGAGTTTGGATTTAGACCACTTGACACCGTTTTGATGACTCCAAACTGATTGATATTCATATATTTAATGTTAGGTCCGTGAGTTGGTTCGTCGTTTTCCATTGGACATTGATGATTTGGCACGGTTTTCAATTTATGAATTATGGATCTGAACAATTCTGAAATTTGGAGTAGAATGTGTCGCGAGATTTAAGAATCTGACCCTTGAGGATAGGCCTCAGCAAAAAATGGAACCCGACGGATATGCCCGAAAAGGAGGATGTTTATTCGGTCAATTAAATTTTAATCGGGTTACTTTGGTTAAAAAAAATTCGGGTCGGATTAAAACGGTCCTATATGGATTTTGAATTCAAAATCCACCCACGGTTAACCGACCTAATCTGAACTTTTCTAACCCTAATATTTCGTTATGAACTTGTGCAATCTACCGCCAACATTTGGAATCCCTTACATATCATCTTCTTCGACATTCAGAAGGATCGTCTTTTTCCTATCATTCCTTTTTCCATTCTCCTATTCCTAATAACCATCAATATCAACATATATGCTCACTATAATCACTATTTGGCTAAAAACTCTCACATCGCGACCTAGACCTAGTGAAGCATGACTACCACCGAAACGCCAAAACGCGACTATCACTGTTTAGTCGCAGTTTTTCGGGAAACAACATTAGCCATGCAAAACAGTGGAACGAGTAGCCATATGCACCTACAACAACGCAATCCATTTCATATCTGCTCACTTCAGACACCTACGATGGTGGATCTTTACCTGCACACATATCTGCTTGTAAAAATCCCAGATTCACAGAGGTAAATGCATCAAAAAGGGAGAATTTTAGCGAATGGTGGTGCTGCTATAGTTGGCGGTGATAGTTTATATGTCATGAGAAGGTTACAGTTCTGAAGATGGTGTATTCATTAGTGAGCGCCTCGTTCATGAAAATATTTTTACTTCTTTTTACATGTGGAAATATGAAATTCACTCATATGGGCAAGCTATGGTTATGAAAGAATCACTAATAAAATTTCACATCTAGAAGTCAAATTATTCCGAAATTTAGACCAAAATGGAATTGTAATTCTAAGACTGTGGGTCAAAACGGGAGATGTTTTAGTGGGGAAATTAACACCTTAAATGGCAAAAGAATCCTCATATTTCCCTGAAGATAGATTAGCTATACTTGGCATTCAGATATCCACCTCATAGGAAACTTGTCTAAAATTACTCATAGGCGATAAAGGTCGAATTATTAATGTGAGATGAATAAAAAAAAGGGTTCCAGTTATAATCCAAAAACGGTTCGGATATCTATTGTAAGAAACGTGAAATTAAACGAAAACAAAGTGGGCAGGGAAATAAAGTGACCGGGAGACATGGAAATAAAGATATCTTTTCTAAAATTTTGGTCACGCGTGTGAGGAGTGCAGATCTTCTTGAGGCTAATGCATTTGATCTTGAACTGTAACTGAAATCTGGATAACCATATCCATCCGTGTTTAATCGGATCGGAAACTACCCAAACACAACAACTCAAGGTGTGAAACGGTCGGATCTGTTTTTTCTAATATTAAATTCGTATTCGAATTTTGATGGATTTGATCTATTGGGCTCGAATTCGGTCCAATGGACCGATGCTCACCCCTGCTTGAGGAAGAATTGGGATTTGGATTTTGTGTTTTCTTGGTGGGATTTCTTCAAAATATATGGATTTATTATTTTAAATTATATTATATAAGTTAGCAAATAATTGGTATAATCAACAAATAATTTAGATTCAATTGAAATGTTAAAATTATTTTTTTTAACTTAAACCTTCTAAAATAATGGAGGATTTTTTATAAAATTTAAATTGTTATTATTTTTATTTTACATCCAATCATTCATCGGAGAAAAAGATATTGATGTGAGAGTTAGGTATGCTATTACATGTTAGATTAAATATGTTTTTTAAATTATCTTTAAAAGTTGTGTTTTAATTTGTGTTTTAGTTTTAAAATAAATGGTAAGGTTATATATATATATATATATATATATATATATATATATATATATATATATATATTTGTTAAATTTGTTGTAGAAGATTAAAAAATAAACAGATATAATTTTTTAATATAGTTACGTTAATATTTTTAAATATTAAACAACATTTGAGATACATTTGGGATATTTACGTTTCCATTCAAACGAAATGTTACTAACAGGAAAAATAACCTTATTACATTAAAATATTATATTTATTTATTTTTAAGTTTGAAATACGAATTTAACAAAATTTCAAAAAAAGAAAAGATAAATTTTGATTTTGTATCGTATAAATATAAGCCCTTTTTTTGTTCCTAAGTGTATGGACCTGGCCTTTTCGTAGGTCCAAGGTCAGCCCACCAGGGACTCCAATACTTTGTCCAGCCCCCTCACAATCTCACTTTACTCTTTTTCAGAAAAATAGTTTCTCTCCTATCTCTCTACGAAAGCAGAAGCTCATAGAGAACCTTCCACCCTCGAGCTAGCTCAGCTTGTTCTACTACCAAGTAAGTTACTCCTCAGATCTGTTGTAGCCTTTCTTTCCCCTTTTTCCAGTTGGGTGCTTTTGTTGCGTTTAGGGTTCATCCTCTTACTCTCGTTTGGGTCCTGGGGTTTCTGTTTCAGCTCACCATCTTAGTCCGTGGAGCTGTTGTGCCTAAGTTGCATTCTTTGAGTTGCTGCTCCTTTTCTTGCGTCTAACAAGGTAAGGTAAGCTAGGTCTCTGTTTTTTTTCGTGTGTCTTAAAGTATGTGGTCAGTTTCTGCTTCTGTTGTATGCATAAAGTGATTTAAAAATGCTTGTATCTATTTTGAGTGGACTGTATGGATTGTACTTGGCTGTGTTGGGTGCTGCATGCGTGAAACAATGGGAGAGAGGTGGTATTCTCGCCTAAGCGAGCTCGTCTCACCTAGGCGAGAATAGCAGAAGCTCGCCCTGGTGCTGCTCGAGCATCTCGCTCAGCCGACCAACTCTTGTTTTGAGCGACGCATTGCCTCGCTTAGGCAAGAATGGCTCGCCCAAGCGAGCACTCGAGGAAAGCTAGTGTGCTCTACTCGCATCCTCGTCCAGGCGAAGGATTTTAGTTTTGGGCGAATGGTGATCTCGCCCAAGCGAGGGCTCGCAGAGTGCCACTGTTATAGGCCTCGCCTAGGCGAGAATGCCTAGCTTAAGCGAGACAGTTGTTGTCGCTTAGGCGAGGGCTTCTAGCCTAAGCGAGAACAATGCAGATTTACACTTTATGTTCCTGTTTACGTTGTGTGTGGCTATTTTTCTCGAACATGCATGATTTATGTAGAATTGCATGAGTTGTATGCACTGAAATTGGTATGTTAGCATGAGTAACACATGGGATTCTGCTTGGTTGGTTGAGAACGTGCATGAGAATTTAATGTTGAGATAACAAGTGGTGGTTATGGTATGAGGATCATGAAATTGGTGTGAGATAGGCGTAATTTCATGAGTCTCGTGGGAAGACTTCATGGTGGTGTGTAGTGTATATATTAAGATAAGGATTCAAGTAAGGATCGCATCCCGAAATTCTAAAGGGTTAGTGAGTCTCATGTAGAGCAAACTAACTCAAGTGGTGAGAGTAGCGGGAGGTCCTAGTCTCTGGCAAGATAATGGCCTTAGACGCTTAAAGGCTAACCTTGTGTGTGGTAGGGTGAAACCCATTGGCAATGGCTCTACAGAGCAGTAGAGGCCACCACAAGTGCAAGCGTCCAGTGAATCCGGAATCCAATCTTAGTATATGTATCCGGATAATTGAGTCATAGTGTCTTGCTTGGTTGCTATAACATGAATTGGTGCTTACTTTGCTGCATGCTTGAGGACTGTCTTAAGTATCTGTTTGCTATAACATGTTAAATTTATTTTCACTAGCTTACCCTTTCGTTTTTGTGTATGTTATTGTCTTATCTTCTCTTTTGCGATGATCACTTTATCGGTGGGAGCAGATGGAGGAAATGTTGAAGGTAAACCCGGTGGTGGCAGCGGTGCTGTGTAATTTGAACCTGTTATACGTGGCTCTCAAGAATAGTTGATGGCCTAATGCCTTTTCGTAATTCATTGCTCTAGGAGCAACTCTTTTGCAAAACTGTTAAATTCCCTGTTTACTTATGGCATTGGTGGTATGCCTAAGTTCCTTTCTAAATACATTTGATGGATGACTGTAATAGTGGATCCTTTTAAGTGTGCTGTTATCTCGTGTGCTCCTTATTATTATAACTATGCGATGTTTTATTTAGTAGATTATTCTATTTAAATGTGATGTCACAATAAATATATTTAGTTTTAAATTTTATTGAGTTATAAAATATTTTTTGGAATAAATAATATGTAATATTTTATATAATTATTTCATTGTTATTGTTATTTAGTATTGTATTTAAAATTGATATAATTATATATAATTATATATATATATATATATATATTAAATATTTGACATTAAAAAAAATATATTTTAATATCAAATATTTGCTAATATTGTTTTCTTTGTGATTTTAATTTTTTTATAAAATTTAATAATTGATACTGAAATAATAAAAAAATAGATTATATCGATATCGAAATAATAATTAAAAATGAAAATGAACACAATTTTTAGTCCAGATGAATATAAGAATGAGATAGAGAATGGTTTTTTATTTCGGGATACAATAATAAAACACATTTATCCCATCATTCCTACTATATATTTCCAAAGTAACCACACGTAATTATTATATTAATTTAATTGTTAAAATTAATTGCTCTCAAATAAGATTAATTGAACTAAACTACATTGCAACTTAAACATAAACAATAATTCAAACAATGAATACACGTTAATGTGCTGAAATGATAATATAATTGAGTTTAATTTTATAATAATTTGATTCAATTTATACAATTTTGGTAAAAAGAAGTAAATAAAACTAGTTAACTCAAAAGAGGAAATAAAACTAGTTAACTCAAAAGAGGAAATGATAACAATCTATAGTTTCTACAATAGAAGTTCCAACCCCTCAAACTAATGGATGGTTCTAGTGCCAACACACAGCCAGAGAAAAAGATCTATGGGAATCTCCCTGCCAACTAGTCCCACATCGAACTTGTCTATTCCACCCTCATTCACAGTGCCACCACCCCCACTTACCCTTATCAGTTTATGACCGTTTGAAAATATAGACAAAATTAAAATACTTAGATACATATTATATACACACTGTAATAATGTAATAATGTAAGCATAACAAAATAATAAAAGCTTCAGCTTTAGTACAATTCCCCAGAACACACTCCTCAGAACAATACATAAATTTATATTACTTAATACTATGTGTTAATTTATTAATCATTATGAAATACTTATAATGTTTTACACATAAAGGTGCTTGAAAAGTGTACCAGACAGGCTCACCCCACCTCACCCATTGTCCAGAAATCTCCATTCTTCAAAACTGCTTCACTCTTCTGGTTTTTCTCTCTCTTTTCTCCCTTGGCCTCTGGAGTACCCTCTGCTATTTTCTTCAAATTTCATCACAGAAATTTCTCTTCTACCCTCTCAACATCCATCTTAACCATCATCAATCATGGTTCTTGTGATGTATTTTGTGCTTTTTCTTGCCTTCACTGGCCATTCAAGTAAGCTCCTGGACTTGCCTGTATTTTTTTCTTAAGCTTAATGGGGGGCTTTTCATCAGGATATATAAAATCTCAGATTTGTGTCTATGATTGCTTTCTGTTGCTGTTTTTCTGTTTTGGTTTTGTGATAAAGCTTGGATTTTGAGATGGGTTTTGTTTAGGAACTTTTCTAGTGCTGGTGCTTTTAAGGAAAGATGGGATTTTTAATGGGCTAACTGTTCTTCTGTTTACATTTTCTGGTCTTGAACAGGTGCTCTTTACTGTGTATGTAAAGATGGTGTGGGTGATCAAGCTCTTCAGAAAGCTATAGATTACGCATGTGGTGCAGGAGCTGATTGTACCCCTATTCTTCAAAATGGAGCATGTTTCCAACCTAACACTGTGAAGGATCACTGCAACTATGCTGTTAATAGCTATTTCCAGAGAAAGGGTCAGGCTCAGGGAAGCTGTGATTTTTCTGGTGCTGCCACCCCAAGCCAAAACCCACCTAGTAAGTGGCCACCACTTTCTAGTCACCTTCAAAAGTTTTGGACTTTCTTCACAAAATTCCCTTTTTCTAATTCTTCTGTGTCTCTTGTTGTCCCTACCTCTTTGATCTGCAGCTTCAGCATCCACATGTGTTTACCCCTCAAGCCCTGGGTATGTTCTTCATCATGGATCTTTCTGATCTGCTTAAATTAATCCACAATCATTTATTTATTTCTCTCGGTTTCAATTTTTTTGTTGCTTGCATGCTGCATTAAACCAGTTTTTTCTTCCATTTACAGAACATGAAGAAAACCTTTTCTCTCTATATTGAAGTTGGCTTTCGTTAATCAATTGCCTAATTTGGTTCCCTCAGAGGGCTTTGGTTACATTCAACTTCAATTATATCATTTGCAAAAGCAAAAGCAATCTGTTATTTTTTATCACACTTTTACATTTACATTAGCCAAAAGGCCATTTTTTGCGGTGTATGCATCCACCTCCTGCATCATATTTACCCAGAAGCCAATGACATCGTGATGAACCCTTTTGGAACATTAGCTGTCATGATTATGATGTTCCACAATTGTTTTTGTCCACTTCATTCCCATGATCCTAGATCCAAGATTATATAATATTCAATGAAACTAATTCTATACTTAGTATATAATAGTTTACTAAATTATTAATATACTATGTGATGATCATAAGCTAAATTGTTTTGGCTTCCACTTGCAGCAATGCAGGAACAGGCACCACAGGAACCCCAACAACCACTACACCAACAACAGGCACACCATCCACCTTAACCCCAACCACTCCCACTGGTACAGGCACCAGCACTGGCACTGGCACTGGCAGCATCACAGGTAACCCTAATGTGTTTGGAATCAGTCCAACATCTTCAACTGGAACAAGCTATGATCCAAACAAAGGAGTGGTTCACTTGAAGAACACATGCATGTTGCTGGTGTCCTTTGTTCTCACCTTTTTGCTAGTGTTAAGGGTCTAAATGGTGCAGTTCTGGGAAAATCTTGGGGGGGGTTTTGTGAAATTGAGACTTGTATGGATGAGATTTTGCAAATACAGAAGAAGGGTGTTCATGTAAGTTCATCACTTGGAATCATCCAGAAGCAGACCCCACTTTGGCCTCCTGTTTCTTGTTTTTGTTGTGTTCCTAAGAAAAAAAAAAGTTAGGGAATTTGGTTCCTTTTCAGTGGTGAATATTTGATATGTGACTGCAAATGAGGTGGAACCTTTTGTATATTATTATATCTAGTATCTATCATCACTATGAGAGCCATTATTTTTTTCATTCAGTTGAGCCTTGCGAATACCTTGTATTATGTGTTTGATATTTTTCTCTTTTCTGTTACCTTTTTCTTTGTTGGACCATTTTTTCTTTTCTTTTTTCTCTCAAATGGTTTTGCGGAGTTTGGATTTGGACCATTTGACACCGTTTTGATAACTCTACAAACTGATTGATATTCATATATTTAATGTTTAGTCCGTGAGTTGGTTCGTCGTTTTCCATTTGGACATGTTGATGATTTGGCACGGTTATCAATTTATGAATTATGGATCTGAACAATTCAGAAATTTGGAATAGAATGTGGCGTGAGATTTAAGAATCTGACGATTAACGAGTTAAACTTGAGGAGGAATTGGAATTTGGATTTAGTGATGGATTTTGTGTTTTTGCTGGGTTTCTTCAAAATATAGCGATTTATTATATTAAATTATATTATTTAATCATCAGATTATTTTGTGTTTTTGGTTGGAATAATCATCACATTCAATTGAGATGTAAAAATAAAGGAGGATTTATGTAGAAAATGTTAATTGTTATTATTTTTATTTTATGTCCAATCATTTCATTGGAGAAAAAGATGTTGATGTGAGAGTTAGGTATGCTATTATATGTTGGATTAAATTTTGTGTTTTAAATTATTCTTAAAAGTTGAATTTTAGTTTATATGTTGATTAAATATGTTTAGTTAAAATCTTCCTTTGTTTTTTGTTTTTGTACAAAATTTTCATATAGGTTCATAGATTTATTTTAGTCTTACACAGGGATATGAAAATTCGAGACGGGCGGGTTGGCATGTAGGCCCGCACAAAAAAACGTGAGGCAGGTTGGGATGTTGAATCCGTTGACTCGCAATAACACGTTCTGTATAAGCTCGTAGCCTGCGCGGGTTAAAGGTGGGGCGGGTGGGCTGATCCGCTTACAAAATTATATGTTCTCATGTTTTTGGTTTTCACATCATTCATCATTGTTTCTTTAAGTTCCTTTTATTTTTATCATTATTATTATGTTTATGTATAATCATTGTATATAAGATAATGATTTTAATTTTTGAATATGAAATATTTTTTTATGCATTTTTAAGTAAATGTATTGTAAGGTGACATGTTATTGTATTTTAGCTATAATTTTCGTTGTTATTTTTATTGTCTTTGATTAGGTAAACTAATTGGAATTATTTCGATAAAAAATAAATATCAGTTATTATGAAAAAATAAAAAAAAAATTATTTTGCTTAACACAAAAAATATATTTCACTCATCACAAATACGGGTCAGGCTGCGAGCACGCAGGCCAATCCGCGGGGTAGGGTAGGCCAGAAAAGTGAACCCGAAATTAAACTATGGGGCGGGCCAACCCGATCCGCACTTGTGGGCCAAAACGCGGGACGGGCCATAACAGGCCAAGCTGGCCTACTTTGCCATCCCTAATCTTACAATTAAGATATTTTCGTTATTTGTTTATAAACAGTATTTACACATGATAATTTGGATTTATGTATATTATTTTGTGTCCTTTAAATTTAAAAGATAGTAAAATGGTATGGTTGATCTCCTTTTAGTATCATTATGAATGAGTTTACTCTAGCATTTGCAAGTATAGGTTTTCTAAGAAGATTATAGAAGATGTTGTCTTCCTCGCTTGTTAGTGTTTCATTCTCATTCATGCTCGTTTTGCACCTTTAATGGTTTGGGAATGCAAAATAGAAGTGATTATTCACATGGAGGTGGTTCGAAGAGGTTGGGTTCAATATCAATATTTTATTGTGGTGAGAAAGTTGTCTTGAGGATTGCTAGGAAACAATTCTAAGGTTGTCCTAAGTTTAAGGTAAGATCCATGGAAGTCAATTTTTTGGTTTTAGATAACAAAAAGTTTGTTTTGGTGATAATTTTGATGGGTTTTTATTGCCTTAGTTAGACAGAGAGGATCTGAACAATTTGCTTGAGTGCAATTATTTCAATTGGTTTAGTGGATATGAAATTAAAGAAAACGATGGTCTCATCATGAAGAATGAAGAAATGGATGTTATTGTGTTGGAGATGGAAGAAATGGATGGGCAAAGGATGAAAATAGTGAATTTAGAAAAATCTGTTTTCATTTCGGAAAACAGGGTGACAGTGTTAATTTGGGGGGTTTGTTTTGTTTGTGTATTGAACATAATCTTATATTCAGTGTTAATGAAAAATCCATGATGCATTGTAAAATGGTGGAGCATTTCGTGTAATAACAAAATTGAATGAAAAAGTTTGATTAGATTGTGTCACTGTGTTTCAAATAGAAATATCTTGCAATACATTGTTGCAATTAAAAGTGATAATAAAATCTGGTGTTGTATTTAATAAGAAGTGATAATAAAAAGTGATCTTTCTATTGATCCTTCTAATGTATATTATAAAAAGTGATAGTAAAATCTGGTGCTGATATAAAGGTATTGATCACCAATTTTACTATAGAATTACATCATAATGTTGCTCATAACAGAGGCAAACATAGGCACAAAACACAAGTATATTTGCATTGCTTACATCATAATAGTATATGCACAAAATAAAATGGGATCAACACTTGAAATATCACAAGTCCACAAAATGAAACTGTTAAAACAGACACGTTTAAACAACAAAAACAAAAGTAGCAGGTTCCAAAACATATATATATATATATATATATATATATAATGCATCATGGCTGATAAGATGTAATCTCCCACACTTGTTGTCCGTTGATACGGTAAACAATTGATGAGTATGTTTGTTCATAGGTTGACTTCCTAAACCAATGAGAGATAAAGTCTCCTGCATTGATATTCAAAAACTTCATTGCACTTAGGGCGTGATAGCATGAAATTTCACTTATGCTCTATTTTCTGCATGTGCATTCCATTTTGTCAATATTAACCACAAATTGTTCCCCAAGTACTGACACATGTTGGACTTCAAATAATTTATCTCTTGACCACCTGATTTCAGTAACAAATCCATAAATGTGACATTCACGTACTTAAAGCAAAATGAGAACACAAAGTTAAAGTCTCTACTACAACTATGGTCATTTATTATTTTCCTTAGTTGCCATGACTTCACGACATATAAGCACAATAAACATACCATTTGCATTTTTCCTTGGCACCAACACATTTGACAGTTGTAACATCCCTACTAGAAATTACTTAATTAAAATAAATAAATAAGAAATGAAAATCAAACGACGTAATTTTTATTATTCCCAAACGCAGGGAAATTTAAAACATTACTCAACGTGCCTTAATTTAATTAATCAAGAGTAATAAAGTTATTACAATTTCCAAAAATCCAACAAAATAGTAGAAAACACCAAATAATTTCCTAGCTCAAAGTCCCCAAGCTAGCCCTCTCTCCACTTCTATGCATCACCAGAATCACCTGTAATATCATGTGCTCCCGTGTAAAAAGTCACACGTTCATCGCCAAACACAAACAGAAAGGGTGAGCTCATAATAATTTAACACATAAGTTAATAATATCAAAAGACACCCGACTATCTTATTCTAGTTAGTTCTTGGCCAAGACCTTAATCCCCAAGGCTTTTCAACCTTCAATTCACACAAATAGTTAGCCTTGGACTCTGGATTGATGATGCTCACACGAACCTGCCCGCTCGTGGTCCTGCCTCTACGGACCTCCCCGCTCGTAGTCCTGTTCTACGAACCTCTCCGCTCATAGTCCTACTCTACGGACCTGCCCGCTCACAGCATCCTCTCAAGTGTGAGCACGGAACATACGAACCTACCCACTCGTATCCCCACACGAGAGTAACAAGATATGAACCTCCTCGCTCATATCATCACGTGTTCACCACCATCCATGAACCTACCCGTTCATGACACAACATCTCCTGATCCAAGTATCGCACCACTGCGTACAAGCAACACATGCAAGTTACTTCCTACAGCGTCATCGCCTGGCGCAGCCTAAGCGCCGCCAGGCGCAGACCACCTGGTGGGACATCCTTGCCGCTAGGCGCCAGACCTTTCCAGACCCATTGTTTCAGGGTCTATCGCCTGGCGGATCACACCTTGCCACCAGGTGCCACACGTTGCAGGGACATCCTTATTGCTCCATTCGCCTGGCGGCCGTTCGTGTGTCACCAGGCGTTATATCAGTAGCGCACCTGCTACTATTTTTAACACCTCAACCGATCTTAATTGATACAATTCATCCCAATATTTTGTTACATATCCTCAAAAGTATGGCTTAACTCTAGACACATAAACACCTCTATTGTTCTTCAATCTTACTCTCATGCACCTTACTTTCATCCAATTACTTCCAAAATGCCAAAGTAACCTCACCAAGTCCTCTCTTCAAAGAACACTCAATAGTACCAGTTCTGTTCACAATTCCTAATGACAATTCAACGCATTTAAGCAATATATTTCTATTCTCTCGATTTAACCATTCTATCCATCCTTCTACCTATAGGCCAAAAGTCACCAATTCTCACATTAAGGTATCCAAGTTCCCAAACCCTCTTAGTATGTACTCTATATCTTTTCTTCTTATCACCCAACTAATTAAACCACCAAGACAGATTTCCACACTCATTGCTAAAAACCACTCCTAACATAACAATAAATTCCTATGCACCAATTCCTCCAATTTTATTGACCAATTTTTCTATTCCAATTCACTCCAACTAACATCTCTTGCAACCATCCAGTGCAAGGGACATAATTGCCTCTGTACCAATCGTCGCCTGACAGCAAGCAGGGTGCCGCCAGGCGGTGCATCAGTACTTGGACACAAAACCAGGTTTCTGCACATGCGAGGCATCCCAATTTCTCCTAATTTGACACACGATCCAATTCCATCAATCACACTAATTCACATAAAATTCGTCAAAAAACACACCACAATATTATTCCTTACACGTCATATAATCATTGATCTATGGCAAATTAATTCATTCCTTTTCCCCTTCCAAGAATCCAATTTCTGCCCATGATTAATCATACGGGACTTCTTCCAAGCACCATCATACCCCAATTATATAAAGGTTATAATATTTAACATACAATATTATTCACAAAAACACATTCAGAAGTTGCAATGACTCCTGCACCAAACAACACACCAAGAACCACGGACAGCACCACGCCGCCTAGCGGATATTCATCGTCGCCAAGCGGTTCATATCAGAACCCAAAAAAGTAAGGAAAGTCTGAAGCATTGCCTAGCGGCTCCATTCTTACCGCCAAGCGGTTTTTGGGCAGAAACCTAGAAACCACGAAAAACAGTGTCACAAAGAGTGGGATTTCATGCAATGGTACATGGCAAAGCATAATTATTCAAATACGAAATAAAAATATAAGAGACAACTCCCCTTACCTGGAATCCTTGCTCAATTCGAGTTTGGTGTGTGTCCTTAACATTCAATCACAAGCAAGTGAATAACCAATTCAACCACTTCATGTTTCATGATAATTCCTATAATTTTAGGATTACATTGTCACTACTCACATTCAATCAGAACATTACAATAATGCACATTTTAAAATATCATACAATTGGCATACATAAGACTCAAATCCAAGTCCTCTTAACACAACCAAGTACTCTTAACCATTTGAGCTAATACTTTTCCACATCATAATAATTCGCATTAAATGTTATAAAGGCTCTACTACCCGTATTTATTAAATAATTATTTATTTAATTATTTAAATTTATCGGGTCTTACAACAATATCTCTCTTCTTGTCATTTTTGTCAAATTTTAAATTCTTCCCATTTGCCAATCATACGTTTGAATGACATGTGAATTCCTTTTTCTCTGTGAAATAAGTACCTACTTTCCAGTTGTATTGGTCCATACTTTTTGGCATTGAGAAGGTTCCAAACCTTCCATAACTCTCTTTATCATTATCTTCCTCATCACTGTTTGTAGTAGTAAGTAATTCATTTGAGTGCCACTCAATATAAAAAAATATGACACATATGCATTCCTACATAGAAAATCGTTACTAATTTTAACATGGTTAACGATTTGGGCTTAATTGTAACAATTTTTCAAAACTATAGGTCCAATTGAGATTAAAAAAAATTTGTGGACTGTTTGAGATTTTTGTGCGAAAATATGAACCAAAGAAGTATTTTAACCAATATATTTTATTAAATTAACTTTAAAAGTTGAATTTTAGTTTCAAATTAAATTGTAATATGAAATATGTATTTAGATAAAATTAAAATTCGTTTCTATATTAAATAATATTTGAGATGTCTATAATTTCATAGGTTTCGATTTAAATGAAATGTCATTAACACAATAATGAAATTAACGACATTCATATTTTCAAGATTTGAAATAAAAAATTGTATCAAGGTTGAAATAAATAAATATTCTAATTTTATATGCAAATTTAGAAATTACAAACATAGTTTTATTAGTTCTAAATTATATAACTCTTTGTTTATATATCTTATGTATGTTATAAAATATCATTTTGAATAACTGTGGATTAGTTTTTTTGTGTAACAAACAAAATTTTGTAGTAAATTATTATATAATTTGTGTTTATGTTTTACATAGTTTCATTATCTATATGATTTATGAAGGCGAAAACTCTAATACTCAACAAAATGATAAGGGTTCAAATTATAAAGAATGGATAAGCTAAAAAAGTTAATATTAAATTTTGAAAAATAAAATTTAAAAAAAATTGAAAGTCTTTAAGAAATATGAAAGTATTGATAATGATAAGTATTTTAATAGAACGGAGAATTTGCCTTTTTTATTTTTTATATATATATATATGAAGTTTAAAGTATACGAAGTTTAAAATATGATATAATTTTTGTAAAAAAAATATTGATTTTTCATAATAAATTTTTGTTTGATTTTGACCGCAATATAATTTTATTTTGGATTTAGTGTGATCTATCCATGTTTTTTTTTAAAATACAAATTTTCATGTAATAGTTGCGATGCACAACTTAAATTTATTTGTACTTAAAAAAAACTACATTATTCAATTTAAAAATAAAACATAATTTTAAAAATAGTTTAAGAATACAAAATATCCAACTCTTATATGAACATTTATATATTGAATTTAGGAATAAAAAATATTTAACTCTTATACGTTTCATTGTCTTATTTTTACTCCAAACATGCATTTGTGCTACTTGTTCATCTTTGTTCTACAATGGCTCAAATGGAGTGAAATTGCTTGAAGGAAAAGTGAAGTTGATTCAAGCATGGAGCAACAATAGGAGATAATTTGAAGTTTAATCTTTCACCATTTTTCTTTTCCCTTATGAGTTAGTTTTTGAGCATTGATGATAATGAGGACCACTTTATGTGTTGATGATGATGATGTCAAGTTCCACCGAATGACTGAATGAGAAAATCAATAATTGCTTCACCGACATATGTTGGAAATTAATAAATGGTGCATGCTTTGCATCAATGGCATTCCTTTTCTAGAGAATCAAAACATAGAGGAATCATAGCATCTAATATATTCTCTAATACATTTATTACACATATATTAGTTTTTAATCATTATGTAAAACACAAGTTTCATGTACTTTATTTTTGTAATTTTCTATAAATATAAAAACTTAATTATTTGCTTGTGGACATTAATAAAGTAGAGAGATTAGGGGAATTAATTAAGAGCTTAGTAGGATTAACATAGCATAAAATCTTCAAGCTTAAAAACATCAAATCTTTAAATTTCGAACTTCTATTTTAACAAATGTATTTTGTGATGATTAACCTTATGCTTTATCATTATATAAATTTAATAATAAGTACATTTCATGAAAATAAAATTATCATTTGGGAAAATGTAAAGCTTAAATTTGTGAAAAAAAAATATAGACATGAATTAAACTTTCAAGTTGTAATTAACTTGGAAAAAATAAGTGCAAATACTTAAATAAGCAAATGGAAAAGGGAAGTAGTAGACTTGAAAAACTTGAATACTTGATACAATTTAGTAGAGACATGAACATTAGTTTTTCATTATTCTTTCTGATTTGGCGTTACAAAATTATCAATATTTGATGCCTATTTTCCATTTTAAAATTTTGCATCAAACTCTTATATATATACACTTACTTACTTCAATAGTTTGTTTTACAAAAATAAAAAAAAACAAAGTTTAATTAGTTGGATGATATTCACTTTCGTTCATGTATCAGTTTGGTACGCGTTTTTAAAAATATGTCAATTGAGTCTCAACTTTTGAAAAGATGCCTCAATTAGGTCTTTTTTAGCAACAAACTATTAACATGGTTAACGATATTGATATTTTAAATGACTTACAAAATTAAGTATTGATATTTATATTAAAATTTAGTGATAAAAGTCATTAATTAAATTAACAACTTTAATAACTTTTGTCTGAAAAGGACCTGATTGACACACTTCTTCAAAAGTTGGGATTCAATTGACACATTTTTAAAAACGAGTACCAAACTGACATATCTAAACAAAAGTCGGTATCATCTGACTAATTAAAAAAAAACTAAAACTACATGTTGAATATTTTCACCATGTTGTCGGAGACCCATTAGTCATTGTCTTTAGAAAAAGTTTTTTTTTTTTTGTTTTCAACAATAATGATTATCTTTAAACAAGTTATTTATTCAAGCTCATTATTTAAACAGAAAAGTCTTACCTCAAAAATAAATAAAGGAAAATATTAGTGGGAAATGTGATTATTATTCCTGCTCCAATTCCTTTATTAGTACTTAATCCATCAAAATGTAAAATTCATAGATTTATTTCTATACATAACTTACTGGCTTTTAAATTTTCAAATTGTGCAGAAAACTCTGTAAGATGTCAATTCAATTACCTAAAATAGATTTTGATAACATAAATTCAATGATTTATTCCTGGAAAATACAATTAATACAATTGCATCACAACTTCATTTAATATTTATGTCTGCAACATAAATAGTACAAACAAAGACATAGCTCTCAATAAAACTTTATCAAGTTTCATACTAACTAAAAATGCCACTTGAATAATATGTACTTCATTTGAATTTTCCTAAGTTAACATATAAATTATATTCGCTTCCGATGCTGAGATAAACAACCTTAAACTCTTTACTTCGATCAATTGGGCGAGTAACTTTTATTTTCTCGATCCCATATTCCTTTTGATGAATTTGTTTCCTTTAAATAAACCTCTTTCTTTAGTCTTCATTATCACAACAATATTCAAGTTTTTAAAAGATATGAAATAGAATGTCTGATACTATATTAGAAGTGAGTTTTAAGCTTAACTCAATCCTACAAAATCGATTTAAAAAATAGGATTGCATCCATTATATATTGTAAATAGACTTTAGTTCTAATTGATGTGAGACTTCTAACACTTGTTGTGTTGCTCTTAGACTTAAATTAGAGGCTCTTTCGTCAAGCAATGAATGAAGAAAAACCCTCATTCACTTTGTAACTACAATATTTAAACATTGGACTATGAGCCATTAAAAACTCTAAATTCAAGTAAGAATTCTGCTGTTTCTTTATAAGAATATCATTATATTCAATAATCATGAATATTGCATGCATTAAGTTTTAGAATTTAGACTATCTATCGAGTTTTTTCACTGTTGCTTTAGTGTTGTGTCTTCAAAATATATTGATAATAATTAGTTTTAAAATTTTAAAATATATTAAAAAAAATTTAAAATATTAAAATAGTACAACTTTAATGCTCAACAGAAAATAATATTAAAAAAATTCAACAAAGAATCTCGACTCTATGATTTACCAAAATCCTATGTATTAGCTTCATCCAAAAAACATATAAATATCACATGCATTAATTTCTTTTATTAATTAAATAAAAATGAAAACAAATAAATGGACCTTGAACCCTTTAGTAGAATACATATAGTAAAATTCAAAGACTTCAAAAAGAAAAATAAATTCTTAAACAGTATATGTTTGCAATATTTTTTATTTGAATTTAAAAATACATTTAGTTTAAAAATAATCTTGAATAGTAAAAACATGCGGTCGGCAAAGGGCCAAGAACAATATGGGGTGAGTTAGAAAATTTAGTCTACATTTTCAAAGCAGTACGGGTCAATCCGTTTTGTTTTTCGTGAGTTAACTATGGGACAAGTTTAAAAGGGTCAGTCCATATTATCATCTTAAAAAATATCCAATTAAATTAATTATTTTTTTTATCAGTAACATTTTTTAAACTAAAAAGCATGACTGACTATACAAAGGTTCTGAATGTCCCTGAGCATAGATATGCCAATCTCAAAATTTCTTCTTTTGCACTAAAAAATTGGTTATATCCAAAATACTCATTTAGAAAAAAATGGCATTTCATTTGTTTTTGATAATTTTTTTTAATAACCTCTTAATTTCTTCTTTTATCTTTCTAATCCTTTCAGGTGCAAACCTTTAATAACTTTGTTTGATTGACTTTTACATTCTTGGATAGATAATCAATGCTTTATGAGGATTTTTTTCTAGACCTCACATTTCATCACAGCCCCAATAAAAACAACTTTTATAATTAGAATAAAAAATGATAAAACTCTCCTGAAAATCATTATCCAACATTTTATTCTTGTAAGGTGGTCTTTTTTTTTTGTCGTCACTTAAATTGGTCTCTTCTAAAGGAACTTGAGGTTCAATTTGTTAAGACACAGATGGTAAATTCACCCAAATTATCCCTTAGTTGAAGTTGTAGTGAGAGTGTGATAATTTTGTATCCTTTTGTATGTGAATTAATTCACCTATGAGGAAGTCTAAATTGTATATATCTTTTCTAAGAGAGCAAACTTATTAGTCTAGTGTATGTCCCAAGTCACGTCAAGGCAAAACATTCTCTATGATCATGAAGATTCACAACTAAAATCTAAAGCCATAATGTTATCAAAATCACACCCACTTCATTCTTACAAGGTTTTTCACATTACTAAAAGTTTTTATATTTTATATTACATGATAATTTTCTTGTAAATTTGTCAAAAAAATTTGCAAGAAAAGACTTTTTCCTGTTATTTTTTCTAAAAATTTTAATTGGCAGATAATTCTTTCGTGGGTAATTATTTCCTACAAAATTATAAAATTCATAAGTATTTCTTACAAAATTTGTAGCAAAAAGTGTTTTATACAAAATATTTTACAAACAAATTAACATCCATTTTCTGCAAAAAAGAATTTTCATAACAAAATTTAAAAATAATTTTTACAAAAAAAAAATTCAAAACAAAATTGACAGGAAATATAAATTTTTTTAGTAGTTTCATAGCATTCAAGTGAAGACACTCCCTCTTGGATGATTGATGATTCACCAAAATTGTTGTTTTGTCATTCTATCACCTTTTGATCTTTTGATCTTCTGTTATGATTTTACTCATCCTTTGCGACCTCCTCCATTAAGTCTTTTTTATATTCCTTATACATAGTGTCCTAGAATAATTAGTTTTTTAAAATTTTGAAAGATAATAATGAAAGGTTTCCTCAAAGAATCCCATCAAAGAACTTTCAAACTCCATCATTATCTGGTAAAGAAATTGGTTGATATAAGTACCTTTCTTTACCCATTGGTTAATGAATGTTGTAGCATAGAGGAGGAAAGTCTTCATTAACCTTTGATTTGGGCATATAGACATTTTCACCGTTTGTTTACTTTTAAAATTATGGTAATTTTGAAGATTCTTCGTATTCTTAGCTTTTTTTTTTTCTAATTCAAGGTTCTTTGTTGTTGATTTGTTTAAAACGACACTAAAATTTGGATAAAGTGACATGCTTTAATCATTTCCCTTTTTTATATTAAGGAAATATATTAGTCTTCCACCAAGTTTTTTGGAAATAAAATTCTTTTTCTCTTGCACAAACTCTTCCATTTCTTGTCTGAAATCTCTTATGCTAAATATGGTCTTACATGTTTAGGGTTTCTATCTTTAGTAATATCTACCATAAAATTTGATTGTGGCTTAACTCCTTTAGCAGTATTGGCTATCATTAGAGGTTTAAAATACTGGGTTTGGAAGAGATCTTCACTCAACTTCATTAGATTTTCATGTGTTAAACTTGAAGAAGATCGTGGTTGATGATTTGATGAATCTAAAACAAGGATGGAGTGAAGCAAGTTTTGATGAAGTAAATATGAAGTTAGGTTAGAGTCTTGTTTAAATATGTTATAGTAGAATTTTAACTGGCTGAAATGTTCTTAGTCTCTTGAAAAATTTATTATGAACACTTTAACCGATTGAACATAATTGTTAATCAACTAATTTCACGAATTAAGTGAAATTAATTACATCGAAATGAATACGATTATTAGTTGAAATATTTTCTACAGTTCCTTTGCTCTAAAGTAGGTAATTATGGTAACGATTAACTTGATTTGTTTATCGACATAAAAATATTACCAACTTTTTTGTTACATGGAAATTATAAGTTCAATTTCCTATCTTATCTTTTATCCCACTTTGTTGTAATTATTGAAAAACATAGGGTGTATCACTCTTTAATTCAACAATGTTTAATATATTTTCTTTGTATAATACACAATTATCTTCATTTGTTTCATGCTTGTCTTTATTATTTGTGTCGAGATATGCTACTCAATCTTTCATTTATAGATTTTGTTTGTTCAATCCTTCTCACTTTATCAACCAATTGACTCATTTCTTTTTTACTGAGAATTCTAAACTTTGTGACATTTTTGTACTTCTTGCATAGTTACTCTATTATTTTGTTCTGGATTTTGATTGTGTTTGTATTTTCATTATTAGTGAACATTGTTATTCTATCACTTAATCTCATACACTTTCTAACACTCAAAACTAATCAATTAAGTGTTTATAATAACAACTTAAAAGTCTTACCACTTTTTTTTTTGTGAAAAATAAATATTTTAATTTATTTAAACTTAAAAAAAAATACTAATTGTGAAGTTTTTTTTTATTTAAACTTATAAATTGGGGATTTTTAATTTAAATAAATGAAAGTGCAAGACTAGTTAAATAATCTTAGATAAAGTAGTAAAATTTGGTTTGACTGTCAAGTTCAAAGAAAAACATTTTTATGCTTGTTTCTAAAAGGTTATGATTTCAAAAATGTAAACATTCGAAACTAAAACTTGTAACTTTTATATTTTAACTTCCAATTAAACAACTACTTATATAAATTGAATAATAAGTAAACCTTTATGAAAATAAAATGATCATCCGCAAATGTAAAGTAAGCATAAATGACCTTGTAATTTAAAATCCTAACATTAGAATTAAAAAAAGCAACATAAGAAAATAAATACGAAGAACAAATTCAAGGATGAAAGGATGTAACTCTAAAGAAATAAATGCAAATTATTAAACAAGCAATTCGAAAAGAGAAATAATATATATGAAGAACTTGAATACTTAATACATTCAAGCAAGAAGGAACATTATATTGAATTCTTTATTATCCTTTGGCTCTATGGAATTGTCAGTGTTAATATCTATCCTTTTCCCTTTAAAATAGTATATCAAACTCTTATTAATTATACTTCCTCTTCATAAATTAATTATAATACTCTTTAACTTTTTTCTTTTAGTCGCTGAGGGTTAGACAACAAATCCAATCTTCTTGATCCAATTTAATTTTTTTTTCCGATCCAATCCATTTAAGATCTATTTATTAAAAATTCAATTGATTTAAAATCCATTTAAGATCTGAGTTAGTCATAATCAAAATTTGGTCATATTCAGTCGCGTTGGGCCCAATGGAAATTCGGTTGAATTTGGTTGAGTAACCTTAACCAAAATTTGGCCATATTCAACCAAGTCGGTGGTCCCAGACAAAATTTTATCGTTTCAACGAGGTCGGCTGCGACCGAATTCAACCGATTTGGCCTTGACCGAAATTTGGCCAAGTCAACCCTGGCCCAAATTTGGGCGTATTCGGATGAGTTAGCCCTAGACGAAATTTGGCCATTTTGGCCAAGTCAGTTGCGACCGAAATTTGGTCGTATTCAACCGAGTATGCCTCGACCGAAATTTGGCAAAATTCAATTGAGTTGGCCCCGACCAAAATTTTGTCGAGTCGATCCTAACCCAAATTTAGTTGTACTAAGCCGAGTCAACCCCAAATGAAATTTCGCCATTTTCAGTTGAGCCAAAGCCCAATTGAAATTTTTTCGAGTCAATCCTACCCAAAATTTGGCCATATTCGGCCACGTCATCATCGACCAAAATTCGGTCGTATACGGCTAAATTTTACCGAATTGGTCATAACCGAAATTTGGACATATTCGGCTGAGTCGACCCTAATCGAAATTTGTTCGAATTTGGCCAAGTCGATCCCAACCAAAATTCAGCTGAATTCGACTAAAGTTTTTCCAAATTCGATTGTGTTGGCGCTAAAGACACAGGTTTTAGAAAATTCAATATAAATTTCTTTTATAAAAAATAAATCTGGGTTTTGAACTTGATTCAAATATTTGGATCTAGATCTTGATCCAAATATTTGGATCTGTATTTTAAAAAAAATCAAACTAATTATACTAAAAAAATAAATTTGGATAAAAAATTGATCAAATTATTTGGATAAAAATTGATGTTATTGGATCCATAACCACCCCATCATACGATTCTATTCAGGAAAGAGTTTGATCGTTTCTGAATTTGAATCCTCAAGAGGCACGACATGAATAAATCAGAGAAGAACGCGGAATAAGACAGATATGGAGGACGCCACAGTAGATTGATAAGATAAGTGAAGATTCGCCACAAAGATGTTAATCTTTGATAAGAACCAGAGACTCATCTTCTTGAAAAGAATTTGTCCCGAAATTCGTACAATTTAAAATTTAGGAGATAGTCACACCCCAAGTCGTCAAGTATAACTACTTACTTCAATGAATTAATAATGTATGTACTAATAAACTCTTTCGTGAATTTTTACTCAAATTACTTGAAATCTCCTAATTTATTTTCATTTTCCTTGATTATTTACTTTTAATAACAATAATATTTGTAATGATAGTCTCAAATTTGAGTTTTAAGTACATAATTACATAAATGCCAGATTTTTTTCTCTTTGAAATTTTGAAACAGATTTTGTTGTTTTTAATTATTCTTAATAAAGAACATTTTTACTTATTGAAAAGAAGGTTAGGCATTCTTAAAAAGAATTTTGTTCTTCTTAAGCGTGAGTGTTGCTTATGTATTAATTTGAATAGGAATAGGAGGAAATAAAACTCCAACCAGTTAGCTGTTTTTCTTTTATTAAATCTAAACAAAATCAACTGGAAAAATTATTTTCAAAAAAAAAAAAAGAAAAAAGAAACATACGAACGATATCATTAAGAAGTTCGTATATAATTATTTATTAAAAGAGATAAATAATATTTTAATATCACTATGGACTTTCTTCATCTAAATAATAGAAAAAAACATTTATATAATAATATTATAAATTAACGCATAATAAATAATAAGAAAAATATATTATTGGTAGTTGTTATTAGTTAGATTTGTAAACAAAATTCTATACTCGAATCAATTGTTGAGGATTTTCATGGTGTGATTTGGTTTGATTTTAGACTAAATTATTACCCCATAGGTTGGTTGGAATTTTGGGATTTTAAAACAATGTTGGTGCCTACTATTTATTGAAGAACTATTTAGCTTAAAAACATTAACAAGTAATAAATTTAAAGAAAAACATTGATTATTCTAAAACATTATATGATTATAATCACAAATTTATAATAAATTTAATAGTCATGTTCAAGAGTTAATTAACTCTATACTACATTAACTAAAAAGTCTATAAACTTACACAGCCAACAACAATAACATAATACTAGATTTTCTGCATTAGAAGAAATACTGAGCACAATTTAATTTGACAAATGTTTTGCATCCTATGTAAAGTAAAACATAATCAAATTGAATCTAGTAACATTACTATTAATAACTCAGATTCATGTTCAGTTTTCTGGGGTTAGATACTAGCCTACAAAACACTATCATTGTCATGCCCTCTTACCCAGAGAATAATAATTGAATAAATGGTACACATGCTACACTCACATAAATATTATACTGTTCTATCACTATCAACAAATAACCAATCATGTTATCACCATAACATGCTTATCTATCATGGGTTGCTTTCCAGGGAGATGGTACTGCTGTGTTTATTTCTTATAAAAAATATAACACTTTACTCTAACCAAATCATGATCATTCATGAAAATCATTTTTCCAGATTCTCTACCGAGATTTTCCTTTTACCCTCTACTAAGCTTTCAAAATATATTAAAAAAGTTTTAATATATTTCAAAATATGGAGCCATCAGTGTATTGTGAAGGCTCAGCAGAGGAAACAGTAAAAAACTCGATAGAGAATCCAAATTCTAACCGATGATGCTATTGTGCTAAGCAGCTTAAAGATAACCATGAATAATATTAATCATTGAAAACAATCCAACACCAGAAGAGTCAAATCAGTATATATAAAATGAGGATATGAGAAAGTGACATAATATTAACAATGTCATGTTACTTTAGCAACAGTGTTTCTATCTTCCTCTAAATGGGGAAGGAGAAATTCTTAATCAGTTCTATAGTTCTATAAACTTCAGGTTTGCCAAATTAAGGAGAAATTCTTATTTAGTTCAACCTTCATACTTGTGCAGCATATGGTTCCAATTGCTTAGCCTCTCTCTGCAAAAATTCAACAATTAATTTGATGGTAGAGTCTGGTCTTTCCAGATGAGGAAGATGGCCACAATGGGGTATTTGGCGAATTGTTGCATCAGGTAATTCACAGTGGAGTTGCTGCAAGTCAAAAAGTTCAAAACCAAACTTCAGTTATGATATTAGCATGGAATAGTGTTCCCTTGCACTCCAATCAAGTGAAACAAAGTGAGAGAGAATTATGCTTTCTGATCGTTACTTTCCAGCATTTCTTGCTTATCACTTTGTTAAAAAAATAGTGCCACAGAAAGTAACTTACCACCGCAAACTTATTGCTGATGATGCGGTCATTTTCACCCCATATTATCAGTGTTTTCTGCTTTACCTGTTAAATTCAAAACATCTTAATGAGAATGAAATCAAGTTTCTTAACAAAAAATGGAACTCCCTTCAGTTCATCCATCTGTTAGAAATTCGAGTCTGAGTTTAACATTGGGTAAAAATTAGAACGTTAAACAATATATAAGGAAATGAAACTTATCTCATAACAAATGGATTTTAACAGTTCTGCTGCATATATGGGTGGTTCAACCTACCCAACAGTTTTTCATGTTTTCTTACATTATCTCATAACAATATTTAGCTTTCTATGCAACTGTTATGTCTACCAAAACCATTTTTCATCCCAATGAATAAAAGAATACTTTTACTCTTTTTTCTCATGGCAAAAATGGCTCTGGTCAAGTCTTGTTAAAGATATGATTCAATTAGGTTAAATGTAACTAGGTATATAAGATATATCTAGTAGATATGTAGTGATATTATTTTATCTTGTTACCTTAGTCATCATGTACATATAGCATTGTAAATAGATGAGTGTGTGTATGCATGCCCATAATACACACTATTCCTGTAATCCTACATGTCTAGTCTGGCATAATAAGTCTACATAAAAAAAAAAATAGAAAACTTCAAACAGTGATCAAAATAATGCAGACAACCTTCCAAACATTCCGGTTTATGCAGCTGCAGCCTTTAATTCTAACAAAACTCAAATAATATTGAAAGTGGAATAGACAAATTTGATAACAGTCTCCATCTAAAAATTGTTCGCTTTAAAATTTACTGAAAAAGCTATGTAAATTAATCATCTTAAGCATTTTCCTTATAATTATATGTATATATACAGATAAAGAGTTGCAAGTGAAATTTTGAAATTATGGTCATGTGGACCATAAGCCCTATTCTTAGGAAGCATTTTTATTTCATTAATAAAAATTGCATAAAAAATTGACTCATTCCAGGAGATTAATGAACTAATTGCAGTACAAATTGAAGCCATGAGACAGTTAATAAATATGACTGATGCTTATGAACACAAATACAGTTGTTGCTCGTCTGGAAAGACAACAATGAGAAAAGTAAACAACTGACAAACAGTAAAGTCCAGCTTCTTTGGATTTCTTGGTGCTATCCTCTGATGGCCATTAAAAATACACTGATGTTAGTACTTTAAAAATCTTTCTAATATAATTTAAAACATCAAAATCAGTGTTTATCAGTGTATTTTGAAGACACCATTTAAAACATCAAAATCAGTGTTTATCAGTGTATTTTGAAGACACCGCATATAAACAATAACAAAAACCTGGGCAAAGAATCCAAATCCATGAGTACATGACTTAAGAGAGAGCTAAAAGTTGAGTGATCCAATAAAGGGTATGATGAACAGTCATGGTATCTCATGAAAATATCAGTAGCTTTGATGAAGATTCACATTTCCGAGTATCCATGTGAGTTAAACCACTTCTAAGGATTAAATGACATAAGAATGATGTAATAAATACAGCATTCATCAACGACTTGGAAAGCTTCACATACCTTTCCTATCAAAGGAGACACATTGTAACCACCACTTGTCATAAAATCCACTGTAGCATCATTCCACCAAGGCAATAAACAATGCAATCGGCCAACCTATGCAGAACATATGATAACTGTTAGCATTATTGATTCTTGCACATTCAAAATCACAGATATGAGAAGCTCATTGTGTGAAGGGTCTTCTGATATATCCTTGGACAGACATGAGATCCTTTGGCAAGAGGATAACTATTGAGATATTAATTCTCATGTGAGATACTTTCAGAACATGAAATTCATCATTTTTCATTTAAATTAAAGAGTTGTCTTCATTCATTCAAAGTGAATGGTTTTCTTGATTCATTCAAGAGGAAGAATTGTCTTTTCTAGGTTCAATCCAATGGTTATAAATATAATGCTTCATAACATCATTTGAATCTAGGAACATGTTGAGATTTTTTTGTTAGAATAATTATGTTTAGAAAAGAGAGAATATGTTTCGTACAAAAAGGACTATATTATTCAATTTAGAACAACATATTTAGGCATGTTTTTAACATTGCTCCTGCCTTAATAAACATATTCCTAAAATACTAAATAATTCATTTTCAAATTAAAGATATTAAGGCATATTTTCAACCCATGTTCTACTGATTAAGAGAAATGATGTGACCATTCATGAAATAAGAGCATGAATAGACATCAACTATTCATGAATGACACAGCCTAAAGGAAAGTGCTTAGCCAGCCTTGAAGACATCATCCCTAGCTTTCTTTATCTCTTTTTTTCTACCCTCCAAAGATTCAATCTTACCAACAATGCCTATGTAAATGTATTATTACAATTATTGTTTTTTAGGCTCTTGCACATAAGATCACACAATAGACATGTAATCTTCAGCTCAGCTCATAACAGTGACATGTGGTGCTGAATTATCCAAAAGTAAAAAAAGCAGAATGGTCCATTGTAAAGCAAAGAATAGATTAAAAAAACATGTATACCAGGTTACAACAAATAAAACAGTAATTCTAGAATCAGGAAACTCACATTAGTCCAATCAAGACTATTGCTGAAGGAAATGTTTGTGAAGGTCAAATAGGTGGCATAAAGGCGTAATGGAAAGCTCTTCAATAAATTAACCTGATCCAGAAGAACAACAGTAGTGAGTTGTAACTTGAATAATGAAAGTTCTTAACTTCCAAATCCTCTCATAACTACACCAACTGATTTAAGCCAAAATGAAGAAACAAAGATTCCATTTCCAAAGGTTAAATGTCATATTATGAAACTCTATCATAAAGAGCCAAAAGTAATTGAATGAACAAATGAACTTATTCAGCCAGACAAACACTGATAGAGGGAGATCAAGTTTGGTGTGATTTTCTTGTTAATCTCTGGTGTTGGTAAAATTATAGAAAGTTTGGAGAGATATTCACCCCGGCATAGGCTACTGCTCTTGGTAAGGTTGCCAGCTTTCCAGTTCCCTCTGCATATACACTAGCACCAATCAGAACAAGCTTCTCCACCTGAAAAGATGAACTGCAAATAAATGACCACAGGACACCAGAGTCATTTGATGAAGAACTCTTTTGCAAAATGGATTGTGGTGGGCAATTAGAAGTCAAATTATTGAATGCTACGTACAGCTTCGGGATAATTGACTGCAAAGTCAATGGCAACAGCAGAGCCAAGGCTTGGTCCAACTAATGTCATTGGCCTTCTGATGTAGTATTTCCAAAACTGTCATAGATAAATCCATTTCAGTCTCAACAGATGCAGAAAGAAACTATAGTTATTGAAGGTATCCATTATTCAATTTCTTTAGACCATAGTTGATGAACTAGTCATAGCCTATATATGATCTGTTGCTCCAATTTGATGACAACAAATTTACTCTGAATAAACTGATTCACCTATGTTGTTGTGTTATTCATGCAATAAACAGTACAATCTATAGACTCAGATATTCCTAATCGTTATACTCAACACAGCTAACACATTAACTATCTATAAGACTCCAACTATTAATACATTAACTACCCAGATTCCAATAGTTGATATATTTAAGTTTATTCCAAACCCAACTCAATTCACAAAGTTAGATAATTTAGGGAAAGAATTTAGTAGGTGATGCAGATTTTTCAGATTTATTTACCATCTTATAGCTGTGCAGACTCCAATTGAGTTTTCACTTTTCAGATTTAATTATGAGTTGGGGATACAGTACAATTAGTACCTGGTAGAAGTGATCACGCTTTGATACCACATCACAGGGAGGAAGTTTTTCTGATGGACAGAAGAAGAAAAAAGAGAGGAGAAAGCATCTTAAAAATCTCATGAACAAAAGGGTAAGTAACATACAATAGGAAAAGTAATAAAAACCAAACCTAAATCAGAGAAACCCCAACCAAGAATGTCAATGGCCCAGGTCTCAATACCAGATTCTTCAAGCAATGGTAATACATATCTCCATTCTAAACAAGAGCTGAATAACAACACAGCATGAGTTTCAGGGGTAACTTGTGCATAAAATGCATAAATAAATTTGTCTATCGTGTATTATGTGCACCTGTCAAAACCATGTAGAAGAACAACTGGAGTTTCCTTGCTCTGCACCATTGGCTTCACACAACTACTCATGATGGGATTTTCTGAGAACCTAACCTAATTAAATCAAACATTTATATGAATGTGAGACACACTGGTTGGGACTCTAAGCAAATGTGGCAGGTAAGAAGCATCACAGTGGAACAAACAGTGAAACTGAGTTCACGAATGAATCAATACTTATCAATTCAGTGTCCATAAACAAAAACCAGAATCTGTGTATAAAGTTATGTTCATACTTTCTGAAGCTTTTAATTGATTGTCTCATACTGTGTCCATGTAACAAAAATAAGAGAAAAATCTACTACATTCATAGGCTTAGAAAGTTAAGACTAGTTACAAATTTTAAACAGAGAAATTAAGAGATCTCAGCAAGGGAAATGAAGGTAACTTTCTAATGCGAAAAATACTTGGATTAATAGTGTGTCAGAAATAAATTATTTAATAAAAGACACATTCTAGAAGCACATACATTTTTCAGTCCTGGCCAAGAAGAAACTCCAGAGTGTGTCGAAGGACCCACAAAATCATGAATTAATCATAAATAAAATAAAAAAAAGAAACTCCAAAAGACCACAACACAGCAGTGTCGAACCAGCATTAGGAACCAAATCCAATGAAATGCAAACCCATCCAATCTCTTATACTTCCCCAAATATAATTCCACTCAACAAGTTTTCATTGCAGAAACCATTTGAATCTAAAGCAAATCTCACATCCAAAAAATTAAAAGACCAGGAGTTTACCTTTAATAAAAATCAAAACAAAAAATGCCAAAAACCAGAGCAAAAATGGGTTTAAGCCAATCCCTCACAACAAATTTTGATTTTTCTTTTCCAAAGGGGTGTTCACACATCACAATTAGCACTGATGGTGCCTAAAAAATGATTTCTTGTTCAGAAAATTGTAGGAAACTAAAAGAAATAAAAACCTTCAAAATGTCAATCAACACTTTGTTTACAAAAGCTTGTTTTCCAGAAACATAGATTTACCCTATTAAACTAAAAAAAAAAGTATAAACAAAAACACACTGTACTTGAAAGGAACAAAAGATTCAGATACCCTTTTAACTTTACACAACAAAGATACAAAAACACTATGCAGAAGACCAAAGAAAAAAAATGCAAAGAATCGGAAGAGAGTAAAAAGACGAAACATTTACAGGCACAGGTAGCCTCTGAATCCGCATGGCGAAATTTCTGGCAAAAGGGTCTTGAATGGTGTGCACTTCTCTGGGGAGAAAGGAAGGGAAGGCATCAAGAGAACCAACTTTGGCGTTGCATCTGAGTGGCAAAGGCAATGCCGCAGAAGAACCAATGGACAGAGAGAAAAACATGTTGTGTGGGTGCAGTGTAGTGAGGAAGGGGATGAAACGGTGTCGTATCTTATGCTATGCCACAGTCACTCACACAGTGTCAGACATGCAGAGTTTTGTGTGTAGAAGAGTGGTGTAACTGGTGAGAGTACGTGTTAGAAGGTGGTGGCTCATGTGGGGTGGTGTTTAGGGACAAAGTGTCTTAGGGTAGGGTAGGTACCCTTATAAGAGGTAGCTTCTTCTACTTAAGATACTTCTCCACTTTCTGCCAACTTAACATCAAACAACAGTGCTGTGTCAATAGCGATAATTATTACTATTATCGTGTGCAGTGAACTAACTCCCATCTACCCCGTTTTCTGTTCAAATGTGTCTCTTGTCTGCATTTAATGACACATGATGCAATGCCAGAAAACTTGTGCTGTGTTTGTGTACATAAACGTTTTACTTTGGAAACATATGCACACTGTTATCATTACACCTACTTTTGAGTTTGGAGGTCGAAGAAAATGCACAGAGAAAGTGAAAAATGATGTAATAGTTTGTGTTTGTTAACAAACCTTCACATGTAGCAAGGAAAAGTACTAAGTTTAAAGAACATCTGTGTTTGATTTTTTGTATGGTACATGTGGGACTGTGTTGTGTTCTATTTCACTAATTATTGATGTTTGCTAATAATTTAAACTAAGATTTTTCATTAAATCATATATCTATATATATAATTATTTTTTTATAAAAATGTTTGATAACAAAAGACAAACTAAAAATAATGAGTTTTTGAGAATGAAAAATATGTAGGGCAATTAAAGTGTAACTTACTATATTTCACTGTTGTTTGGCATGTATAGTTTAATGTAAGAAAAATATCCAAAGATGGTAAGGTATTAAAGAAGTTGAATGATCCTTCGTTTTGTTATGGCAACAACTCCATGTGGTGGTGTCAGAAGTACTTCAATTTCTGCAACTCATTTCATCTTTTCTCTTTCACTCTGCAAAAACAAATCAAATCGTCATCAAGGACATCAAGCCAAGTACATGCTTTTATTTTTTTTTTTTTCTTTTATGGGATGAAAAACTATTCATCTCAAGTGTTAGTTTCCAAATCTGAGCTTCCTCACAAGTGGGGTAATAATAAGTTAAAAAAATAATGTGATAAATAATTGTGAAAAATTTTGGAGTCACAAATATTTTATTGAATGAAAAGAAAAATTTACTAATTTATTATTGTAAAATTTTGAGTTGAAGATAACTTTAATCTCTCACACAGCTTTCAAGTTACTTACCTACTCTCTGTGTTTGAGAAATTCAAGAATACTATTTATGTTTGTGCCGAAGTATTGGGGAAAGAATGTTAGACTTTCATTTTGGTTTGTCTTACACTATGGTTTCAAATAAATATTCTATAAAAGTTATTTTTTTTAAAGTGAATAAGAGAAAGGAAAAATAGTACAAAGTTGCACTGTTTTTACATTTATTTATATTTTATTTCTTCTCGTTTAAATATTCTATCTCATTATTTTGTCCTTTTATTTCTTTTATTTTCTCTTACCTACAGTATTTTGGAATTAAGTACTTGCGTGAAAGACTAGGCTTCCAGTAGAAGAATAAGTATTCTTGTCTGTTAGTAAGATATATTTTAGGTTTAATTTGAATATATGATAGTTTTTCACTCTTATTTATCAGAAGAAAAATAGTTGTCTGATTACAGAAGCATCAGGGAAGAAAAAAAAAATTAATTGTGAAATTCACAGTTTCTTTTTTATTCTATATTTTATCTATTTTATTTACTTTTATGTATTTTCTGAATCTAATATTTTTATTTTCTTTTATATTTATATATGTTTATTTATCTCTCTATTTTTATTTAACGTTTTTCATTAACTTTTCTTTCCACCATTGACCTTAATTTTATGTTTGAAGAATTTTTTTAATAATTTAAATTTATTAAATTTTATTTTATTTCTTTGAAAACAAAATATTTTAGATATTATTAAATAAAAAATTATTTAAACATTATTTTTTAATAATTTAAAAATATTGATATTGATAAAAATATTATCTTGATTATGATTGTTTTTTAGTCTTGAATATACTCGAATTGAATAGGCCCGAGTTGTTGGCATGAGCAAGCTAAGTCGTGTTAAGTTAGTTTGCATTATTCGAACTAAGTCAACTCAACTTAGGTTGAGTTGAACTGCTGTGAGTTTACATGTTCATCCGAGTTAGAGCATACATGTCTTCAAATGACTAAAGTCAGGCCTAGTTGTCCGATCAAAATCCAAATCCTAAGTCAAACCTAAGTCAAACTTAGTCGACTTTAGTCCAAATTAAGCCGAGTTGAAAAAAGATAGTGTGATCAAGTCTTGCTCAAACCAAGTCCAAGTCGAGTTAGGACCAAGTAGGATCGAGAAAGATTATATCAAGTTTGGTTAAGTCAAATTTGGCCCATATTAAATTGAAACATCAAATTAGAACCATGTCAAATTAAGTTGGATTGGCCCAAATTCTTTTAAAAATTATAAAAAAAATTCTTATTTCACTATTTGTAATGTTAGGACTGTAATTGGTTTATTTACATCAATTTTGACTTCAAATACTAATTCTTTTAAAACACACTAATACTAATTGTCTAAATGAGTACAAGTCTTGGAGACAACTTGACTTATAAAATATATTACATCAATTAACACATCAAAATGTTAATAATATTATGATTTTATATTTGTTGCAAATGATGATATTTTGTTTAACTGTAGTGATGACTATTAAAAAACCGTTATTTTGAAAGATACTCTAACTTTACTCTTTAATTCTTTAATTAATAAGTAATCAAATGTAAATCATTATAACTAAAATTAGCAAGCACCAAGATGAATATAAAAAGAAAATACACTAGATCACTTAAATATTTAACACGTCACTTGTAAATTAATCATTGTAACAATTAATAATTTTTTATTTTTAGTTGTTAGATGAGATATTTTTGTTGATGTGAATGTTTGAAACCAATATTTGTTATTAAATATCGAAATATAACAGCAGTTCTCTTTGTATATTAATGTGTATAAATAAAGATAGAGGTTACCGGTAAGGACATTCATGATCCCTTTAACTAAAAATCATTAATAAGAAATACATTTATGTGTTAATTTATTTCCAAAACTTCTCACATTATTTTATTTTAAAATGCATTTGAAACAAATTCTTTTTGTTATTTCTATTTTTTCTAATAATAATATTCTACTAAAATATTTAAGTGTATAAGCTAAATTATTGAATTTAATTATCAAAATAAAATATTTTTTATATAAAAAATGAGATACTTATTTGTGTGAAAATGAAAAGTCCACCAATTTAACGCTAAGCTAATAATAAACAATTCACGTCAAGATAGACATTTGATTGGACATCACTCCTAATATGTACTACAAAATAACCACATTTCCTTCCAAAATTAATGAAGAATAATTTTTTTTTATTATGGTTTTTTAACAAAAACATTGTATTACCACCAATTTATAATAAATTGACATTTTATATAATATCAATGAATAACTTTAAAAACTTACTTTTTTTGGCATACAATCCCCTTTATCAAAATTTTGATTTTCGAGATTCTGTTGTAAATTATAAGTGATTTTTTTATATATTAATTTATTATTAATATTACAATTATGAGCTAAGAAATAAAGTTCAAGTCCAATTTAATATTATAAAATTCATTTACAGATAAAACAATATACTGAATAAATAATAAATTTTTTTTATAATTGATTTTAACATGAATCTAATATTATATTAAAAAATAAATTTTAATTATTACTTATTTTATAAAATTAATTTATAAAATAAAATTTATATCTAAATATAAATTTATTTTATTTCAAATCAATATAAGATTTCCTGATCATGTCTAAATCAAATCTATTCTATTTAACCAATCTCATGGAATTGAAAGGAATTGAAATATAGTAAAGAATTAAAACCGCTTTTATAAGAATTACTTAATTTAAAAAAAATATTTTTTAATCTATAAATTTTGATGAAAAATTAAAATTTGTCGATATTCTAAATTTTCATAATTTTGATTTTTAAATTTAAAAATAAATGGATATAATAATTATATTAATTTAAACATATAAATATTTATTTTACGTGTTAAATAATATTTTAAATTAATATTTAAACTGAACGTGTTAGATGGTATAATTGATTTAGAAATTAATCTCAAATATCGTTTAAAATGTAAGGAAAAAAAAATTTAAGTAATTGGATTTGAAAAAATTATATTTATATATTATTAAAGTTTGAGATTAAACTGAATTAAATTTAATATGTAAATGAATTTTAATTTTAAATACATAAAAATTTAGAGATTAATATCATATTTAACTTTTAAAAAATAGAAGTACCATGCAAATAAGTTTTTGTTGAAACTAACATTTCCTATTTTTATGATAGTATTGGACCAATAGTAAGTTTAAGTCTATAATATTTTATTGTTCTCTGCGTAATTTATTTACTAAAATTAAAATAATAAATAAAAAGCATGAACAGTACCAAATATTCGATATATCAAATTAATATCAAATTGTGAATTATTTGGTGAAATTTGTGGTGTGAAATTTCGAAGTCTTCTTCTAAGTACAATGATGATACACGTGTAACAACAAATATATTCAAGTAGTTTCATGTATGATGAAATTCACAACCAAATAAATACGTTATTAAAGTACATGCAGAGAGAAACGTTTAATAAAAAAAATGTTAAATTAGATTTTTTAAGTTAACTAAGGATTGAGTTGGTAATAAAATGGTCACAAAATAAAGCAAAAATATTAAAAACATGATATACATGATGTTTTCAAAATGTTTTAATAAATAGTTAATTGGTTGTGCAAGAATAATGAAATTTACTTGGTTTAATTCTAAACTAGTTATCGGTATTTACTCTGAAGAAAACTGGAAGATTTTATTTCAGATTATAATGAACCTGTTAACAAATCTATTAGTTTATTTTTTTGATTTATACAACATAATTAAATGGATATTCTATTCATTTATAAAAGTAATATTTAAAAAGTTAAAGCTATGTTTTAAAAAAATGTGTTGTAAGGCAATTTAGAAATAAAAAAACTTTTTCAAATAAATATATTTTAATATATCTAATAGTGAAACATAACTTAAAAATCTACTTTAATATCATTTTAAATATATCAAAATATGTTTAAATACATTTTTTCTTTAATTTTTTAAAACTCTTTTCAAGAATTTCAAGAAAAAAACCAAGTGACAATACATCGAAAATGCTGATTAATCTTAACTATATTATTTGAATGAACATAAAGTCAAAACATTGGTCAAGTATGGAAGATCAAGAACACTTCTAATTATAGAATTATTTCATTAACCTCACATATTATTTATACTTATATATAAAGAGATATATTCTTTTGGTGTCAACATTTTCTTTGTATTTTTTTTTAAATTAAAATTATTATTTTATCAATTTTACCCTTCAAATAACTGTTTTCTTTTTAAATTAATGATTTTTCTAAAATTGACCACTTTTTTAAAACTTAATAATTTTTTTAATTAAAAAATTATCTACAAAACAAATAAAAACTCTTTATAATTAAATTATAAAATTATTTATATTTAATTTTATAGTTATAATAATAAAAATATTAGTATTAATTTTATTATTTTTTAATATAATAAAAAAAGTAAATACATGCGTGCACTATAATTGAAGTAATTTTGATCCCTTAAAGATAAATGAATTGTATTGACCCCTCTTAAATTATACAATGAGAAGGTAGTCTTTAATTTCATTTCATCGTTAAAAGTTAGTGAGTACCAAAGTATATATGATAAATAAAATTATAGTCTTTAATTTAACACTCTAGATTTGAGAAAACTCGCGACAAAAAAAAATGTGTAAAAAAAAAAAGTTAACTTCAAATATCACATTGTTTTATAAAATTGTTACTAAAAAAAATGTAATCTTCACATACTAAAACTTTTAATTTCAAAAAAAATTTAGAAAATAAAGTATATAGAAATGACTGCAAAAAATCATAAGACAGATAGTAAAGTAAATATTAAAACTCCGGTTTGACAGAAAAAAATTGTGAATATATTTTTTCTAAAGTGTGGGTGGATAATGAAAATGGAAAGGACAATAATTGTGAATGTTGTTTTATTCAAGAAAAACATGAGTATGAAATAAAATGTTAGTTTTATAAAAAAAAAATCGTATTACATTGTTAATTAGATTTTACAAACATTTCATAATACTTAAAACTTATAGGGTTAATATATTAATAATTTCTGAACTTTAATGTGAAATTAAAATGAAACAAAAACGAAACTTTGATATATTTTTGTTCTTAAACTTTAAAAACGAATGGATATAGAACTTTTAGTCCAATTATATTAAAAGAATATATATGTTAAACAATATATCATGCTAGTATTTGAGTTGTATATACAGTTTGATACGTTTTTACATCAATATTTATTACAGAGTGCGTTTGACATGTAAAAAACATTAATATAATTAGATTTAAAAAATTATATTTATTTATTTTTAAAATTTAAAAATCAAAATATACCATTTAAAATAAAAATAAATTCTAATTCCATATCAAAGGTTAAAACTATGTACTTAATCAAACTTATAATACCAAAGTGATTTCAAGACTCCATCTTATCTAGTTTTCATTTAAGATTGTGGTGCATCTTGTTGCACTTATAATGCATTTATTCATTCTCACTCTTGTGCAATACGTGTAATATCTAAAGCTTCGTATAACATTATTTAATCTTCACATAATATTATCCAAATGTAATATCATCTAACTTTTCTTGAATTTCTAGATATACATTAAATAGTTTTGATTAAATCAACTAGAATTTACTATTATTTATTATTATTATTAAAATCATGAATTGTTAGATATATAGTTATATAGTTTATCTAGATATGTTAGATATAGGTTAGGTTGTTCATGTTTCAACATTAAATGAATAGTAAACAAAGGGTTTGATTGTAATTTGATTTTGTTTTTAAGATGCTTTCAAATATTTCTATGGTTGAACTTTTATTTATATATTGTCCTGTATAAATTGAAAGGTTAAATATAGTTTGTTTATTTGTCAATTCAAAAATAATTTAGACGATGTGACTGATTAAAGAAGAAAAGGTTTTCATACTAGTAGTGTGAGATGACAAAAGATATTACAATAATTATTTTTTTTATTTTTGAACCCTTACAAAAAGTTTCGTTTTGTACGAGTTGTTCTGTCGTTCAAGGAATGGTTAGTTGGGGTCGTTTGCAAGGATGAAACTCTATCCTCATGCTCTATCAATAATTAAAATAAAATAAAAAAAAAGTCGATATATATAAATAATAAAAAAATAAATAAAGTAAAAGTATGATTTTGGACTATGAATAATCTAAGAACAACAAAAACTTCAAAACGCGTGATTGATATATAAAAAATCCATGGTCCATTTTGGACTATGATCCATTAATTACATTTTTGTAATTCTAAGGAAATCATTAAGATATCAAGCATGTCATAATAAATGTGACTCGAAATCAACTCTAAGTATAAGTTTAGGTCTTTGAATTGCTCAACCAAGTCAAATTTTTGCAAATATCAGAGTAAGATATGAACTAGCATTCAACTTAAAGTATCTCTCACTATAAAAAACAAAACAGAGGAGGTTATAAAAAATTTCCACAAATTAACATAATTTAAGATTTTTTGGTAGATCGTCTAAAATGATAAAAATAGTAGGGGGTTTTAGTTCATCTACTATATTTTATTATTTATATATATATTTTTTGGTTAAAATTTCACTCTTTCATATTACATTTAATTTTCTCGAAAATCATTAACTAAAATCATAACTCCTCAAGAGTTTCATCAATTTTCTTTGTCTTATATTCAACTCCTTCTAATAAAATAGATAGTTTAAAGTTTCATGAACGTTGGATACATCAAACTTTGTACCATAAAGATGGTGTTTCCATATGTTCAAGGAAAACACAATTGCAATTAGCTCTAAGGCATAACTCTAATTTGGATAAAAGAATAATGTACTTTTTGAATTAAAGAGTTTTTTTTATCACCTCAAATAGATAAAACCTAGTATTTAACACTTCAAGAATCAACTTAAGTTTTTCCACAACTAAAAATCCTTTCATGAAAACCATGAAAAGAAAAGGGGAAGAAAAAAACTTACCTATGACCAAGCTTCATGTTAGAGTGTTCTATACTTCCTTTAACTATTTTTGGAAGAATCTTATAAAAAAAGAAGAATAATTGAGGATGGAAACATTAAAGAAAAGAAGGAAGAAAGATGTTATGGCAAAGAATATAAGAGTTCTCCTCTACCAGGACGAATAATAGAAAGTTCAATGTTCGTCAGAATTACTTAGGTTAGTAAAATTTATCCCTCTTGGTCATGGGAGTGTGGTTTGCATTTATAGAGAAATAAAGTGTACAAAAGATATTTTTTCCCTTAACAAGCGGAACTTCATAAGTTAACAACAACCCACAATCCTACTCCTATCCGCATGGCTAGGATTTCGATTGACCTTCTCGTTGCTTTGTAGCGTGTTGATATTTTCATCAGGGCATGGGCTTTGTAGATACATTCTGGGCCTAGTCCAAACTTTGCTATGGTTGTTCAATAACTTCCTCTATGATCCATTGCGGGGCCTTGGCTCCTGATCGAGGTATATCCTATGAACTAGTTGCTTTCTGGGCAGCTCATCCTATGACCTAACTACTGTCTAGGAAGGACTAAGCTTATGAGATCAACTTATCCTTGTGAGACAGCTCGTCCTATGACATAGCTGCTTTCTGGGCATCTCGTCCTATAACCTAGCTACTTTTTGGGTAGCTCGTCCTGTGACCTACCTGCTTTATGGGAAGGACTAGAATCTTGAATCTTACTGGAAATTAGGTTGAGACGGTACACATTATGATAAGTCTTCACCGAGTCACTCTCTAAAGTAATTATGTTGAGGTCGACCCTTTCTTTCTGCTTGGCCCAAACGTTGGCTTGACCTCTTGCTCGGTCCAAATCCTAGCAAGTTTTCTTGGTCCATGACATATCTTTAATGAAACTCATTGTTTTATGACAAATATTTATCGGGTTGGAATAAAAAATGAGTCTATTGAGGTCGATCATTCCCTGGATGGTACAAAAGACATGAATGATAAATGAGAACAAGAAAATAATTGCTAATTATATTATGTTAAAGAAGAAATTTTCCACCTTTTTTTTATTGTTTGCAACTAGGGATGTCAAAAAAATTTGTATCAGTGGGTATTCGCGGATAAAACCTGCAATGGATAATAAATTAATATTAAAAATGGATACTCGCGGTAACGAGTACGAGTATTATTTATACCCGTATATTAACGGGACGGGTACGGATATCATAGTATCCGTACTCGTGGATATCCATACCCGTTATACTCTCATTTAAATTAAAAAAATTAAAATATTAACACATTGATTTTGAATAGATTATTTTTTATCAATTGGTTTTAAAAAATCTCAATTTATTTGTAAACTGTCACATTCAACACTATTTAAATGAATTATTTGCACTTTGTTTGAAATTTATAAATGTTATGCATTGTATTTCTATTTGAATTTATAGTTAATATTTGTTAAATATTAAATTTTTCTTTTTTGTAAATATCCGCAGGTACTCGTAGATATCCGTGAATATTAAAAAAATTACGAATACCTGCACGGATATGGATACGAATACACTGTGTCTAATATTTATCTAACAATAAGGTACGGAGGAGCTGGTACCCGTACCCTACCCACCCGTTGACATCCCTATTTGCAACCTCTAAGAAATAAAGCTTACCCCACCTCCCTCTTCTCATTTTCATATTCTTTTGTAGACCAATTAAGCGGAAAACAAAAAAAGATAGTCAAATTTTATTAAACTAAACCCGTTTGCTCACATATATCATACATGCATATCCTAAATTAAGTAAATCTTAACCATATGTAGCATTTAATTATTACAAGAAATTAATAACACCTACCTATATAATCACATAAAAACACTAGGTCCTTAAATTTGTAGTCGAAATATTTACTAAAGTGGTGCAATTTGACTCCCAAATTACCAATATGGGAAAATTTCAAAAATTTACAAAAATGATTACTTTTTGGAAGTATGCCTCTTTGTGTGCGTTTTGTGGCAAAAAAGTGACACAAACGCTCCTTGTTATTTGAGTAAAGCTCTTATCTTAATTCTTCACGGGTTGACACTTTTTTTCATTGAATTTCTCAATTTGAAAGTCACACTCATCCTTCTTCTTTTAAGTACTTTTAAGAACTAATTGAAACTAACTTTAGTACCAATTTTTTGTGCACCTAGTACCAAATTGAGCCTGAGAATAATGAAATGATTAGTCCATTATTGATATATCTCCCAGTAGAAAAATTACAATATACAATATAGCTAACTCAAAAAAAATGTTCAATATTTGCGTCTTTAGACACTCTAATTCAATACAAACTAGTATGAAACACAGAGTTATTAGACATAATTTAGGACCAGACAACCATGTCTCGAAAGAAGTTCAGTACACATTATTGTACCATTTATTTCTCCTTAAATAAATGACTATTTTCTCTTTTTTCGTCATTATATTACTATATATGAAAAAGATACATTTGCTTTTAGTTTTCCCATACCTTTGATGTTTTCATATTCCCAATTTCATTCATACATTTGTATATGAATCTTCCCCTCTATGGACCGATCTGTCGACAAAGACGTCTTCAGGATCTCACAACATGTCTTGTCAGATCCAGAATCCGAACCCAGTATGAACAAAATTGATTATATATACTTTATACAACTATGGACAATGGGAATGTACAGAACATGCTGTGCTATTAACTCATTTTAGATATAATGTTTTTTTTTTTTTATTTATTTATCAAGATTTGCTCATTTTTGTCTGATAAATTGAGACTTTGTCATTTTTATGTTTGATATTGTAGTGACTGATATTTTGAAAGCATATGATAAGGCAATAAATGAACAATAAAATAGAACCAGAAGAAGCATTGGATATATATTTCATGGTACAAATTGCAGTTTGAAAGTTGAAATATTCACAAAAACTCTGCAATAACAAAGACGAGTATATTTCAGTAACAATATTATAACTATGTTCCTGCTTTATTTCTTCTTCCACACCCTTTTGCCCTTCTCTTTTCCACACTAATGAACAAAGAGAATGGTTTTCTCTTTGCAGTGGGCACTCTTTCACCAACTTGTGTTGTGCCCAATTATTCCTTGGCAGTGTGAGAACTGCTTCTGTGTCCTGATGATGCCATCAGCACACCAACAGCCACAATAAACATAAACAGCATGCTCCCTAGCAGCATATATGTTTTTCTTGATGATCTTCTGTACTCCCCAAAGAGAAGAACACCCCAAAAAGTGCTTACAAGAGGAAGTGCCTGTTTGATCAATACACATTGTTCAAAATGGTGAAATGATTCAATAGTTTATTAAATTTGGTGGTTCTTGGCTGGTTTTTACTTTCATTTTTAATTGTTATACTTATGATTAACAAAGTTCTAGGAATACTTTTTAAGAGTTTAAAGCTGATGTACTGCAAGTATAAAGATTTTATCATGCACAACAGTTATATGATTCAATGACAATGTGAACAACTTTTACAGTGTCACAGCATTTCAATCAAATTCCTTTTTTTTTTTTTTCAAAGAAGTAATGGGACTAACCTGCACAGCATCTGCTGCTGCATATCCTGCAGCTTGACCTCCCATAAATTGAAGGCCATTCCCAAAACCACAAAGGAGACCAGCCAATAAGGCCCAGATTCTGCCATCAGAGTCTGCCAAATAAGCCTTCAATGATGACTTGGGTAGGTTTAGGACAGGGTGGTAGAGGAAGGTGATGTTTAGAATTATGGCAATAACAAAACAAGAGATTGAAAAATAGAAGAAGGCAGTGTAAACTGTCAAATGGGGAATCCCGTTTGGCAAGGTATGCCACTGATCATTTGTTGCCAAGTTGAATGCTGGTGAGAACATCGAGAAGCAAAGTCCAGCAGAGAAAGTTAGAGCCAATCCAATCAAAGTGCTTTTCCCAAATACCTGAAGTAGAATTTAAGTGAGATATTAGACCAAGGAGTTGGTTTGTGGCAAGTGTATTATGTGCCATACAAGGTTGATTAGTAGAATGCATGACTAAGACATTAAACATATCAAAAAGTATTGTTACATGCCTTAATTGCTCTTCTTTCCTCAAGCTCTAAAAGGAAAACTGCAGTTCCTGCTTCAACATTGTCTGCAGAACTACTTCCCCTCTCGAGGTCTTTTGATTTAACTGCAATAATATATGTTGAAAAGGTAGAATAAGTTGACATGTTTTCAGACAGCAATTCCCTTCACACATTGAACCATATGAGAGCTTCTTACCTAAATCACTTTCCTTTGAAGAGCTGCTGGCACAAAACAAAAGGTTGCAGATAGAATTAGCAACACACTAATAAAGAAAGTTGACAGAATAACAATAATAGAGAATAAGTAAGGAGCATTAACCATAAATTTAACTACTATTCATCTCTCAATATAAACTATATTATTAAAAGCAAACAGCACATACATGGCTACTTCTTTATAATCACTTGTGTAATTGCTGAGCTTTGCTTTATTATCAGAAGCATTGGATGAATGAACGGCAGAACCTAGAAAAACTGCAATCAAAAAGCAACCAACTCCTGGGAAAAGGATCTCAGCTTTGTTGATTTTGTCATCCAAAAAGTAATTCAAGGTTGTGCCTGTTACAATTGGAACAAAGATAGTGCTGTTCAGTAATGGAACAAACTCAGAATCATCACAGAAGTCAGAACTTATTAGTAGATAGCCTATGCACACATCATTGAGTGTATTTTTTCTTGAACATTCAATTATATATGTAAACTTACAATGTAATTTGTATAACCAACCCATTTCTTTGTTGTTATAGTTAATGAATTATCTTGGAGTGGTTGAGTGATTGAATTACCTATAACAACAGTTATGCTTGCTGTGATCACTTCAGTAACTGATAGCCCAACAAAGGCAAATGCATATTGTGAGGATAGATTGCCTAGGCTAAGGACCACACCACCCCCCATTGCAAAAAGAACTGAGGGCCAATTATCCTGCAAGTAATAACTTTATGGTAAGCCAAAGAAAAAAGAGAAAACACAACTGCATATGACGTTCAAAGCAAAACATGCTTTTAACTACAGATTGGTAAAATTAGATGTGGTAGATGTTACTAGAGTTTAAATTTAAATGAAGAAATTATTAGAAGATTCAGAAGTAATGTTTAGGTGGGCAATCTTTAAATTTTGCATCTGACAAGAAAAAATTCATTACATTTGGTTATATGTGATGTAAATATTATCAGAAATCGTGACAGTTCATTGTCACCTAACAATTTTTCTTCTATATATTCGACTATTAAGTAAAATACTCCAACCATCTCTAGATTTTAGTGACCATTCCTCATGTTCTCTATAGTTAAAATTCTGCATGTACATGCTCTCTTCACTTTGAAAAGGATTAGTGTATATATTATCCAGATTATAAAGAAGGATTGTGGAAAACTGGTACAAGCAGTGAAGGAAGGAGTTTGCTATTATAATTATTGATCATCATTTTCCGGTTGAAATTGAAAAACATATCAGCAGTGGACTAGAATTGTTTAATACTCGAAAATTGAGAAACCAAATATATAATTAAATTTTTGTAAAAATAAAAATTGCACATTAAAAAAACTACACAGATGAATATTGAATTTAAGTGATGGATTCAATACCATCCATCATTAAGCTTTTAAGACAAATCTGTGTATATCCCATCAGTCAATTTCCCTTTATTTTAGAGTATACAAAACTCAATTAAATATTATCTCTTACTACTGACAGAATAAACTTCAGTTCTAATTAGAGATAGGTACTACTCCTGAATCAAATTATAGTTGTATAGGTCTAAGACCAAAATGCATTCTACTGTTTACTCTATGATGATAACAACAGCAAAAATACAATGAAAATAGCTACTATACCTGAGCAAGTTGAGCTAAGAAATTTGGCTCATCAGGTTTTCCCTTGCCTATCTCACCAAATGTAAAGGCAATGAGTAAAGCAGCAAAGAAATTGGTGATTGAGTAATCAAGATAGGTATGCTGAGGAAGACGACCACGCCTCTCTAACATGGTCAAAAGTGCAGGCCATGTTCCCAAGAAGAAAAGAGCTAAGAACATGCATGCTATGGCTCCTCCTTTGCTCTCTACCAAATACATTTTCAACCCAGTACTGCACAAACTGCTCTCAGATAATGAGGGAAGCAAGGAGCAAAGCCCAGAGAACTCCTGAAATCACCATGAATTAGTCACTCTTCAGAAAACTACAAGATCCTGAGCTATTTATTACTAAGCAATGAGTTCATGTTCATCCACACAAAAGGGGTTAGATATTCATGCAATAAGATAAAGGAGGAAGTGAAGCTCTTGAAACTGTTTGAAAATCAGGGTCAACAAAAGCAAAGGATAAACTGTGCAGAACTGCATATAAACGGCTTAAAAGTTACTTCAGATAATGAAAAACTCAATTTGAATAGGTGTGAAAAAGAGAAGCATTAACTACACTGTGCACATAAACACAGACATCAGGTGTTAGATCTGGCAGGGGGTAAATCTAGCAGAAGGACAAGTTCCAACAATTTGGTGAACAAGGTTTGAATCCTTAAAAAGAGTGTCTTGTCTACATTTATTGTTGACAGATGACAGTGTTTCAAATAGGATTTTTTCAAAAAACAAAAAAATGAAAATAGAGACTGATTATGAGGGCATCCATGATAAGTCATTGAAACCTTAACAAGTCAGCTGATCCTCTTCACTGATATGAAGAAATGGGTAACTAGCCAAAAGACAAGTATATAAACGAGTAAAAATTCAGTTTTTAGTTAAGCATGAAGCACCCAAATGGAATAAAAGATGTAAAAGACGAAGAATCTTCAGAAAGTCAAGCATGGAAATTCACATTGAATGGCTTAGAACTGAGAAAGGATCCAGCTACCTTGGAATCCATGGATGAGAAAGAAGAGGAAGTCACAAAGGGAAAAGTCAAAAGATAACAGCCTTTGTGGTAGCTAATCAGCCATTAAATAAAAGGTCAAACAGTGAATACAAATCCACCAGTTGCTTCCAGCCACACACAAAAAGCAACAGTGGGCCACCTGATAGAGAAATGTTTGAAACTTTTGAAGCACTAAGCAGGCCAAATTTTCCCGGAAAATGGTTTCACAATCTCAAAAAACTATTGATGGGTGAGAATATTCCACCTCTGCTGATCTGCATTATTGGAAGTACTCACCAAGAACTGTACGGATCTGAAAACAAGAAAGAAAAAAGGTAGAGAGTGGGTGATTGTGTGAATGCAAATGGTTCTTTGTCACATACCAATGAAAAAAAATATCTAGTACAATGATGAGAACTTTGAATTGTGAGAAACACTTCATAGATATATAGTGAACTGGAATCTTGGTACATAATGATTCTAGCTCTTTGGTCCTAATCCCAATTATTGCACATTTTAATATGAATTAATGATCCATTATTGTTTTGCTTTCATTGGATGATGAATAAATCACTGTGATTCTGCTTTTTCTTTTGATAAAATCTCAAAAGTAACGGGTCGGCTGTGGTGGGAAATTCGAGAGATACTAATCGGATCTATTAGATTCCATTCGAATCTGACTTTTCAAAGATCTTTTGTATAATCAGTGTTGATTAAGATTCTTTTCATACTTATTACGTATTAGTGTAAATTAAGATTCTGATAATGTTAATTACGACTCTTTTATGCTAAAAGAAGGAAAGTTATTAACGTTGATACATGCAATAAATTTTTATATCATCAATTAACTAAAAAGTATCTTAAATATGATTCTTAAATAAATCTGATTTATGTAAAGAAACATTAAATCAATATAGAATAATACACCTTCCTTCTGTCCGAAAACTCTCTTATTTATTTATAAAATTAATGACAAGGAATAATTAAAATATATAACCATTTTATTCTGTATGTGACTTAAAATCATTCAACTCAACATGGCATACATTCATTCAATATTTTTTCATGTAATACTCAAAAGCAAGCTTAAGAATCTTAAATATTATAAAATCAAACAAAATTACACAGTCATACATTCGTTAATTGAACAGAAACATGCATTAACTTCACGTCATTTAAGTGAGCAACAAGAGCTTAATCAACTCTCACCATCTAAAATACAAGAGAGTTTATTGATCCTCCCTCCTTTAACCTATAACATTGTCACTTGAGCATGATGATGTGTGCTTCAATTGTCTATACATGAATTTTCAATTTAGTTAAATAGCATACATAGTTATATTGTTTCGTTTATTTTTATCATGCATTGTATTTATTTTTGGATAACATTGTTGGTTTTTTGTTGTTGTTTCTTGTAAATAAATGTTTTTATATACTATAAGAAAACATCTAAATAGTGACCAATAATTATTAATAATTATAGTAACCAATTTAGATATCAATTTACAAATTAAAAGTTATAAGTTACTAAAATAATCACTATTATGAATAAAAAAATTATAATTGATCACTAAATTGGTCTTTAAAATTAGCTATCAAAAAAAAAAATTAATCACTAAAAATTAACTACCTAGGTTTTGACTACTAAAATGGGTTAGTTTCTAAATCGGTCGTTAATTAATTAGTAACCAATTATAATTTTTTTTATAATAGAGACTATTTTAGTAACCAATAATTTTTAATTTTATAAATTGGTATCTAAATTGGTCATATAGTGACTAACTACTTCTAAAATTGATTTTTAATTGAGGATTTTCTTGTAGTGAGAGTATAAGTTATGCTTTGAAATATTACTTTTATGTAGCCAATTGTTTTATTAATATTGTGTTTTTTCTTTTACATTATGCATTGTTAAACCACTACTAGAAATTTTCATATTTTATGCGAATTTCTTGTAAATTTGTTATAAAATTATGTAAGAATATTTTTTTTCTAAGAATTTTAATTGACAACAAGAACGAATCATCTATGTGACATATGGGAGCCAAGGCTCCTCCAAAAAATTTTTATTTAATTTTTTATATATTTTAAAATTATTTACCTCTATATATATATATATATATATATATATATATATATATATATATATATATGACTTACTATAAAAAAATATTGACTTTTAGATGATTTTTTGCTTGACTTGCATTGCACAATTTTTCGGTATCCAAGTGGATACTACATAATACAAGTAGTTTGGTCTATGTTAGCATGTTATTTTGGATTTATAAGAAAACAAGTCTACAACTTATTTTTTGACATTTGAGTTTGTTTGACTTATGTTACTTTAACTATTTCAGTTTGTTTCATGTTATTTAATATTTGACATTTAATGATAGTTTTTTTTATGGTTATTTTGTGATATATTTTGGATTCTATTATAATGTGTGTTTGTTTTGAGTAAACAAAATGAAAATGTTTTTTTTAATTAGAAAAAATAATTTATATATAAAAAATTTAATTTGACACTCTTAAATTGTTTATCCAAGTTTCGCCCGATTGATATATAATTCCTTCATAAATATTTATTTTTTACAAAATTATAAAATTCACAAATATTTTCTACAAAATTTTATGTGAAAAATGTTTTGGCAAAATATCTTGTAGAAAAAAATAATAATAATTTCTTATAAATTATTATTCATAACAAAATTTATAAATATTTTCTAAAACAATTTGACTGTGTTATTTTTAGAAGTGAACGTTGTCTTATTAAAGGATTGATGTAATTTTGAATTATATATTTTGAATATTTTTTGTTTAAAGTTATTATAATTATTTTGGTGTACTTGGTCTTTTATATTTGAATAACTTTCACACTTGAAAAATTGGGAATTATTTGTGATTACAGATATAACAAATAAAGTTGTGTCACAATTGGAAAATTGGATGTGCTTAATTAATTTACATTTGAAATTATTATTGTTGTTGTCCTTAACAATTCTATTAATTAAGTTTCTCAAACTACCTAAAGGGATTATGAACAATTTTACTTCATAAAGAATCAGGAGGAAATGACTATTAATTAATTCAAAAAATACTTGGAATATTTGCATCAACTTAAAAGGATAGGAACATATAAATAAGAATATGAAATCAATTATGAGACACTTTTATATAATTGAATTATACTTTATAGTTGTAGTTACTTTTAAACTTTGTCAATTTTATAAATAATCATTGTTATCTTAGTCTTTAACATCTCAAACTTGATGTTTATCAACAAATTGATATTCAATAATTTCAACCTCTCTGGACGATTTTTATTAAATCTTTTACATACCAAGTCACCTTATTTTTCTATTTTATTTGTGGGTTTTCCCTCCATTTAAAAAGTATGTTTTATTTTTCTAATTTATTATAATTATTTAGTGTATTTTATGAAGCTTGTATAAAGACATTTTCGTGTATTCTGTAATATAACAAATGATGAATTGTTGAATAAGGCTTTAAGAACTATCTTCCTTGAGGTGTTTACTCTTTTTTATGGTAACAAAAAATAATAAAATAATAATAATAATAATTATTATTATTAAAAGTAAAATTAAATAATAGCAATATTTATTTTAGATAGGTTTTCATTATAAATAGTTAAACGGTCAAATAAAAAATTAAAAAATTAAAAACAAAATCACTTAAAGAAAAAGGTTGGTAAAATATTTATTTTAATTTGAAAAATGTATTTAAAAAAATTGAAAATAAAATATGCACAGGAAATTCTCTGTATAGTATAGATAGGGTTAAAGTTATTTCTTTCTTTCCAATAGGAATTCTAAAATTTAAAATATGTAGAAATATAAATTTTAAAAACCACCCACCAATTATTCGACCAGTTTTACATAAGTAATCCTAGCCATACATCATTTATTTATGGTATCTAATGGTCCAAAATAACAGTTGACTTATTGACCACGTATCAACCTGTGTTCCCTAGAACTTCCAACAAAATTTTACATCTTCCTTGAAAAAGACATTTCATAATGAACAAGAAAGGTTGCAATCACTACAATTACGTTCCAGACACGTGTTTGGAAAAACTTAAACTTTTTAAAGAATATTCTTAAATTGTAACTGTTAATTTATAGTGAGGTTTCTATTAACTGTTATATATATATATATATATATATATATATATATATATATATATATATATATATATATTCTACGTCTTTTCCTAGTACATGACTATCTATGTTATGAGAGTGATTGAATTTTAACACTTATGATTATTTATATAATTTAATAATTATATCATGATCTAATACATTTTGTTGGATTTCTCTTTCTAGAAAATCAATTTCAAACTCATTTGAGATAGAAATTGATTGCTATCAAAACCATGAGACCTTTACAAAATAATTAATTACTTTACTAAAAAATTGGGATGATTTATTTTGGGAAACCTTTTCCTTTCGAAGACAAAGTTAATTTATGCACTTGATTTTCTTAAGTTTTGAAGAAAACTTCTTATCATATCACATATGAGCTTTTTTCTTTCTTTATATATATATATATATATTTTAATTTTATTGATCATTGTGTAGAACAACAACATTGAGTTATGATTCGCCCAATAAGAAGAAACACGAAATATCAAGAAAGAATCATGATAAGGTTTTTTTTTTTCTTTCTGAAGATAATTATGCTAGGAGTTTGTGTTGAAGAAGAAAACTTGACGCAACAGTGTGAAGATTAATGAGGAAAGAACTTTGCAAATGTTGGATGATGATAAGGAGGTGGTATGTAAGGATAAGCAGTGAGAACTATCTAGGATTAGATAAGGACGTGGAGTCGTATTAAATATATATTTAAAATATAATATCTCAAATATAATATTAATCATAATAGGTAAAAGGATAATTATTTATATTTTTAATTCTAAAATTAAGAGTTTTGAACGTTTATATAAAAACATCTCAATATAATAAGTCTACTTGAATTATTTTATATATTGTTTTATTAACTTAAATAAAAAAATAATATATTTGTAAGTAGATCTTCATAAGGTTTTTCTTTTATACCTGATTACTTATCAGGATATATAATGATATTTTTCTTAAAAGGGTATAATTCTCTAGAATTTATGTCGATTCCTCACCCGCTGCTTCTGTCAAACAAATGTGATTATATAGACACTATGGTTATAGATGGATTTAGAATTTGTTTTTGAGTGTAATTGACGATGAATCTATTATAAAAATTCTAAATTTTTAAAGTGTTGTGTGCAGTGGCGGGGCACTCTGAGGGAGGGGCATGGCCCCCAAAATATTGTGAAAGTTTTTTTATATTATAAATATTTTAATTTTTTTATATTATAAATATTAAAAAATATATTATAAATTAATAATGATTAAATCAAATATTTTATTTTTTTTAACATAATAATTAATGTTAATAAATAATAAAATATAAAATCAAACACAATAAAAAATAAAGAATAAAAAGATTTATGAAGATACTTTTTATTTTTTTATTTATTATGGTTTTCTCTGGTTTTTGAAGAGAAAAATATCTATTATTTTTACTCTTATTTTTTCTCTGTCATTTTCCATTTTTGTGGGAGAAAAAAAGATAATCATTTGGTCTAGTGAAATATTAGTTTAATAATTTATTTAATGAGTTTCTCTTATAGTAATTTTTATTTTATGAACATAGAAGAAAAAACATTGTACTGTATGTTTTCTTATAACCGAATTTTAATTGTGGTTTCATTATGTCTTAAATTTCTCATAAATTGTTCTCATATCTAATTCTCACATGTCTTCTTTTGTTTTTTAAGAGAAAAATATCTATTATTTTTGCTTTTATTTCTTCTCTGTTCTCTTCCATTCTCGAGGGAGAAAAGAAGAACGTAATTCTTTGGTCAATTGATAGTGAAATATTAGTTTAATAATTTATTTAATGATCCTGTTTTGTATTAATTTTTTATTGGCTTAATCAGTCGAATGGTACTCACTTTCATTCAAAAGTTTCAGTTTGATACTCGCTTTTAAAAAAGTTTCAATTTTGTCCCAACTTTTGAAAGTGTTTCAATTAGGTCCCTTTCAAAAAAAATTTATTAACGTAGTTAATGGTGTGCGTGCCACGGGTCAATCTCTGGATTTTTTAAGTTTTTAATTTTTTTTTAATTTTTTTATGTTTTTTCTAAATTTTTTTTGCCACATGTCAGATCTTTGGTATGACACGTAGCATTATCAATGCCACGTGGCAAGGTACTGCCACGTGTAAGTGTCCTGCCAAGTGTCATTGTCTTGATTTCAATTTAGTCTCCACGTACGTCTATTTGTTTCAATTTAGTCTCCATGTTTATTTGTTTCAATTTAGTCTCCACTCTATTTGTTTCAATTTAGTCTGAATGTATTTTTTTTTTCAAAATAGAGAAATATTGTCTCTCTCTTAAGAACAAATTTATTATTTATATATATGTTATATTGATATTCGTTATTAAAAATGACTTACCAAATTAATTACTCATATTTATATTAAAATTTTGTAGTAAAAATCATATATAACAAAACATGAGTATAACAATAATATTCATATTTTTTTATTAAAGATGACATCATAACATATTATATTTTTTCTTAATTGTTAACCCATGTTTTGTTATTAATGACTTTTATCACTAAATTTTAATATAAATATCAATACTTAATTTTTTTAAGTCATTTTTTAATAATAAATATCAATATAACATTTATATAAATAATAAATTTTGTCTTAAGAAAGATATAATATTTCTCTATTAAAAAAATAGGAATAAATTGAAATAAATAGACATATGTGTGGATTAAATTAAAATAAATAAACATACGTAGGGACTAAATTGAAATCAAGACAACGACACTTGGTAGGGAAACTGACACGTGAAAGTACCTTGTCATGTGACACTAACAACACGTGTCACACCAAGGATCTGACAAGTAGCAAAAAAAAATTAGAAAAAAAATAATTATAAATTATAAAAAAGTTATAAAAAATTATAAAAAAATTATAAAAAATAGTTTGACACATGACACGCCATTAATGGGGTTAACAATTTTTTGCTGAAATGGACCTAATTGAAATACTTTTTCAAAAGTTAGGACTAAATTGAAATTTTTGGATATGACTTTTATCTTGTATTTTTTTAATGCATTTTGTTGATAGAACTTGTTATTGTTACTTTAATTGCTTACATGATAAGTGTTCTAGAATACGTAACATTTTCATATAAATTTGACACTTACTACGCTTTAATTGATCATATTTTGTAAGTGAACAACTCCTTTTAGCTTATATTTACAAAAATAGGTACTAAAAAGAAGAAAATAAGAAATTGATGATTTTTTTATTATTTTGTAGCAATTTCTCAAAGAATTAAAAATGATGTAGCTGATCCCCAAAATTTGTGGCTGAGCTCTAGTGTGGCGGTCAAGGAAGTATCCAGAATGTGACTTTTGGAGCTGAGCCACAACAAAATGGTGCTCAACACTTGAGGTGGTGCATGGCTGAACCACAAGAGAATGTGCTCAGCAGTTAAGGCGATGCATGGTTGAGCCACAAGAGAATGTGCTTTGCACTTAAGGCAGTGTATGGCTAAGCCATAAGAGAATGTGCTCAACACTTAAGACGGTGCACAACTGAGCGCCAAAAGTTGGGTTGAGCACCATCCAAAAAAATTCTATAAATAAAGACCTTAAGTTCTCATTTGAAGCATTGAGTGGAGGCACACAAATGTAGCAATAGAATAGAATAGGGTTTGTGAGGCACGAAGGAGATGCTCTTAGTGTAAATCTTATGTGTAGATGTTGTTGGAATTACATTGTAATATTCTATGGGTAACTGAACTCCCTCGTGTCCAAGTTTGATGTAATCAATTCTGATTCTATTCACTTCTACTCCTTGGGTATTTATCTCTACTTTCAATTGTTTGTGGTTTGATTTATGCTTAATGATGACTTGATCATTCATCTATTTAACTGGTTTGGATTGAGTTGGGAAACTGGTCTCAAATTATGGTCCAATCAAATAATCATACCTGTATTGGATGCTCCATGGCATGCCAGAGGGGATGCTGGAGGAGAGAGCCTTACACATTAAAGCAAGAATTCATCCTATCAAGAGTTGAGGAATCACACTAGGTTTGAAGCCCTTAGGTTCTAGTGTATCAGGGATGAACCTAGGTCTACATAGAAAGAGTACTCCCAGGACATTAAATGATTTGCATAGTAAGTAAACAAGATTGTAGTGGTGTAGTAGAAGATGAGATGAAATAAATTCATATCCCCTACTCCATTCAATCAATCTAATTACTACTATCTGTATTTACTTGCACTCTTTATCCCAAACCAGAAACCCAAAAATCAAACTACCAATATACTTGTTAAATCCATGTGAAAATGACACTTGTTGATACTACTACACACCAGTGCACTTGCTGGGAAATGATTGTTGTGAAACAGTCATCAAATTTTTGGCACCGTTGTCGAGGATTTAGTTCAAGTATTTGGTAAGTCTAACCATTATTTCTATAAATATGTACATATCTAGTAAATATTAGGTTTGTATAGTTTTAAAGTTTCAATTTTGCATTTTGTAAAGTGTTGGTTTTCATTTTCTTTCTTGCTTTCACACAAATCTCAAGAAATAGGTAAGTTCAAGAGACACATATCCGTTTTCTTATTTGAAATTTTGTGTTTTAGTCTACTAGAAAAAGATCTCAGAGGAGAAGTCATCAATCCTCTAATAAATTGTAGAACAGATTTGAGTTTTCGCTTTGTGGCTAGCTCCATTTTTGGTGTTGAGCGAAAAATATGTAGAGGCTGTGAATTCTTGCTATGTTTGATCCCCACTTTTTTGAAACGTTTCAAACACAAAAAAAAAAAAATTGTTTTACTCTGCAGATAATTTGATTTTTGAACAAATTAAAAAGCAGAAGCAAGAACAAGGCTAAGAAAGATTAAAAAAAATATTTTGTTTTACTTTGCAGATAATTTGATCTTTGAAAAAATTAAAAAGCAAAAGTAAGAACAAGGCTAAGAAAGATTAAAAGAAAACTCTTCTTCAATAAGTGAGATGACTAATCAAACAGACAAAGGAATTGGCAGAATCATCATTTAAGGTTTTATTAGTGGACCCTATGCTTTAAGGAGATTATGCCATGCACCTAAAATCTAAAAATGTTTTAAGATTTATCATTCCACCTGCTACAAGAGGACTAGAAACAAAACATGCATTTCTTAACCTTATTCTTCACATATATTTTTAGGAAAAGATCACGAGAATCCATAATCTCACCTTCAAACATTCAATAAATGTTGCGCGCAACGAAGGGAATTGGAATAAAAGGGCTTTGAATCCTTGACTAGCACTTAAAAGACACAACTAGCTAGTACTGAAACTGACTAAACAAGTTAAGGATTTGAACCAGAAAAACAAATTGGCAGTACTGAAGCTGGCGAAGTAGTCAAAGAACTAAAGCCATAACAAAGGAAGGAGATGTTGATGTCTCTAAATTTCAAGATGAAAGGTTCTTTAACAAGGTAGTTCGGTCTAGGAGCTAAAAAGAAAATATTGATACAGAAAAATATTGAAACCACCAAAAATAGAATTATTTTTAGTTCTTACACATTTAAATTTATGTCTTTAATTTCAATTTTAAATTTTTGTTTTGTTTTGTTTTTATTTATTACATAAATATAAAAATAACTTGTATCAATAGCAACGAATTCATGGAACTCTGCATACCTATACGACATGACTTCATATCCAATATATATATATATATATATATATATATATAATTTGAATTTAGTGACCACAACTTTAGTAAGAAGAGTGGTGCCTTGGGAATACGACTTTTTATTTCTGAGCATGTTGCCATTCTTTGTTGATTATTTTAAAGTCGTTTCCTAAAAGCACGACTTACACCAACATACTCAACAATTTAAAAAGTTGTTCATTTTCTTAGTTTACTTTACCAGAAAAGTACACCATATACGTAAAAAAAAAAAAAAAACTGAAATTCATAGATTGAGATTATGGAAACATCATGTTTTTACATTTTTCTATTTTTTTTCTCCTAAACCACATTCTCTTACTCATTTATAAAGCCTTAGACTTTTATTCAAATCTCCACTTTTTTCTTTATCATTTATATATACTTAATACCATTTAATAATTACTTGTAGGTAGTTGTTACTTTATCATATACATTAAGACAAGAGGTCAACTACTTCAATTTTTTTAAATTTCAACGTGTGATCAGTATTTTAATCATGATAGATTGGCCTCCACTACCAAATAACTATTATAAAATCATAAATAAAACAAATTATTGTTTTGATGTAATCACATGTTTTTTTTTTTTTTTTTTATTACAGACAACTTTGTTCGAGTAAATAAATATACTATTATTTTTGACAAAACTCTTTTTTCGAGTATTTAAAGTAAGCACTAACTTAAAATTGGTAGTTAAGCCAATTCCCAATATTTTCAATTTGCTAAGATCAACACTTAAAATTAATAAAAGAAGAAAAAAAAAAAAAACTGGTACTTATCGTATTTCAAATTAAATTTATACAATTTGCGATTTAAAATCTAACTAATAAGTATGCATGATATACTTTTAAATATAGTCATATTATGACACTTTCTATTTTGTAATGAGTATAATTAAAATATATTAATAGGATAAATACTCTTTTACTTTTAATTAGTTGACGATATAAAAATTTGATACTAAAGCGGAAATAAGATGCTTATTTGTATCTGCATTTTTATCATATTATTTTCTTTTGTTGAGTTAAAAATTAATTATTGATATAATTTTTATTATTTTGTTTTTAATATAAATTCTAATACATATTCTTTTATAATTTATTTATTTTTATGTATTCTTTTCAAATTGGAGACATTGTTTAAAAGATTTAAATTTAAAATTAAAGAAATTTGAAAGTTAGAGAGGAAAGAGTTGCGATATAGAAAAGAAGAAACTTTAGAAGTTATTATAAACAAGAGAAAAAAAAATTTAAGATAAATTTTTATATATTTTTAATGGGAAAATATGTAAAAAGTTGAAATGTTGCATTGATAATAATGTCAAAATTGTTTGTTTCTTATGGACATAATTATAGCCCCAGCGATTATATTTGTAACGTACATACATGTGATCGACAACATCATCATTTGAAAATAAAAATTGCAAATGATAGAATATACGTAGTAAGTAAGTCGTTTCTCCTCGTAAACATGATTAGGTAAATAAAAAAAATTAAAATTAGTTTCTTAAACAAGTTAGGTGACTATAAAAAACAATAATTTAAGAGCAGACGTTTATGAAGTACTTTTAATAAAATTAGGAATATATTGATATTATAAAACTCTAATTCAATTTTATAAAATAAAATTTGATTTCACCTTTACTCTATTGACTTTATCTTTAAATTACGAAAGATTTAAAAACCAAACTATTACAATAGAATAGGAATATTAACTATTAAAGTATTAAATTTATTAATTTATTTATACCATGTGATTAGTACGTAGGATCAAATAGTATGTCGTTTGTTTGTTGAAATTGAAATGGAAAAAAATAATATTCTTGTCAAACTCAACTACACAATAAGAACAAGTTTGTTACTCACACGCTTTTCCTAGTTGTTTTTATTTTAAGCATTAAAGAAAAAACTCTATGTCTTCTTAGACTTGTGAATTATATATATATTTATACAATTAAAAATTTTCAATACATGACTCTAGTTTTGGTCATTTTCTCTGATCTCTTGCATCACTTACGCGAATTCTTATGAGATTCGCTTTCATAACACCAATAAGAAAACGAAAACTAAATAAAAAGAAGTTCCACAAGGTTTTAGATACTGTCAACTATAATAATATATAGGATATAAATGTAGAGAAAATCTTCACTTAAAACACATATCCATAAAAAGAATGTTATTTCTATACCGTTACTCTAGCAAGATCTCCATAAAGCATGGATATTGATGAGATCAACAATACTGATGCATATCAAATTAATTAAATTTATTTCATTTATAGCTTTGAATTCTTTTTTTTTCATAATATCTATAAAGATAAACAAATTAAGCGGTGTGAAGCATGGTCACCAAAGAGAATACAGTGATGCATTGTTGCGAGAATCTTGGAAAATTATTTTTTAATTATTTTCGTCACACTTTTATTATTGATGTAATAATTGATATAAATATTATTAAGTGAGGTGGAGGTCTTGTTGGTTCTGTATTAAGATACACATAACCTTAAACTAATAACTTTGACGGTACTACTTTGAAAGGTTTTATGCAAGTTGCAAGAAATAGGGAGAAAAAAAAACACATGGAGGTGACATAATATGGATTTATAGTTCTATGAAAATATCTAAATATTATAGATAACGATGTGGGATTTTGACCAGCGAGTGATAGTTTTGGGATATCGTGGTCATAAAGAAGCAATGAAGTAGTTAATAATATTTGGCGAAACTTTTCGATATTACTATTATGGATGTGACCTGGCTCTGAAGATTCGTGCCCTATGGTGTGGTTGACTTGGGGTGTATATGAATGAATGAATATATGAGAGCATCAACTAGCGTAGCATCTCTTGTGGTGTGTTGTGAATTGAGTTTTAGAGTTTGATTGTTTCATTGATTTGGAGTTGATTTCAATGTATGTGGTGGAGAGCAAGGGTGGTGCCATAGCGTGCATGCTGGTGTCCCTGTTGTTCTTGGGGACATGGCCTGCAGTGATGACTCTTCTGGAGAGACGAGGTCGTCTTCCTCAGCACACTTACCTTGACTACACACTCACCAATCTCATGGCTGCTGTTATCATTGCTTTCACCTTTGGAGAGGTTGGCAACACTGCCCCCAACTTCTTGTCTCAACTCCACCAGGTACTTTTCTTCTCTCAACACAAACATTTTCTATATCAGCTTAGTAGGAATCATAAAATGACTTAGTAATAAAGAAGGAAAAATCCTGAATTCGATCTTCTGTTAATAATTTGGAGAAATAAAATTGATTGGGTGAGTGTTTTGTTGATAAAAAATAACGGATTTCAATTACTCTTATTTTGAAAGTGTTTCAATTATGTGATGCAGGAAAACTGGCCTTCAGTTCTGTTTGCCATGGGGGGTGGAGTGGTGCTGAGTGTTGGAAATCTTTCAACGCAGTATGCTTGGGCTTTTGTTGGCTTATCAGTTGTAGAAGTGATTACATCAAGCATAACTGTTGTTATAGGTATACCATCATGGATGCACCTCTTAGATTCTGAACCTATGTTGCTTTCTTACTCTGATAAGAACATTGGGAAGAACACACCACAAAAGTTAAATGTTACTTACTAGACTCAAGTTCTACATTGCAATGGATCCTAATATACTCATAGAGAAAAAAGTTTCATTGTACTGTTTTTCTGTTGTGGGTGTAACAGGAACAACCTTCAATTACTTTTTGGATGACAAGATCAACAAAGCTGAGATTCTTTTCCCAGGAGTTGGTTGCTTTTTGATTGCTGTATGTCTAGGTTCTGCTGTTCATTCATCTAACTCTGCTGATAATAAGGCCAAGCTCAATGAGTTTTCGGCTGATTACAAAGATGGAGCTAAGTATGTGTTTGGTTTTTGATGAATGCAGTTATTAGATTATGATTTTAGTGAGCTTTGCTTTCAAATTTTTAGCTAAGATCTCACCACCAAATTTTACTCTTGAAACCAGGAACACTACTTTGACCACTTCGATAGAAACAAGTGAAGGTAACTTAACTAGCCATCTTTAGCCAGCTTAGCCAAATGGAATTGCTGCATTTGATAAATTCTGGCATTTTTCATCTCCTTTGTTACATATATATATATAGTTGATTCCAAGGATCTAGAAGATGGAAGTACTTCTGTACACAAAGCAAAAGCAGGAACTGCAGCTTTCCTTATAGAGCTTGAGAAAAAAAGATCCATTAAGGCAAGTGGTTATATGCTTCAAGGATAAAATGTGTTGAGATCATTCTAATTTACAGAGTATAAACTATTGATTTTCTCATTAACAACTGAGATTACTACCTTATACTTATTCACATTAGAAGAGTGAGATCCAATTTTTCACATACCCTTTTTCATATTATGTTGCATATTATATTACACAATGAAGAATGGAGAAATGCAAAGATGTATAAAATGTTACTGTTGTATTCTCTAAAATGTGAAATAAAGTCTTTGAAAGATTTTTGTTGGTGTCATTGGTGATGAAGAATGATGTAGATGAAAATGGTGTTGTGTTAAACCTTTTTGCAGGTATTAGGGAAGAGCACTTTCATTGGATTGGCTATAACATTCTTTGCTGGAGTTTGCTTTTCTCTATTCTCACCAGCATTCAATTTGGCAACAAATGATCAATGGCACACTCTGAAGAAAGGGGTTCACCATTTGAGTGTTTACACAGCCTTCTTTTACTTCTCAATATCTTGCTTTGTTATTGCAATCATTCTTAACGTCACGTTCCTTTACCACCCTGTCTTAAATTTACCAAAGTCCTCACTGAAGGCTTATTTGAGAGACTGGGATGGAAGAGGTTGGGCTTTCTTGGCTGGTCTCCTTTGTGGCTTTGGGAATGGCCTCCAATTTATGGGAGGTCAGGCTGCAGGATATGCAGCGGCAGATGCTGTTCAGGTTAGTCTTTACTTCTCATTTGTACTCTCTGACGTCTGACGTCGTGATGACGTGACTTAGTATTAGATATTGAATCGATATCTAACACTAAATTACGTCACAGAGTACAAGTATGAGTCGCATTATGGAAGTCAAAATTTCATTTTCCTTTTGACGTAAAATTAAACCACCAATTCTTACTGACTAAAGATTATATATGGTGTTTTGATAGGCACTTCCACTAGTGAGTACCTTCTGGGGCATTGTTTTGTTTGGTGAATATCGGAAATCATCGAAAAGAACATATATGCTACTTGGGAGCATGTTGCTTATGTTCATTGTGGCTGTTGCTGTGCTAATGGCATCATCAGGGCATCGAAAATGATCAACACTTGAAGGATGAATCATAGTATCATACCAAAGATTGAAAGCTGTTGAAATCACTTATTCAGTGCTCAAAGGCTAAACCTATTAGTAGTTATGGTTCCAAAAACATGCAGTGTTTTCAACTATTTCCAAAGTTGAATGTTTTTAATCACAGACAACATAGGAAACTATATGGGAAATAAAGAGTGTATCGTACATATGAAATTAATATAATTGTTGGTTAACTTCGTATTTGAACCAATATCCCAATTGTAACACATCAAAATAAATGGTTCAATTGTTGTCAACAATAGTTTGAATTAACTAACTAATTAATGGTTATATGCAGCAATTAGAATATATTCTTAATGGTTTTAATATTATATTAATAGTTCAGGTTTGTTGTAAATTGATCTTGATTTACAAAATTCAAATTAAAAAAATCCTAACTTCTGCAGGATTTGGTGGACTAATATGACTTAGTTTAATTAATATAAGTTGAATAATTGCGAGATTGGTGTAGTTTTGAAAGTGAATTATTGACATTTAGTGATTGGAGTGGAAAGAATGGTACCGGAGAAATTTCAAGATGCCATTATAGTCTAATTTCAAATGAGTTGGTCAATTATATTCCTTGAGAAGCATAAATTAACAAAGATTCCGATGATACAATTATTGGTGGGATTCTTTTTTGAGTGTTCACTTTAAAATCCACAGCAAAATAAAAAAACATATCTTATATTCTAGTCATATCTATTCATTTGATATAGTTACTCATATAATTGATATGAATCGACACCGATATGAATTATACTTATTTGTATCATATATGAGTTACCTTGTTATATTTATAAATAAGACATTTTTTTATCATTAATAAGACACACACAAAAATTGTTCAACATTCTCTCATCTTCTATTCTTTTTCTTTTATCTTCTTTCCTCTATTATTAATTTTATTTTAGAACGGTTTAATATTTGAATAATTTACTTTGATTTTACTCTTATTATGAAGAGATAAGAACATGGTAATATCTCACTTTACTACTACCCTCCGTAATGAAGTGTAAAAATTACATTTACATGAAGAATATGAAACTTATTTTTAATCCAATGATGATTATTGTAATCTCATAATTTTGAATTTTAGAAATATTTAAATTCAACTAAACATGTTTTTTAATTAATTCAATAATAACATTCTTGAAATGAAATATTATTTTTTTAATAGTGTTATCTCTATATTATATCTTAAATCAATAAATACTACATATTTGGATAAAGATGACAATAAGGCTGTTTATGATCTTATGCATGTTTAATTAACTTTTTTATATTATAAATTAGAATATATAATTTGAAGTGTGAATTCTTTAAATAATCTTTGAGACATTTTCTCACTCTTTTAATGTGCATTTTATTATACATTAGTCTATGTTAAAAAAAAAAATTATCCCTTTATCATTTCAAACTCTCTCTTGTTTTTTTTACATTCAAATATATTTTCTAAACATCTACAAAGGTTTTTCTTTTTTTTTTTCATTCGAAACATCTCTTAAGTCTAATCTCTAAACGAGTTAAAAATATAACATGAAATTTATGTTTATAATAGTTTGTCGTTTGATGATTTTTTTTTTAAATCAGTATTTACATAGAATTAGCTAGAAGTATAATTTAATTTTCATACTTGCACATAAAAAAGGAAAATGAAATATTTGTTTCAGCAACTACTAACTTTAGTGTACTAATAGAAATATGATTGTAAGAGAAACAAATGTTGACTAAATTACATTTTATGATTAATAATCAATGCTGAGAATAAATTATGTGATATTTTTTTATTAAAATTATATAGCTTTCTTAACGAATCATGTGATTTTAAAAATTTGACTATTTACATATCATATAAATTTTATTTTTTACGGTCTCCTTTATAAATGACTTTCTTACTATATTTTTTCTTTATTTCTATTGTTCTTATTTATAAAAGATATAAACTAAATAAAGGTAACACTATTTTCTTTTAAATAAAGGTCTTGGTGTAGCCACTAACTCAAATATTTTTTAATTTAACAGACTAATATATATATATAAAAAAAACCCGACCCGTGCAAACGTCTCAAACTGTTTTTTATATTTTTAAAATAAAGAATGCAAATGCAAACTAACTGGTTTATGTGTAAAGTAAAGGAAGATAGCCTTTGCATTTACACAGACGAAACATGTCTCTGAACCTCATCCACCTTAAACCCCTTTCTTCTACTTCTGCTTCTTCTTCCATCTTTCACTCTTCACTCTTTAATACTCTTTCAAAACCTTTCTTGCTCTTAGAATCCAAAACCTCTTTCTCCTCTCTCTCTCTACGTGCAGCTCAATTTGATGCCCTTCACTCTTCAACAACCCCCATTTCTCTCCCACATCTCCAACAATCACAACACCAAGAAGACACAGAAGAAGAAGAAGAAGAAGGTCATGACCCAGATGATCCAAACTACAATTTCTCCGACAGTGACGCATGGATTTCCTCCCAAGACCCTCAAGACGAAGAAAAATTGTACATTGAGGAGAACCCTTTTACCTCGTGGCACATCGATGAAGAGCCTGAAATGAGTTTGGAGATTGAAGAAATGGGGTCTTGTCAAAGTAGGGAATTGCGTGAGGCTGAGGGCGTTGTGGGGGAAATTGTTCAGCTTGCGAGGAACTTGCCTCAAAATCTGACTCTGGAGGAGGCTTTGGGTGAGTATGAAGGAAGGGTCAATGAGAAAGATTGTTGGGAGGTTCTAGAAATACTTGGGGAGGAGCGCCTCTTGCTGTGTTGTGTGTGTTTCTTTCGGTGGATGAGGTTGCAGGAACCATCACTTGTTACACCTAGGGCCTGTATTGTGTTGTTTCCATTGTTGGGAAAAGGAGGGATGGGTGATGAGGTGATGGGTTTGTTCGAAAGCTTGCCGTCTAGCATGGAGTTCAGAGATGTTCATGTTTATAATGCCACAATTTTAGGACTTCTGTATGGTGGCAGGTACACAATTCTTGCACAATTATATGGTTTGCTTTGTTTCTTCCTTGCTGCTTTTGTTGTTCCTAGGACCGGTAAGATTAGCTTACGTAACAAGGATTCTAATCAAAATAAAAAATGTTTGGACCTTTTTCTGAGGTTTTTTAAACTGTGGAGCAGCTTAATTGAGTTCATTGATATACGGTTGCAATTGTGGTTTAAATGTGATTGTGGAGACTCCAAAATCCTTGACATTGCTGTCACGATCAGTCTTAGATCATATTCTAAAACCTCTGTCTTTTGCTTAGATAAGATATATCACATTTTCCTTGTATACTATTTGGGTTGTGTGTCTATTATAATTTTTTTAATTGTCCTTCTCTCATCTCTAGGAAAATGTACAAAAGAATTGTGTGCAACATGTTTGTTATCTTATCATTCCTGTAATTCTAATTAATGCTGATATTTAGAAAACTGAACAAAGACCAAACAAGATAATGTTGTGACTTATGACATGCATATTCGCTTGCTGTGCTGATACTAGTGCATCAGTTTTGGCATGATATTTTAGGTTGTCTATATTCTTTTCAAAATCTCTTAAAAAGGGGTATAATTTTGCTTCCAAACTCTATTACTTCTGTGGTGAGAAACCATTATTTTTGTGTATTGCTCTGCTAAGGCAGAACCAGAAGCTCATATTTACTTAAATGTCTTTGTTTTCTAAATGTTTCTGTATTCTGTTATAAGTGTCCAATTGTGAAAATATAGTTTTAATTTGGTTTTTGATAGAATATAATTTAAAATTTTAATTGCATGTTAAACATTAGTTGGTTGGTTACGACGTTGATGATTTGACTTTCTAGGGCTTGAGCAAATCATACGCATTTCTCTTCTACCAATTTAGTTTTTCCTTTATGGCAGGAAAATTTTGTTGTTTACCTCTTGGGCTAGCTTGGTCTTATGACTTGTTGGTAATTTTGCTATTAAGAAAGCTTATAAATGACTATAAAGTTTATGAAACTTAATTAGCTACATGTCAAAAAAAGCAGCTGATGTTTCACATCACTTCACCTGTTTAGGCACTGCTTTCAAACATAAAACTGTACTACGTTAGGAAAATACTAATTAAGTAATTATAATGAACACATTTAATTCCTTAACAAGGACTTGATCTTACAAAAAGTTATTTCATCTCTTCCTACTACAAATTATCTTACTTTGTTTAGGTCAGCATTTTTTGTGTGAAATACTATACAATGTATTGTGTAAGATTTTATTGTGTTGCTATTTTAGGTATGAAGATGCTTGGAAGGTGTATGAGTCAATGGAAACGGAGAATATTCATCCAGATCATGTGACATGCTCTATTATGGTTACCGTTATGAGAAAACTTGGCCATAGTGCAAAAGATGCATGGCAATTTTTTGAAAAAATGAACAGAAAAGGGGTCAGATGGAGTGAAGAAGTCCTGAGTGCATTAATAAAGTCTTTTTGTGATGAGGGTCTGATGCGGGTGGCTCTGGTCATTCAATCCGAAATGGAGAAAAAAGGGGTTTCTTCAAACGCAATTGTGTACAACATTCTGATGGATTCATACTGTAAATACAACCATGTAGAAGCAGCTGAAGGCCTTTTTGTGGAGATGAGAGCCAAAGGGATTAAGCCTACTGTAGTTACCTTCAACATTCTAATGCATGCATACAGCAGAAGAATGCAACCCAAGATTGTAGAAAAGCTAATGGCGGAAATGCAAGATGTTGGCTTGAAGCCAAATGCCGAATCATATACTTGTCTAATTAGTGCATATGGTAAGCAAAAAACCCCGAGTGACCTGGCGGCTGCAGATGCATTCTTGAGGATGAAGGAAGTTGGTATAAAATCCACCTCACATTCTTATACAGCACTAATCCATGCATATTCAGTTAATGGCTTGCACGAGAAAGCTTACATAGCATTTGAAAACATGAAAATGGAAGGTATTAAACCTTGCGTAGAAACCTACAATACTTTACTAGATGTGCTTAGGCGCGCAGGTGAAGCTCAAACACTTATGGAAATATGGAAGTTGATGAAAAATGACAAAATTGAACCGACACGGACAACATTCAACGTTCTTGTTGATGGTTTTGCTAAACAAGGTCTCTACATGGAGGCAAGAGGCATAATATCTGAGTTTGGAAAGCTTGGAATGCAGCCAACAGTGATGACATACAATATGCTGATGAATGCTTATGCAAAGGGAGGGCAACACTCAAAACTGCCACAGATATTCAAAGAGATGGCAGTTCTTAATTTACAACCAGATTCTGTGACTTACTCAACTATGATATTTGGCTTTGTCAGAGTTCATGATTTTAAGCGGGCATTTCTTTATCACAAGCAGATGGTCAAGAATAAACAGACTATGGATGTCAGTTTTTATCAGACTCTTCTGGACATTCTGGAGGCCAGAGCTGCTCGGAAAAACAAGGATTGGAGAGCCTTGCATGCACAAATTAAAGGTAAGACAGGTGTGAAAGTGATCAGGCAGAAAGATGAGTTTTGGAAGTACTACAAGAGAAGACGTGTAAGAAAAAATAATTCTGATGTAAGTGTACATTAAGTTAAGATACAATGCTCTCTAAGAATTGTAGGTTCAATTTTGGCACACTTTTTTTTCTCTAAGAATCAATATTATTAGGAGTTTCTTGATATTAGCTGTGAAGAGTATACATCACATTATGCTGCCTCTTCAATCAGCAATATCTTTCACACATTGTATTTGTACGTTGACATTGCGTGGTTGAAAACTAGGCGTGTGCTACTTTAAGGAGTTCATCTTCGGTATTATCTAGAAAAGATGTGGTTAAAAGTTAAGAGTTCCCTCTCTGGTGTTAATGAAGTGGTAGAACCGTGTGTGCTAGCCTTATTAATCCTTGATGAGATTGGATATTTAGGCCACTGTGAATATCTGTTTTATGCTCATCTGCCTGAGGAGGCTGGAAATCTGAGCAATTGTGTGATGTCAAAACGTGATGTTTGTGAAGATGGCTGAGCTTTGAACATCACTGGAATAGTTTACTGCTTTCTGATAACGTAAGCACCCGGACTCAGTAAACACTACTTGGGCTTATTTGCAGAGAAAATTCTTGAGAAAGTTCTTTCCAGGATCAATGGCAGCTGCTGTAAGGAGGGAAATCAGTGGGTTCAGGCAATTTCAAGGACAAAATTCTGAATGAATATTGGCTGCAGCAGAGCACTATGGGACAACAACTTAATACCGAGATGCAAAATCTGGCCAGATTTGAGAAGCATGTGAATTCCAGTTTGGTCTGCTGCATTAGTTCAGTCTTAACAGCAAAAGTTAACCAAGGCCGCATATTCTCTCTGGTTCAATCTTTCTGACCCTGTTTCCTCTAATCTTTTCTGTTGATGATGATTAGTCAATATTCATAATTCTTATAGCATTGTCTTGTTTCAGTATAACAATTCTGTGTATTTAGTAAAGTTCTGCATTTTAGTTTTACTCCTATAAATACTTAGTGTTAGCTTTGTTAGAGCAAGTTGAATTTGCATATTTGAATGTTCTGGTTGGTTTTAGCATTATATGTCTGTTTCAGTGTTATAGTCTTATTTAAGTTGTTAACTAGGATAGTATTTTCTGTATTTCTTGGGTTTACATAGTGAAATATAAAGTTCTGCATAATTTTCAGTTGTTGCTTGTAATTCTAGTATTCTTTTGCTGTTTTAAACTTGTAAAAGTTATGTTAGTTGGTTTTTAATTGCTGATTTGTGATTAGCTTGTTCTTATGCCTAAAGGGGTTGGCTAATTTGGTTGTTGAAGCTCAGAAGATAGAGGGTTCAAATATTGTGGTTGATAGGTCTATAGGGTATGGTATTGTTAATGCGTGTGTTGGTATTGGACTATCTGATAAAGCACATAATATTCTTGATGAGATGAATGTTCTGGGGGCCTATGTGGGTCTTGGGGTCTATATATCTATCTTGAAGGCTTACTGTAAAGAAAATAGAACTGCTGAGGCTACTCAATTGGTGATGGAGATTAGTAATTCAGGTCTTCTGTTGAATGTGGGAACCTATGATGCTTTGATAGAAGCATCCATGTGCATCCAAGATTTTCAGTCAGCGTTTTCACTGTTTAAGGACATGAGAGAGGCAAGGATTCCTGACTTGAAATGGAGTTACTTAACTATAATGACAGGTTTGATGGAAAAACATCGGCCTGAGTTGATGGCAGCTTTCTTGGATGAGGTGGTTGATAGGATTGATGTAGGTACTCATGATTGGAATTCTATCATCTATGCTTTCTGTAAAGCTGGGAGACTTGAAGATGCAAGAATGACTTTTAGAAGGATGATGTTCCTGCAAGGATCAGACATACTTGTCTATGATTAATTGACATGTCTTGGTTGAGAAATATTTTCTCGTGCTGATGTTGGTGAGTTTTTTGAGGGACTAAAAGTCAATATTTTCCTATTTGTAACCCATGTGAAAAATTGCATTTTATTGCTGCTGTTGATTTCTATTGAGAAAAAGGGATAGAATTTTTCTGAATGTATTTTCAACCCACAATCCTGTGAATTCTATGCAAGAGTGTTACCTGTATTGTCACTGTCATAATTTACATCAGAACAGTGTAGGGTATCACAACTTCCCAAGATGCATTGAACTTATCATACTAAATATCTAGGCCATTTGGTGAAGTAAATATTTACGAAACTTTTATCTCCCAGCATAATTGTATTTCTCACAATTTCTTTGATTTCTGCTGCTATACTATCATTTGAAGCTTTTAACCAATTCTTATGTAATATGTTTGAAAAGTGATTCTGTTGGTGATAATGACTTACCTGTGGGAACAGGATGTGATTAGTTGAATATTATAATGTTTTATGTTGAATTATTCATGTGTACACACACACACACTCAATTTGACAAGCAGAAAGCTTGTAACCTGTTTCTCATACTTATATCTCGTGAATTATATGCAAGCATATGTTACTTTGAGCTCAGGTTTCATTTTTAATTTTATGTTTCCACTTAGTTATCTGGTGCCTAAGTTCCACATGGAGTTGTATGGAATGCTTGGTGGAGTATGTAAATGTTTGGTTCTCTCTCTAATAGCTAGCTTGCTTTTGAGGGTGGGTTCTGCAAATGCTTGAGTGCTTATCAATTATATATTAACAAATGCATATGGTTGGTTCTTGTTCTATAATCTGAATTCATTCAATTTTTGGTCATCTTATTGTATTGTTCTTTTTTATGTTGTTTCTCTAATTTATTTTTTACTCTTTATAATGTTTGACTCGAATGAACACAACTAATACATTATCATTAAATCCTCAAACGGTCTGTGAAGTTTTTAAACTTAATTTCATCTTGTTCCTTTTATTATAATTAATGTTCCCTTTTGAACCCATAATATTTTTTAATTGAATATAATATCAATTTTTTATTGGTCAGAGAATTGCATGAATTGCGATTCTAACAAGAATCACAGCCTGATTTGGGAAAACCCTAATCTGGTTTCTTTTATTGTGTGAACTGAGCAAGAAGAGATCTTATATATGTTGTTGCTAAAGGATGTGGAAGCATGAAGAAACCTGTAACTTAAGGCTCAAATTAATACCATCATACATAGTAGAGATCAATTTGCTTCGTGTGAGTTGTTTAAAAAAAATCATTATCTTTATTTGAACCAAATTAGAATTAAGCGCTATAAATTAAGAGGGTTTGAAGCACGAGTTGTTCTTCCCTTGGACATGTATGTTAAAGTATATAATATTATGATTCAGCCTCATTTTCTTTCTTGGATAGCTCATAACTGTTGGTAGTAATTAAAACTTTATTTACATGTGCTATATTGGTAGAATTATTAATTCACTTTTGGTTGATAATAGTATCTGAATATTTTCAAGATATTCGATGATGGGTAGGTATATCACTTCAAATTCGAAATCAAATAACTTTCATTAGTTTCAAGTACATGATTTAATTCCTTCATCATGCTTTTAAGGAAATGGGTTTTATCATATTGTATAATTTTTAGTACATTTTTATTTATTTATTTATAGAAGTACAATATTTAATACATGACTTGTAGTATTCATTTATAAAGATTGAAAAACAATGTTTAATACACATTTATAAAGAATGAAAAATAGTGTTTGATTTTTGTTTTTAAATATTGAACCTCAATGTTTATTGTTGGTTTCATAAAGAGTGTAATCCAATAATTATTAAGAGTGAAAATGGCAGCAGAGGTTCAATTAACGGCTGTGGTGACCTCCACAAAGTTACGAGAGACATGCTTATAAAGAAAATTGCATACGAGATTTGACCAAAATATCCACATGAGTGCGAGAGACATAAATTGCATATTTAATCACAGGATCACGATTAGATCCACCTTGATAACTCGAGAATTTACATAAATTTAATTTATGTAAACTCACGAGAGCCCAATAAATTTAAATTATAAACTTTAACGAGTTTACTTCACATGAATTTTTTTTTTATATAAATAATATCCTAATTTAAATAAGTGCATAAAATTATATGACTTAAGAGTACTTCAAATAAATAAGTTCATACAAGTAATGTAAAACATAAATTTAAACGTGAAATGTCTATGTCTAATCCTCTAATGACATCATTATCTTCATCATCAACATCATCATCTCCATCATCATCTTCATCTAACTTTTCTTCCGATGAAACTTGTGCATTCTCATTGACATCAAAAGTAATGTTATAAAGATCAAGAACATCAAGAGTTGGATCTGTTGTTGGTCCTCATTCTTAATATTGTTAAAATTGGACCTAATATTCTCTTTTGCACGGTCAATCTCTTCATAAATGAAAACAACCAATGGTCAAATATGTCATGGCAAATCTAGTCACACCTGGTCTTATCAAGTCTCTATCTTTAGTGAACTCTTTCAACAATGAAATCAACATTGTTCTTCCATAAATGTAAGTGGTAATCTTTCTTCCCTTCCTGATTGTTAATTCATGGACTTTCAAATTCTTTTCAAAATCTTCAAAGATCAAATCAATAGAATGTGTAACACATGGAGTCCAATACAATTGTTCTCTTTTTTGCATCAACAAATCTCCAACTGCCTTGAAATTTGCAGCATTATCAATAACAACTTGAATTACATTTTGTTCTCCAACAAACTCAACAACTTCATCTAACATCTTGAATACTTTATCATCCATTTTTGAAATGTATAAGGTGTCAAGTGAATAAAGGAAAATCGTCCCTTTAGGACTATTCACCAAGAAGTTGCAAATAAAATGTCTTTTTATGCCCGTCCAACCATCAGACATAATGTTGTAACCAGTTCTCTTCCACTCCTCTTTGTATTCTTCAAGCATTAAATATGTTTTGCTCACAACTTATTTTAAGAGCTTCTCTTTGATATCATGATAAGATGGTGGTTTGTAGTCAACTCCATATTTACCAATCATTTCACACATATTTGCAAATGCTGGATTTCTAATCATATTGAAAGAAATGACACTGGTGTAAAAGACTTCAGCCACTTGAGCATCAACCTCTTCTTTGAATCCTTTTTTCATCATTTGATTTAAGTTGCTTGGACTCCCCCTTACAAGTATCAACACCTGTTTGTTTTCCTTTAAAGCCAAATAGCCTATGTCCTCCTTCAACACTCTCACTTTCTTCATCTTCTTCATCAATGATATTCAACTTTCATCTCTTTAATGTAGTTTGCTTAGCTTCTACAACTATTTTTAGTTTCTTCCGAAACAGAGACACAAGGTTCAGAATCCTCCCTAGTTCCAACAAGATGATGTTTGAATCTAAATATCCCTCCACTCATAATATTTGAGCAATAATTACATTTAACTTTTCTACTATCTCCATTAATATCAAACTCGTGTTTTCATCCAATATTAGATCGGTTTCCCAAAGCATTTTGACTTTTATTCTTGACAGGTGAGGATGCACTTGGATTAGTATCCACTGAATTTGATGCATTTCCAAACATAATGGTCTAAGTTTTTCACTACAAAATTAACAAATACAAACATTATTCATCGGTGCAGGTGTACTATGCTCGAATTTTTTTTATAAAAAACAAAACACTTAACAGTGTAGTGGGGAGTAAATGAAATAAAGTTCACTTACACAAACAATGCCAACAAAATGGTGAGACACAATAGAGAGTTGCAATGACGCTCCTAAACTCTTGAACCAGTGAGAGTGTGCGACAATAGAGGGTCGCAATGCTTGCAACCTCAACGGCGGGGTGGTGGTTGACGACGAGCACAACGACCTTCCAGTAAGATGTGAGGGCCATGCAAGCAAGAACGATGGCAAGACGGCCGTAAAAGGCGAGTGTGGCCACCATAGAATGAGACATGGCGAACACATGACCAACGAAATCGAACAACGAGGGAGACGCGAGAGGTTGATGCAACATATTCGAAATCAATTGCGAAGAACGAAAGAGAACGAGCCTCGTATCAAAAGAAGAAAGCCCTAATCTAGTGAGATTTCCTCTCCAAACGACCATGTTTTGAATTTGAATTTTTTTCCTTTTTTGAACTCGCCAACTCACTGAAAACTCGCAAGTTTGAATGATCCTAACGATTCCATGTCTGAGTCCACCGATTCTGCTTGAAAACTGAGTTTGCTTGCGAGTTAACCCTCAAGGCATGACCAGACATGTAAAATCATCTTAGTTAACGAGTTAACTCGCGAGTTTGATAACCATGCATCCATTTAGGTATGAGAGATATGCTTACATAAAATATTACACTAGAGGTTCGACCAAAGGTTATGGTTGCATCCACAAGAGTGAGACATGTTCATATAAAACATATGAGTTCACATAATTACGTCTACATGGGTGTTGAAAATACACTCATACAAAAAATTGCCCAAGAGGTCAGGCTATGAAGGTGTGACTTCATCCACATAGGTGTATACAAAAAAGTTGTTCTAAATTTGGCCTCAAGATTAGGGCATTCACATAAGTGTGGAATATATGCGTGTTAGAATAAGTATTAAATGTAGGTCATAAGTAGTTGTATTAGAAAGCTATTTTGTGTTACACTTGTGAGATGTACCTATCTTTCTAGTTAGGACTCTAGTTGACCTTTACTCTTATATTTATTGTATCATAACTCTATCAATATAAATAGTAGAGCATATGAGTGGAGTGATCAAGTTCTCTCTAATACAATCTTTTACTTATCTCAACTTGGTATCAAAGCGGGTTGATCCTGCTCTTCTAGTCTCAGTCTTTGGTGAAATATCCACCGTTAGCCACTATCTCACTTCTCGTAAAAAACCATAAAATTTGGAGTGGTTTCTCCAGTGATAACCAACCCTACCGGTTCCAAAAGCTGAATGAGCTCTAAGTGTCACCATTTGCACAATATTTATTCACTACTGCTAGATGCATTTCATCCATATGCCACCTTTCTCTCTCTAGAGCGACATTGTTCCTCCTTGGCAACACTCACTAGACCTCCTTGTCTCCTTTCTAACCACTAGTTCTCCATTTTGGTGTGCATGAAGGTCACCTTAGGGTTCTTCATTAATGTCTTTTCGCATTTTTCTTCTTTGCCAACAAAAATGCCTAGACTTGTTGTATTTTTCTCTGGAACTCTTACTATTACCTTTGAAAAACTAAATGGAAAAAGTTAACTCTCTTGGTCAACCTCAACTAAACTTTGATTACATGGCCAAGGTTTCCCCAAGTACCTTGAAGAAGATGGGAGTCATGTACCATCTAATCAAGTTGGGCAATGGAAAATAACTAATTTTCAATTGTATTAATTATCGTGGAAATATATGGAACTCAAATTATTAAATACTCCTAGATCATTTAAAACACATAACTCTTTTTGGATAAAGACTCAAAATATTTTGTAAGTGATATTCAATACCTCTATGACTTGGCTTGCTTTTATTAAACAAACAAATCACAATATGGTGTATTTTATGAGCGAAGTCCAATTTGCTATTGAAGAATTAAAGATCTTTAAGAGGTTGAGTCATTATATGATATCAAGAAGAAATTAACAAATTCTATGGTGATGACCTTTTGTGCCATGTATAATGGATTGTAGATCAATATATAAAGGTGAAAGATACACAAAGGTTAATCTTTCTCTGATCTGGGTTAAAGTGTGTATGTGTGCATGATGAGTTGCGTTAAACAGTGGTTATATTTGTTGTGATTATTATCTTTTGAGATTTAAAAGAGTTTTTATTTAAATATGTTGAGATTTGGAGAAATTGATAATTGATTAGCTTTTCAATGGGTGTTTTTTTAAGAAAGATGATATTTTGATGAAATAATATTTTTCATGATTTTATGAGTTTCATGGACAAGGGGAGATTTTTGACATGTTTGTGTGTGGTGACTTAGCGAAAGGTACCCTCTATCAGTCTCTAGTGGTAAGCGTGAGTGTTCACTCTACCCAAAAGACTTCTAAGGAGTAGAGGGGAGAGGTCTTCGCTCGTAAGACTCCTAGGGAGCAGTAGGGAAAGTAACTTTGTGTAGTTGTACCGGAGGTGAACTTCGTTGGGGCTCAGGAGGAGAGTAATTTGAAATGGAACTTGCGAGCTTCGCCTATAAGACTCTTGGGGAGTAGAGGAAGTGGAACGGTTATTGGTAAGCTATGTGTGAGAGTTACAAACCCATATCCTGACACTACGATCACTGGTAGTTGTATTATTTACTATATGACATGTTTTGAACATGTGATTATACGTTCAAATATGTGATGAATATGCATTATATGTAGGTAGGAAGTAGTTGTATTAAAAAGTTACCATGTGTTGCACCTATCTTTGTACCTAGGACTCTAGTTTATCTTTGTTCTCCCTATACTCATTATATCAAAACTCTATCAATATAAATAGCAAAACATATGAGTGGAGTGATAAAGCTCTCTCAATTTATTTTTCTCAACCATGTAAAATTGTGCTAAATGTTTAACCTGAGACACATGGATGCATTTGCAAAATTTTTTGGAGATGTGGTAATGCAAAAAGTTACATAAGATATTTAACCATAAGAGTATGTTGTGCTGATATGATTGTAAGAGTTGCACCCATTTAAGAAAAGTTGCATTAGAGGTTTAACCATAAAGATGTGGCCGCCTCGACATAGTTGTAGGTGTTATGCTTATAAAAAAATACAATAGAGGTTCAACTAATATAAAATTGCATTAAAGATTCAACCACAAGGGTGTGACTATAACCATATAATTGTGGGAGTTTCAATTATATAGAAAATTACATTAAAGATTCAACTATAAAAGTGTGAATGTATCCACATGAGTTTAAAAGACACACTTATAATGAAAATTAAACTGAGGATTCAACTGCATGGTTGTGGTTTTGTTCACAGTAGTGTAGAAGGAACTAATAGAACATTATATTAGAAATTTGATCTAAAAACTATGTATGTGTTTATATTAGTGTAAGAGATGCAATCATACAAAAAATGTACAAGAGATTTTACCATATGTGGTTTCATCTACATATATGTGGGAAATGTTGTACCAAAGTTTCAATTAAAAGTTTATGAGTACGTACACATGAGTGCAAGAGACATACTCATAAAAAAAACCTGGATTATATATATATATATATATATATATATATATATATATTCAAACATAGGACTGTGACTGCTTTCACATAGGTGTAACACTCATAGAAAATATTGAACTAGAGAGGTGTAGTTGCATCCACATTTTTGTTCTAAATGTTTGAACAAAATGTTGTTATTACAACTACATTAGTGTGGAAGATGTACTCACATAAAATTTCAAAACGAGTTGAACCTCAAGGGTGTGTTTTCTTTTACATAAATTTGGGAGACATTTCATAATTAAAATTGCACTTGTGATTGGACCATAAGAATGTGGTTGCATCCATATTGTTTCAAAAATTGTGTTTATATAAAAGATTGTACTAGAGATTTTACGATAACAATATGGCTAACTTAAATTGTTGTAGGAGTTATGTACATAAAGAAAAATACACTAGATGTTCAATTATAGAGGTGTGAATGAGTCCATATGGATGTGAGAGACATACTCATGAAATTGCACCCAAGATTTGACTATAGGGCTATGTCTGGACCCACGTGGGTGTGAAAGACATGTGATAACGTTGTTGTTGACGCAATCAAATTAATACTAATAAACTATAGCAAATTCGGTATTGCTAAGATGGTAGCTACTAAAATAGAAAGGGTAAAGTCAACTCTAAGTCGTCTTCCAACGAACATGAAATTGATTTTTGACAAATTGATTTTTATAAAAAACTATACAAAAGGAGTTAATCAAATAAAAATAAGAAATAATATTGGTAAGAGATAAAAATATATGAAATCAATTATAAAGAAATTAGATTGATTTCACTGCTTTTAAAATAGATTCTTCATTGGTATCTAAGAAGTATCATTCAATTAATTATTGTCTTAGATTTTTAAATTAATCGATGTAAATTCTTAATTAATTTGTTGTCGTTTTTACTATTAACCAAAGTATATTCTCAATTAAACGCAAGAATTTTGTAGATTAATCATAGTAAATTTAATCAAAGTACATTCTCAATTAAATATTACTATGCCTAATCATATCTATTTTTTTCTCTCTTATATCAACTAAAAAACTAATTAACCAAAATACATTTTTTATTAATTCACCTTAAATCAAAGTACATTATCAATTATTGGCAAAAACTCATTCAATCATATGAAAGTTTCTAAATTTAATCAAAGTACATTCTCAATTAAAATTAAAAACCTTGAAACTCATATGATTGATATGTTATGTAGATTTAACATTGTGCTAACTTGCTACAATGTAAAAAACGTTACTTTTCATGTGATTCAGAGATAAAAGACATAGAAAAATAAAAACCAACCCTAAAAGCTTAGCCCTCCATGGAATGCAAAAGTAACATGAAAATAGAAGAAAAGAGAGTGGAGAGAGGAAGAAATTAGACCTCCCAAAGGGTTTCTAAACTCTAAAGTTCTAAACTTGTCTTGTTTCTGGTTTTCATTGGTTTCTTTATATTGGACTTGGATTAAAATTTTCCGTTGTTAAAATCTCTCAAATATCTTTAAAATAATCATAAATATAATTTATTTTTATAGTTGTTATGAATATCTAAAAATATTTGGAGAGATATAGCCAATTTTAAAACTATTTGACATATATAGTTAGTTGATAATTTTTTATATAATTAAATAAATTAATTACTTAAAGATATCTGATAAATTATCACCAAATAATATTTACATTAATTTTCCAAATAAGCCCTTTTGCAATCCTATAGTCCAAATTTGCAAGAAAATATAAATATATCAATATTTTCATTTTAGTCCCTCTTGTTTGACCAACTTTGAATTGTGACCACGCTTTGACTAATTTTGAATATTTGACTTGTTGACTGACCAATAAGGGATTGCCACATGGCAAATCCCTCTTTCTCTCAAAATCAGCTCTTCTTTGTCAATCAGTTGTTGCTGCTCGTGGTGGTCTGTTGCATATGCTTAGTGGTTGAACCATGGATGTTGACACGTGATGTGGTTGAATAATAGTGAGGTTATTCAAGCGTGATAATGGTGTTATTGGTTCTGGTCTGGTAGCGTTGCGAAGGTCTTCAATGGGTGGTTTCCATGGTGGTTCGAAGGTGCCTAGGGTTTTTGGTTTGTGGTGAGAGAATGAAGATGATGGACATACGTCAAGTTATTATTGGTCTGATTCTGATTGTTTGGCCCATTGTTGAAAAAGGGAGTGTATATGTAAAAAATATGGGTGCATTCAACTCCTTGTATATTTCTTTTCAAAATTTACTAATTTTAGCCTTATTTTGTTGCAACTTGGAACTTTCAATTCTACACCTTTAATGAACTAAATTTAACTTCAACTGCATCAACAAACGTTAGAATAAAAAAAACAAACATTAGAATATCCAAAAATATTTTATGTTACTAAAATTACTTTTTAAGTCCTTTCTTATCTCACAAACTCAATAAATCCAAATATCACAAATCCTGAATAAATAAATTTTTTAATCACCAAAATTCAGTCAAAAATTTAGAATTAAAGATCAAATAAGGACAAAATTATGCACTCATTAGGCTATATAGAAAAATGTATGAAAGATTCAACCACAAGAGTGTCTAGTAGCGTCTACATGGTTGTGGGAGGTGTGGCCATATAAAACATTGTACAAAGGGTTCAAGCATAGGTGTAAGATCCACATCAGTGTGAGATACATACTCATACAGAAAATTGCACAAGAGATTTAACCAAAACGGTATTGTTATTATATCTACATAGGTACAAAAGACTTGTTTAGACAAAAAATTATACTATAGATTGACCACTTAATTGTGACTAGGTTCACTTGTTATGACTAGGTCATTGAAATGTAAGAAACACACTCATAAAAAATTATATATAAAAAACGATCATAGAACTATAACCAAGACGATTAGGTGTGGAAAACTCAAACTCGCTCATATAAGAATGGCTTTATTAGCAAATAAAAATAAAACTTTTATTTTATACGAGATTTATAAGAGACTATGTGTAGCAGGAAATTATTTTACCAAAATCTTATGATTTACATGAAATGTTCTTATTAAAGAAAACAAAAATACCTTTATATAAATTGCTGAAAAGGGTGAAACCATTGTACCGAATTATAAACTTAAAAAAAATAAATTTTAGGGATTAAAATCCAAACATAAAATCTCTCTTTGCTTAAAAAAGAAGAGTAATAACAATATTGGAAGTAATAATAAATATAAAATATTAATCCTTTTATAAGAATGCTATTGTATAACCTTTAATATAATTATTGTCCTTTAATATAGTTAATGTGACAAATTATAAATAATATATATTTTTTTTAAATTTAACTAACATATTAACGTATTAGTAACAAAATTATTAACTCACCTCAACAAATAATTGATATAGAATACCTATATAGAATATTTATGAAATAGGATATATGACTTAACATTACAAAATTTATGATGTAGTTTAAATATTTAAAACTCTGAATGGCAAATGTAATTTTAAATTTAAAATCTCCTACAAATTAATGTTATGAGATTGATATGATATTATTGATACAAAATTTGTCAACGTGGTTAGGAGTTTAAATCCTTATTTGTTAGATATTATGTACACGATAGACCTTTTTTTCGTAATTACTTCTCGATGAGAAAAAAAAAATAGGGTAAAATTATTCCTAAGTTAATATTAGTTTATTCATAAATTTAAAAATAAAAATTTATTAAAAAAATTATGCAAATTAATTTATATTTTTTAATTTATAAAAAATTTAATTATTTTTTTATTTTTAAAATTTCTAATTTGTCCGAAATACTTTAAGTAGAGAATCATGATAGATTCAAAGACAAAAAACAGAGTACGAATTATTTTAAACTTTATTTTTTAAAAACTTAAAATTATATAGTTTTAAATAATCAAAATATTTCCATAATTTTGCATAATTTTTTTATGCAAGCATATTTACCACAAAAGACATTTTAATGATTTTCTTCGAACATAATTTAATTATACCAACTATTGTTAGGGCATATTTAAATAAATTTCTCCATACAAGTTTTGAAAGAAAACTTTGAACAAAATTAAACAAACTTTCTGGTACTCTAAAATATGTAAAAACAAAAATAATTTTTATATAAAAATTGAAAAATAAGGTTATTGAAGTTATCCGTAGCTTATAACAAATATTTTTGTTTTTTTTTTCTCCTTACTTTTTTCTATCTAAAGTTTTAACAAGTCGATTTATAGAAAGGCTTGTTATTTAACAATCAATTTTAATTAAAAGAAATATTCTCATTCTTCTTTCTACGCAATCAACCCAACTCAGCTAAAAGAAAGAGACTTTTTTGTGTGTTTGATTGAGAAATGACAAAAAGGAAAGAAGGAAGATCAACCCTTTGAGGAGATGAATGAGAAAAAGCAACTCTGATTAGGGACGACTAAGCAATTTTCAAAAAAAATAGCACACTCACCCTTTCAACAAGTTGCAGCTTGCAAATTTCAGCCATTTATTAAAAATTTCATATATCTGACAGATATAACAAGTGGTACACGTGTTCAGTAGTTTATATTTGTTAATTGAAGCTTAGTTAAAACATTGTTGATTAGTGAAAGTGGCATCTTTGGTTTTTGCTCCCACGATTTATCCTGCAGATTATTGTCCTGTGAAATATCTCTCTCTGAAATTAAAATCACCCTTTTGAATTTCAAGAAACCAATTAAGATTATTGAAGGCAAGTGAACTCTAATCTCATCTACTTCTTAGAAAAGTTGTAGTTGCCTTTCATATTCTATAATTTGCCATTATCTTTTCTGTTTTTCTGCTACATGACTTTTGGGTTAGTTGGGGAAAGGATAAGTAGCATATAGTATATATTATAAGACATACTTGACTGTGCATAACCAAGTTTTGTGAATCTGGGTTAGAATTTGCAACAAGAATATAGTCTATTTTTGTAATTACATATAGAATGAGGTGTAATTAATCAAAGATCATGCTCAAACAGCTACCTGAAATGGGAGAATCCAAGTTTGTCTCCTTGGCCTTTCTACTGGTTTGTACCATGCTCCAAAGGGTGTGGTCACATGGAGATCAGCCTCTTTCAAAAGTAGCTGTTCATAAGGCAACAGTGTCACTTCTTGACCTTGCTTACATCAAAGCATCTCCAGCTATTCTTGGACAAGAAGTAAGTTTTGACACTATAAATTCATTCATCAGCAGTGTCACTTGTAAACTCTCTTGATGATAACCAACTTGTTTTAGTTTCCATATTATTGCTATATTGCATATTGCCTCATTGCTGATGTAAGTTTTACTGGATTCTTTTATAGGGGCAAACTGCTGAGTGGATAACCCTAGAGTACAGTTCTCCAATTCCATCCATTGATGATTGGATTGGAGTATTCTCTCCTGCAAACTTTAGGTAACATTCAAAATAGATGCCTTTCTTAAATCTTGCCCTAGAACCCTATAAAGGTTCTATTTCATTGTTTCAATCAAATTATTGCCTTGTTACAACCCTGGTTGCTGAGTTTTAATTGATTGCTCCTGTTTTTGGCATTTCAGTGCTTCCACATGTCCAAAAGAAAACCGTAGAGTCTATCCACCACTATTGTGTTCTGCGCCCATTAAGGTACCACTGACCTGTACTATGTTTAGTACTGACATCACCACAGCACAACTGTTTTTTTCTGTAGCTTTTCTTGAAGCTAGGGAAAGTTATCAAAGAAAATGTCGAAGTGAAGGTCTAACGAATGTTTACCCCATTGTGCAGTATCAATATGCAAATTACTCAAGCCCCCTATACAAAGTACATGGAAAAGGGTTTCTGAAGCTTCGGTTGATCAATCAGAGATCAGATTTCTCATTTGCACTATTTTCTGGTGGCTTGTCAAATGTAGGCCATCATTAGTTTGAACTTGCTTGATTAAGTGGATGCTAATATTCTTTGATTTTTATTCTTCTACAAATCACGTTGCATTCACAAATCATTTCGAAGTAGATTTGGTCCGTGAGAATATTGCCATATTTGTTTTTCTTTTTTGAACAGTGAATGGAAGTTAGCAAATTCCTTTAACGGCTACTTCAAGGATGAGTAGCAATTATCATTTTTTATTTGTTTCCCTTTCTCTGCATGCATTTTTTGTACACTTTTGCTCTGCTTTTCTATCAGTCATATTTTCCTTAAGATACTGTGGAAGTCTTAGCATTACCTCTTTTCCGATTTTTCTATTCCCATTCTATCTATGTTTACATGAATTGTAAAGACTCCTAATTTGTTCATCAATTATGAAATGGCTAAATGCAATTTCTCATTCGTTTGTATTTACCTCATGACAGCCAAAGCTTGTGGCAGTGTCAAATAAAATAGCTTTTGCTAATCCAAATGCTCCAGTTTACCCCCGCCTGGCACTAGGAAAGTCATGGAACGAGGTTAGTTCTTATTCTCAAGTCCTAGATTGCATAAAACTTACACAGATGAAATTTTCCTATGTTAGCAAATGTTATGTGAACTTTTGAAGGAAAAAACCATACAGCATGCTGCTACTATCTCTTTTAGTTTTACTTTAAATTACATTTTTGTTACATTTGCTGTTTTTCATCAAATGGTTTCTTTCATTTTATCAAAATAAAACAGTATAACTATGAACTTAAATCAGATGAGTGTAACATGGACAAGTGGATACGGGATCAGTGATGCTGAACCTTTTGTTCAATGGGGTCTAAAAGGAGGGGATCATATGCATTCACCTGCTGAGACACTGACTTTCACTAGCGATAGCATGTGTGGTAAGGGAACTCATCTACCTGTAAATTTAAGCACTCATCGTTCAGTTTGATGGATTTTCTTTTTCAAAAAGGTTTCTCATTGCACACAACGACTATCTATTTCTGAACAGGTGCACCAGCAAGAACAGTGGGATGGCGTGACCCTGGATATATACACACAAGTCATCTAAAAGAGCTGTGGCCCAATAGAATGTATGTTATTTCTAGATTAGGCCTAGTTTTAAGCACTTTTTAGTTTTATGTTTCCCTTGGAAAGGTGTCCGGCATATCCATGAATCTGATATTTAGGTTTTGATTTACCTTAAAGTACGTTACCTTTTCATTAATTGTGAGAATTTCACTCTGAAGCCACCAATTTTTATTTGATATTCTTATCTATTATGGTTGAACACCACCTAGTAGATTCTTGTTATCTTGTTGCATTGTCACTGTATGCCATAGATTTCAGCTTGATTTAGATCTGTTAGCCAATGAAAAATAACTATTATTTTGTTATTGAGCTCCAAACTAGGTAAAACCTATTGCGTTGCACCATATTTTCTACTTAAATTTTGTTTGCTATAATGAAGTCTTGACAATTTAATTGTGCTTTCTGCTTATTGTGCAGATATGAGTACACGATAGGACACAAATTAAACAATGGTACATTTATCTGGAGCGGAAACTATCAGTTTAGAGCACCTCCTTTTCCTGGACAGAAGTCCTTACAACGTGTTGTCATATTTGGAGATATGGGAAAGGTTTGAACTGTTACGAAAAAGTTATGCATTCATATATTCAATGGATGACATCTGTCATGTTTCTTAGTATATGCTGATAATTTGATATCTAAAATTGTGATATATGCATATACTCAGTATATTATATCAATTCTATCTTGCTGGACATTCAAAATTCTAGTCTATGGTTTCAAACCAAAGAATGTACTATAGAATGAATGAATGCTTATGAGAAGACTTGTTTCCTTACTCATTCTTCAAGAGGCAGATATAGTTTCATGTGTTCTGCATATTAAGGGGATAATTGTTTAAGTGTAAGATAAGATATAGTTGTTAGCAATACAATGGTTGCAATTGTAATTGCATCAATCATATTTGTCTGTAATTTTCATCTATATCAACAATCTTGATGAGACTAAGCACGACTATATTCAAAACCTTGTGCCTATGAGATCAATTATGAGTATTTGATTGATAGTTAATCATGCAGGAGGAAGTTGATGGTTCCAACGAATACAACAATTTTCAGCATGGCTCAATAAACACTACTCTGCAGCTTATCCAGGACTTGGAAAACATTGACCTTGTTTTCCATATTGGAGATATATGTTATGCAAATGGTTACCTTTCTCAATGGGATCAATTTACAGCACAGGTGGAGCCAATTGCATCAGCTGTGCCTTACATGACTGCAAGGTTTTTATACAGCTTACCAAAAAATTAGTCTAGGATGTGTTTTATTTTATTTATTTATGATAGTCATGCTCTTGTGGTGTCTTTGGCCAGTGGGAACCATGAACGAGACTGGCCTGGAACAGGATCCTTTTACGAGAACATGGATTCTGGAGGAGAATGTGGTGTGTTGGCACAGACTATGTTCTACAACCCTGCTTCAAACAGGGCTAAGGTTTGGTATGATAATATGACGTCTATTTGAGATGATAATCACTAAAATAAATTTTGTAAATTGTATGATGTTTCCTGTGTAGAAAGTTTACCTTCTGTTGGTTTTAATGATGTTTCATGATTTGGGTATGAACAAAATGAATTACTAAGAATTGCAATGTTATTCAATGAAGTGTAAATAGTCAAAATAATTCATTCTAAGGCTTTACATTTTTGCACCATCTCTTTTTTGTTAATGATGCTGCCCTTTTTTTTTAACTATTACTCCAAAACTATTCCCATTTAACCCAGAAAGGGTTTACAAATCACTTTTGAAAAGTTAATCCCAAGAAATATTAAAACTCTCTTCCTGAATTTGAACTGTGAAGTGATTCAGGGGAAAAGAATGTTGCTAGAGCTTACTACTCGCTTATAGAATATACATTACGTTCTGGAATTAAAATTTTGAAGAAATGGTGACATTTTTATTTTGTTTTGGAATAGCAGTTAAAAAATGAATAAAGGGTAATGCCATCAACATAAAAGAGTAAAGCAAAAAGAACCACCACCTTGTATTAATCATATATTATCATCAGTTCCTAAAATATGCAGTTAGTCTGAGTTATTAGGCATCAAGATCTAAATTAAGGGTTCATTCATACTCTCTTTAGATTGAAAGTAAATAGGAGGGAAAAGATAACGAGGTAGGTTCAATATGTAAAGCTTAGTGATAAGGAATATCATTTATTTTAGTTATGGCAAAATATTACATTTTAGTATCTGGAAGGATAATGTAATGAGGCATTGTAATAATTTTATAATAAAGTTCACTAATGGTTGCTTTTGGTTTAAAAGCTTTAGGTACTATAGAATATTCAACACATCAGGTATTTGGAACATGTTACATTTCTACTTCTTTCACCAGGTATTCAATTGACTATGGCATGTTCCGCTTCTGTATTGCTGACACTGAACATGATTGGAGAGAAGGAACAGAACAATACAAGTTCATTGAGCATTGTTTCGCTTCAGTTGACAGACAAAAACAGCCGTGGCTAATTTTCCTTGCACATAGGGTACTTGGATACTCCTCTTGTATCTGTTATGCAGAAGAGGGATCATTTGCTGAACCAATGGGGAGAGAGAGCCTTCAAAAGCTATGGCAGAAGTACAAGGTGGACATTGCCATATATGGCCATGTGCACAATTATGAGAGGACATGCCCCATATACCAGGTTTCTACAACCATGTGCTTTCTTCCATTCAATTTTTTTTAATATAAAGCTAATATTTAGATTAACACACATCAAGAATTAGGCGTAAAGAAATCAAAATGTCAAGTTCCCTAATCCCTACTGTGCTCTTCTTGACAAAAATGAAACAGATAACATTTTACATGCCACAAATAGCATTATTTAAACCTGAAAATCGGTACGACAATGTGAATTTTCTCTACTAACAACTATCTTTTACATTTTGCAACAGAATATCTGCACTAATGAAGAGAAACACCACTATAAGGGAACCTTAAAGGGGACAATACATATTGTTGCTGGTGGTGGTGGAGCTAGCCTTTCAACATTTACTTCCATCAAAACCAAATGGAGCATTTTTAAAGACTATGACTATGGATTTGTAAAACTAACTGCTTTTGATCACTCAAATTTGTTGTTTGAGTACAAGAAGAGCCGAGATGGGAAAGTTTATGACTCTTTCAATATATCACGCGATTATAGAGACATATTGGCCTGCACCATGGATAGTTGCCCAAGTATAACAATGGCATCTTGATTGATGAAATGGTGAAAAATTCAGTTTATCCATCAATGTTGAAGCAGTGAATTATGAAAAAATTATCTTCCACAAGCAGATAGATGTTATATTCGGGTGCAAGCTGTCATCTTGACCAATGCGAACGCACACTCAATTTATTGGTATTGAAGTTTAAGTTGCAAGCACTTTCTTGTACCTAAAATAAGATAGGAGAGCAAAATACAATGCTATACAAGCAATACCAGTAATTACCAAAACCAAATTGAATCCAGATGGATAGTCAAAAACTGTGGTTTCAAAGTTCATTCCAAATACACCTGCTACAGCAGTAAATACTGCAGCTACCAACGTAGCAGCTGTAAGAAGCAGCTCAAACTGTATTAGCTGGTTCTGAATATTTCCCTGTAATAAATAGAGTGAAAAGTAATGCTGCCTGTGGACACAGTTTAGAGCATCAAAGAATTGAAGGAATATTCAGCAGAATGTTGCAAACTGTTAATGTCAGCTTACCAATTTTATGTTGATAAAATCTTCTGTGTCGTCAATGTATTCTTTGAGCTGCATTACCAGCAGAAAAAAAAATATTTAGCATTTGCATGAAGCGCCTAAATAATAAAACCATATGCTATTAGTTAATATAAAATGTCACTGTGGCTGCTACTCATAAGAAAAATTCATAATGCAACGGGTTGATTGGGAGAAGGCTTGCCTGAGCTAATTTAATGTTTATATGAGTACCTTAGCTATATTACCCAATACTATGATATCCAACATAAGATACCCTATGTTATAAGCAACATGGGTAGATTGTAATGCTACAGCTGAGTAGGTCAAACTTCTCATACCGATAATAGTGTGTTAAGAGTATTATCAATGACTACAAAATATGCTTCAAGCAACATTTCGAGTGGCTCAATCTTTTCCCCATTATCAGAAGACACCATTGAGCTACCAGGTTTGCTAGAATTTCCAATGCTGCTGAAAGCCCTTTGCAACATCTGGACTCCACTAGTCGTTCGCTCGGGTGAAGCAGGAGCTGACTTTGAAGTCAATCCACCAGATGCATTAGTTTGAAAACAATCATTAATAGTGCAAGTATCAGATCTTCTCTTTTTCTCCGTTAGACACATCTCAGCCATGTCACCATCATCATCCATAAGATGTTCAATTTCATCACGAACCTGGGAATTAACAAGTTACTGGTTGCAGGTAATAGAAAGACAGAAAAATTGAGGATAGTAATCAAGGATAATAATTCAACATTGATCAACCTTCTGAACTCGTTGAGTCAAAGCAAGCAGGTGACCTTTAAATCTCCTAACACGTTCCAGATTTAAAGTACTGATAGATGAGGCTAGTTCATCTAGCACAGGATATATTTCCATTTCCAGTTCGTTTACCTGTCAAATAACAACCTTCTTAATATACGGGATTCAAGATAACAATTTAATTGCATAAGGCTGGAAGCTTATTCAGCATCTTTTTCTAGTGCCTTAAGCTATGCATATAATGTGACATAAACATAATGACCTGAATTCCAACGCTGAAACAACAATTTGCAAACATACAAGCTATACGACTATACCTAGTCTTGAGCCACTGAAATTTGCACTTCGATGACCTAGGTCCTAAGATAAAATTAAGATATGAGAACAGTGATAAACCTTCATTCCTATGGATTTCTTGAGGGATATCATGAAACTTCATATGTTAATTTTAAATCTTGCATTGGTTTTTGCCCAATTTCTCTTGTTTTACAGCAAAAGTAATGAATTCGATGAGTTCAGATGAAAAATAGGTAAGCACATTTGATGGAGATATTAACCCAAATGATGTTATGAAGATATTATTAACAAAAAGGGTTTCTTGAAGAAAATTATAGAGATATCTATTGAGGCATGAATTTAAAGAAACTCTATCCAAACAAAATATATCGAATCTCAATCCCAAATTTGGTGGATATAATGAAGTAATCCTCTTTCTATCCGTATCAAAAGAGTAGGAACTATAGATTGGATACACTCATCTTCGATCATCTTATCATCATTCATAATACCTAGAATTTTTTACTCATCATTCACAATATTTTGTCATCTTGGTCAATCTTGGAGCATCACAAACATAAATTGTCAATAGTTCACAATAGCAGATATAATTCAACCCAGAGTTATTGCCATTATTGCAGTGGTTAGTTAGCGTAGCAGGAAAAACTGAAAACAGGGTGAAAAATCCTTTTCTCCTTACATCAATCAGTGTAGCAGCACTTCTCGTTCTACTCTTGGGTATGAATTGGGTATGAAGAATATATTTAAAATTATGACCTTTGTTATGTAGTAATACCAAAGTTGAAGATTCGACACCAGGTTCAATAGAAATTTATCGTAATGATATTCTTGCAAATTAAGTTATCAATTGCCACAGATGAATGTCTATATGGATTTAAACAAAGAGAGATAAAACAAGCTGGGGAAAAAAAGTCAAGCAAAGTCTCAAGGTTTTGGGTGAGATTGTTTGATGGTATAATATTTATACATATTAAAAAGTAATACAAAATTTGTCTTAAAAATAATACGTCAAAATTTGTATACATTTTAATGCCAACAAACTTATATATTTTGCTGGTTTCCTTAAATAAATTCTGATAATTTAACTGAATATCACAATGCTTATTTATATCATTCAAGAGTCTTGATTCGATACCAGAAGAATTTTTCATAAAAAAGTCTTTCAAAATCCTAATCAAAGGCACTTCCCCTAAAGTATAACTTCTATCCATTATTTATGAATATACCTTAAATTTTGGATTTTTATTTTTATTTTTTAGCTTTTATAGAACTCTAGTATAAATTATTCAATATAATCTCAAAACTTCAAGCAAGTACTCTTAAAGATTTGAGTTCATTGCTGCATGGAGAAAGGGATTTTATTTGTTTATTCTCTTTTTCTACCATCTTTTGGATCTTTATGGTTGAAAATATATGTTTGAGTACCAGGCAATATTTCATTTTATATCTAAATCCACAGTTTGGGCTATGGTGGACTCAGATTTGATTGTGGATCTTTCCAGTTTTAAATATATTATGTATTTCTGTTCATTAGGTTTGTTACATTGCACTTAGCTGCATTCAATTGGCCATTCTTAGATGTATGAGCATGGATTTATTAATTATGACACAATTAATCATCATATATATGAGGCAAATCAGGTCAATGGTTATTCAATAACCAAACGGTAAGATATAACCAAACGGTAACTCTTCTTACCTCAATTGGTTAATGGATTAGCATCCAACAATCTCTTATTACTTAACGCTTTTCTAGATAATTTTATGAGCCAAAAATTGATTTGGTTAGGAATTGGATCATTACAAATGTGACCTAGTTTCCAAGAGAATTAGTTGAAATACTTAGCTAATGATAGGAACTTGCCTTTTATATGGGAATTTGGAATTATAGTAATTCAACACAACTGAGTCCCGAACCATAGATTCATCTACAATTGACATCCTTGTGTTTGTATCTGCAAATTACTCCATTGTGCACTACTTCATTTTTACTCTTATTCTACATTTTTTCACCCTCTTAATTTGTCGTCTATGGATTAAGAGTCCTGCAACATTGGTAATTGGTAATTGCTAATTGCTAATTGCACACATCAGATGATGATAGCAGCCACAACCAAAATTCAAGTTTGTTATCCTGACAATCAAAGATCATTGGCAACGTTATCCCCCCACCCCCAATTTTTATTCTACCATAAACAATGATAGGGTAGAAATTGACGTGGGACAAAGAGGAGTCATACATAATTATATGTCAGACACCTGGACTTTTAATCAAGGTACTATAACTTGATACTGATGAGCTGATGTAGCAGAGTACTACCCACATGCCATTCATGATGTTAAGTTCAGGTATTTCAAAAAGACAAGTGGTTGACATTGCCTTGCTTCGATTTTCCATTGCACATGTGATGGAGGGACACATAAATGTTGCTACAATGTGATTTAATTAAAATACTTTTTGATGCAAAGCCACTATATTGAGTCAGGTTACGGTTTTTTTATGTTACCATTATTCAAAGTGTCATACTATGCTTTTGCGCCATTACTCTGTGAGATATATTTTTATTTAATGCGTACTAATGTCTTGGTATTTAACATTTTTATCTGCCCGTTCATTTCTTATTTAATGATTAATGAGAATTATTCCATATGTCTATAAATAACATCGTTTAAGACAGATTTTGCATACACCAGACAATTCCTTCTATCCTTTCCTCTCTTCTTTCATTGGATTCTTGTGTTTTGATAGTTATGATGCCTTAATTCTTCTGAGAACTGTTCTCCTTCACTGAGACATGCACTAGTCGCTACCATGGATTTCTGTCTATTCTATTTATGCCTATTAGTTTCTATAGGGTTTTAGATGATTTGGATATATAGAGCTAAGGGTTAGGATTTGTTTTTTTATTAGGGGTTTCATGCTATACAAATAGGTCCCTTGGCTGTATAATAAGAGATAAAGTTTTCCTTAATAATAGATGTTTTCTTATATTTCCTAAGATATTAGCTAGACGACCACCACCCTTTTGTTTGTGTTTCAAATCTCCTTGCACACTATATTACCTTTGTGCTACGCACAATTAATCCTAGGGTTTTTTAACCAGCCAGAATCTTGATTGCAGTGAATGGTGGAAAATATTGTGGGCAGTCAATAGAGTATAATCACGGTCAAGTTATATAGATTATTTGAATTTGCAGGGAAATACTTAGAGTGGATGATGAAAATATTTCCAACATGATAAATCCTGAAGTAATTTAACCATAATACTGACAAGCATCAAGTATATTGCTGCCATTTTCAATGTAAAATAGAAAAATTTAGAAAATATACTATCACATTCACAGCCCTAATGTGGAAGATTCCCGAAGTGGACCTTTAGGTCAATTTATACCTGAGCATCTAAAGATGTGCATGTCAATTCTAGAGCCAACTCCAGTGCCCTAATTTCAAAAGGTAGATCATCTGTTAAAAAATGGAAGACAAAGTAAGCAATCCTATGCAGTAATCATCTCCATCAAAAAGCTTAAAAAAGTGCTTAATAGCTTGGAAATATAGTAGATTTAAGTATTACGAAGAAAAGACTCCACAGCTAAAAGAAAACTCAATGTCAATCCGTTATTATTCTTCATCCATTCCCTAACAGTGTCCCAACAGAAAAGACAAATAGGTAAGTTAAAATCGTCACAATAAACCTAGATACATATAAGGCATTTTTTATGAGTCTTCCTTGCACCTAAATCTATATGTTACATCAATGAGCTGAAATCCTTCCTTACCAGCTTTTTCATTCTTAAGGCGACTGCATAATTCGGACCTGTACTGACCAACACTACCATCCAATGAATTCATCAGGATGACCTCATCAGCAGTGATTATACATCGAATTTGCTCAAGGTTGACTACAATAGCCTTCTCCCGTCCTAATATTGCTGAAGGATAAATAAACATTGGATCCAATAGCCGGAGATCTCTAGAAGGCAAAGAACAATTTCTCATTATAGTTGCCTTGTCAAGTCTCACTGTCTCAAAATTCCCATCATGACCAATTTTAATCCAAGATCGACTTCCATGACCTCTCTTCTTCAGGCCTGATATCCCACTCCCACGATTTATTTGCGCATTGGAATAAGACCTCTCACTGCCATCGCGAGACAAGGAAATCTCAGGTAGACTGGGAGAATAATACTGATCTTGTGTTTCATCCATAGCAATTGCATTATAATTTTCTCACTTGCAATACTGATACAGAATTACTCTTAACTGTGGTAGTCTCCATCAGTATTCAATATTCAGCATTCATTTCCACCACAACCTTGACATACAGGTGATAACCGGATCAAGAACTGCATCTAAGGTGATCCATACGTTGTGCCTTTCTCAAATTAAAACCTGAAATTGGCACCCCAACAAGAAAATTACTGGACAACGGAATGTGAAAAAAAATAAAATAAAAGAAATACAGAAAGAGGCCATATTCACGTAATCCATCTAATTGGAGAATTAAACGCAACCAATAAGAAAACTAGCAAAGTGACGCATGAGTCGATATGAAAACTAACAAATAGGAAAAAGAATGTTACACTTTAACCACATATCACGCTTTAATTGAAGAAGCAAGCAACAGACAAGTAGTTTCAACTGAATTGAGTAATAAAACCTTAACCAAAATAAGCAATCAATTAATAGATGAGTTTCAATACATAAAAATAATAGATGAGTTTCAATAACAAAAACGAAAGGGGGAAAAAACGCAATGATGTGATAATTACCATCATTCAATTCAATACATAATTTGTATTAAGATTCAAAAAATTGCTTTGCCAGTAAACTCGGCCAGATACTAATAGATGAGTTTCATCCACTATCCTTTAAACTTGCCAACACTAACGTTGTGCCAAAATACCAATTCACACTAAGTCACACTCCCACTCCTTAACCTTTTACTGACAGCACCCACCAATTCCCGAGTCTCATACAAGATTTCATCTTTTGCATAAATACCACCACCCCATTAACAATTTTTGTCAAATCAGATTCAAACAGTGGAGTAAATCGAAAACCCAGAGTTACCTGAAGGTCGAGAATATGCAGAAAAGGTTTGAAAGGTGGAAGATGGGTTGAAGTAAGATTGCGAAAGGGTTTCTATTCTCAGAGAGGAGAGACGAAGAAGATTACGAACACTGCATTACGAGAAAAGAAATTATGAAATGTACGTAAGCGCTTTTCATCCGAATTGCTTTAAGTGTTTGATTACTAACCTTTTGGGTTGCAATTTAACTTCTTTTTTTTTATGTTTTTGAAAGAGTAAAACAGCTTGACAAAGGTAGTTATTAGTTGTATATGTTATGCGGTACACAAAAGGTTTCTTCATCTAAGTAATTTTTTAATTTAGTTAATATGTTTTCTTATTAAATATATTTATATATATATATAATGTGTTTTATCTTTAAATTAAATTATAAAATATTTATTTTTGCTGTATATAAAAGTCTTATAAAATAATATTTTAAATAAATTATATGTGTGTGTTATATTATGAAGTGTGAATCTCTCTTTTTTTTTATTAAAAACATACTTCACATATAATTTGTTAGAATGATATTTTACATTACTTTCATATTAAATATTTTATATTTTAATTTAAAAATAAAATATATTTTCTTACAATAATTTAAAAACAAAAAAAATATATTTAAATTTTTTGTTTGTATGATAAAGGTAATGTTTCTTCTTTATCTTCTTATATGGGTAAAAAAAATCAGCTTTGTAACCTAAAAGTATATATTAAATATTTTATAGTTTAATTTAAAAATAAAATATATATTTTTGAAATAATTTAAAAGCAAAAAGACATATTTAAATTTTTTGTTTGTATGAGAAAATATAATGCAATTCCTACTAAGGTAATGTTCCTTCCTTATCTTCTCTTCTTACGTTGAAAAAAGAAATATGTAACCTAAAAATTAATTAAAAGATGAAAATTATTAATAGTTGATGTTATGAATCAATGGTTCATTGATTTGATACAATGACTGCTATAATTGACTGATTTGTTATGATTACTCGTTATCAGATTTAAATATTTTATTAACAATTTGTATTCTTTATTTGTTATTGGTTACATTTTGATCTAGAAATGAGACTTTTCGTATAACTAGTAAGATACACCTAAAAGTAAAAGTTGTTTCCCATTCTCTCTTTCTTATCTTTTTTTCTATATTATTAGTTTTATTTTATAACATGTTATCAATATGATGTTCCAACCAATTGAGTACTAGTGGAGGCAATTTCTCTTTAAAGACAATATTTTACGTGTCTTTATCTAGACTCTTTCTAATCCTTTGTTCATTTACAATTTTATTTTATGTGGTAATTCTAAACATGTCAAACCTAATTTGTGGTCCTTTATTATTACAAGGAAGAATTACTTATATTAAATATTAGATGCTGAAATACATGTAGATGTAATGAGTTTTGGTGCTGCCATTACAAAAATAAATAAAGCAATTAAGAAACTAATTTCCTCCTGCAACAACAATATTGTGGAAAGGGAGTTCACAAATATTTTGAATTTATTTCATGTATTCTTATGGATGAATGAAAAATCATAAGACCCGATGAATTGGCTATGCTCAATTCCCAAAAGTAAATGTCGCAATATATCTTTGATTTATATTTTCATGGTCATAGTCGTGACTTTGATTGTGGTTGTGGTCGTGCTAGGGATCATGGTTGTGGACATGGTCATAAAGGAAATTTCAAAGAGGGATTTTATCATTAGAAGTAAAACAAAATGTGAAAAAAGGAAAAAAAAAGGTGAAAGTAATGGCAAGATGAAAATATAAGTTATATTACGGTGGTAAAGGTAATTTGAGTTGTACTTGTCGCGCGCTAAAACATCTTAAAAAATAAAAAGAAGAACATAGAAACACATTTTGCTTATGATGATAGTAATTTTGATTATGACGATATGGATGTCACTCATCTTTATATTGTTGCTTTCTCTGTTAAACCAAATGGAAACATTATTGATCACCTCATTGGTGATGAGAGTGTTAAAAAGCAAATCAAGCAAAATATCATTAAAAATCACTATTCAACATTTGATACCATTCCCAAACGCAGGAAAATTTAAAATTTAATAATTGCGTATAAGGAGGCAATACTTTATAAATAATTTAATACAAATCGAAAATCCAAAATACAAATATTCTAAAACTTGTTTCTTTAATAAGATTCCCCAAGCTAGCCCTCACTCTGGCTCTATGCCTCGCCATCATCACCTATAATAACATCTGCTTCTGTGTGGCAAGTCACACGATCATCGTCAAACACAAAAAAAAAGGATGAATTCAAATAGAATAAAATATGCATAGACCACATAAATACCTCACCTAAAGGAAATAATAACTTCACTTGGCAATACTGACACCTTTAAAACCTTATAACACAAGATAAAAATACATTCATAGTCTCATAACCATATGAGACCAGCACATCACATCACATCATGCACATACTCGACCATGGCCTTAAGGATATCATATGCTTCCACGAACCTACCCGCTCGTGGTCCAACCTCTCGAATCTACCCGCTCGTAGTCCAACCTCTATGAACCTCCCCACTCATAGTTTAAGACGTGTGACCACATCCAGTTACGAAGCTCTCCAACTCGACCCACCACAGATTGATGACTTAGTGAGCCAACCTAACCCGACTCACTTATTAGTGAGCCAAAAAAAATTGAACCCGACCCGGCTCATCACGGGTTGATAGGTTAAACAGATTGGCTCACAAACTCACTTGATTAAAAAAAATACAATTTTTTATTTTTTTCAGTCAAAACTAAATTATAATTCTAATTAAAATATAATTAAACTTTAATACAATCCAAATACAAACAAAAATCATAAAATACAAATTATCTATGTGTTGGCTAAAAAAACAACTTAGCATGACCCAAATGCAAAGCTCAACTTAACAGAAAACATTTGTGTGACCTTTTATTTGCGGGTTGGTGAGCCAACCCGGCTCACTACGAGTTCAACCCGGATGAGCCGGGTCAAAAATCAACCCTATTGAAATTTGTAAAAAAATTTCAACCCAATCCGACCCAAACCCGTGGTGAGTCGGGTTGACTCGCAAGTTCCAACCCATTTTGACAGTTCTAGTTACATAGTAGAATTTCACCAACTCATATCATTGATCACTCGACAAAACGCAATAAAACATTTAGAAAATCAATATAGCCACAGTACCAACCAAAACCATAGAAAATAATCAACAGGGCTTGCATCACATTGTAGAACCCAGAGAATGGTTCATACTGCATTAAAGAATATAGAATGTTGTACTAATTTTCCTTCACTAGGCTTTTATCCCAAAGAGACTTTCCTAGTAAGGTTTCAATGAGACACATTCTCTTAATGGATACTCAAAGAGGAGTGTTATGAATTAATAGTCGTCCATTGTTTTGATATATTTATACATATGATTGATAAATTGATTTACTATGATTACTCATATAATTAATTAGTCTTTATAATATTTTATAATATTTGCATTAACTATTTCATTTTCTATCCTTTATTTTTATAATTTGTATCTATAAATATAAAATGATAAAATATACGTAAAAGTTACTCTCCATTATTTTTTTTATTCTTCTCTATTTATTAACTTTATTTTATAACAGTTGAAATATTAGTTTTTTTTTTCACAACAGTTATATTACTATGTCTAATAATATATTTCACTGTTTTTAATAAAAATGTTAAATTATTTTTTTCATTCACACTATAATTAGTCTTAAATAACAACGAAGACAGTGGACCCCAAGATAAATTATGAGTAGTTAGATTGGTTAATTAAATTATAAGTGTTTAATTAAATTAGTGAATTAAACGATGAAGGGAAATATCATTATATATATATATATATATATATATATATATATATATATATATATTTGTTAAAGGCAAATGATATTAATTCTCTTATGTTTTTCTTAAAATGTTAAATTATTCCTTTTTTTCATTCACATTAATTAGTCTTAAACAACAACGCGAAGACAAAGGACCCAAGATAAATTCTGGAGTACATAGATTATTTAATTACATTATTATAAGTGTTCAATAAAATTAGTGAATTAAATGATGAAGGGAAATAATATATATATATATATATATATATAATTTATTAAAGGTAATTTTCTTAAAATGAATAACCTAAACTTTAAATAGATACTTAATTTAATTTTGGCTCAATTAGTGATTTACTTCTTTAATTTTTAGTTTGGTTCATTTTTATTCTCTTAGGTTCAATTTAGTCTTCCAATTTTTTCAAAATGTTCAATTTAATTATTTATGTCAAGTTCACATTAACTTCATGCTCGTACATACCACATGTTATTTTGTGAAATTTTTAATTTTTTTAATTTTTTAACTTTTTTTGTTAAAAAAAAACATAAACTATCACATTTCACGTCATGTCTTGTTATGTGTCAATTTGTGGAATTTTTTATTTTTTAATGCAAAAAAAAAATGTCACATATCAGGTCTTGGTCGTGTCACATGTCAGCATATCATTGGTTGTTTTCAATTTGGTCCCTGTGAATATTATTTTGTTTAGTTCTTTTCTCTCAATCAATTAGAGTCCAAAGTTAGGAGCTTGGGTTAGTGTCATCTAGGGATGACAACAGGGCGGGGTGGGGACGAGTTTCGCTATCCCATACTCATCCCCGTAAAAAAAATCATCCACATTCTCATACCCAAACCCAATGGGTATCAAACTTTTGTCCCATCCCCATTCCCACCGGATAACAGGTATAATCTCATACTCATACCCATACCCATTTTCTTACTACTTTATATTAATTTTAATTAATTTTTATAACATAATAAAAAATTACGGTAAAGGAAACATAAAATTATCAAATATTCAATATTATGAGGATGATTGTTTCTTTGATATCAAATACTTTGAAATAAATTATAATTGTTTACATTTTAGATTGGAATACCAAATAAAATTTCATGAGAACCAAAACATTTATTAAATTTGCAAACATTAGTGAAACCTAGTTGATAAAATTTAAAAAATATAAAAGGAAAAAAAATCAAATTAAAAAATATTTTAAATGTTTTTTTACTTCAATTTTTTAAATTATAATGAATCTCTTTTTTTTATACATTAATAAAAGTTATAATACATCACTTGATGAAAATGACGCAAAGAACAAATAATAAATATAACAATAAAATTTTAACATAGATCTTGTATCTTTTGAACTCCAATATATGTTGAATGATGATAAAAAAAATATTCATGACAATTACATTAAATTTTTATATTGTAGTAAATAAAAATTATTTATACAATTATAGTGGAAAAATTAAAGTATGATTGTAATGAGTTAGAAAATAAAAAATAATTAGATAAAATTTATCGAAATAGTATTCTACATGATGAAAATAAAAATATTAAAAAAATAACAAATGTGTGTCTTATAAACAATTTGGAGACTATAATCGCACAAAAGAAAACAAATGTATAATTAAGGGTATGATAAGATGAAAAATATCTTAATTGTTTTAGTGAAAGAAAAAAGTTCTTCAAATGAAACAAAAATTAATAATAATAAGTAAAGAATTTCTTTTTATATTACCTAGTAAATGAAAGGTTTATGCTATTAAACACTTAAATTGAGAGTATTAAACATTCTCATGTGAAAGGAAAATATACAATAAATAAAAATATTAAAAAATAATAGAAATATTTAAATGTTAGACATAAATTTTTTTTAATTGACATACATCATTTTAACATAATTACATAAAGGTTATGATAAGATAAAAATATATTGGAGATGCGAATGAGTTTCATGACAAACCAAATAATTAGAAGAAATAAAAAATAGAATATATATATATATATATATATATATATATATATATATATTTACCTAATTAATTGTGAATATTTTAATAATTTAAACGAGGATGAAAATATGGCGAGGACGGGTATTATATATGTACATCCTCATCCTCATCCCCATCCCCATACCCATACCCATACCCATACCCATACCCATACCCATACCCATACCCATACCCATACCCATATCCAATTGAAAAAATCGGGGATTTCTCATACCCATATCCAGTCAATGCGGGGATTCCCCATCAAAACGGGGACGGATTCGAGCAATACCCACGGGGCAGGTTTATTTGCCATCTCATCCTTACTAATGATAACATGGGTTTTTAGGTCTGTTCCATCCTCACTAGCGACAATAGGGGTTCTCAGATTGTTCAATCCTTACCAACGACGATACGAGTTCTTAGTTTGTTCAACCCTTGTCGACAATGATAAGGGTTTTCGTGTTCCATCCTCACGACAACAATAGGGATCTTGTGACATTTTTTATTTGTTCTCACTTGCATCATTGTGTTGTGTATGGTTCCGATCTAGAGAGGTAATGAGAAATCAAGGGGGCACCATTTTGGTATTATGTTTGGAGAAGGATATTAACGTCACACTCAAGAAAGATGAGAATTTGAGTGATAAGTCATGAGGTTGATCGCCAAGTTATCCAAATAAGATCAAAATTGGGTTCTTATAACTTGGAACTTCAAAAAACTTCAAAAAAATTGGGTTCCTATACTCAATTTTCTTTAGAATTCATATATATCCCAATTGTATTACAAGTGTACTCTTTTATAGGATGAATTAGACAAGATCCTCTATATTCCATATTAATTCTCAATAACTAATATTTAATACCCATTAATATTGCATTTAATTCTCATTATATGAATCATTATTTTCTATATTTAATTAAAAGATAAAAATTATAAAGAAAACTCAAAAGACCATTCAAGATCATATTAGGATATGTGGTTCCCATTTGTTTGTGTAGTGATTTTGCTATTGTCTTGTTTTCCCGATCTGTTGGTGGTGATACTTATGGGGAGTTCTCTTCCCTTGTGTAGGGAGTGTGGTGGCCATTTTTTTAGATGGTTGTTGTGGTTGTCGGAATTGCTTTTGTTGCGAAATAGTGAGCGCCCTAATTTTTCTGCATAATGTTTGTTCTTTTATCAAGGGTTCCTGATTACATAGTTTATTGATTGGTGACGGAAGGCACCGACTAAAGCATGATGGCCCACAAGCCAGCGAGCCAGGATCTATGTCAGATGGGTCAAAAGATTGAACCCATATTTGTAAAGTGGGACGGCCTAGCCCAACAGACCAAATGAGGGACGAGCCTATACAGGCTGAGTTGGCCCGCATTGTCATTCCTTATCATGAAGTTCAAAAAATGAAAATTTTATGTATAAATTTGAATTATTATTAGTTTAATCATTTTTTGAAATAGTGATTTAATTTAAGTAGTGTATTATAATCTTTATTAATGAATAAAAAAGATATTTCATTGCAATTTAGGGAAAGAAGTAAATAGACTTTTAAAATATTTTTAAACTTACATATTTGTTTTCTTTTGATATTCTTTCGAAATATTTTTTAACTTTATCAACTTTGTTTCTTTAATATTTTTAAAATTGATAGATATTTTGGTTGTTATGAAATTTTATTTATTTATGGATACATGTATATCCATTGTCCAATAGAAATGAGGATGAGACAAAAACTTCATACCCAATAAATATTGTGTCGTATAAGGTTGACAAGTCTCCAGACAATGGCTAGACCTTAGGTCAGATACTTACCCACTCTTTCAAAAGCAAGGTCAATCATGAACTTTCAGCATAATAACCCCACAAGAAACCGAGAAGTTGACACACTTCCGAAGGTCGACAAGAGTAGCCATTTCCAAGAGTCTAGACTAACCACTTAACAACCCTAATAGGATAAACACCAAAACTAAGCAACTATACAAAGTAAGCGGCCAGTGACAAGATGCTCGGCCAGTAGTAGGACACTTGTCGACAAATCAGTAGGTATGTAACCCCTTCTCATAGACGTAACTTAGAAGAATTCGCTAAAGATCGAACAAACTTTCTAATAAATCAGGCCTCCAACATCAAGCCCACAAGGCTCATAATTTGGTCCAAGCCCATAACCAAGTCATAATACACATAAGATTGTAAAATGTCAATAACAATTCATAGAAAATTAGTATAAATACATGTGGACCCAACTTTTTGTCATTGATCGCTAATCTTAAAAATTTGACCACCGAAAAAAAATTATCAATTGACATGAGCAATGGAGTACCTTTTGCAATTACATCTTCATCTTTGACTTAAAAAAGGATAAGAACTTAAAAGGACGATCACCACCTAAAGAAGAAGATCTATTCATAAGTCTTGAGATTTTTACAAGATACTATATCGATCTCCTAATAACAAAGAACAAATATAAAATTCTATATCTTCATTATGTTCTTGTTTTCATTCTCATCTTAATAAAAACCATATTTATCCTAAGTTTTATCATGAATAAAAAATTAATTAGACCCTTTTATAAGTTGACTGTCGTTTATTTATATATATATATATATATATATAACTAAAAGCAAATAAATTGAAATTAATTACAATATTGATTAAAAACTAATAAAATACAATTATCTTCTGTCACTGGAAGTTACCTGACATACCTTGTGTCTAAGACAATTAGTTGGAGATTTGGCGCCAAACGGAATGGTTGTTCACAGAATGGAATCCAGAACCCAGTTCCTTTATTGTCGCAACAACCCTCTCCGTCTGATTCTTCTGCAAACCCTAATTTCTCATCTCGTTTTCCTTTCTAATCAACTTGCCATTCCTCTCTTCTCCACCCCCTTTCAAATTCAACAACATCTTTGTAGCCAGCTGCAATCGTCAACGTCAAATAAGCAAAGGTTTCAGACACAAAATTGTTTTCTCAGTCGTTTGATTTTTCAGGTGCATCTCTTATCTACTCAATCAAATCCGTTTGATTTTGTATCTTGGGTAATTACAATTTTTAAATTTTGAAATCTAGATTTTTTTTTTTTTAATTTTTTTTCGATTATTCTGTGTTTGGTTTTTGTTCTTTTTACAAACAAATGAATCAACGTGTATATCAAAAAGGGGACGGGGGTGGAATCTTCGGAAAGGGGTATCTGAGGTTGAATATGTTTCATTTTGGAGATGAGTAACGTGAGAAATGAAGCAAGATACGGGATGATAACAATTTTATTAAATTTTGTGTTATTGAATATTTGAAAGCGTACATTGCAAATGGATACTGGAATAATGAGATTAAGGATTCAAGGTTTTAACTGTGGTTTTGCAGCAATCCTTGTTATTGCTTAAAGCGTCAGTTAAATACAACCGATGTTGTTGTGTTGCAGCCGTCGAGCCCCCAAAAAACTTAACACTACGGTCGAAAACACCGTTGTGGTTAGTTTCTTTGAAAGTGAGCTAATTTGTAAATGGGAGATATGTACCTCACTTCTATGTTATGATTTGGTCATGTGCTTAGTTAATGTAGAATCTCCACCAAACCAGTGTGAGATTATATATTTAGAAGTAGTCTATCTAGAGCTCAATAACAAACGACATAACAATTCCAGTGAGCTTAATTAAGTTAAGGTGTTTTAATAATGTGATTCTTAATCATTAATATTAAATATCTCATATATTGTTTGCTGATATGCTTTGAAGTCATTAAATTTTGCACTAGTCTGCCCAAATTTATTATTCTCAAGGTCTTTTGTTTTTTCTCTGATTGTTGGGTCACATAGAAAATTCCAAATTTTCAATGTTTTTACGTGATATATAATTCATGTGATATTTATTAATCCTGAAACACCATTTACTCTTTGTCATCTTTCTATAATATCTTCGTTTTTTTTCAGAAGAGACAAGCTTTTGAGCTTATTCATGCAGTACAAATGGAAATGCACTTCAAGTTTACATGTCAATATCCTGACACTGAAATGTGGAAATATAGTATAACGTAAGTCAGGTACTCAAGCAAAATTTATAAGGGATTTGGGGCATTGAAAACCAAGCCCGACCATTTGAAATCTTGTGAGGGAAGAGAAGTAGAAAGTGTTCAAATGGATGGAGAGTCATTTGATCATAGTATACAAGAGAAACAAGCAAAAGAAGTTTCAAAAACTATCGGTGATAGTCCGAGAAGTAAAGATTCCAGCCGTGAGAGTGGAAGCAGTAGTGATTCAGAAAAGCAAATTTATGTCATCAGTAAAGTTGAAAGTGATAAGGCTAAAGACTCTGACACACATAGCGATGGCACTAAAATCATATCTCCATCAGCTGGAACGGGAACTTCTTGCTCTTCATCCGAATCATCATCAGATGATTTCTTTGCAATGGACCAATCATTTAAGTACACCAAATCTGGGAAAGATCATGTTTCTAGTTCTGAGAGCTCTGACAAGTCTGAAGTTGACAACAACTTTGTACTTCCAACATCAACATCTGAAATGAACAATTTGAGCAACAGCCAAAAGGATATGTCACCAACTGCTAGTCCCCCCATCCAAGTGATGGATCGATCTGGAAGTAATGATGCATCTATTGTTCCATCTTCAATTTTTGAAGCAAATGCTAATACTTCAGAATGGAGTATTGCTTCTAATGATTCACTATTTAGTATTCAAATAGGGCAACCAAGTTTGAACAGAGAAAAAGCGCATATGTATGGTGAATTATGCTCGTCAACGGAATTGACCAAATCTGGTGAGCTGAACAACCAAGCACCTTCAGTTATACGACAAGAGATAGGCACTACCGAAAATAATGCTACCGAAAAGGAATTGCAAGCAACAACATATGGATCTTTCAAGTTAGAAGGAGAAAGTCACCTTGAAGACAATAGCGAAACAGAGACTTCACCTGAAACAAAGACTTCACCTGAAACTAAGACATCACCTGAAACAAAAAGTTTGAAATCATCCAAGTCCAAAGTGTCTATTCCCTCTCATAGTGACAATGAAATTTTACCTGATCCTCCATTGTGAGTTCATTTTCATCTTTAATTCTTTAATCATATATATATATATATATATATATATATATATATATATATATATATATATTTTCTATGGATTGTACCTTTTTTAGTAAAAAAACAAAAATGTTAAAGCATCACCATTCTGACTACAATACTAACTAGGTTTGCATATCAGCGAGTATTAGTCAGCTACACCATTCCCAGACTATATTTAAAAAAAAAAAAAATACAAAATAGGAGACCAAACCAATGTCCATGTGGAAATTCTTATATTTGTACACATCCTTTACAACTGATTTATAGACAAGCATATATGTTAACTATTAGCATGGTAAATTACAAGGACATTGATCCATAGATATTCAAAACTCAGCCAAATCCAATTATTGAGGAATATCCCCTTATGTACATTGCAGAAAGAGGCGGAAAGGCTACTCTTATAGTTGTGGCTGGATGAACAATTTGTGGCCGAGCTGCAAGTGTTTGAGTTGTTGCCCATCATTCTCCTCTTGTTGGAGTTGTAATCGTACAAAGTGTCATCATCACACCTCCCAAACGTATGTTTTCTCCTCTTCACCGATATCACATTTATTATTTAGACATCAAGTTAAACAACTTAAAGTTGTTCTTTGGTTCTTGCTACATGTCTCATTTTGCATTCTATTTACCTTATTGTTAAACATGCTTCTTTTTATTGCATTAAGTATGTCCTTGTTATCTATTTTGATGTTTGCACACGCTGAGGCATTATAATTTGTCATGAGATTCTCTGAAAAAGTTCTTTTAGTTTCAGGTCTAACTGTACACGCATATTGATTTGAATCTGTTATGGAATTATTGTAGGTTGAAAGAAGAAGGAAATGGTTCTACGAAGATGGATGTTTCACCACATGAATCAGATAAACCACATGAATCAGATAAAGAAGAATCAGGAATGACTTCGGACTCTACAGCCATCCAAACTAAACAAGAATCCAAAGTGCTTTCCAAATCAAAAGACAATAAATCCAATTGGCTCCATTCTTTTTCTTGTCCATGGAACCTTCCTTCCAAACCTTGTTGTCGTTGAGAGATCTTTTACAGAATTCAGATGCCTCGTTTGTTTATAGTTTAACACCACCTTTAGGTACATAGGTTTGATCACATGGCAATGAACACATATGTTGGAGCTTCATGGAACCACTCTTCCCTTCAAAGAGTACCTATGAATGTATATGAGGGCTAGATTCATAATGAGTAAAGACAAATTATATGGTTTCATCGAAAATTTAATGGTTTTGACACTTCCTGAGAAATTCTCTCTCTCTCTCTTAGTGTCTCTTCTTGGTGTGTTCAAAATCATTAAAGGTCTAAAAGGCAAGCATACCAAAACCCTTAGAGTGTTTGGGTATGATAGGAGCACTCATAAAGAAAATCACCATGAACCTGCAATCTGACTTTGCTCTAAAAATTGAACTACTTGATGATTCTGGTACTAGTTTGCTAGGTTTATTGACAAATCATTCCATAATTGTGGAGGACTTAATTTGAAGACATCCAGAGATCGTTTTGATGTTGTATTTCAATGAAATCCTGCAATTTGTTTCATAGAGACATCATTTATCATTAGTATAAAATTTAACATACTGACAAATTTAATTAATCTGACCATGAAATTTTAAGCCATATATCGTCTTGATCTATAGCATAAAATTAATTGTAAGTAAAAAATGTGATCATATGGCTCATTGCTACGTAAGCTATGGAGTATTTACATAAGCAATCCTTTGTGATATAGTTAGATTTTTTTTTCTAAATATATTAACTTTAATTAAATATTAGAAATTTAAAATACTAATATTTATCGATAAACACTACAAGAAAATGTCTAAATAGCAACTAATTTTAAAGACAAAAAATAATTAGTTATTATAGTGACCAATTTAGATATTAATTTATAAACCAAAGATTATTGGTATTTAAAATAGTCTTTATTATGAATAAAAAATTATAATTGATTTGTGAATTGGTTACTAAATTGTTCTTTAGCATTAGTTACCAATGTTTTTACTACTAAAGGAATTAGTGTCTAAATTGGTCTCTAATTATCTTTATCTATCTTGGAACATTGTTATACTGACTTATCTTTCTTCTTTCATTATGGATTTTGTTATCATCAAAACCTACTTGATGTTTGGCTCGTCCAATGGGGTTTTCCAGCATCTTATGTTAACATGGAGTGGAGTTGCTCCTCCTGGATTTGAGTTGCTCGCTTAAGAACTTACCTAAATTGAAGTGACATTCTGGTTTTTCTTGAGTGAACCCTCCTTGCACCAATCTGATCGAGAGGTACACTTAGAGAGAGAGAGGAAGAGAAAGTTTTAACTATTTCTGTCTTCGTTGACTTGTTTTTTGTTTCTTGTGGAACAACTGTGTCTTGGAAATCTTCAAGGAACATTTCCAATTCACCTTTACCTCATAAAGCTCACCTTATGGTGGAAGTAGAAGAAAAAAAGAGAACATTCGCTCAAATAGAAGAAGACATGTGTAGCATGCTGGAAAGATTCTACTGCTTAGAGGATTCTAAAGGCAAGCGTGATCATGAAAGAAGAAGAAGAATGTTAGAAACTTTCAAAAAAGAGGATAAGTATCGGTTACATACATGGTTGAGAAAGAATCCTTTAAAGGTGATTGCAATACTTTGAAGTGTTGTTCCCATTTAAATCAGAATTATTACTTTTCATTGGGAAAACTTACTAACTTGTATCTTTTTGTCCTTTCATAAAATTTCTATGAACATTCAGAGACATTCTTTTACTTTTTTTGTTTGTATGGATATTCTTTTGTGTTCCCTTGTAAACAAAGCATTTATTTTGAAAGTATTTGATGTGTTTTTTACGTTGGTATTTGATCCTCGAGGACGATCTTCCAATACCTTCATAATAAGAGATTGGTCTCTCATAAGATCCAATTCTCAATTTAAAAAGATTTTTGTTTTTGGATTAATTTAGATTTGCATGTTTTTATAACTCATGTTTGTATGTTTGTGTGTAGGTAATAAAGTGTCTACGGTGTTTTAGAATTCGTGGGCGAATTCTCTCTAACCCGAGGAGGATGATGAAATCTTAATCAACCCAAATGTATAAATAACAAATAAAAGGAGAGTCATTAGCAAAGGAGGTGCAAGCAATAGTTTGGGAGGTGTGTTAGGAGTGAGCAAGCACATTGGGTTTCCTTAGATCCAAAAGGAGATGAGGAACATATGGTTTGAACATAAGGGATGGAGGTGCGTCTAGATGAGCATGGGTTGCATTATGCACACATGTAAGATGCAAATTTCTGTATATGTTAACTTTGCAAGGAAAAGAAATGCTTCTACAAAGGTGAATCACATGGCTAGCATTGTGCACATGCTAAATTGCAACATGTTTTAGATTTAAAGATAATAGTTTAGTGGCACATAATTAGGAATTAACCTATTTTAAATTCCTTAATCTAGTTGGCCTCTCATTTATCAATAGAGAGCCACACCTCTTGTATTTTTCAAATTTGATATATGATAAAGAATATTTGTTGAAATTGTGAGTAATTGAGTGTTGCTTTCATTTTAAGCCTTATCTTGAGCAAATAGTTCAAATGGCAACTCTAACTTCCACTTGTCTTGGCCTTTACTTCATATGGCATGGCTTCATGTGTAACACCCCTTTCAAGATGTCACATGTGAAAGTTGTTTTGTTTTCCAAACTTTAAAACACAATCATTGATACCATCCTATTAAATAAGAATTTCCACAATTATCTTATCTTAAAATATCACTTGTAAGACCCGTGAAAATAAAATATAAATAAATTTTTAATTATCAATAATTGTGGATTGGAGATACATTTAAAAGAATTAAATGAGCCAATCATGAAAAGGATCAGTGGTAGCTTAAGTGACTGAGAGTACTTAAATGTGTTGAAAGGACTTAGGTTTAAGTCTTGTGTACAACATTAATGTGTTATTTATTTTATTTTATTTTTGGAAAGTATGCGTAAACGTGTGATGTGTCCTTGTATTGGTTTATAAGCATGAAATAACATGAAATATGAAATGACTTGTTGGTTGTGCATATGTTTGGTAACTGGGTGGAGGTGAGTTTGAACCTTATTTGGCGTTAAATAGTTCCTTTTTGCACTTGAATTATTTTGCTACGTTGGTAGATGATTAGAGTCGGTAGTTCAGTTATTAAATAGGAAAAACCTCCAAGTAATGTCACTTGAATGGCAATAAATCCCAATTTTTGTATTTTATTTTTATTTAATTATTTTAGGGCTGAAAAGGGGGAAAGGAAGGAGTTACTAACGGGAAAGTGTAGGGTTTCTATACAACTATTGGGGTGAATTGTGATAGCACTAAAAACCTGATCTAACGAGTGCAAGAGGACTAGAGATAGTTCTTTTGTTAAGAGGTCAATGGTAGATCAAGGGTTGTGCAAGAAGGGTTCTAGGTGCGAGTTTGGAGCAGAAAATCCAGGTAAGGGGAGTTGTACTTCTTGATTTTAATTTTAGTTATGTGTTTCATGATATGTTGAAGCATGATTGCATGATTTTCCCTTCTCTTTAGGCTATAAAACTCATGTTTCTGGATTTCTGCCAGAAATCGTTTGGTGGTGTTCTTGGGCCACTAGGCAACGCGTGTAGAATAAACTTGTTTCCTGGGTTTTCCCAGAAACCGCCTGGTGACAATCGTGGCCCGTTAGACGACACAAATAGTGTTGTTCTTTTTTGTGTTTTTGTTGGATTTTTGGGTCATTGTTGATCCTCTGGGTAAATTGATTTTATGCTTGTTGAATATTTTCGTTATAAAGGGTTGAAAATAGCTATTGTGTTGTTATTCCGGTGATTATGTGATTACACAACCATGTGGGTTCAATGAGGATTTGGGGATTGAATCAAAATCATGATTGAATGTGAAAAGTGTTGTAATTTTGTACTGGTATGCGTTAAGTTGGATGTATCTGAGTACTAGGAACATGAATTAATGTGGATTTTGTTTAATTGAATGCCTGTGTCGAGTTGTTGTGATTTTTGGAATTTCCCTCAGGTGCAGAAATCTAAGTTATGTCCAAGAACTTTGATGCACCGCCTGGCGGCCAGTAAGGCCCTGCCAGGCGACGCTTGTAGTGCAGCAGGGTGTGTGTTTGGTGTGTGGTGTTGTGGGTGGGTTTTGTTCGAGCTTATTTTGAATCATACATGTGGTAGTAATAGGAACTGGACAAAATGTGTTGTTGTGTATCTAATTCATGGGGACATGAATGGGGGACGATGCTAAGTTGGAATTGGTAATGTAATCGAGTAAAGGAATTAGTGCAGATGGGATTGAGGTAAAGTATGATTGTTGGTATGAGTTATTTGTAGAAGATGAGTTCTATTTTTGGAATATACCTTAGGGGGCATAATGTAAAATTAATAGGTGGAATTATAAGACTAAGTGTGATGTTAATTGTGGGTTGACATGATGAATTGGTAAGAGGGGAGTTCTTATAGGTGTTGTTTGAATTTAGTTTTATTCCTTGTATGAATAAATGAATATGTTGTTGTTTCATAATGTATAAGAGCATGGTTGATTTTTGGTTCCATTCAAGCATTGGCATGAGTTAAAATGGTTGACTATATGTGATCTTATATGATTGGTGTGCATGAAGATAGTGTAATTTTGAATCACGTTGTAATGTATAGACATGTAAATTGGTAGTCTGTATTTGTACCTAAGACGTTTGAGGTGAAAAAAAAAACTTGCATTGGGGTGCTAAACCAGAAGCTCACGCAACTGGTATAGCGCTTGGCGGTACTGGTTAGACTGCTAGGCGATAAGTTACCCAGGGAAGTCCCTAGAGCGAGTGACGCCTAACAACGTGTTGGGATCGGCAGGCGATCTACACTGAAACTTCGCCTGGCTGTGCTAGGTCATAGTCTAGTGACAGGGTGCATTTGTGGTGTGTTTTGTATGGTTTGTTGTGAGGGTCTTGGTTTGGAATATGCTTGGATGAATTACGAGCGAGGAGGTTCATAATGGAGTTGGAAACATGTGATTAATATGGACAAGGAGGTTCGCATTGAATGTACTCTTGTGTGGGGATACGAGCGGGGAGGTTCATATATTTTGTACTCACACTTGAGGATGTTATGAGCGGAGAGGTTCGTAGAGTCAGACTACGAGCGGAGAGGTTCATAGAGTTGGACCATGAGTGGACGGGTTTGTGGAAGCATATGAAATCCCTAAGACCATGGTTGATTATGTGTTAATCTAATAGAAGTTATAAGAATAGGGTTTTCATTGTACCTTATGGTATGAAGGTCTTTAAAAATGATAACATGGTTAAGTTATTTTGGGTGAAGGGTATTTATCTTTATTTATGTGAGTTTGTTTATTTAGCTCACACTTTCTGTTTGTATTTGACGATGATCTATGACTTGTCACACAGGAGTAGATGATGATTCAAGTGCTGATGGTGAGGCATCGAGAAGGACCGAGGGCTGGAGCTTGGGGTTTTATGAAAAACATATGTTTTTAGAACTTGTAATTGTTAATTACTAGTTGGCTTTGGCTTTCGAGCCTGCAATAAATAGTTAACGGTTTATTTTTATTTTTATTTACCGCCATTGAGGATTTTAAATTTTCCCATGTTTTGGGGATAATAATTATGTTCGATTTTATTTTTAATTATAAATTTTCTTCATTACGTAATAGATGTTACATTACCTGCCAAAAGTTTGACTGAAACAAGTTTTATTCTCCAGAAATAAACATTGTTCAACCACCAATTGGTTTAAATCATCAAAATGAAACTGAAGACAAGGTCTTTCAAGTCCAAAACTGAAAACGACTAACTGTTACATTTTATTCGAAATAAAATTTTCAAATGAAAAAGAAAAGCTCCCAAAAGCATCCGTACGAGCTCCTCACAACTAAGCTTCTCCAACTTTATATGCATCAAAATATCTACTACCGTATAACACAAGTTATACGATCATCGCAAGTGAAAACCAAAACCATAAACATGCAAGGGTGAGCTAACTATGTAACATATCACATAATAATGTAAATCAACATACAACTCACCAATCATACCATAATATATGATAATTCATCCAAGCTATCAACTATAAGATGTTTTCAAAGCCACAACATGTAATCATCAACATACAGTGGTGGATCTTGTTAATATTTTAGGGGGAGCCAAAATAATACAATTAAAATTTATATATTTAATTATTGTCACTAAGGCAAAGATAATGAATACATAATTTAGTATAACCATAACTATATAAAGAAATAATAATTATTGTCATTTGTTCTTTTATATTCTTAAACTCATCAATAATTGGACCAAAACTAAAATTTCCAGCTATTTCTTTTTCAATGTAAACAAACAAATTGTCAGCAAAAAAAATCACCTTCCATCTTTATTCAACAATCTTGTTTTGATAATTTTCATTACAAAAAACAATTTTTCTATTATAGTAATGAGTCACCTGTAATTCTTTGAACTTTAAGAAAAACAAATTTATAATTGGACAATTAAATGAGGTATCATGGTTCAGAATATATGTCAAAAAGTTGAATTTGTCTTTTTCATCTTCACACAATTTCCTTTTTTATCATTTTTAAAATATAATTTGTTCTTTTATTATTTACCAATATTTTTTTTTAAAGACTAAGACTAAAGAATAATTTGTCATAATCTAATAAAAAATAGAAACGTAAATACTAAAATAAAAATTCATGATAATTAAGTTACAATTAAAAATCGGTTATAAAAAAAATACATAGAAAATAACTATATACAAAAAGTTCGTTAGATAAAAAATAATTTTAACTATTAAACTAATATTTCACTACTAAATAAGACAAAAAATATTTTTTTTTCAAGAAGGAAATAGAACATATAAGAGATAAGAGACAACGATTTATTTTTCTCTTTAAAAATAAAAAAAACAAGTAAAAGTAAAAAATGAGAACAATATGGGAGAAACTCAGGAGACAGATAAAAAATATCTTAATAAATTTTTTATTCTTTATTATATTTGATTTCAAATTTTATTATCAAATAATTAAATATTATGATTTATAAGTCAAATAAAAAAGGTTTAATTTAATTTTCTTTGATTTTTATATACTACACATAATTTAAAAAACTTTAAAAACTATACATACTTTAAAAAGTTTCAAAAATTTTAATTGCATAAATTATAAAAAATATCAAAATTTTTTAGCATACATAATTTAAAAACCTTTAAAATTTTTAAATACATAAATTAAAATAAATCAAAATTTTTGGGGGGCCATGGCCCCTCTGCCCTTATAATAGTTCGCCACTGTCAACATATTACCACCAAGTAATATTAAACGAAATGACGTTATCTCATAATTAACCACCCAACCAATTCTCTTACACAATTTACCAAAGATTTCACTTCCCATTTCTCTCATAGCAAGCCCCAACGAAGTATACCATTTCCCATTACTTATATCAAGAGTCTCGGTTCTGTCATACTTCTCAAACTGGGGCATTTTCCACCGCTTGGGTAACAGGGTTTCTAAGACCTCTTGTGTTAAGGGGAAATCCCCATCTGTGTGGACTATCATTCTACATGGGTTGTAGCCATTGTTGGCACCAGTGCTTTCCGGTGCACTCCTCTTATGCCTGATTGATGGGCTGCACCCAAGAAGGTTGAGGTTGTTCCTCCCTCTCCTGGGCAGGCTCTACCCGAGTTTACTTAGGTAGTCTAGGCAAGGTAGGGGTTGAAAGGATAAGGTCTTTCTCAACCCCTTGTAGCCTCATCGCTGCATTCTCATCCCTTAGGATTCAAATCTCTTTCTCATAGTTGTGTTGTATCTCATCCATGCGCTGCTCCATCCTCTGTAAGATATCCCTTGTGTTTGTCTGGTCATCCGAGGTGTCCTCCACTTGTACATTGTTTGTCATGTTTCTTGTTGTTCGATAAATTCTCGACCCCACAGTGGATACCAAAATGTTTCGGGTGTAAGGGATTAACATCTACTTAAACAATTCTCTCCAATCTTCAGGTCTTCGCTTCAGTCGTTCGATCGGTGATCCTTCCGCTCGCTCGGTTCTTATTTCCATTGGGGTACCTACTAAAAAGGCTTTAATGCTTAAGTCGACATTGTTTCAATCGGGGATTAACAATTAATTTTGTAATAAATTTGAGAGAAAAGGTTCCAACAATCATACCTTTAACTTCTATTTATAGTTTTCTACATGGGTCTGCGGTTAGGTTTGGCTTAATCATGGCCCAATTGCAATCGAGGATTAGCAATTAATGTTGTAACAAATTTGAGAGAAAAAGTTCCAACAATCACACCTTTAACTTCTATTTATAGTTTTCTACATGAGTTCATGATTAGGTTTGGCTTAATCATGACCCAATTGCATGTGTGAGCCTTTATCAACGGGTTGGTGAGCCAACCTCGCTCACTATGGGTTCAACTTGGGTGAGTCAGATCAAAAATTATCACACTGAAATTTGTAAAATGAAATTATCCTAACCCAACCCAAACCCGTGGTGGGGTAGGTTAGTTCACGGGTTCTAGCCAAATTTAATAGTTCTAATTGGAATGTATATTAACCAACAAAATAGATACAAATACAAAATTAGAGAATTTAAAATAATATAATTGAAGGTGATAAAACAATTGAAATAATTATATTCAAAATTGTACTTTTCTTCATAAAAAAGTGTATTGTATAGGTCGGTCGGCTTATCAACTACCGACCGACTGGCCCCCCAACGTTTAAGTTACAATGCTCGATATATGAAAATTTATGTAACATTTCATGTGGCGATCACTCTAGAGATTATGGAATTATGTGTTACACCAACCGATCATCGTCGGTCAATCATGTGGTGATAACTCCGAAGATTATGGAATTATGACTAATATTGATCGGTAATTTGTATTTTTGTAATTTTTGTTTGTATTTGGAGTTTAATATCATTTTGGATGGTATTGAAAATCATTTAGATCTTAATCAGAATTATAATTTAATTTTTTTTAAAAAAAAATTGTATTATTTTTAATTAAGTGAATCAACCTATTTAACCCACCAACTCATGGTGAGACGGGCCGAACTCGAATTTTTTTGACTTATTAATAAGTGACCCGCTTTGGGTTTATTCACTAGGTGACCAATTTATAGTAGATTGGATCAAATGATCCGTTTTGATAACTCTAATTTCAATAATAAAAGAATATTTAAAACTTTGATTCTTATGGTTTTAGATTAAACATTCTTTTTAAACTGATACAAAATATCATATTACATCTTTAGATTAAATGACAATATATTTTATTTTCATAATTTATGAAAATCATGTAAAATAATTCTTTAACAAATAATACGTAATTATTATATTATAATTTATTTTAAACTCTATTTTACATAAAGTAATTCTTTATGTTATCATTTATTAGGAACATAATTTCACAAAATAGAAAGATTAAATATTATATAATATAATTTAACATCATAATTATATAATAATTAAAAAGTAAAAAGTTGTTTAACATTTTTTTCACACGTTCGAGAGATGAAACTTTCTCTCTCTTCTTTACCAAACTCAAGAAAATGGTTAGATTAAAAAACAGATGGAAGTTTTTGGGTTTACTCGAAAACGTGAGGTAAGAGTGACACGTGCGCATGATGACGTAACACGTTGGCTCCAAGAGACACCGAAAGGTCGCTCTCAGCTGTAGTTGATTGATGTGCGGTGGCACAGAACACTCGCCCTCACCCGAGGCGCCACGTGGCACCCTCTGGCTGTCACACACGTGGCATTCCCACGTACACCAGTCCTTTTGCTTGTCCTTTTCTTTTCAGACCCTTTTCTTATCCCTTTCCTTTTCTATTTTAATCGAAATAAGTGCAACTTGGCATGTGGGTCCCATTTCCATCATGACCCTCTCTTTGGGACCATGTGACGTGTCGCTTCCTCTTTCTCTCCACCGCTTCTCCCGGTCACCCACCTCCACCCTCCTTCGTTGACTTCTTCTTTGATGCTGTTTTCGGGTCAACAATCACACTCTTTCTCCATTTCTTCCTCTAACAACATAAATTCTTTTTTCACAACTATTAACTTTAATATGCAATACTCACGTATCTTATATTACTAATAAAGTAACACTTTTTTCTATCTTATTTTAATTCAAAACATATATTTACTAACATTTAATAAAAAATAGAAAAAGTAAAAGATTTAAAATGGAAAATTAAGAATATTTATAAACCAAAATATAGCAAAAACATATTTTCTAAATACGATAGGAGAACTGACTATCATTTTCCTAAAAATACAAATATATGTATTTGTTGATTAAAAATATAAGGATTGTAAATGTTTATTTAAAAATTTGCAGTTTTGTTATAGAATACTCTATATGTTTCATATGCACTTCTTATTCTTAAATTGTTTCCATTCATTATTAATAAATTGGATTCTTTTTACATGTTTGTTTAAATTTCTCTTTTTATCTTATGTGATTTTAGTCACTATTTTAGTTATAATATTCTATGTAAGTACTATTTTTTAATGATTTCAGTTGCATTACATTTACTATATGCATATTAGTTTTTGTTTTTTTAGGTAAAACTCTTATAATCAAGCCTAAGAATATAATTAAAGTCCATATTAGGCTCAATTTTAGTTTTTCTCTTTCTCTCTTCTCTTTTTATTCATTTTATGTTATTGTGTTGCATTTTCTCTTATTCAATAATAATGGAGAGATAAATCTCTTGATCAATTCATGAAATCAAGATCAAACAACACACATTGAGTTTTGCATGGATAGTTCTTTTCTCTAAGCTTGGCTTTTTTTCTCTAATTTCGGTTTATTCTTGTGATACCAATTTACTTTAATGAAATCAAATTTCAAATTAGAAATCTATTGGATATTGATTTATAATTGAATATATGAATAAGATTGAATGATATTAGTATTTAATTTGTATAAATCGGTTTAGTTGATTAATTGAATTGATTAATAGATTAAACTAGTGATTCTCTAAATTTCGTTATTGAATATGTGATTGATACGTTTTAATTATTTTAATTTTGGTTTTAGACTACTAATTTTGTTTTAAAACTGATGTTTTTTTGTTTTAAAATTACTTTCTAAACGAACAACACTAAAGACTAAATACAATTGGATAAGGGTCCTTTGAGAATCCGGCCTAGTTGTGCTTTATATTTCAAAATTTAGAGAACCTTAATATATTTTATTTCATTCGACAATAAATATCAAACCTACTTATCAATTTTCTGTTTAGAGTAAATTTCTCTTGATTTATTGCTTGTTGGTTTGTATGACTATAGAAAAATGTGAATACCTTATAGTCAAGAATTATAGTGATATTTTTTATTTGATTATTAAGGATTTTTGCAAATAGGTTTGAACTTCCTGTATTAAATTTTATTAGAAAAAAGTCTAATAGTCCATGTTTTAATTAAGCATTTTACAAAACATAAAGTATAAAACATTACTAGACTTCGTTTGTAAGACAAAATCTTTTCGTTCACAATAGATAATGTCTATTAAATCCCAAATTTGACATGTTTTTATAGTTAAATGCACTTCTTTTGGGTGTTCTTTTGTTTTAATTCTTTGATTTTAATTGATTTTTAGATTTTCTTGTAAAAGTTAGTGTTTTACGTAAATGTGTTAATAATTTGTTTTTAGAGTACTTTTTAGTTTAGTAAAGTTTAAGCAATTTGTAGTCTATGAAGCTCTGACTCGATGGTGTGACCATGTTTCCTCGCTTCCTACGTAATACGGGTACAGACACAATATGAGCGCATACGATGTGATATTGAACACATATTGTTGAGTTTGACACGACATTGTCCATAGACATGTCGGAGCATACACGATCCTACTTTGTGAAGCGCGAGCGCCGGAACTGATACGATCTAACCTTTGCACACCAGTGTCATAAAAAACCAAAGTAAATTTATTTTAACAAAAAAAAACAAAATAAAGATAAATATACAAACGAATCAAAAATGAAGATCTTCGAATCTCAAAGTTGAAATTTTTTGAAAGAACAAATCAAAACTGAAAATCTTTGAATGTACAAATCAAAACATGGACTTGTTTACCTTGACCCATGTAAGTTAGGGCAAAGTCATGTGGGTTTGGCCAAATTAATAGGTCTATATTAACCAAACATCTGATAAAGCACTCTGCATTTTCCATTTCCTTTTTTCTGATGCATCGTTTATGCCTCTGAGTTACATATCATGATGAAGACCCATTTTCATTTTAGTAAATATGGTGTTAAGATGGTGAAGAAAGCTCAAGGAAGATCCCCACCGGACATTAAAATAACCAAAGACTATATAGATGTGAAGGTTCACTTTTAGGAGCTCAAGAGAATAAGATGATTAAGTTAAAAGGAACCAAAAACAAGAACACAAAGATAAGCATAAATGCCAAATAGAACATGCATTAACAAACCAAAATAGAACCAAATATGGAATTGAAGGATGAAAGACTAGAAAGGGGGGGGGGGGGATAAAGATGATGACACACCAGTTAAGAGGGCACTCACCAAACTCAAGATTAATGGTGTATGCTGCCACTTGAGCTCTAGAATCAAGATAAGACAAAGAGAATGATCACCCTTAAGAGAGAACTCTTACAAAGTTGTCAAATATATTATATATAAACTCCAAATATGCAACCTTTTTACAAGTCTAGAAGAGTCCCTTTATAAGTGATGGAAGAGGTCTTTTTGTCAAATATATTGTCTATCCAGTATAATTTCATATATCGTCTGACCTTTGTAATTACATCTAGTTTCTATCACTTCATAACCTTTTATAAATTTCTTAATTTATATACTTTTTATCTTCACATATTATTTTCTTTCCCAGACACCATTAGTCTAGTTTATTATTTGTTATATTTTTTTAAGGTCTTACACAACCAACTTTTAATGTTGTTGACAACTTACCCATTTTATAGTCAAATCTCAAAAATAGGTATCAACATACCATATTAGTGCAAGTAAGAAAATAACTACATTAGATTCTTCAAGATCCATATATATTACAAACATAGGGAGAAAAATGGTGGAGAAAAAGTGACTCAAAATAGTAGATTTAATAGTAAGCTTGAAACATCACTTGATAAGTCATAAAGAGAAAAATATGTATGAATGTGGATAAAATAGTCACAATAATATGATTACAAGAAAAATAATAATTTATTTTTTTAAACATATCATGGATGTGGATAACATGACCACAAAAAATATAATAGCGAGATATATATATATATATATATATATATATATATATATATATATATATATATATATATATATTGAGTATTCTTCTATTAATTGTGTTCTTTCTATAGTGCATAACTACTATACTTGTCGAGTTAAAATTGTTTTTTATTATCATAATTGTTTGTCATTTTTAAAATCTAGCATAATAAAATTTGATTAGATTTAGTGATGTTGTAGGTTATATGATAAAATTAAGAATGCTATATATACCCATGTTTAATATAGGTAGTAATCAATGTAATATTGGAAATCTAGTGAGTGTGATTGGGTTAAATGCAAGTGATGGTACTTCCTTGGAAGTACATTTGAGTGGGATTTTTTGTAGTTATATATAGATGTTACTATGGATTAAACCTATTGCACTTGAGGCGTATTATTGCTATTATGCATGCAATTGAAATTACTCATTAAACAAACTAATTTTATATTTGGATTAAAAGTGATACAAGCCTTTTCAATTAATTGTTCTTTATTAATAATGAATTTATTTTTCACTTTAATAATAAATTTATTTTTCACTACATTTTACTTTTCCTCTATAAAATACTATCACTTGATACTGATTATACATTATGTTATATTTTATTTTATTTATGATACCATTTTGATATTAAATATACCCATATAATAATGCTAGATAAAGTCATACCTTAAAAATTTGAAGTACTAACAAGTTTGAAAGTTGATTTTGAATTATTTTTATTCATTTTATCTAATTTATTTTCTCTCTCTATCAAATAGAGATGAAATGTGATTCAAAAAATAAATCTCACTGAAAATGCCAGTCAAATTTTGTAATGAAAAATAATCTTTAGACAAATTTGATGAGCAGTGGTAGAGTGACATTGACACTTTTAAATAATAATATTTTAATTATAATTATATTTTTTTAATTAAAAATTATAATATATGTTATTATATTATTAAAAAAAGTTTGTAATAAATTTTTTTTCTAAAGGAGTCTCAAACAACTTTTTTTTTATGTTAAAATTGGTAATATGATGGAAGTGAATGTTTGGTACCAATAAAAGAAAGTAGGTCTAGGAATAGATTGCAGAGGCTAATGCTATGTGTCCACTTCTAATTCTACAAAGTAAAAAGTTAAGTTGAACCGAGAAAATTCAATTAATTTGCATTGACTACGTACAAAGAGAAGAATCCCACGTTAGCATCACTAGAAAGTTCTATTTAACAGGTGTCATATTTTGAATGGAATAAAAATACTTTCTTTCAAACAAGTTCTGATGGAATATTTTGAATGATATGTACTTTGTAGAATGAGATAACTTATAAGGATCTGTATTCTTCAAAATAGATGCAGCAATCCACATTTTCTTTCTCCAATTGTAAGATAATTTATAACAATTATGGTGGAGAAAATCAAGTTAACTGATCAATATTTTCATAAACTGAATATTTAAATATTTTCAACTCCTAACATTTTATAAAATTGTTTCTATATGTTAAATAGAAACGCTAAATTCAAAAAGAAAAATTACTTATTTGATAGAAAAATAAAGGGTTTTCTATATGTTAAATAAAAACGCTAAATTCAAAAAGAAAAATTACTTATTTGATAGAAAAATAAAGGGTTAAGTATGTTTTTTTTCGTGAAAATTAGAATTAGTCTATCTTCAAAATTTTGACCAAATTTAGTCCTTAATTTAGAATTGTGTGAATTTACTTCTTTTAACTAAATTTTGTTAAGTTTATTTGACGTTTCAAAGACATTTCATAATAGTTTCTTAGCTAGCGTTGAACAAAAAATATGTCAAACTGTGAAAACAACTCAAATGTTATCATGAAATGCATTTAAAACATTAAATAAACTTAACAAAATTTGGTTAGAATGACTAAATCTACACAATTATAAAGTTAAAGAATTAAATTGGACCAAAATTTAAAAAAAACACTAATTTTAATTTTCAATAAAAATTAAAAGATAAAAACATATTTAACCCAAAAATATATAATAAAATAAGATAAAACATGATGAACAAGTTACATTCGATATTTAGTGTATATAACTATTAAAGGAAGATCCAACACTAAATATTCTTTTATTAAATTCTTTATTAAATGGTTAAATAATAAAGAATGAAACATAATCATATTTCATCATTAAAAATAAATGATTTCATTTATAATATATCATATAAGTTTTGATAGATAATATAACATTTTTTTAATAAAGTCATGGTAGATATCGTTGTTATTATATTAAGATTTTATTAAAAAATGAAAAATAAGAAAGGAAAGAAAAACAGGGGATCACATGAAATTAATCATAAAATTATATTGTAACTATAAAAAAAAACTATTATGAAAAAAAATCATGATTTCCTTATGAAAATTTTTTCATACTTTGACCTCTATATACTAAGAAACAGGCAAATTCCTTTGCACATTAAATTTCTTTTAATTTTCGAAGTTTTTGCTTTGGAGGATTTAGTATTAGTTTTCTATGGATTACTCTTACTATGTTTCCTGTAGTTTGAATCGATTTATCATCATCTTTAGTATTAGAATCTTCCCTCTCATTAAACATATTAGCCCATTTACAAGCTATTTTTTATTCCTTCACAAAATAAGTCTCTTTAGATGTGAAAAGATTAGGAACTATCGTTGAACTATTATGAGTTTAATCTAATTGTTGTAAGCCCTACAAACTATTGACAATGGGACTGATATCCTTCAAAGGAGGCATATCGGCCAAGGAATTAGATTCCACTAGCACACCACCATCATAATTCTTAACAAAAGAAGATTAATTCACAATACAAATATTATCATGATTATCCACCACTGGCTCAAGTTGTGACTGAGCAACATATTGTACCATAACAGGTTGCACCATAAAAGATTGAACCACATCCTCTGCCATAGGCTCCACCACTAAAGAGCCCTTAGTCCCATCCTATGCATCAACCACCTTAGGACAATAATGTTGTTGTATTTTTGTCTTAACTGTTTTCTCCCCACCAAAAATAACATTGGTATTTTGTTGTAACCCTCTACAATGAGATAACTCATGAATAATAATTTTACAATTTGAACAAAATAAAGTCAATTTCTCATATTCCACATCAACAATAAACACAAATCTTAGTATTTCACCCAAAATTTGATTAGGCAAAGAAACCTCAAGACTTATTCTTTGTATAATCATATAAAGATAAATGCGTATCAATTCCACATGTTACTAAGAAAATCGCTTTCGGCTGTCAATACTCTAAAGGAAAGCCGTGAATGTGAAGCCGACATTAAATTTCCATGAGCTTCAGGGAATTTGGGACAAAATCTTTTGTCCGAGAAAAACCACAAAGAATGCCAAAAGATAAATTCCAAGTTTTAACAACCTAAGCCCTTTCCATGTCTTCCAACATTAATCGATCACCTCATCCATCATCATCCATCCACCCCATTGCTTAGGGTTGGTATTCCACATGGAAGACTAAAGCTTCTTGGTTGATTCTCTTGTAATTTCCTAGATAGTTTTGAGCTTGAGCAATAAAAACATTGTTCTATTATTTTATTCAAACATAGTCTGTTTTTATTTATTCCTTTTGAGTTTTGATTTTTTCTCTTACGATTGTCTTAAAACTCTTGGTGATAATTCAATCTTATACGTTAATTAGAATTCTTGTTAGTTTTCTTAATTACTATAACCTTTTATGTAAGTAAAAAAATAAATCTTCACATGTATATGATTATAACAAGTGTAATGTAATAGAATACTTGTAGACGATTGGAACAAGTTAAGTGTTAGTAGGTTCTCATTTATATACACTTGAAACAAGATGAGTGTTAGTAGGTTCTCATTTATATACACTTGAAATAAGTGAAGGACCAGATGAATTAACTTACTCTTGTTTAGTTAATTCAAACTTGTATACTTGTTTGCTTAATCAAAAGATAGAATAATAGATTATTACTTGAACTATAAATGCTTGGAATGAGTAAACTATAACCACAATCTTAGTCATAGACACATAGAATGAATTAGAGTCTTAGCAAGTTAATTGAAGCTTCTTTAGTTAATTTGAGGTTTTTGTTTATAAATTAAATGAATAATAATTATATGATAAGCAATAAAGAATTTAGTTATAAGAAAGCGGGAGAATCAACTTATCCTTTTATATTTGTTTTAAACTTTTTTACTCTTTAAACCCCTCCCCCTCCCCCTTCCTTTTTTTTTTCTTTTACTGTTTTACACTTTTAACATTTTATTACAAATTCTTATAAGTATTGTTTTAGGTGAAATTCCTAACTAAATTCATTAAGAGAAGACTTAAGCTGGCTTAACCCTATTTGTATTCTTTTTGTTAATTTTCTATTAAGCAAACACTCTAGCTTTAGGCATTGGATGATTGCTGCTATATTAGAATATTGGCATTTATTTCATTGTGTGACAACAATCAAAATAAGTACTATCAGCTATCAAAATGTTGCTTCAAGAGGAGAAGAACATTTTAATGCATGCATGATACACATTTAATGAATCATCTACATTTAATATGATCAAACAATCTTTTAAGGAGGTTCATGCTAATTTGAGATCGAAGAAGCTGAACAAGAAGTTTGAAGTTAAGGTATTTGGCATTAGAAATGTCCCTATAGAAAGGGGGAAGAATGTCTACAAACAATTACAAAGGAGGTAGAAAGTGGTCAAATTTGAGGATGCACAATGGTGAAACTACACCACATATTAGATATTACCATTGAAAGAAAGATGGTTACACTTGAAGGTTTTGTCTAGAGAGACAAAAGAAGACTAAAAATCTTGAAATATCATTTAGATTTGGTAGACAATCTAGTACTGATAGACCGTCTACTTTGATAAAACAACTATAATGGAAGACATTTATGAATAATTAGAGGTCTTTATAGTGTCAAGTAGTGTTGGTGACTATGAGTGGATAATGGACTCAAAATGTTCATTTCATAGGACATTTAACTGTATATGGTTCTTGAAGTTTATAAAAATATGTTTTTAAATGTGAAAATAGGAAGAAAAAAACTCAAGAAAGGAGGGTTGAATTGTGTTTTTAAATTTCACATTTTGCAAATATCATCCAATTGATGATATTTAGACAATGTTTTGTATTTGTCAAGTAATCAACTAAAGGTATTTCTATCTTATGAAACTTATCATAGGTAAATTTAGTTGATTGGATAATTTACTTTCCAAAGAAAATATTTGTTTTAAATGCTTATGCAATGTCTTTCCTTTAGTGTTAGTATAGACGAAAATAACTGCAAAGTAAAGAGGTTGAGACAAATAGAGGGAATGCATAATATTTTTACACTAGTTCATCTTATTACATATATTATGTCTAGTTCTCAATCAATTGATCGAATTTACTAAGCAAACTAATGTTGGAAGTACAAAAGGAGTATTCTTTGGGTTATGACTAACATAACCAAGTATTCTTTCCCAATCCACTCTTAGTTGACCTTGTTGAAGTATTTTTTTTTCTATAAGTCACTTGTGACCCAACACGAGTATTCTTTTAACTCTTCGCCACTCTTGACTGATTTTGTTCAAGTATTCTTTTTACAAACCACTTATGACTTCAACAAGTATTATTTAACAAGCCTTTAATAGCTTAACATAAATATTCATTGAAGAGTAGCTACAACCTGACTAATAAACATGTATTCTTTATTAAGCAACCACTTCTAGCTAAGATACAGAGGTTGAGTGATTTGTGATCACTAATCGAAATTTTGCTTGCTAACAAAAAGTAATCATCTATGACGTATGTGAGATTTAAACACTTACTTCTAACTTGTTGAATTGAACACTACTAACATTCTTCCGTGAAGCTTTTGTTAGCTCAAAACTTTAGAAGCGTATTTGCACTATGCACATTGTCTCTCGTGCTTCTTTCTTCTTCTTGAAAAGTTTTATATGGACTATAGAACAAAGTAGTCATTGTGGAGTATTTTCTAGTCATTGAGCAGTTTCATCTTTAAGGTGAATTGATTTTAAGTTGCATTTCATAAGAAAGGAGATCGTGCGAGGATCTGTGAAAGTGGTGAAGGTCTCAACAAATCACAAATCATCTAATAAAATTATGAAGATTTTGTAGGCAACAAGTTCTTAAACAATGTCTCTCCAAGCTAAGTACATAAGGTCTCTCTAGGCTATGCAACCAAAGTTGTTTAAAATACAAGGTTCACTTTCGACAGAAAGGATATCAGATATACACTCCTTCATTTATCGATGAATGCCTTTTTATACACTTTTAGAATACTTAATCTTAACTATCTTGAGGTATAACTGAGTTTAAATTCATTAATTTAAATGGTATTTGTATAATTGAGATAATATGGGCTTTAAATGATATTATACACTAAAATAAGCTTTTTAAGTCTTGTTAGACAATAATTGTTATAGACAGATGATTGGTACAAGATATTCTAGCTAGAAGAGTCTAATTAGAGACTTTAGTATATTGAAACCCATTAAACAACTTAATAAATCATTTGCGAGTTGAGTTTTGATGATATTATATAACTGCTAGATGTTTCTTAAGTGTTATAATGTGTGCTTTAATGTAAGTGTAGCAAACTCACAAATTGTTTATAAATGATACAATGTTGAATCGTCTAATACCCTTTAAACAATGTAAGCATGGCTAAATTTGAGATTTTCCAGTGATTAAGAGAAACTAAGATCATAAGCTTAAAGAAGGAATCAAGGTTCTTAAAGATGGAGAAGAAAAATGGTAAAAGATAAGTCATACAGGCAATGTGTTGTTGAAGTCATTTAGTCAACATATTGTCTTATTTGTTGAAGTCGTGTAGTGAGTACATTGTTATATTCCTCTAACGTCCTTCACTAGAATCGTCTATTTAGTGTATTGCAATTATTGTTTGATGATATCATATACTAGGTGTATCATCTTATGCAATCATTTGATGGACTCATCTATTAGGGCTCGTCTAAGTGACTCGTCTAATATACTCATCTAATTAGCTTGTCTACTAAGACTTGTTTAATGGTTTCATCTAACATGTATCGTCTAGAGGATTTCGTCTACACATAATGTCTTATGTGTTAAGGACTCATTGGATCGTCTTCACATTTATTCGAGCAAAGAGTATTTTTCTTATTCTTTGAGTTCTGATTTTTTTTTTCATAAGATTGTTCTAAAACATTCGTTTATAATTCAATCTTATTCATTTAATTAAAATTTTAATAAGTTTACTAATAACCTTTTGTTTAAGTGAAAAAAATAGTACTTCATATATATATATATATATATATATATATATATATATATATATATTATTTCACAATAGCAATGTTAGATAATCAAAAAATTATATTATTTGGCTTTATTAAGTTTTGTCATATTTGAGTATTTTCAATAGAGTTTCTTTTTTTATTAAGTATTTAATTTTTTTTAATTAAACTATTGATGCTCAATTTTCTCATTAGGTGAAATGAGTGTTATTTTATCCCACCATTTTGTTTACTTGTTTTCAAAGGATTAAAAAAAATAGGAAGTTATGTGATTAATATAAAAGTTAGGGTAAAATATGTTTTTGGTCCCTTAACTATTAGTGAAAATTGGAATTAGTCCATCCATCTTCAAAACTTTGGATAAATTTTGTCTCTCATATTTAGAAATGCATGGATTTAGTCATTTTAATCAATTTTTTTAAGTTTATTTGACGTTTTAAACAAGATTCATAACATTGAAGCGAAAATGTGTCAAACAATGTAAACAACTCAAATGTTATCATAAAACGCTTTTAAAACGTCAAATAAATTTAACAAAATTTGGTGAAAATGACTAAATTCATTCATGCATTTCTAAAAATGAGGGACTAAATTGGTCCAAAGTTTCGAGAAGAAACTAATTTCAATTTTAGTGTAAGTTAAGCGACAAAAAACATACTTAACTCTAAAAATTATATTATAATTAATATAAAATGACAAGTAACTTTTATTATTTTCATTGAAAATATATTGACATTGAAATAAAAATGTTTCTGATTATATTATGATTAATATTATTTTCAAATATGTTTCAGAATTAACATTGAAGTAAAAATTATCAAAAAGTCCAGATAACTCAAACGTTATCCTAATACGAGTTTAAAATATTAAATAAACTTAACAAAATTTGGTTAAAAAAATTAAATTTACATATTTTTAAAGTTGAAAAACTAAATTAAACCAAAATTTCAATAAGAGAAAAAATCATATTTAACCTTTTTAATTATAACATACCACGTATAAATTTATATTATGATAAGAGTTTAAAACTTTGAGCCGACCTTTCACATTTTTAGAATATGTTTTATTTTAATAAGTTATTTATTTGATGGAATGCGAATACATTAATTTCAATGATGAAACAATAAAAATATAACCAAAATAAGTGTATTAGATTTAATGAAATCCATAAAAAGAAAAGATTTGTCAAACAAATTCATATATACATTAAAACAAGTAGAAAAAAAGTTAATTAGAAAATGTCCTCTTCCTTAAAAGATATTGGCGTAGTAATTTTGATTAAATATTTATAGAAGAGAGATTAAAATAAATAAATAGTCTTTAATGCTTTAATTGGTGAACAACTGTCTTTAGAATGATTAAATGAGAAATAAATGTAATATTTTTTTAAAGCACATGACAACATACATTCAAATTAATCTTTGATAAATTTATGTCAGACATGTGAAAAGGAAGTGAGACACAATGAAACAAGCATTAGAAGAAAATAAAGAAAATTTATTTTTTATTTCTGAAAAAATAAAATTTCATAATATAATACAAGGAAATATTGTATGTATTGAAAATGTAGTGGATTTTTTTCCTTTTTATGTTTACACGGTCTTTCTACTTAAAAAATTACTATACCTAACAGAGTTGACTTTTATCATAATTATTTTAAAAAAGTTATATGAATACTTATTTTAAATTAAATAAACATACTTTTTTTTTAAATTATATAATCCCTTAACAATTACCGTATATAATAAAATCAAATTTTATAATAATTATTTTAAAAAACATGCCAGCAACCATGTTACCATTTAATTACATATTACCATATATAATAAATTTAACTTTTCTAATCATTGTGAAAAAAATTATATCAATCTCGTTTTAGTTGGATGAGAGGGTTAACATTTGTCAAATACATTAATGAATTTAAAAAAGTAGAATGATTACCCGAAAAGTATACCAATAATTACTTTTTATTAACTATTAACATTTAAAACCAAAATAAAATATTATGATTTAATCACAAATGGCCATATATAATAAAATTAACTTCAATATAACCGCTTTAGAAAATAAAATTATAAATATTTTCAACTGACTGGTGAAAAAAAAGCATACAAATAATAAAGTTGATTTTTATTGATAATAATAATAATAATCTAAAAATATCTATAATAATATATAGAAAAATTATTTTTAGTTGTATTTTTAATTATTTTAAAAATTAATTATTTTAAAAATTAATTATTTTATAAATAATTTATTTTTAATTGATATTTTAAAAATGTATTTTTGTCTTAAATTATTATTTTAATTTTTTTTATATATCTTTTTTTTTAATTTTACAACTAATAACTATTTTAAACATTAATTATATATTTATTATTAATCTCAACATAAATTTTTTAAAAATTAAAAAATACGAATACACATACGCGACAACGTTTTGTGTTTATTAATATAAGTAATTTTTTTTATTGAAAATGTATAAAAATTCAAAAAATTATAATTTAATTACAAATTATCATTTATCACAAAATTAGTTTTAGAATTATTGTTTTCTATAATTTACAGTATTCGTCCATTAAAAAACCTTACTAACAATTTCAAAATTTCTCTAATTATGTTTTTCCATCTACAAACATAATAATAATTGTTTTAAAATAATATTTACAAGTTTTCTTGAATTAACAACTTATAAAAATGGAAAAAAAATTCAATCACAAATTTCCAAATACAATAAAGTTGACTTTATGAATTATGAATTACATGCCCAGACAGATAATTCTAATTAACTGAGAACAGCAATAAAAACACACTCAACCTACAAGGTACATATCATTATAAGGTTAGTCTCATTATTATTTAATACATCTTTAAGTAACCACGTGTCTATTGTGAAATTTTGCACAATTTATTAAATCATAAATTTATTGAAAATATTATTAAATAGTGATGGGGTACAGCTAATGAAGAAGAAAGAAACAATGGGGGTTGAGTTGAGGTTCGCACATGGGTGGCAGTGAGTGACTAAACCAAAAGAGGTTGACAAATTGAGGAAAAGTGGAACCGCATAGGACCTGACCTAAGAGAACACGACACGACTTAATGCACACACAACACAACATAACCCCAAGCCGCAACAACCACGACAAACAAACTATAATAAATCATTATTAATGTTGGAGCCACGCGTCTTCTTTTCCTTTTCCGGGATCTTCACCGACACGTGGCAACGGGTTTATCCCCACCCTCCTTTTGACATCTGTCCCTCTCGACAGCAATCTCATCTAACATTAAAAAAATCATGTCACTGTCGCCACGTGGCACCCACGCGCCCTTCTCTCACCATACCCACTTGTCTCTTCCTCCTCACTCAACCGGTCACATCCCAGGGGTACTTTCGTCCCCAAATAAATATTATTCCTCCTCTTTCACTTTCTCTCTTCTTTTCTCCTCTTTCAGCAAAACAACACCTTTTTCTTCTCTTCTTTCTTCTTCTTCTTCCTCTTCCCATTTTTTCCTCACTCTTTCTCTTCTTTATTCTTCTTGAATCATTGGTGTCCAGTTGGGTTTTTCTCCTTTGCTTGGGTTTGGCACGTGCGAGTAAAGAAGAGGAAGAAAAAAACTGATTTTGATGTTTTTTTTTTTTATTTGTTTTGGGTGAGGATTGATTGCTGTCTGGAAGAATAAAGGAAAATTCTTTTTTGTATTAATTGCATTAAATCTCGACTGTTTTGAGAGGAAAGAAAGGGTTTTTGTGTAATCCAGTTGTGTTCTGTGTGCTGCTTTTGGCATCATTTGATGAGGAGGCATGTTTGGTGTCATGGGTTTTACTTCTGATTTCAATCACTGCTACTCGTCACCCCACAAAGGTTTGTTCTTTTCTGCTGCACACGCGCTTTGTGTGAAGAACATGCGGTAGAACAGGTGTTACTACTTCACGATGTTCTATGTTGTTGTCGTTTTGTAACGGGCATTGATGATGGAGGATTATAAGAACCGGCACCTTCAACAGCACCAGCATCAACAAACCCATCTTCAGCAACAGCAAAATCGGAACGAGGACTCTGAGAGGATGGAGAGGTACCCGAGGGATTTGCTTCAGGGATTTGTCATGAGGGGTATTACCATTAGGGATGATAGTATGAATAACGTTAGCGGTAGCGTATCGCAGCCTCTTCATCATCCTGGTCATGAGCAACAAGACCAGGAGGAGGATGAAGAGCTTGAGTTGAACCTTGGTCTCTCTCTCGGAGGAAGATTTGGGGTGGACAAGAACGCAAAAAAGAAGAAGCTTATGCGTTCGTCTTCTGTGGTGGGGACAATGCCTCTGTTCAGGGAGGACGATGCGGTGGCGCCGCCGCTTGCAGCTTTCCCTGCGCTGATGAGAACGTCTTCCCTGCCAACCGAGACGGAGGAGGAGTGGCGGCGGAGGAAGGAGATGCAGACTCTGCGCCGGATGGAGGCCAAGAGACGCCGGTCTGAGAAGCAGAAGGGATCCCGGGAGGCCGTTGCTGAGGTGGAGGGTGGTAGTGTGGTGGCAATGGGGTTGACCAGATTTGGTTCTGCCACGTTGGCTCCGCCTCCTCTGGGGTGGAGTGTGGCGGCACCAAAGCAGGTTGTTCTCGGTGATGTGTTAGGGAAGGGAAAGGGTTTTCAAGGTCTGTTTGGGCAGCCATCTTCTCAGGGTTCGGCAGATTCGCAAGGTGGAAGCTCTTCATCAGTGTCCGAAATGGATAGCAAGACTTTTTTAGGTAAATTTCGATTACTGTACATATGAGTAGAGTTTTTCTCTTGTTTGGAATATAATGTAAATTTTGGTGTGAACCTTGGAGTTTGACATTGTGCTGCTTTATGTGGTTATGGTGGTGATTGTGTTTCGAGTGTGTGATGGTTCATGGGGACTTGTTCTGATGTGTATTTGTGATTTGTGTATCTCTTTAGGTATGACTTGCATGTTTTGATGTTTTAATCGATTCTGTGAATTGCTTACTAACAAGAGTGATGATGATGGAAAGAGCACAAAATATTTAATAGCACCTATGTCACCAAAGTACTATTATGATTTGTTACTTGTAAGGGGACTTAATCTTCTTCAAATTCAACCATGAAGACTGTTGTTTTCTTGTATTGAAATCTAGTTACTGAAACTGTGAACTTGTTAATCTCTTCCTTTTTGGGGCTTCTCATTATATTTAGTCACTATATGTTTGAAAATTTGGAATGATCATAAACTTGTGGGCAATTCTCCCCTTTAGTCTCATTGTAATAATCACCTAGAAACCACAGCACACAGAAAGGGATTATGTTTTGCACGTATACGTGATTGTGAGGTTTTCTTTTTCACCATTCTTGCATTGTGAAACAGTCACTTTTATTCTGTCACTTGGGAGTTTCTCTTGCACACGATTGCGTGATACCATTATTTGAAGCCTCATATTTGAATTAACTATGATATCAAAACAGAAGATAAGATGTTAACTTTACTAGTAAAGCAATTGAATATATTATTGGATGTATTTGAGATGGATTGCCACTGTAAATGTTATGCTTGCTATGGTATGATCTTACAGGTTTTCAAGTTAATAGTATCCACATCTTTTTATAGTAGCATTAAACTGAACTGTCATCACTAGTTGCTGAACTGATAATCAATTACATTGAAATCATGACCCCTTAATCTTATTGTTTCCCATTTTAAGCTCTGGTCATTTAAGATAAGCAGTTGAAGACTAAGATTATTAGTTAATTTTCCTGATATTGCAAGATCACTTCAATAGTAACTAGCTGGCCTTGTTTGCAAAATGAGTATGTCTTGGCATGTTTGATTGACTTCACTTCCGAACAAAATGTTTTTGGTTTAACATGTGGTTGTGTCTATATGTATATCGTAAAAGTTATCTGAAAATGAGGGAAATGAAAAGATGAAATGTGAGAAAAGGAAGATTTGATTATGTAATTTTGGTGAAATGATGACAGGAACAAGTAGTGGTGGTGGTGAAGCAAGCCCTGGTAGCAATCAATCAGCACAAGATGGTGTGGGTTTAGGGGCTAAGAGAAATGAGAATGTGGGTAGAAGTTGGAAAGCAGAGATGGAGAATCCATGTAACAAATCTCATCATTCCCAGAACATGAACATAATGGGAAAGCAAATTGGGAGAAACTCAATGGAAGACATGCCTTGTGTGTTCACAAAAGGGGATGGTCCTAATGGAAGAAGGATTGAGGGAATATTGTACAAATATGGTAAGGGAGAGGAAGTGAGGATCATGTGTGTGTGCCATGGAAACTTTCTGTCTCCAGCAGAGTTTGTTAAACATGCTGGTGGTGGAGATGTTGCACACCCTCTTAGGCACATTGTTGTCAACCCTTCTGCTGCACCCTTTTAGTCACCATCCCTTCAACTTTAGGGCTGTAATATACTTTACATTGAGGGAACAAAAACATTAGTTTTGCAGCTCCTTTTTCCTTTTTCTCCATTTTTGCTTAGTTCTTCCATCAAACAATATTAAATATAGGGGCATTAAATTCCCAATCTTTATCTGTTTCTTTTCTTTTTTCCATTGTGTGTCAAGTTTATTGTTGAAAGGGTAATGTTTTTTTGATCATTCACATACTTGGAAGGAAACCCTACTTGAACATGTATAGAATCATGGCATTTGTTGGACAACAATGTGCTACAACATAACATTTGGTCGATCCCAATCATCCATAGTGATAAGTGTTTTCACTCTTATCAATGTATGTTGTGATTGTTACTGGGATTAAATATTTTTTTTCTTAAATTATTTATATAAAATTTTATTTTGTTTATAAATTAAATTATAAAATGTTTTGTCTTACATTTTATGAAAGCATCTTTAACAAAATTGTATTTTGTTTTTAAATTAAATTATAAAACATTTTGTCTTACATTTTATGAAAGTATCTTTAACAAAATTGTATTTTCTTTTGATAAGTTTTTATTAAAGTTACTCTTATTAGTTCTAATTATTTTTCATTATTATCATTAATGAAAATACATCTTTCCACATGTGTATTTATATTTATATTGCACTAAAAAAAATATAATTTTAAAAAAATATAATTTTATAAAACTAATAGTAAAATGATATAATTTAGAAATGTATATAATTTTGTAAGAATAATTTATATGTATCGGTTATTTTTACGGAATTATATAATTATATTTAATAAAGAGAAGTTATTCAATTTCTTACTTTATTAGAAAAAATATTTTTCATTTTTATTAAAGAGAAAAATCTTTTAAGTAAAACAAATATACCTAAAATTGCTATAATAAACGTATATTCCTTTTATATAGTAGCATAAATTATTATTTTCATCAACGTTATCATCATTATTGTTATATTATTATTATTATTATTATTATTATTATACGACTGTAATATTTATCATACTATTTTAACTTATTTGATTCTTATCATTATCATTGCACACATAAAAATATGATAAAATAAATGCTTGTGTTTCAAATTTACTTTTGTATCTCATTCTATCACATCTTGAGTTTTTAGAAAGGTTTTTTTTATAAAGATTTTAAGGTTTGTTCTCGTCTAATTTTTTTTATTTTTCAATCTCTTTAAGTGACTATTAAAGTTTTTTAAATTCGTTTTGTATAAGATTTTTTTAATTGATAATATGTTAACTCATTTAAATATTTGTTAAAATGTAACCCATAGGAAAATTTCATTTATGTTCCAGTAAACAATATAGTTAACATTATATTTAACATTTTTTAAAGTGAGTAATTAAAAGGCTTATTTTCTCTTATAATAAAGAGTATATTTTGTTGTTGTTTTTTTGAGGGCTTAAACCAAATGCTTTAGTTACTTGCATAGTTAGGAATGTGATGCAAAGAGTTATTTGCATTTAATCATGAGGGTACTGTGCTTGTTATCCACTTATATCATAAATTGGGAATATATTTTATGTTTGCTACCTTTCCCTAACTTTTTTTAATGGTCAGTATTTTTTTTTAAAGTTATGTGTCTTTTTTAAATTTATGAAAATATTTTTTAATTATATCCTTAATTTAATTAATATGAGAAAAGAAAAATTTATTCATGCAAATGAAAAAAATATATATAATAGATAAACCCTTAAAGTTATATTCAAAATAAAAATATTACATAATTTCTAAGCTTAAACAAATATTATAATTTTAACGAAACAGGAAGAATATAGAAAATGTTTAATTAAGTTATTAATTTTGATTCTTTTATGAATTTTATTGTTTAAAATGGTTTGTGTCATGTCATGTAACATGTGTATTTCAACACTTCAATATGACATCTAATATGCCACATTTATATTCCTGTGACATCATTAAATAATATATGGTGACAGATTCTTTTTAAAATTTTACTTTTCCAATCATTTTTTCTGTGAACTGATATTTGATGGAATATTAAGAACATTATAAAGTAAAATTACAAATTTAAACTATGGATAAATATTATATTTTTTAAAACTAACATTTTATTTTTGAATAAATTATGTATATATATATATATATATATATATTTATTTTTATATTTTATAAAAGTTATATAAAATATCTTTTTTATAAACAGTACATACGTATTTTTCATATGATAAACAGAACTGTATGATAAACTATAATATAATATCTACATTTTATGTCAGATACAAATATAAAATAGATATATACTTTAATTTAAAAAAAATATAGTTTTAAAAAGAATTTAAAAATAAAAAACATATTTAATCTTTTAGATTGTTATCAGTTCGTAAATGATTACTAAAACAAAAAATGAGTGTTTAGATTATGTTTTTATGGAGTATAAAGCGTGAATAGCTAGTTTTAAAACATTTTTAAATATCACAATGCAACAATATTTAGCATAAGAATATTTATTCATCTGAAACCTGCATATAATTTTTTAAAAGCAAATATGAAAAAAGTTATATACACTTTGTGCCCTTTTCTCTCTGTCCCTACCCATCAATCTTTTATATGATGATATATAAAACCACTTCTTATCAAGTTGTGCTAGTTGGGACCAAACTTTTTAAACTTTAAACTTTGGCATTAATTGTTTGTTATTAATTACTTATCCTTTGGCTTGACACTGACAACAAGAGGTTTGTTTTCAACACACAAATATTCATCTCTCCTATCTTCACTTAGATCTTCACTAGATCTTCTCATGATATTATTCATCTTCACAAACCTAAATAATATCTCAATCATCTCAAGTTAACATGCATTTTCTTTTTTCTCACTTTTATCAGTATTCTCTATACGAATAATAATATTTTGATTATTTTTTTAATTTATCATTCTAATCACTTTTCAATTAATTATTTCAATTTTTTTTAATAATATAATATGATGACCTAAGAATAATCAAAATATAAACTAAAAATGGACACACAAAAAATCAAAATATTATTATCATTTCGATGTATCACAGTATTATATGTAACAAAATGAACTTTGAAAAGTGGTGGTTCAATAATTTGTGTGCTACCTGCTTTAATTTCCTAAGGTCATCATCACCATCATTGGGTATTATTTTCTTTTTTGTAGAATATTTGACAAAGGAAACTTTTTCTTCACAAGGGATTCTACCTAATTTTCAGGTTAACATAGGATGATACGATTTTAAGAAAGTTTAAAAGGGAGGATCAAGTGGGTTGGTATTTGTGAATGAATATCGAATAAAGAACACTGATCCTTGCAAAGCAAACCCTAACATTGAAAGAGAAAAGTTACTCTTATAGAAGGTTGTGCACTGTGGGCATTGCTTTAGAGCTTTGACTAAACAAGACACACTATTGTCAAGTTAACCATTTTTAATTTAAAATAATAATATATTTGTCGTTTCAAATTATAGAAAAATAAAACCATCTGTGCTCAAAAGTATTTTTTCAATTCTTATTGTATATTCATGGTCAATGGTGGTCACAATATCCATATAAGTGAACCGAGAAATTCACGGTATAATGACTGGCTCTATATATTGAAACCATTAATAGAGTATATGATGAATGTATAAACTTAATGATATTTATTATATTATATTACATTTTTATATTATGAGTCTACAATAATAATCTACCACAATGTTTATACAGGAATTTACTTTTACAAATTTGTTCTGGTCAAGAAAAGTGACAGATAATTTTTAACCAAAAATAAAAAGAAAGAAATATTTTTAACCCTAGCTTAAAACTTGCTTAGGCAAAAAATCATTTGTCCCTTGACCATGGGAGTAACATTCTTATTTATAGAAGGCAAATTGGTTACAAATATTCATAAAATACACCTAATCAGTTAACGCATGATAATAGCGTTAAAGATAATCCAAAGTATCGTCCTAAACAACAACCAAAATATTCCTTCAAATAATATTTGACATTATATATCTTATAACCACCTAACATAATCTAAAATTTCATCTCTTCATGCCTTTGTTTATCCAAATACAATTTAATATTAATAGGTCGGTCCACAGATGACACATGACACATCACCAACATCTATCCCATTGTAATAACCTCGGTCATATGGAGACAGCAACTACTTCTAACTTTCTTCCTTTCCACGCATCGAAAGTGTTAGATCAACCTTACAAGGATCTAATACTCCTTCATCATCGGATCAGCTTCATGGCGACCCCAATCTTCCTTTATGCTAATCGGCTTTAAGACGATATCAATCCTCTTCTTGATGCACCTTCAGCATCTGATCAACTTTGAGACGATCTTAATCTTCCTCCCTAGGTAACTTCAACCTTTGGTCGGTTTTTAGAGGATACTAACCATTCTGCCCCCCTCATCCATCCAACGTCAGATCCTTGACAAGTACAACTTTATTTTTTTTTCATATTAAATTATTATAAAATTAAAACATTCATTCTTTTATTAATATGTAAAGAATCCTTCGAATATGATTGGAAGATATATAATAACTATAATGCAACTTGTTATTTGTTCCATAAATATATTTTACAATGTATTTGTATATGAGTAATGTGTTACATTCGATATATATATATATATATATATATATATATATATATATATATATATATATATATATATATATATATATATATATATATATATATATATATATATATATATATATATATATATATATATATATAACATTGTTTTATTTAACATATCTTCTATGTAAGTATATTTAAGGCCTAATTAAATTTCTAAGTATTTTATAAATTTAACTATTTATAATCGAGTATCTATTAAAAATTTTCTTTTCATTAAGTACTTAAAATAGTTTTTTTTTTTTGGTTCACTGGTAAAAAATCATTTGATTTCGCCTAATATGTCTCGACTTTAAGAAAAAATAAATCGTGATGACGTTTTTCAAATTATTGGAAATGTATAGGTTTCAGTTCTCTGAAAATCGAAGCCTTTACATGAATAGGCTTCAATTGCCTGGGAACCAATGTCTATACGCTCTCAATATTTATCTTAGTCGCAAAGGTATAAGCTTTGGTTGTCTGAAAACCAAAGCCTATACATGATTAGGAAGTGGTTTATATCTTTAACATCATAAAGAGATTGTACAATCACAAGTCTATAAGTCATGGCTTTATAGTGGCATTTTTTTGAGCAATTTGAACATGTTCTCATAGATAGGAGTTTAAATTTACTCTAAATATTTCTGATGTTGTATTTACCTTACTTGACTCTTATTCAATAGCGTCTACCTTTGTCATACTTATTTTGAATTATGCCAACTACAAATGAGGATTGACCCTCTTCAGAGATGAAATTTTCTTCTTACATTTTCTTATAATTTGTGTCGTTAGTTTGGTAATCTCATACATGTTTTTATTGGACAAGGAGGTAATCTCAAATATTGTATTTGTAACATCCCGGTCGGATATTACTAATTTAAGTAATAAAAATTAAGAAATATGATGAAAACCTCATTTATTATACTTTGCTTCCCAAAACCGCGAGAAATTTTAAAACATTTATTAATCGGATGTTATCCAAAAATCCATAATTTATGAAACTCCAATACAGTATCCAAATTCACAAATAAGTAAAATATTGTTTACAAATTTCATAAAAATAATAATGATAAAACTCTAGTAAAAGCTTTTCCCAGTTAACCCTCTCTCCGATGTTATGCCTCATCAGCACCACCTGCAACATCATCTACTCCCGTGTAACGCATTACACGATCATCGCCAAACACAAGCAGATAGGGTGAGCTCATAAACAATTAACATATAAGTTAATAAAAAAGTCAATATACACCCATCTATTTTATTCTAGTTAATTCTTGGCCCAGACTTTAATCCCCAAGGCTTTTCAACCCTTAAAACACACAAATAGTTAGCCTCAGATTCAGGGTTTATGATCCTCACACGAACCTCCCCGCTCGTAGTCCTGCTCTATGGACCTACCCGCCCGTAGTCCAACACACGTGATCCACCAGCTACGTACCTCCCCGCACGCAGCATCTCTCAAGTGTGAGCACGGAACATACGAACCTACCTTGCTCGTATCCCCACACGAGAGTAACATGATATGAACCTCCCCGCTCATATCATCACGTGTTCACCACCATCCATGAACCTACCCGCTCATGGCACAACATCCCCTGATCCAAGTTTCATATCACAGCATGATAACGAAAACAAGCAAAGCACACTACCCTACACAAGGTACATACTCAAGCTGGTCTTAGGGATTCCAATGCTTCCCCGCTCGTGGTCCAACTCTATGAACCTCCCCGTTCGTAGTCCAACACACGTGATCCACCAGCTACATACCTCCCCGCACGCAGCATCTCTCAAGTGTGAGCACGGAACATACGAACCTACCTCGCTCATATCCCCACACGAGAGTAATAGGATATGAACCTCCCCGCTCATATCATCACGTGTTCATCACCAGTCATGAACCTACCCACTCATGACAACATCAAGCATATCCCAGACTAGGACCCACACAACAAACCATGCAAAACATATCACAATGCACCCTGCCATTACACCATCGCCTAGCGTAGCCTAAGCACCGCTAAACGAAATGGCAGTACAGACCGCCTGGCGGTTCCACATCACCGTCGGGCGCCACAACTTATAAGACATTCTTGTTTCATACTATCGCCTGGCGGTTCAGTCTACACCGCTAGGCGCTACACCAGTAATGTGACACTACTGGTTTTAGGTACTCTAATTCATTTCCTAGAATTCAACCATTTAATTCTCAAACATCCAGAAATCAACATACACATTCATATATTCCAAATTACAACATCACAACACATGCATCTTTCAAGTATAAGCACACATTCCTCTCTTTTATAATTCATATATACTTACCTCTTAAGTCAATTCCAACACATACTTTATTTCCCCTTCTCATTTTTCCAACCCTTTGCATGCTTACAATTCACATACTCCACATAAGACACAATCAAAGCTATATACTTATTCTGCATGCCCTCGCAATTCTATTACATTCAAAGTATGATTATTATGTTCCCATACTTTCCCAAAACCTGTCATGATCATTCAACACTCGGTCATAGTGGTATCATTAATAGTGGTCTTATTCACACACTTATAACATCATACATTCGAGCTAACATATATAGGTTCATATATTCAACATGCCTCAGCAAGCACTACAAAAAACATACTCATCAATCACACATTTATATATTTATATATACATTCACCAATCAAGGCCATACCAACACTTGAGAACACTTAATCATCCATTAGTAATCATACTATTAGGGAATTCAAACAACCAATCATGCGTGACATATATCTCTAGCTACTGTCCCCGAAATCAAATCTCCACCGTTCACAGTGAAGAACTACATGTTATGGACTACCTGTAAAAATTTCACTTAAATCAGACGGTTAACGAATCGGCAAATGCAGTTTTACGAAAACTGCGCAGACCAGAAAAATCGATGGCGCCTGGCGGCATGAAACTAGCGCTGGGCGGTTCCTGTTCCACGAAAAGTATGAAAAACAGCATTTTTCATGAATCAGAGCACCACGCCTCACTGGTATGGCGCCTGGCGGTAACCAACGTGCCGCCAAGCGGTTCCTGCTGTTCTAGGAACCCCAACATTTTTCTTTGCACCTGCGAACCTCAACCCTTTCACAACAACTCTGAGTTCAACCAATTTATGACTCTATAGGATACGATTCCATCTTTTAGGATTACAATTCATTCTCTAACACTTCCCATACCCGAATTCATTCACCCTTCCCATACTCGAAATCCCCAATTCATCAATCCTAAGATAACCTTCATGCAATCTTCTTCTCAATTAAACCTCAATTCCACGAATTTCCAATGAAATACGATGTTTAATCATTCATAAATATTAGAACGCAATTTCTCCTTGATTAGAAACCTCCCAGAACCTGTGAAACATCAAAATCGAGCCAAAAGTGGCTCGCGTCGCCTAGCGGGTATTCGTCACCGCTAGGCCCTTCATAAAACCCAGAAAACTGGGTACTCTAACATGCACCACCTGGCGGTTAAGCCCGTATCGCCAGGCGGTTCCGTCTCTAGAACCCCCAATTACCCATAAACAAGATTAGTCGCCTGGCGGTGATTCATCACCCGCCAAGCGATTTCTGGAAAATTGCAGAAAATACAAAAATACATGAAATAGCATAGTATATGCATTCAAATTCTCATACATTTCGTACAAATAAAAACAAGAAATAAAAGATTCGGTTCCAGCTCCCCTAACCTGGATTCCTCGCTTTAAAAAAGATTATTCTAGAGTTCTTCCTTGATCACCAATTTCCTCCCTTAGTCACTCTTGGCTGCTCTTTGGCTAGCTAGGGTCCCTATGCCCCTTCACCTTCATGCCACAAGGTAAGAAATTTTGGCAAAAAGGAAGCTATATATAGTTCTACCAAGGTTTGAACCTATGACCATGCCAATGCCAACTCAATACACAACCATTTAACTAATTCATATTTCATGATGATTAATATAATTCTATGATTATCTTATCACTCGACATGATCAAGCACATATTTAAAATAATAATAAATTAAATAGCACATAAATGACATACATAAGACTTAAACCCAAGTCCTTTCACACAATCCAAGTACTCTCAACCACTTGAGCTAGTACTCTTCCACATCATAGCAATTTGCATTAAATACCTTAAAAACTCCTACTACCCGCATATATTAAATAATTATTTATTTATTTATTTAAATTTCTCGGATCTTACAGTATTTACCTTACTTGACTCTTATTAGGATCCACCTTTATCATATTTCTTTTGAATTATGCCAACTACCAATGAGGATTTAACCTATTCATATATGAAATTTTCTTGTTACATTTTCTTATGCTTTGTGTCGTTGGTTTGGTAATCTCAAACATGTTTCCATTAGACATGTGTCTTTTTTTTTCATGTTATATATTTTTCACAAAATCAATAATTAAATTGTTAAACTCTTGAATCAAATAACTAAAAATAAAAAATGTTAAATAACCATAAATAAATGTTAAACATATTTTGAAATAATTATAATTAATTATAAAAAAAAGTTAAAGAACTTTATAAAATATGTTTACTTTAAAAACTAGAATTAATATTTGAAACATATTTTCAAGTAAATTTGAAATGAAAATGTCACTGGCGTACATTAAATATTAGTTATTAAATATTTTTTATTAAAATCATTTAACGTAAACATTAAATATTAATTTTTGAAAATAAACACATTCCAAAATCATTTAATGTAAAGTTTATCACTGCTCAAGAAGTCTAAGATTTAATAAATATGAAAGATTGCACCGCATTGGAAATCTAAAGTTATCATTGCTCAAGATAAATATGAAAGATTGCATCGCATCGGAAATCTAAAGTTATCATTGCTCAAGAAACCCTGCACGACTTCCAATGAAAAAAAATTTAGACGTATTCTTATAACGTCTATATAATGGATACGAATCTGAATAAATGTTTGTATAAATTCCTGTAATTATTATTTGCAATACTCCAGATAATCATTATTGCACCACTGGTCTAGATAATTGAACCGTTCCATTAATTTGAACTGCTCGAAATCAACGTGTTTTGATGATGATTGTGATTTAAATATTAAAATAATCCATTAATCTCTCTTGATATTCGAATATGGTGCACCTTTGTATAAATATTTTTTTTCATTATTATTTACACTACTCAAGATAATCATCATTGCACTAGTCCAGGTATTTCAACTGCTTCATTTACATTTATTGTTTCATCTCCAACACGCTTTCATGATTCAACTTATTCAGATTAAAATATTCAAAATATACATTTACTTCTCTTCACATTTCACACTTCATTTATGTTTATCTTCTCTGTTTAATCATCAATGCACTACTTTAGATATTGTTCAATCTCTCTCACACGCTTTCATCATTTAACATATTCAGATTCCAACACTTAAAAAAAACCTGAAAATGATATTCACAAAATATATTTTCAGAAAGACTTGAAAATTTCATTTTTATATTTAATTTACCAAACTAAGTTTTTGTCATCATCTATTTCCAAATTTGGTTGATTAATAATTATTTTTGTTATTTATTTCTAAATATTATTTAGTATTTATATTAAAATTTATATTAAATATAAACATATTCCAAATAAAATAATTTTATAAATCAAGTAATTAATATATTATTACAAATTTAGTAAATGGTTTCGTATTCCAAGATTAAAACTGTTTACATTTACCAATTCATTAATAAATATTTATTAAATGGTTTACATAAATAACTCATAAATGGTTTCATATTCCAAGATTATAATTGTTTCGATTGCATTGCAAATAAACGTAATCCAATATAATGTGCAAGTTATGACTGCTCATGAAACAATACAATCTTTGTACTACTAAATTACTAAATCTACTACTAAATTACTAAACCTGAGCGTATTTCAACTCATAAAAACACAACTTCCAATAAAGACGTTTTTAAATTTATAGGATCACTAATATGTTTATTATGGTATTTTATGCCTTTACGAGTGTCTTCTTAAACTTATACCTTTATTGCATAAAGATATAATAATGTATCATAGGAGTAATTATTTCATTCTTTGGGTCTATATATATTGCATGCTTTGCAATTTTGCAAGACAGAGAACAGGGGAACTTCTCTTTTAGTAATAGTACTATTTTTATTATGAAAATCTTATTCATCATAAATTGAAATGTAATAAAAGTTAAAAGTTACCAAACTATAAATTTATATATATATATATATATATATATATATATATATATATATATATATATATATATATATACATTAATGCATTAAAAAGTAATTAAAATTTTTAGGACATATAAGATATAATTATTCTATTTAAATATTTAAAAATAGTATTCAAAATTCTTTAATCAAACTTAATTATTTTTTTAATACAATACAAAAAATTTAAATTATATTTAAATTTTTAATCATAATAAATATTTATTTTAATTAAATATTTGATTTTTTCACTCCCCACAGTTTATTGTCATATTAAAAAAGTTTATTTACTCTGTTGAACAAAATTAGGAGCAATATTATTGAATTAACATCGAATGGCATCAACCTTTTCTTATATTCACCAAAAGACATGAGCAATATTAATGAATAAACATAGAAGACTTTCGTATTGATATATAATAATATCAATTCTATGCTAAAATAATGAATTAATAATTATATATAATTAATCCGATAAAAATAAACATTTAAATTAGTTTTTTATTAATATATAATAATGATGAAATCTATTTTAAAATCAAATATTATTATTGACTTTTATTTATTTATTTTATATATTATTATTTATTGAATATTAAAAAAAATTAATTACTATAATACTTTCGTATTTATTGTATTATATTTAATTTTTATTATAAATTCAATGTCTACGTTGATAACAACATTTACGTGTATTTTTGTTTACAACTAATTTAAGAGTGTACTTTGAAAGAATTATTATATCATCTTATTTAATTCGTTTGTATATATTTAGAGGTTAAATATTTGATTAATAATTTTAGATAAAATAATAGTTTCCAAACTATAAAGTTTATAAATATATATATATATATATATTACTTTTATTAATAATAATTATAATTATTATAGTTATAATTATTGTCATTATCAAATATAATTATAATTATATTTTTAACAACTATAATTATTATACATATGACTCATAAATTATTACGTCAATTTTATAATTTAACACAAACAAATTTTAATCCAAATATTATTGTTGCATTTATTTTTGTTTAAAAATGTTAATATCAATATTACATTATGTTTGTATTTTTGTTTAAGTTGATTATTCATGTGTGGACATTACTTTTGCACCATACCAAAGTTCTTAATATTCCTATATTTTATTTTAACAACAATATGTACATATGCCTTTCATTTTAATATAATATATAACTCAATATACATTTTAAACAAAAATAAAATAAAATGTGTGTACCCATCAAGAATTAGTTATTATAAATTTAATGTCTACATTGATAACAATACCTGCATTTACTTTTGTTTAAATGTTAACATCAATTTTACATTATGTTTGCATTTTTGTTTAAGTTGATTATTCATGTGGTGACATTACTTTTGCACGAGACCAAAGTTCTCAGTATTCCTATATTTTATTTTAACAACAATATGTACACGTGCATTTTATTTCAATATAATATATAATTCAATGTACATTTTAAACCAAAATAAAATAAAATGCGTGTACCCAAGAATTAGTTATTATAAATTTAATGTCTCCATTGATAACAATAACTGCATTTATTTTTGTTTAAAAATGTTAACATCAATCTTACATTATGTTTGCATTGTTTAAGTTGATTATTCATGGGTGGGCATTACTTTTGCACGAGACCAAAATTCTCAATATTCCTATATTTTATTTTAACAACAATATCTACAAATGCATTTCATTTCAATATAATATACAACTCAATGTACATTTTAAAAAAAAAACTATGTGCCCATCAAGAATTGGTTATTATAAATTTAATGTCTACATTGATAACAATACCTACATTTATTTTTGTTTAAAAATGTTAACATCAATCTTACATTATGTTTGCATTTTTGTTTAGGTTGATTATTCATGTGTGGACATTACTTTTGCACGAGACTAAAGTTCTTAATATTCCTATATTTTATTTTAACAACAATATGTACATATGCATTTTATTTCAATAAAATATATAACTCAATGCATTTCACAATATGTTTGCATTTTTCCATTTTTCTTTAAATTGATTATTCATATGTGGACAATACTTTTGTACGAGACAAAAGTTCACAATATACTAATATTTTATTTTAATAACGATATGTAATATGCACAGAACAAAAGTTCACAAGACACTTGATTACTATACCTTGCCGCAAAAACCACATCCTTCATATTTATTCTCAAATGTAGTCATTTCAATATTTCAATATAAATTAAGTGTAACTATAAACCATGTATTGTGTAACTATGGATTATATTAACATATAATGAACATAATCAATGGTCTTGAATAATTAGATAATAAAGCAGATTATCATAATTAGCCAAAATCTAAATGATATATTTACAAATTCACATAAATTATATCAATAATAGCAATACTTTAATTTAATTTTTAACCAACAAATTATATAATATTTAAACAAAATACCTATAACAACAATAACACAAAAACAACAAAAAAAAAACCGTGCGTACGCACGGGTCTCATACTAGTAACTATAAGAAAACAAACTAGTAGAGATAATACCAAAACACCCTTATTTATATTACTGACATGTGTTGTTTTGTTTTTCTTTTTCTTTTTTTAACTTTTCTAGTGTCCCAGTTCACTTGCACTTGCCTTCATCATATCCAATGGAGCCAACACTGTAGTCGAAGCGACTGCCTTCAAATTCAAAATGGGAAAGTTGAAGAAGCTTTTAGGCAGTATTGAGCAATTATTTATGTTTTGCTCTCCTTTTGCTTTTATGGGATGAAGTCTCGAAACTTTCATTGCTTTCTTTCACTCTCATCTTATTTCTGATTCCTAGCTTTTTATTTTTCGTTTTGCTTTTGCTGTGATTGTCAAGGACTCTTCTATCCAACACTGAATTGTTATATTTTGTTGTGGTTTGGTAAGATGAAATCTCGAACATTCCCTGTTTTTCTCCCACTCATATTTCTAAAACCTTAGCTTTATATTTTTTTCTTTTGGCTTTTGCTGTGAAGGTTTTGTTCTTCTTCATCAGGTGATTGTTTGTTTCCATTTTCATTGTTTTGGTTTGATGGTTGTTCTGGTTGTTTTTTACATTTTCCGATTGGTGGATAGAAGTTCAGTACGAAAAAAGAGTACACACAGAGCCTTCTACAAATTTCATTTTGTGCTTTCCATTTGGCATTTTCCACATATATTGTGAGAGAATGTTCTGTTAGGTTTTGAGACCACGAACCAGGCTGTTCACTTCCAACCTCCACTATTACCACGACGACGGAGGACAATCTTAACCTTCCTACACCATTACCAGGTTGTTCTCATCTGACACTGACAATGTATTCTTCACTAAACCCTACCTTTTTCTTTTTTATTTATATATTGTTTTTTTATTATGAAATTTGAACTCAATAATTGTGTTTGTTAGATATGGAATTTTTTAATGTTGTTATAGATCTGAAGAGTGGAGAATAGTACCAGCTTCTAATTCTCTCATGTTTGAGACCTATGTAGAGTTAAGTTTGGTGTTTCTTTATTTGTTTTCATATTAGATTTGGATAAAGCAAACTATGTCGAAAATGGAAGAGTATGGAATTATTTTGTAATTGATTTATTTGTAACATTATCATTTAAATTCGTTTTCAACTTTTTTTCCCCATCTTAGATTCTGTAAGGCTATTTCCAAAGCTTGGACTTGGTCATATTGTTATCACCCGTGAGGTGACTCTTTCTTTATGTATTGATATATTTAATTTGGCATGTCCAGTGACTTTCTTATATTCTTGTATTTTATAGGTTGATCTATTTGGTCCTGAGATTCTTGCTAATAGGGACTATGGTTGTGCAATGTTTACATTGATGCATTGTCCGTAGATAAGGTAACGAGTCTAATGTATCTTAATTTTCTTTGATATCATTTTGTGTGTTCGTGTTTATAAATTTGAAAAGGGTAGACATTTCTATTTTCATTTGTTTTATTTTTAACTACCTTTCTGAATGACTTTTCTCTTTTAGTATTATTATTTTAATCATCTTATGGGGTGTACTTCTGTCTAACATCATTTTTGTGTATTGTGTTATAGTTCCATGTTGACAGTCATCTTTCATATGTTTTATGCAGGTAAATTTTTTGTGAGGTGGTTCCGGCATTAAAGCTGACCCTTTTTGAAATAACAAATTACTGATGTAGTTCAGACTAGGGTGGAACAAGGTTTGAACAATTTGAAATTGTTTCTTTGTATATATTTGTGTGTATTGAGATCTAATGTCACATTGATATTGCTTTGTTTTTCTTAGACAAATACCATGGATCGATAAAGAGCAATTCTGAAGTGCATGCACTCTTGAAGGCAAAAACTCATTTTTTTCTCAATGCTCAAGCTCCACCTAGGGATGGCAACGGGTCGGGTCGGGCACGGATAGTGCCTTCCCGCTACCTGACCCACAAGAAAAAATTGTACATGTTACCCTTCCCGTTACTCGTTGGATACCCGCATAAAAAATATCCGTGGATATTTTTCAACCCGCGGGTACCCGTTGGATACCCGCGGAGATTTAAAAAAAAAATTATTAGTTTTTAAATGAGGTCTAAATTAAATTGCGGAAAAACAAATTATACATACATCTAAATAGAACTTAATGAACAACTAAATAAAAGTTAAAACATAAATTCAAATTAATAGTACCAAAAACATACATCCCAAATATAAGAAATTTAAAAAATAATTCTTCTAAAAATAACAGTCTAAGATCTATGTTTCCTCTCCAATATCTTCATGTTGACCACTTGATTCCTGAAACAAATAAAACACAAATAAAGTCATCAATAAATGACATAGTGACACTATTAGTAAAATTAGAATAAAATCTTAAAAATAAAACTACTAACATCATCATCAATTATCTCCTCTAGTATTGTATTAAGTTTCATCTTGTCCACTTTCAATTTTGAAGAACCTGAAAAGGAAAATCAATTTATTTGTCATAGTTAATCATTTGAATGAATATAAATATGTTATTTGAAGTGCTAATTTAATTACCTTCTATGTCAGTCCATAGCCAATCTTAAACACGCATCAATGCCTCTAAAGTGTCTGGTTGTAATATACTACGATGTGGAGTAAGAAATCGACCACAAGTACTAAAAGAACACTCAGAAGCAACTGTTGAGATAAGAATGGCTAGAAAATCTCTTGCAATCATTTGCAAAATTGGATATTTTAACCCATTGGCCTTCCACCAAACTAAAATGTCAAATTCTTCATCTGAATCAGGTAGTGTTGGTTCCTCCAAGTTATAGTCAAGTTCTAACTTATAATTTGATGGTTCACTTTTCTTTGCAATCTGATGTTTTGCAAAATCTCTCCTCCAAGCATCTTTTCTTCCATCAACACTTTGGCATATATTCTTGTATTTTATAGGTTGATCTATTTGGTCCTGAGATTCTTGCTAATAGGGACTATGGTTGTGCAATGTCTACACTAATGCATTGTCCGCAAATAAGGTAACAAATGTATCTTGATTTTCTTTGATATCATTGTGTGTGTTCGTGTTTATAAGTTTGAAAAGGGTAAACATTGCTATTTTCATTTGTTTTGTTTTTAACTACCTTTCTTACTAAATTTTCTCTTTCAGTATTATTATTTTAATCATCTTATGGGGTGTACTTCTGTCTCACATCATTTTTGTGTATTGTGTTATAGTTCCATGTTGACAGTCAACTTTCATATGTTTTATGCAGGTAAATTTTGGTGAGGTGGTTCATGCATTAAAGCTGACCCTTTTTGAAATAACAAATTACTGATGTAGTTCAGACTAGGGCGGAGCAAGGTTTGAACAATTTGAATTGTTTCTTTGTATATATTTGTGTGTATTGAGATCTAATGTCACATTGTTATTGCTCTGTTTTTCTTAGACAAATACCTCGGGTTGATAAAGAGCAGTCCTGAAGTGTATGCACTCTTGAAGGCAAAAACTTTTTTTTCTCAATGCTAAGCTCCACCTAAACACAAAGCAGAGTGATATATGTCAATCAAGTATACATTGTAGATTGTTGAAGCATCATAAAATGGTAGTTTCTCTTATCATTTCTTTTATATATTACTTAAAGTTATGATATAATGAAAATAGAATGTTTGACTGTAGAATAATGATCTTATGAATTGGTTTTTAAGAGATTGAATCAAGTAGAGATCCAAATTTTAATTCACATTCCTAACCAGTAGTTGGAAGATGTTCATGAATATGAAGTTATGAGTGATATCCATAACTACCTAAAACTTCCAAAGTTACACTATTTTATGTCAAATGTGCGTGCTAATCTATAATTTATTATTTGAATTTAGTTTTGCTTGTCAGTTGTGATTTTATGTATAGTTATGCTTTGATTAAATCATTATTAGTGTAGAACTATGGTGAATTGTTCAAAAAAAATGGTAACGATTGGAGTGACCATGGTTTGTCTTTTGTACCTTGAATATCTATCTTGACTAATCAATCTGCCTTGTGTTTATTATCAGGACCAAGGGATTATTTAGTTGTTATTTTGTGCTTACTTAGAGCCATTTCATCAAGTTTGTAGTTTGGGACAATTTTGCATGTCTAACTTAAAGGTTGCGCTGCTTTCAGGGGATTATCAATAAACCAATTGGAGTTATTAAATATCCAGATGTTGTTAAAGGGTTACACGTTGCCTCAATCAGGTTATTTTCAATCTTAATTTTAGTGAACTAGCCTTCACAAATTCTCCAGTTTTTGTCATAACTCATTTGCATCATCACTGAACATTATGATTTCTTTATCATCTAGATTCAGGACAATAGCTTTGATGTGATAATATTGAGTTTTGCTATCCCTATTTGTTATCCATTGGTTTTTGGCTTTCTAATGCAATGTTAATTCTTCCTAATTCAAAGTTTCTTGAAATTCATTTGTTTAATCCTTTTCCAGCTTTCATAGGTTCCTTGTGTTTAGGTTAGCGAGTTTCCACTTAAATCCCCCACTAACCTTGGGTTATCTATTCGTGTATCACTAAACATTAACTTATTCTATTTCCTTATATCCATGTATCTCAATTTTTCAGTGATTCTTCCGTTTCTATTTACTTTATTTGTATCTATATTACTATTAAATAGTTCTTTCAACGTTAAATTTCTTAGCTTAGTTAAATGACATCTTTTTATTTTACCATTGTCATTCATTTTCAAGTTGAGTTAATAATGATTGAGTTACTAATGTTAGGAACAAGGCAATAAAAGAAAGAATAAGGAGAGAAAAATAAACGACACAAGAATTTAATGTGGTTCGGCGTGCAATGTGTATGCCTACGTCCACGACTACACTAGGAAGTATTTTTGTTCCTGGTGTATCTCAAGCTTTATAGAGGGTCTCTTATATAGTAAAATAGAGAACAACATCTCACAATTCTAAGCGATGTGAGACTAAATCAAGCACCATAATATACTAACAATTCTCCCACTTGGGATTTGATTTACATTACCACCTAGTGTAGTAGTGTCTTCATCATCAATTTTCTCGAAGGCTAGTTGAGGCAATACAAAGCCTTAACTTAGTTGTTGTGACAGTCTTGGTCAACATATCAGTTGGATTCTCTGCACCTGGAATCTTCAACAAAAACAAGTCGCCATCATTTATAAAGTTTCTGATAAAATGATACTTCAATTCAATGTGTTTGCATCTGGAATGAAGAATTGGATTTTTAGCAAGACAAATGGCACTTTGACTATCACTAAACAACGGAGAGTCATCTTGTTGTTTTCCTAATTCTTTTAAAAGGTTCTTCAACCATATCAACTCCTTCGCTACTTATGAGATAGTTACATACTCAGCTTTAGTGGTTGAGATGGAGACTCTTCCTTGAAGTTTAGACTTCAAACTGTAACTGTACCACCCAACGTAAAAATGTAACCTGTTGTGCTCTTCCTACCATCCAAATTACCACCTAAATCTGCATCAGAAAACCCTTGTAAATTGAGATTACTTCTTCTAAAAGACAAATGCATATTTGAAGTGCCCTTCAAATATCTCAATATCCACTTCACGCCTTCCCAATGCTCTTTTCCGGGATTTGATAGAAACCTGTTCACAACTCTCACTGCATGTGCTATGTTAGGTCTGGTGCAAACCATAACATACATCAAGATCCCTACTGCATATGCATATGACACTTTAGACATGTGACTTTCTTCTTCCTCTGTCTGAGAAGATTGCCTTTTTGAGAACTTTAAGTGAGTTCCCAAATGTGTATTTCTGGTTTTAGCATTTCCAACATTAAACTTGCTAAGCAATTTTTCTATATATTTTTCTTAAGATAAGTTCAAAATACCTTCAGATCTATCCCTGGAGATTCTCATACCAAGAATTTGCTTGGCTTGACCAACATCCTTCATTTCAAAATTTTCTGACAATTGTTTCTTCAACTTGTCAATTTCGGTCATATTAGCACCAATGTCGCAACCAGAATCGCAAAGGACGACAAAACAAAAAAGAAAACGAGTTTTAAAAGAGATTTGGAGTCGCGACCATAATTATTCTGGAAAACTATGGAAAATCATGAAAATAAAGCAAGTCTGCGAAAAACCAGATTTTGGATCCGAAAGTCGATTATGCGTAGGGAAGATGTTAACACCCTACAACGCCCGCCCGAAGGCAGTACCTTTAAATAAACCCTAAAAATATAGCAGAAATAATACTGAAAAGAAACAAAAATGTTTTTTTTTTTGTTTTTTACGCCCGACAAGGATTGACCTTGGTCCTGTTGGTAGGGGGAGCTACTTCACCTATGAATGAAGAATGATTTTGATGATGTCTACTGGATTAGAATAGAACATAGATTTGGTCTAGTTAGGTTATGCATTAGGCTAATAGTTTTTCTTTATCAGATGTAAATTAGGCCTGTTTTGTGTTGCTTTGGACCATTACACTCTTGCTGGTGCAAACATGAATGGCTAGCTGTTTAACTAATGGATTAGCTGTGAGTACTGCACTAAGGCAGTGAAAATACACTCACGATAATCGATTAGGTAAATTGCTAATCAATTAATGACAGCAGAAAACTCTGTATAAAAGCTAGTTTTAGAATCTGTTTTGGGACAGGAGAGCATTGACAAATCACGTAGTTTTTCCTTCTGAGAGAGAGCCTTCTGATAGTCACATAGAGATTGATCATTCTGGAAGATCATTCAAGTGCAGATCCAAGAAGATTGATAGTTGATTCTACCATGATGGGTCTTGGTTGAATCAAGGAGCATATTGTCAAATTTGCACAACATAGGTGTATTCGTTTCTTGATTCTGTTTATTGTATTCCTGATTACAGTTGCTTCATTGTGTGAAGTGTAGGCCTAGGTGCAATTGCGTGGATGCATTGCTCCTAGGGGGAGTTCTTGATTGGTAGATCAAGTTCTTGGATTTTAGATTCTAGAATTATATAGGTGTGCTTGTAATTCTTGGATCCTATTTGTTTAGTGGTATCCTCCTAAGTGTGTTACTTAGGAGAAGACTGGATGTAGATTCACCTTGAATCGAACCAGTATAAATTGTGTGTCTTTCTTCTTTCTTCTCTCTCATAATCTTTCTTGATTGATTTAAACAGTCCATTAACCCAGAACCGTGAAATTGATTAATTGAGCTTTAAAACCTAAAGATTTATTCAAGATTCATCTTAAACCAGATAAAAGCCTATTAATCAATTCAGATCCCTTTGTGGTTAAGATAATTAGACAGATCTGTTTTTAACAGGTCCTACGTATTCTCATTCAAAATGAGAAATCAAGGTTACGTAGTTCTTTGAAAGATATTTGGAAAACTATTTGGAAAATGATTTTTTGGAAGTGAACATGACAAGGACTGGCCTTGCTCCTACGTATCTCACAATGGAGAATCAAGGATCACATAGTTCTTAAAAAATGACCTTTTTTGTTTGAAAATATTGATATATTTATATTTTCAAAATTTTGTATTTTTTTGTTTTTGAATTACTAAAAGAGAAAGAAAACTATTTTTGGTATTTTTTAAAATGAGTGTCACACGGTGCGGGCAACCGAACAGACACAATAAAGCAAAAAAAGAACATTTTTCGTTTTTTAGATTTTTCTATTTTTTGTAATTTTTTATAATTAAATTTTTTTTTTCTATTTTTTTTAGAAAAAAATTTAATAACAAAAAAAAAGATAAAAGTGAAAAAAACAGCAATAGTAGGGTGCATGAGTAATGTGTGAGGTGCATGAAGTAAACATAAAACACAAGCCCAAAAATGAGAAACAAAGACATAGGGGGTGCGTGAAGTAACTGTGAAGGTGCATCCTGTAATACATAAACACAGGCCCAAAAATGAGAAACAATGACATAGGGGTGTGTGAAGTAAATGTGAGGGTGCAGCGAGTAATACATAAACACATGCCCAAAAATGAGAAACAAAGACATAGGGGGTGCGAGTTATCAGAATATGGAGGTGTATGAAGTGAAAACAAGGGTGCACATATTAAGAAAAAGGGGGTGCGTATAGATAAAAAATTAGGGGTGCGCAGAGATTAAAGACGGAGGTGCGTGGAGTAAAGATGGGTCTGTCAGCCCAAACCTAACCTCTTATTTTTTTTTTAAATCAGAAACCCTAAAGGGTTTATTTCTCTACCTCTCACACGCGGCTACTTCCTTGCAAAGTTTGTAGTCGCCGCACCTCCACCCTAGGTGCTGCCACTACACATCCCACGGCCGGCGAGACACGTCACTATCGACGCTAGCCACCACCGGAGGCGTTGTCGACGAGAACCCAACTCCCCAAATCTTCGCGCTTCTCGTTTCTTCTCCTGCGCGCGAGACAGTCCCTCTCGTCACTGTCCAACAACATCTCCCTAAGCTTCCTCTTGCCGCTTCAAGGCCGTCGTCGACCCTGCCATCGCCGTCGAGGGAATTACCGGCACTGCCAGTGCGAACAGGAGGCTCGTCCTCTCTAACTCGCGAGCTCTCTAAAACCGAATAGAGCCCCCTAACAACGAGGTTGGTGATCAAGATTGGAGCTGCTGCCATGACCACACCGTCGAGTCTCCAACCACACCCCTCTGTTCGAACTCCGACTCGCCGCCAACGATGTCATCAAGGATTGCTTGTACTCACCCTTTCGGACCTTTGGATTATTGGTTTGTTGTTCTCGTGATGATCGTGCAGGGTGTTAGGGAAAGAAATTAAGGTTCTGAAATTGAATATGTTGTTTGGTGATGGAGGTCTGTTAGTGGCTATTTAGAAGAAGATTGGAAAAGGTGAATGTAGGTGTGATGGGTTCGTTTTGGATGTTGCATTTGGATATCTTTTTTTGGGTCTCTATTTCTTTGGTTTTTACACAGGTGAGCAAAGAATACGAGGGTGAGAGTGGTTCAGGTTCAATGTAGGAAGACGAGAAATGGGGATTGCGTGGCAATGGTGATGGTTTCGTGCGTGTTGGATGAAAATGGATATTGAATCAAATGAGTTTGAGAACGAAAGAATGGTGACGAAGGAATTGGCGAGGAGGTGAAAGTTATGAATGAATGATCATGTGCGAGAGCGTGGAAAAGAGTAAACATAATAACAACGCTAAATTCAAATAAATTCAACGCATACATTCACAAGCATCATAATTAGACAAAGCCAATAGAAGTTAAGCAGCTAAAGACTTACCTTGTTGTAAAATCTCTTTCACTATGTTCTCCTCCTGGATGCAATTGTCTGATCAAGGGTGTGTTTTTTGTTCCTGTTGTGTACAGCAGATGTTGCTTCTTACTCCTTCAACAATCATGACCATGGCCAGCTAGCTATTACATGTAATTCCCAATTCAGACGGCATAGTTGATGCACATCTGAACATCTTTCAACTAGCCAATAGCAAAAAGGCATAGGTATGCTCTAAAAAGACATGGGTTTGCTGATAACAAAGATCTTACGTTAACCTCTAGCTCTCTCTTTTTTTTTTTTCTTTTTTCCTTCCTTTTTTTTTCTTCTTTTTTTATTAAACTAGAATCAGGAAGATAAAACAAAATGGAACTATATATAAAAAAAAAGAAAAATAATATAATTATAAAATAATAGTAATAATAAAAATAAAAGTAAAATAAAAAGCACAAATAAATAAATAAAATAAAACAAAAAGACAAAATTGAATTAAATTAAAAATAAAATAAATAAATAATAAAATAAAATAATAATAAATAAAATAAAATAACCATAGATATTTATTCTTTTTCGAACTAAAATGTTTTTTTTTACTTTTTTATTTTATTAGTTATTTATTTATTTTTCTCAATTGAACTTTAATTAATTTTTCTATTATTATTTTATCATTGTTACTCGGACGAAATTGGGTGTTGACAACCAGCAATCAACATGTCGTCAACATACAAAGGCAAGAATGATATAGTTGTTAACATATTTCTTCACGTAAAAACAATGATTTTCTTCACATCTGTGAAATTCTGAGTTTCTCATAAACTTATTAAACTTCTTGTACGATTGTCTCGGTGTTTGTTTCGATTCATACAAACTTTTATGAAGCTTGCATACAAGATTCTTTTTTCCTTGTACTTCAAAACCTTTTGGTTGTGCCATAAAGATTTCTTCCTCAAGATTCCTATGTGGGAATGCAGTATTCACATCTAACTACTCTAGATGAAGATTTTTTGCAGCTACTATACTCAAGATAACTTTGATGGTAGTCATCTAAACAACAGGAGAGAAAATTTCTGTGAAGTCAATTCCTTGTCTCTGTTGGAACCTTTTCACTACGAGTCTAGCCTTATATCGTTTGTTGCCATCTAGTTCTTCTTTTAATCGATAGACTCACCTATTTTGCAAAACCTTCTTTCCTTCTGGTAACTTAGTTAAAGACCATGTCTTATTCTTCTGAAAAGACTTTATCTCATCTTCTATTGCTAGCTCCCACTTAATAGATTCATTTCTCTGCATAGCCTCAGCAAAATGTTCTGGCTCACCAGCATCAGTCAACAACAAGTAATGCAATGAAGGAGAGTACCTTTGTGGTGCTACAATTGTTCTACTATATCTTCTAATCAGTATTTCAGGGAGTTACTGACTCTACTATTTGTTCAGGTTCTGACTCAGGCTCTACTTCTGTATTTTGTCTTTTGTTGACTACATCGCTTTCTGAAATATCTTCTAATGATACCTGCTCTGGCTGTTTATTTGCATTTGCGAATTTTGCAGTCATGTCTTTATAGAACATGTTTTTATTAAAAGTAACATTTCTACTTCTAATAATTTTCTTGTTTTGGTCATCCCAAAACCTGTAGCCATACATGTCAGATCTATAACCAATGAAATAGCATCACTTTGCCTTAGGGTCCAGTTTATCTCTACTATTAGAGTTCAACAAAATATATGAAGCATAACCAAAAACTTTCAAATGTGAAAGATTTACCTCATTTCCAAACCATACTTCTTCAGGTAATTGATAATGTAAAGGAATTGATGGTCCTCTATTTATGAGATAAGTTGTTGTGCTTATTGCGTCAGCCCAAAATACATTGGGTAATCCTTTCTGGATTCTTATACATCTTGCTCTCTCATTTAAGGTTATGTTCATTCTTTCTGCCACACCATTTTGCTCTAGTGTTCCTGGAACCATCTTGATCGTTATGATCCCGTTCTTTGAACAAAACTCCTTGAATTGACTATTTCATATTCTCCACCATTATCAGACTTCAAACATTTAATCTTTAAACTTGTTTGAGTCTCAACCTCCTTTTTCCACCTTTTAAAAACAGAAAACACATAAGATTTATTGTTAAGAAAATAAATCCATACCTTTCTTATAGAGTCATCAATGAAGGTTACGTAATATTGTGACCCTCCAAGGGATTTCACTAGAGTTGGCCCCTAAACATTTGTATACACTAGTTCTAGTCTTTTAACTTTAGACGACTTACTTGTTTTGGAGAAGCTAACATTTTTCTGCTTTCCAAATATACAATGTTCGCAAGATTCAACGTCAACATGCTTCAAGTTAGGTATTTTACCTTTTGAGACCATGAGCTTCATTCCTTTCTCACTCATATGCCCAAGCCTCTGATGCCACAAAGAGGAATTGTTGCCAACTTCTGCAACTAATATCATACCCTCATTTGCAATCATGTAAAGAGATCATTGCTTCTTTCCACGAGCAACAACAAGATTACATTTGATTACCTTATAATGTCTATCTCCAAAGGTGGTGTAATGCCCCTCATCATCCAACTGCCATAGAGATATTAAGTTTCTCTTTAAGACAGGAATATGTCTGACATTATTCAAACTCCACACACTTCCATTAGAGGTTCTGATATTAATATCACCTCTTCCTATAATACCAAGAGATTTTCCATCTGCAAGGTAGACCTTCCCAAATTTTCCTGGAACATAGATAAATAATAGTTCTAAGGAAGGTGTAGTATGAAATGACACACTTGAGTCCATAATCCATGAGTCAATAGAACTACCTAAACTACATAATAGTGCATTTCCAATTTCGTTAGTTGTTGCATTTGCCGATTGATCATCATCTTGCTTCTTATTGTTGTGCTTCCTTGGAGCCCTACATTGATTTGTAAAGTGACCCCTTTTATGACAATTCCAACAAGTGATATCATTCCGGAATTTTGGTTGTGATCTCCTTCTAGACTCTGATCTGCCTCAGTCTTGATTACAACCTTTTTGGCTACTTCTTCCTCTAGTTTCAGTACTCAATGCTGAACTAGAACTAGAATTGGAAGATTCCCCTGAACTTTTCCTGGAAACATTTTCGCTTAAGATTAAGTCACAAATGTTATCAAGCTTCAACTTGCTATTACTTGCATAATTACTAACTACAATAATAGATGCACTCCAATTTTCCCGAAGGGATGGTAATAAAATTAATGTTTTCACCTCATCATCAAATGTTATTTGCACTAATGTCAACTGCACAATAATTGTATTAAATTCACTAATATGATTAGTAATCGAGTTACCTTCACCCATTTTTAGGTTGACTAGCCTGCGAATCAAATACACTTTATTGGCTGCAGATGGCTTCTCATACATATTTGACAACGCCTTCATCAAATCTACGGTTATGTTCTCGTTCATGATGTTGAACGCAACATTCTTGGCTAATGTCAACCGCATCACATCGAGTGTCTGTCAATCTAACAAATCCCATTATGGCTACGTCATGTCGATTGGCTTCTGCCCTGTTAAGGGTAGACACAACTTCTTCAGATACAAGTAGTCCTTTATATGCATCTTCCAGAACCCGAAGTCACTACCATCAAACTTCTCAATCCTCACCTTCCCTTCTTCTAATGTCATTGCTCTTGCTGCTTTTGACGAAAGCTCCTGCTGCTTTTGACTAAAGCTCCTGCCAAATCTTTTCTGATATGGAAGATCAGATAATGTTGCAACCACAAACCATACTAAGAAAAATGGCTCTTGATACCAATTGTTAGGAACAAGGCAATAAAAGAAAGAATAAGGAGAGAAAAATAAACAACACAGGAATTTAATGTGGTTCGGCATACAATGTATATGCCTATGTCCACATAAACGACACAAGAATTTTACTAGGAAGTATTTTTATTTCTGGTGTATCTCAAGCTTTACATAAGGTTTCTTATATAGTAAAATAGATAATCATATCTCACAATTTTAAGCGATGTGGGACTAAATCAAGCACCATAATACTAACAACTAAATGGAGCATGTGAACCTTGATTACCTAGAAAATGATGCAGACACTATAATCGCATCTTATCAGGTGAGTTGGTTTAAGAGTGTCATATTTCTTTTTTGTTTGTTGCTAATACTGAACTTGAGATATTTATTTGTGTAGACGCCACCATTCAAGGTTTTAAAGACAAAAGCTATCCTAACGAGATTGAAGCCATGCTTACAAGGAGTAGGAGTGTTGAAGTAAAGTAATATGAAATCTTATTGGTAAAGTAGTCATTTGTAAAAAAAAGAAAATTATTGTTAAGAAGAAAAATAGTAAAAATGGATATTGATGTTTTAGTTTAATAAAAACAACTTACCATTTTGATTTAAGTTAGGTTCATTGCAAAAATATCGATCTCTTCTACTTTTATGATTTATTGATTTTGTTGCCCTTCGTACTAAATGACAAAGTTGTATATAGTAATTTCTCTTTTAAATTTATATAAATTTAGACTCTCCAAAATAATAATAATTTTATTCTGAAACATGATTGAGAATATTTTGAAAAGATTAAAATATTTAATTTTTATAATTCATAATTATATGATTTATTTTTAAATTTTTTTATGAATGAATTGTTTTTTATTCTATTCGTTTTGAAATCTTTTAATATGCGGTTACAATTAATAAATATATGATTAATTTCTAAACCTTAGTTGATTTCATTAATTATATTAAACTTCTTTAATTATGAAGAGAGTTTTTATTGGTAATTGATAATAATATTATAATTACTATTATTTTTGTCATTATTATTTCAATCAATAAATATATTTTATTTTAAATCATTCATTTAATTATTAGTCAACAAATTTTGAATTAATATTTATTGAAAATATTTAATATTTTATTACTTCAAAGTAATAATTATTCTATTTTAAAACATGATTCGGAATGTTTTTAAAAAAATTAAATATTTATTTTTTACATCCAAAATTATATGATTTGTTTCTATTATTTTTTTAATAATCGACAAATTAATTTTATTAATTGCTTTTAATTTTTTAATTATGAATGGACTTTATTTTATTGTAAAGGTTTTGAAATCTTTTAAATTTTATATGTTGCAATGAATAATTATATGATTAATTTTTAAAGCTTCTTTATAAATTAGTTCACTAGTTGATTTCATTTTAAATTTCTTTGATTATAAATGTCATTTATATTAGTAATTGATAATGCTATTATAATAGTTATAAATTTTCTTTTTATTATTTGAATTAATAAATATAATTTATTTCAAATCATTTCTTTAATTATTAGTCAACAAATTTTAAATTAATATTTATTAAAAAAAATATTATATTTTATTATTTCAAAGTAATAATTATTTTATTTTGAAACATGATTGAGAATATTTTTAAGGGATTAAAGCATTTATTTTTACATTCATTATCATATGATCTTTTTCTAATTTTTGTTAATATTTGATCAATTGATTTTATTAGTTGCTTTTAATTTTTTAATTATGAATGGATCGTTTTTAATTCCATACATTTTGAAACCTTTTAAATGTATACAGTTGAAATTAATAATTGTATAATTAATTTTTAATTTTTTTATTAATTAGTTGATTTCATTAATTATTTTAAATTTATTTAATTATGAATGGATTTTTTATTAGTAATTAATAATATTTTAATTACTATTATTTTTGTTATTATTATTTGAATCAATAAATATATTTTATTTTAAATCATTCACTTAATTATTAGTCAATACGTTTTGAAATAATATTTATAGAAAATATTTTATATTTTGTTACTTTAAAGAAATAATTATTTTATTTTGAAAGATGATTGGAAATATTTTTAAGGGATTAAACATTTATTTTTTACAATACATAATTATAAGATTTGTTTCTATTTTTTTTAATAATTGACTAATTAATTTTACTAATTGCTTTCATTTTCTAATTATGAATGAATTTTTTTTATTCCATACGTTTGAAAATCTTTTAAATTTATATGTTGCAATTTATAATTATATGATTAAATTTTAAAGAATTTTTATAAATTAGTTTATTTCATTAATTATTTTAAATTTCTTTAATTATAAATTGAGTTTTTACTAGTAAATGATTATACTATTATACTTGCTATTATTTTTGTTATTATTATTTGAATTAATTAGTATTTTTTTACTTTTAATTATTTTTTAATTATTAGTCAACAAATATTGAAAATATTTATTATATTTTATTACTTCAAAGTAATAATTATTTTATTTTGAAACATGGTTAAGAATATTTTTAATTAAAGTATTTATTTTTACGATCCATAATTATATGATTTTTTTCTAATTTTTTTTAATATTTGATCAATTAATTTTATTAATTGATTTTAATTTTCTAATTATGAATGGATTGTTTTTAATTGTATACATTTTGAAACCTTTTAAATATATACAGTTGCAATTAATAATTATATAATTAATTTTTAATTTTGTTATTGATTAGTTGATTTCATTAATTATTTTAAAATTATTTAATTATGAATGGAGTTTTTATTGGTAATTGACAATATTGATAGTATTATAATTGTTATTATTTTTGTTATTATTATTTGAATGAATAAATATATTTTATTTTAAATCATTCACTTAACTATTGGTGAACAAATTTTGAAATAATATTTATTAATAGTATTTTATATTTTATTACTTTAAAAAATAATTATTTTATTTTGAAACATGATTGAAAATAATTTTAAGGGATTAAAAGATTTATTTTTTACGATCCATAATTATTAGATTTATTTCGATTTATTTTTAATAATTGACTAATTAATTTTATTAATTGCTTCTAATTTTCTAATTATGAATGGATTGTTTTTAATTTTGTACATTTTGAAACCTTTTGAACGTATACAGTTGTAATTAGTAATTATATAATTAATATTTAAAGAATTTTTTATAAATTAATTTATTTCATTAATTATTTTAAATTTATTTAGTTATGAATGGAATTTTTATTATTAAGTGATTATACTATTATATTTGGTATTATTTTTTTATTTTTATTTGAATTAATTAGTATTTTTTATTTTAAATTACTTTTTAATTACTAGTCACAAATATTCAATTAATATTTATTGAAAATATTTATTATATTTTATTACTTCAAAGTAATAATTATTTTATTTTGAAACATGATTGAAAATATTTTAAATGGTTAAAATATTTACTTTTACGATCCATAATCATATAATTTGTTTTTATATTGTTTTTCAATAACTCATCAGTTAATTTTATTAATTGTTTTTAATTTTCTAATTATGGATGGATCATTTTTATTTCATATGTTTTGAATTTTTTTTAAATTTATACAATTGTAATTAATAATTATATGATTAATTTTTAAAGATTTTTATAAATTAGTTGATTTTATTAATTATTTTAAATTTCTTTTATTATGAACTAGTGTAAACACAGGCGCTATCGCGCTTGTGTGTACACATTTTTTTGAATTATATTAATAATTGATGATGTTGTAATGTTATTAAGTTAATAAATAAAATAAAAGTATATTTATAAAAAATAAAATAAAATGTACGGAGAAAATAAGAGAAAAATAACTGTTGATGAATAGTAAGAGAAAAAAAGAAAAAGGAGATAAGTAAATAATTTTATAAAAACTTATACAAATAACCATTAATTTTTAAAAATTTAATAAATAATTAAATTATAAAGGGTAAAGTTGGAATTATGAAATGTGGACACAAAAGAGGGAATCCCCTTTATATATAGTTATAGATGAAATTTTTGATTGGTAACCGATAATAATATTATTATTATTTTTGATGTTATTATTATTTTAATCAATAAATATATTTTATTTTAAATCATTCCTTTAATTATTCGTTAATAATTTAAATTTTTAATTAATATTTATTGAAGATATTTATTATATTTTATTATTTTCATTTAAAATTTTAATTTCAATATTAATTTACTCTTAATCATAGTGATATGGGTAGGGATGGCAACGGGACCGATTTCGCTATCCCATATTTAGGGATGTCAAAAAAATTCGTACCCGCAGGTATCCGCGGATAAAACCCACAACGGATAGGAAATGAATATTAAAAATGAATACCCACTACCCGTGGGTACGGGTATTTTTGATACCCGCATGTTAACGGTTAAATATTTGTTTTTTTTAAATATTTTTGTAAATACCCGCGGATACCCGCGGAGATGAAAAAAATAGGCGGGTACCCGCATAACGGATACCCGACGGATATGGGTACGGGTATGGGGCGAATATTTATCCAACGGATAGGGTATGGGGGAACTACTACCTGTACCCTACTCGTTCCGTTGACATCCCTACCCATACTCATCTCCGTAGAAAAAATTCATCTTCATCCCCATACCCAAATTTCAAATTTAACGAGTATCGAACTCTTGTCTCATCCCCATCTTCACCGGGGTATAATCTCGTACCCATACTCGTATTCGTTCTCTTACTACTTCGATATTAATTTTAATTATTTTTTATAAAATAATAAAAAATTACGATTAAGAAAACATAATATTATCAAATATTTAATATTAAGAGGATGATTGTTTCTTCGATATCAAATATTTTGAAATAAATTATAATTGTTTACATTTTATATTAGAATACCAAATAAAATTTCATGAAAACCAAAACATTTATTAAATTTGCAAACATTAATGAAACCTAGTTGATAAAATTAAAAAATATTTTAAAAAAATATAAAAGGAAAACAAATATTCAAATTAAAATATATTTTATATGTTTGTTTATTTCAGTTTTTTAAATTCTAATGAATCTCTCTTTTATACATTAATAAAAGTTATAATGCATCACTTTATCAAAATGTCGCAAAGAACAAATAATAAACATAATAAAAAAAATTTGACATAGATCTTGCATCTTTGAACTCCAATATATGTTGGATGGTGATAAAAAAATATTCATGGCAATTACCTTAAATTTTTATATTCTAGTAAATAAAAGTTATTTATACAATTATAGTGAAAAAAATTACAGTATGATTGATAATGAGTCAGAAAATAAAAAAAAAATTAGATAAAATATATCAAAATAATATTCTACATTATGAAAATAAACAACAAATAAAAGTATTAAAAAATTAACAAATGTGTCTTAGAAAATAATTTGAGAGACTGTTGAAATAAATCATACAAAGAAAAACAAATGCATAATTAAGGGTATGATAAGATGAAAAATACCTTAGAAATCTAAAAAAACTTTTCAAATATCAACATATATACTCAATAGTTGAGAAATAACGAAAATTGTTTTAACGAAACAAAAGAGTTATTCAAATGAAACAAAAATAAATAATAACAAGTAAATAATTTTTTTTTATATTACCTAGTAAATGAAATGTTTATGTTATTAAACACTTAAATTGAAAGTACTAAATATTTTCATGTGAAAGGAAAATATATAATAAATAAAAATATTAAAAAGTAATAGAAATATTCAAATGTGAGACATAAAACTTTTTAATTGACATACATCATTTTAACATAATTACATAAAGGTTATGATAAAATAAAAAATATATCGGAGATGCGAATGAGTTTCATGACAAACCAAATAATTAGAAGAAATAAATAATTGAAAGTATTATAAGTGTGTGTGTGTGTATATATATATATATATATATATATATATATATGAGTTATTTAATTAATTGTGAATATTTTAATAATTTAAATGGAGAGGGAGAATGATAGGGATGGGTATTATGGCAGGAATATGTACATCCTCATATCCAGTTAATGCGAAGATTTTCCATCAAAACGGAAACGAGTTTATTTGTCATCTCTAGATATAGGTAGTATTAGTATCACAATTAACATTATTATTATTATTATTATTATTATTATTAAAATAAAGTGAAATATATCAGAAATGTTGAAAGAATAAATGTCGATAAAAAGAGAAAAAGAGAAGAAGCAGATATAGAGGATTTTTTAAAAAAACTTGTAAAAGTAACGGTTAATTTTCAAAAATATAATAAATAATTATACTTTAAAGGATAAAATTGGTATTTTGAAATGTGGATACAAAGGAGGGAATCATCTTTATATATTGTTATAGATGTAAAAATAATTGTTACTCTTTAAAGAATGGATAAATAATTATATTATAAATGGTAAATTAGGAATAGGTAATTGTGAAAATAAAAGAGTAAATCGTCTATATATATAGTTATACACATATATCACTTATTTTTAAGATTTCAAATTTAACTATTTTTTATAATTTCATATGGCTAATTATTTTTAAATATTGTTTAAAGTTTTTTGTATTTATGCATGTTTTATTGATAATTTTAAGCTCAATCTTGACTTGATTATGTATTTACTTTTTACGGGATCCATAACAAAAAATATACCTACACCTTACTTTAACAACTTAGTGAATACTTATTTATTTTAATGTAATATATATAATATATAACTCAAAATTTTAATTATAAATTTTAATCAACGATATATTTTTCTACACGTATCTATAAACTAACATGTATCTATAAATTGTTATCATGTATCTATAAATTCAATTATCCAATGTTTTACTCTTTATATACTTTATTATTATTGTAAGATCAGCAATGTTTTACTCTTTATATACTTTATTATTATTGTAAGATCAGCAGTGATATTAAAAAGAGAATATTCAATTATTTTATTATTAAAAGTCATTCTATAAATAGATTTTTTTATTTAATCGAGTTTCATTTATTATATATAATAAGAATCACCATATTCTAAAACATTTTTGGGACACTTTCTCTACCTTTTTTATAGATCTTTGAATCCATCTTTTTTATGTTTGAAAATTGAAGTACACCATAACCATAAGACTCTTACTGTTGAGCATGCAATCCTACCTAGAATCTACAAGATAGTAAGCTCATCTTTTATCCTTTTTTCTTATCTTTTAAGAAATTTTTTGTATTTGGGGTATAGGGGTTTGCATGTGATGTTAAGGGACTCAAAGTCAATCTTTATTCGACTAAAATTGTAAAGATGTGTTCGGATCATTGATCATAGTTCTCTTTGTGTATTAAAGCAATGTGAGAAATAACACTCTAAAAAGCACTACAAGATAAAGAGTTGTTTAACCAAAGTAAAGGAAACTAATATGATTTTGATGCAATTTAATATATTTTGTTCAAACTGAATGCCTGATAATTTAAGATTGAATTGATTCTTTTTGTTATCATGTTAATTGTTTATGAACAGGTAGATGTTAAACAAATTGTTATCCTATGAATTGTTTGTGAACATTGAGTTGTGATCTTTGGGATTGGCACTATGAAGTGGTACTCTCAGCTCCAATGAGTCATTTTAAATAAAATGGTCTTGTTTTGACAAACAAGACTCTTATAGAGGAGATAAATAATCTATTGGGTTAGTTAATTGCTCATTGAGCGAGTGTCAATTGAGTTTGAGAGATAGGCAGGGGAGGCTTGCTTGCTTGCGTGAGATATGAGATGATTTGTATATTTATGATTGTGTATATTGTAGTATTATGGTGTTCCAAGGAGGAATTGCATAATAGTTATCGTAGTTTCATGCATTGAGTAAGGAATAAATTTTTGAAGCCATCCTAACTAATAGACTCACATACTCATGTACAGGACGAGTTTTAGGTGGTGAAGAGTGAATGAGATTCCTATAACAGGATCTGAGGTTGGGGACCCCTTTTCTGTCAAGGTATAAGTGAACTTACCCTGTCATGAGGGAGAGAGACCAAGTACCATTACATGATAGTGACATTTCAGGATTTCAATTAAATATTAGGATCTTATATATGTGATGGTATAAAATACTATTAGCTTACCTTATTTTTGTGTTTAATTATGGTTTATCCGTTTGCGATGATCGTATGTTATAGCAAAGACTAATCCAAGTAGGAGGATAGTGAACCAGTGAGACTACACGATGGTCGGATAGAGTATCGTTGATACATAGGTGTATAATTTTGTATTGTATAGATACTCCATCCAATCGAAAAATTTGATATATTCTGTATCATTAAGATTTCATGGACGACTATAAATTCATGTTATTTGTTTATGTGATGGTTCGTTGCTTAATACCTAACTTGTAGCAGTTCACTTAGTAGTTTAAATATACTAAATTGGGATGTTACAATTATAAAATGCTAATTTGAATATCTAATGATATTAATAGTGTGTTACATTTATAAAAAACATTTTTTAATATCATACCATTAAATATAAGTTGTTCTTAATTCACAAAATTTTAACTCATGTAATGCCCCACAAAAAATTAGATCATTATATATATGGATAATAAAGTTTACAATAAAAGTGGCATCTACATAACATAACTAATATTTCTACAAATAAACTATGCAAAACCAAAATATAAGAAATAACTAAACAACTTATGGAGTTACTTTCAATAACTATATTGCTTCATTCTTCAATCAAAAGTTGGGACGACTATTTATGAACATGCTTTGTGGAATATATAACTCTAGATGAGATATCTTCTAAAGAGTGGCAAGGTAAACCAAAGTAAATTAAATTATTGTAATATATTAAAAATCTAGTAAATTTAGAGATAAGTTATAAATCATAACTCAATTTAAATAATATAATTCAACATATGTTCTCACTAAAATAATCTGTTTTGACTTTTATTTCACTATTCATTTGTAACAGTGTTGAACTCAAACATTTTAAAACATATGTTCTCACTAAAAGTAATCTCTTTTGACTTTTATTTCACTGTTCATTTGTAACTGTTGAACTCCAACATTTTAAAAGACATATCTCAAAATATGCTATAAATTATCGTTATGTTGACTTGAACACTCATAAGTGATATGAATTTTAATAAACATACTATATCATTTCTTTTGAAGTAACTAATAAAAATATTGACCATTCTAAAAATCTTAATCTACTAGAATTCTAGAAGATATGTTTTAATATAGAAAAATAATGATTTAAACAAATTACATAAAAATAATTCAAGAAATATAACTATTTTATAACTATGATTTCAAGAATTAGGGTTTTGCTATTGATAATAAATAAAACTATTATTTTTATTTATTTTTTAATCACACCGTTCTCTTACTATTGATATTTGTGTGAATTTGATATTTATTATTTAATAAAACATTTAGCACTATTGTGATAAATGTCGTTTAGTAGCGGGATAACCATTGCTAAAACAAATTAATCTTGTGCAAAAGAAAAATAAAAGCAGATAATGTTATCTTTTTAAGGTTAAAATATCTTTTTGATCTCAATTTTTGTCAAGTTTTTTTAAATAAATTTTAATTTTAATTTTATGTTCAAATATGTCCCAATTTTCTTCAATTTTGTTCAATTGGGTCTTTTTTTGCTAATACCGTTTAAATCATTAATGGTCATGAATAGTGATTGTCACGTGTCATTTCATAATTTTTTTTATTTTTTTAAATGTACACGTGACAACTCAGTAGCATGCCACATGTCACTTCGTGATTTTTTAAAATTTTTTTTATTTTTTTGAATTTTTTTAAATGTCTACGTGTCAACCCAATAGCATGTCACGTGTCAAAGTCAATCTTCTATATTCAATTTGGTCCCTATATTTGTTATTTTTGTTCAATTTAGTCTCAATTTTTGTTAACATTAACCAATTTGGTCCCTCTCCAAATTGAAACCAAATTTAATTTTTATATTAAAATTCACATTTTTTATTAAATATTTTTATATAATATATTAAAATTCACATTATTATAACTTTGATATAAAAAATAAATTTGATCACATCTTTGATAGGGACTAAATTGGTTAATGTTAACAAAAATTGAGACTAAATTGAATAAAAATAATAAATATAGGGATCAAATTGAATATAGAACATTAACTTTGACACGTGACACGCTACTGGGTTGACACGTGGACATTTAAAAAATTTAAAATAAAATAAAATAAAATTCAAAAAAACCACTAAATGACACTTGACACACTACTGGGTTAACACGTGTACATTTAAAAAAATTTTAAAAACTTTAAAAAATTTTAAAAAAATAAAAAAAATAAAAAAAAAACCACGAAGTGACACGTGACCGTCATTGTTCATGGCCGTTAATGATTTAAATGGTGTTAGCTAAAAATGACCCAATTGAACAAAATTGACGAAAATTAGAAACTATTTGAACACAAAACGAAAATTAAGACCAAAAAGGTATTTTAACCCCTTTTTAATTACCTTTGTTTTTCCTTGTTTGTCACACAATTGATCATTGGAATTGTTCAATTGCTCTTCTCTCGGTTTAGGGTAAGTTTGAGTGTAAAATAAAAAATATTTTTTATTGTTAAATTAATTTAATTTGTAAAAAATCTCCCGTAATTTTTATAGACGTGTATTGATAGGGTGTAAGAATACGGTGAAAAATACCAAGAAGATGGACCACAATTATGCAAAATCACATCTATATTGAATAACGTGCGAAGAATATGCATATAACAAAAGAAATCATACTGTAACCAAAACTTTACTCACAAATGCTATGCCAACAAATAAAAATTGGATTGATCCAAAAACTACAAAAGGAAAGTTCTATTCAGGTAGGTATGTCAGGTAGACTTTGGTTTCCCCATAGATATATGTATTTAGCAGCAGCCACTAAGAAACAGCTAACAACCCCAATTTTGACCAAAGACAGAGAATCTGACCTGTTTCTTTTGCCCTTGTCTGCTTTCAAACCTGCTTCTGAGTGGCTAGGCAAAACTCGAGATGATGTCTTCTTGAAAGATGAGTAGGAGTCAATTTCTTGTTTTGTTAACGCTGGTTTTAAAGAACTCTTTGCAATCTGGAAATGGCGATCAAACACAACAGCAGCAGATATGTCTTCCCTTAGAGCTACAATTCCAGCTTCCCTGCATAGTCCCTCCAGTTCAGCACCTGTAAACAGTTCTGTGTCTTCTGCTAGCCTTCTGAAGTCAACATCATGCCCTATTCTCATCTTCCGCGTATGAAGACAGAGTATCTCGTATCTAGCCTCTAAATCAGGTGGTGGCACATACAGAACCTACCATTCCATAAAAATAGACCAGAGTCACAGAGTTGCTTGGAGTAATATTTTCAGCAATAATTTTATATGTGATTTGTGAAACTCTTCTACGACTGTAGATACACAATCTTTGGTACATATTAAGATGTAGAATTCATGTTTCAAGCTGGATCACAAGTATGGTAGAGGGTATTATTTTTCACCTGATCAAAACGCCCAGGACGCATTAGGGCAGCGTCAATTGCATAAGGACGATTTGTAGCGGCTAAAACAAGAATTCCCTGAAAGAAAAAGGATGTGGTTAACAGGCAGATACAAACTAAATGCTAACTACCATCTCTTGAATCTAGTATTATGATTACTTCTTATTTTATATAAAAGAAGAATTTCAGAAATAGAGAAAAAGGACGGCTAAAATATCATTAAAACAATTAGCAAAAGAAGAAAAAGGCATAACATACTTTTGTTTCTTCTAAGCCATCAATCTCAGTTAGCAGTGTGGATAAAAGTCTCTCTCCAACTGTAGCACTATTACTTGAACTGTCACCCCTACAATCGAGTGAAAACTCAATATAATTTTATTGACTAAAAACTATTAAGAAGGGTTCCTGTTCCCATCTTGCAAATCATAGAATTCAACATCAAACTTTAGATGCATGTAACATTTTTAAGCAGAAAATTGACCAAGAACAGTTCACTTCATGTGGTCTGATGCAACCCCACTTTACAGAATGCTAAATATTATAACTACCAAGACTAATCATTGAGCCACCGCACTTTAGTGTTCAGCATTAATAGATTTGTGAAGACATTTTCCTTAAAAAAAAAATAATAAATAAAAACTGAATTGTATGTACCAAGCTTGGAACATAAAAGTTGAGTTTGAGGTCCTCTCAAGAATTTAGTCAAAATATTTGCAAACTGAATTGGTGGCTAGCAAATTTCCCAGGACAATGAACTGTATGTGCCAAGTTTGGAACATAAAAAGTTGAGTTTGAGGTCCTGTCAAGAATTTAATCAAAATATTTGCAAACTGAATTGGAGGCTAGCAAATTTCCCAGAACAACGAACTCTGTCAAACAGAAAATCACATGTGACTGACATCTCTAGATTGAGCAACCACATCTCCAATGAGAATAAGGTAAGCAATAGTGGATCTGTGTCTGTAGGAGACCTTTTGCCCAATCAACATCACAATACTCAACATTTGAATATTTCTCTTATCTTCATATAGCAATCCTTTTTGAGGCATACGAGGTTGCAAATGACAACATTCTAGTGATCAACCAGAGGGTGGTGCATGGCTTCAATATGCCTGGCTGGAGTGTGAAAAGAGGACGCATGTGGAAGCAATTTAGCCTCTGACTTTTTGGGCTCTCTGTTGCTTGGCGAGATGCACTAGATTTGGTACTCAAACTGATGCTGGTCACTGGAGGCAGCTGACAAAAAACGGAGGCCAGCAACAGTGATGGTGGACAATGGGTTCTCTGTTACTTGACGAAACAAACCAAACCCAATGCTCACCAACGAAAAAATAATGGTGATCAAAAGAGGCTGCCAACAGCAGGCCGCAATTTTCTCATTAGACAATGAAAGACAGGTTGGACCGAATCGCTTTGACATCAACTTGAGAATGAAAATGAGAAAGAATGCTTCACAAATGATTCATACCTCAGCAAATCATGTATTATATGAGTCCTTACACCATAGGTACACAAAGATATGAAAAGACTACACCTAGGTAATAGATAGGCACCACAAAACAACCTTTTTCCTATAAATAGACAAAAGATAAATTAACCTATTCTAACAAGATAAACTATTCTAACACTAACAGGTAAAATGTTCAAATAAAGAAATTTTACGAACCGTTTGGCAGCTACCACATCAGCCTCGTCGAAGAATATTATACTGGGTGCTGCAAGGCGTGCTCTATGAAATGTTTTCCGAAGTAAAGCTTCCCCCTCTCCAACATACATTGAATACAATTCTGCAGCACTAATTCATCATTCATACTCGTAAACTTTTCCATTATTTAAAAATCAGTTTCTTATAGGAACTGTATTGCCAAAAAATAGATTTGAAGAAAAAAAAATACGATCACATAAATCAGAATGTTAATGTTAAACTACAGGAAACAGAGACATTAAGCTGGAACTGTATGTTCTTGAGACAACACTGATGCTTTATTTATATTGAGAAAAAGGCAACAATGCAATAAATAGACAAGATTTTATATCCTCTAATAATAAAGATATGATAGGAGAATAAATAAAAACATTTCTAATAATACATATATAATCTAGATATATATATATATATATATATATTCTTGATTATATAAGATTTGCTCCTCATTTCTATAATTATAACAGTTATAGAACTGTAGAACTAGAAATCTAGAATATATCAAAGCATAGCATCACCAATACAGAAAATAACACACGTGCTACTTATCAACAGAATGGGTGGGAGATGATAGAGGAAAAAGTGTTAACATGGCTTTAAAGTTTCAAAATAGCTGCCCATAATCTAGTCATATCAGTTTACCTATTTATTATAGACAATTTATTTTGTTGGATTTCAAACTAATTTCTTTTATTCCTTTGGCATGTATTACCTTACAACTCTTTTTCCTCCCTTCTTTTATGAAAACCATGCATCCTAGAATGATTTGGATACTCATTTGAAAAAGATGAATGAGAAGGGTTTAAAGGGACTTGAAAATAGAATAGTGGGTCCTAACACAGGAGACTGTCTTTCTCTCTAAAATAGTCATCAGTTCCCTAAAACAAGGAAAGGATCCATTTCATGTTAGGCATAAACTTCTGTGTAATAATGCCAAGACCCATTTTTCCCACACTACAAAGATAAAACTTTAAAACATTAAAAATATTAAAACCTTAAGGAAAAGAAAGATGCTTGAGCAGCATGTGCAGCCGCTTTGGCAAGCGTAGTTTTGGAACATCCTGGAGGCCCATGGAGAAGAATTCCACGTACAGGGGATATTCCGAATCTTGAAAATGCAGCAGCATGCTTAATAGGCCATTCGACAGCTTGCTGGAGTTTTTTCTGTTCATGAAAAACGGTATCAATGAAGATTCTCACAGTCAAATTCAAATCAAATGCAAATTTTAACAAACCTTTACTTCTTTTAATCCACCAATGTCTTCCCAAGTCACTTTGGGAATTTCCACAGTAACACCTCTTGTTATACTGGGACCAACAACAGACCTTGCATTCTTCCAATCTTCCATTGTTAGACTGAAATTACTAGCATCTTTTGCATTTGAGGATCTTTTACTAGCAATCATGGTAGCTTCACAACACAAAGCCTCCAAATCAGCTCCAACATACCCATTGCACAATGCAGCAATAGACTTTAAGTCAATACTGGGATCCAAGGGAATTTTCTTCGTATACAACTGTAACAAGTTCATATGAAAAAGACATAAACCCATGCTGTCACACTTCAGAAATCAAGAATTCAATGAAATAAGCAAAAAATGAAAAGATTTTAACATTGAACTTTCTTCCTAACCAACTGCTGTTGAAATTACACTAACAAAGTTGAGCGCAGGGCCGTAAATGTGAAATTTGTTGAGTGGAGCCGTGAATGCTTACATATATGCAACCCATGCCCACATAACCTCATAAGATTGAAGTGTGGACAGCGCGGAATCCCACTATAACCAGCAATTAAACTTTACTTAATTATATGCGGCATTGCTGTAAATGGAGATATTGCAAATTACAATTAAATATTTGTGTATCAGATTTGAAATCCCTGAAATAAAGGGATTCAGTTTAGGAGACTGCATAGGAAGTTATTTCTGAATATTAGGAGATTATTTCTGATATTTAGTGGTGAATTGTTTCCGTTGGAGATTCTACCATCAAACTAGGAAGCACCAAGACCTCTATAAAATAACTTGTTGCCGTATCCGAACCTTCTTGGCAAGGTAGTAATAATCACGTTCCGGAGCATAAGATCATACATGACAACCATTTTCTCTGCACTCTCCGATTTTGCACCACCTCAAGGTCACCATTTTGGTGGATCTCGTTAGAAAACCCTTGAAGATTGTACCTCGCATAGAAGCAGAATTTCTTGTGTGCTTGCTTCTAGGTTATTTCCTTGGGTTGGGTCATCATAGGAACAAGAAGCTTTAATTAGAATGTTTATGGGTAATGAATGGAAGTCTAGTTGGTTTGGTAAAAAGGATGAAAAAATAGTAGAGGATGTGGTTTTGGATAAGGACTTTTGGAGGAATATCATAATTTGGATAAAAGGAAGAAGTGCCTCTTATTGAAGTGTTGTGATCAGTTAGATAAAAAACCAATCATGGAGTTCATTTATGAAGATAAGGTAGACTTAAATTCCACTTCCTTAAGATAGTATCAAAGTCATTTAGAGCCTATCCTAGTCAACTTTGTTGGGGCTATTATGTCACTTACTATCGGGTCCCCTAGTCCCTTATTTGAGATTTTCAATCCTCATCCTAAGGGAAGTGTTGGATATCCCACATCAACTAGAGATATGACCAAGTTATAATAAATAAACGAGTGCAAACTTCAGCTTTACAAGTAAATTGTGAGTAGGGATGTCAAAAAAATCTGTACCCGCGGGTATCCACGGATAAAACCCGCAACGGGTAGAAAATGGATATTAAAAATGGATACCCGCTACCAGGTACGGGTATTTTTGATACCCACATGTTAATGGGACGGGTACGGGTATTATAATTTTATATTTACTTTTATAATGATTTGGACTGATATGAACTTGAGTTTATTTGAACTTTATTTAAAATTTATGACACTGATATATTTTATTTTATTTGAATTTATGATTAAATATTTGTTTTTTAAATAATTTTATAAATACCCGACGGATATGGGTACGGGTACGGAACGGATATTTATCCTGCAGATAGGGTACAGGGGAACTACTACTCGTACCCTACCCGCCCCGTTGACATCCTTAATTGTGAGACTTAATTAAGTTTAAATTTCACTTTCCTAAGAATTATAGTTTTTTGTTCACGTTGAACTAAATTCAATTGAGTTTCAAGTAATATAAAATTATTTGTTACTTTGAATGCACATATATATGGTTATATTATATATGAATTTCATAAATTTTATAAGATCTTACAACCTGTGTTGCAACCTCCTGATTTACAATCCATACTTCCCTTTTTGATTTTGAATTAAGATCTTGATTTAGACTAGCTTGCTTTTTGGACATGACACTCACTTGACGAACCGGCCTTCAACATGTGTCCAACACTCCTCAACCATGTCACAATTAAAAATCATTTTTTTCAGCCCAAACACCTCTTCAACACATCTTGAACACCTCAAACAGCTTGAGCATGACTATTCTTGGCTAAACAGTTCCTAGACACTACTCTAATAAAAAGGGGGAAAAAGAAATTAAAAGAAAACAACATTATTATAAATATCTCATGACATTTTTTAGGGTTTCATTCCACAAGACTTAACCAGTTCTTTTAACTATTAAGATACATGTTCCTTAATTTAGAATTCTATTGTGAAGGATTTTATTACAGGAAAATGTATCAAATTAGTGTGAATATTATATAAACCTTAATTCTCAATTGAGACTCTTGTCACGTTGATAATATATCAGTGGTGACTCTTCGACATTAGTCATGTCCTAGTCAGTGTCCTTGTAGGAGCCTCGTAGGCTATGAATACATGTGTAATATCATTTTGAAATTATCACAGAAAATCATTTTTCTCTCTTCATTGAGATTTTCCACATTAAGATTGAGAACAAGGTAAGGACTCCGAAATACCCTGGTGTTGTATAGTCTAAATAACTAAATCATCAAAGAGACAAAATTTTTATATCATTAAAAGTTACCTTCAGAATTTGATAGCGGTCCTCTTCATTTGGTACAGTAACTTCTATTTCAGCATCAAAACGTCCATACCTTCTTAGTGCAGGGTCAATTGCATCCACTCTATATGCAGAAACCAGATGCATGAAATTCATCAGAAAAAAACCAGATCATATGTAGGTGAGTGACTTTAAGCAGTGCTAAGAAATGACCATTATTACATTATTAAATCCATAGATTTTAAGAAAACATGAAGAGAGAAATGCATCGGAACCGTGTCCAACCCCAGTCACTGTATAACATGTTGTGCACGTGTCAAAGGTGTATCTGTGTTGGAAATGCTTCTAAAGCAGGGAAGCGCGGCACTAGCCGTGTTGGAGATTCATAGAGCGCAACAGATAAATTCAGAGGTTCCAGACATCAAAAAATAGAGGATCAAATGTATGAAACAGCACTGTTAACAACCCATCAACATACAGAAAACAACTGAAACCACCCACTGCTCTTATTGATCCATCAGGAAAAGTACAACTTCAACAATCACTGCTCTACTTAATCCATCCATAAACAATAATAACTTCTTCAGTGACATGCTATGAAAACTTTAAAGTAGTGATATTAGACTTCTAAAAACAGTTTACAGGTTCAAAAGGCTGCGCATGTGTTAACATTGAATTTCATACGAGAACCAATTTGCATTCATTCCCAATAATTTATATTTCTAAAGAATCATAAATAATCATTGAGAATGCAGCAGCTAACCTGTTAGTTGATGCAACCACAACTACACCTGGTGTAGAATAGGTTGGTTTATTTGAGTCCATCAGAGTAAATAGTTGAGAGGCAAGTCGAACATCTTGTTCCCTTCTGCATGTAGACAATTTAAAATAATGTCATCAATGAGATTGCCACACGTATAAACAAATCCCTATTAAACTATATACCCTAATAAAACTCAAGAATTCACTAGATTCAGGCCCACGTGTTTCACTTTATAATATGAAGGAATTGTACAAATGCAACAGAAGTTCAAGGCAACTTCATACAACTAGTCCAGAAATAGCAGGATAATACGTATTATTACTTAAATTATGCATCTTGTATCAGTATGGTATGAATAAAAATGATAAGCTTGTAGGGAATTAGTAGAACTCCTCCACGTTGTGTAAAAACCAGAGACAAAGATATAGTATATCCCAGATAACTCAAGATGTCCATTCTCTCCTACCCTATCCCATCCCAATCTATTCTTCACCAATCAAAACCTCATATAGAAGTCACATTCCTAAACAAACAAAAGAAACACATGACAAAGTATGGAAAATCAAGTGCAAGGAAGTCGTCTTGTGTGTTAAGCTAAGCAGCAACTGATATCATTCTGATAACTTCCCCTCAAAAATAATCAACAAACGAAACTCTTGATCATCATCACTTCACTTGACCTAGAACATCCAACACTAGCCCATTTAATGCAACTGATAACAACAGGTACACCATTTTAAAAACTTTTAAATAACTTGTTTAAGGATTGTAACTTTTTATCCATTGAATGATGTTAATATTTCACAGCATTCATGACTATTTTTAATATGCGTGTGTAGAAGGGATCCACATACTTTAGGAATAACTCTTACACACTTACTCTGCTTATTATCACGTTTTAAATACAAAATTTCATCAGCCAACCATTTAATTTTGTCTCATCATCTTAAAATGACCATGTACAACAAATTTTACATAGTCAACATTTATAGGTATGTAATCTTATAGTCAATTTTACCTTTTTTTTCATTACAATGAAGATATTTCATAAAGCATCAAACAGATTTATAATTTATAAAATTTTGTAAATTTGAGCTACTTGATGAAATATTCAGTTTTACAGTTCGATTCATGAAATTTAATGTCTACTGTGAGAATATATTAAATGAAGTAGCACAAGAATTACTCCTAGGGTAAGTGGATTAGCCCCAAAATATATTGACAAAATAACAACCTAGTCAAAATATTAAAGAAAAGATATTAAAATAAAACATTTGAACTTCTGAATTTTGATGACACTCTACAGACAGACATGCAGGCTACAACCTATCCACAAATCAGGCAAATGTAAAATATTTAGGGCAACACGTAACAGATTTAAAACAAGTTAATGAGAGGTGAAAAGATTATAGCAAAGAGAATATAATTTTATGCAAGATTAGAGAGTTCTCCTGCAGGAGATGTTTCAATTTAAATTAGAGAATACCACCATCAAAATTGTGTTGAAAGACAAAATTTATCTTATTTGGCAGATACGTAGTCAATTATTTCATACTTGGAATCTCGGCGAGCACACAACGCATCTATTTCATCTATAAAGATAACGGATGGCTTGCCCCAGGCTAAATGAGATGATGCCTCAGAAAAAGCCTCACGGAGAATTCTCTCACTCTCACCAGCATGTGCTCTGTGAACAGTGTGTGGACTGAAAAATACATAAACAGACACAATGACAAGCAATTGATTCAAGGTCAGAGAACTTCCATACACTAGATCCATTTAACTCCATTCAAAAGACTAGTACCTGATAATTGTCAAATGTGCCCCACACTCCCGAACAACTGCTCGTACCAAACTTGTCTGAACAAAATTCACCATACAGTCAAAGATATAACTAACTATACACTTCATAAACCAAGAAAAATGTACGTTTAACTTATAACATGACTGCACCACATTAAGACATCAAATCCAACCCTGTATTGTTTTGTCTATCTATTTTTTGTTATTTTCATTCATTCCCATTGACAAATGTTGCCTTTATCCCTTCAACAGATACCCACTACAAGGAATTATATATAATTAAATAAACAGAAAAGACTACATTGGAAAATAAGAAAAAAATTCGCAGTATATTTCGGTTTCATGTTAAGTTAAAAAAAAAGGGATCAGTTTTCAAAAGAAACCACCTTTCCCGTGCCTGGTGGACCGTACAGCAGCAATCCTCTGGACCACTGGAAGGAAATAAAAGAAATTAAAAAAAAAAAAAACAAAGGGATAAATTGACAGTTATAAAGAACAAGACCCACTGATAATAGAAGGAAAAACATAATAAACGAAGGAAAATTTTGAACCTTAAGGCCAAGCTTCTGTGCCTCTCGAGAGAAATGATGAGGGAATATGATGAGTTCTCTAAGGGCCTGAAGAGCTTCAGCGTTGCCACCAATGGCATCCTCGGCTCTCCAGTGATTGTTGTTATCACTGCTGTTGCTGGTACAGCTTTCCATCTCTGCACACACACATAACAGACTGATGGATGAGATACCTATTTTGTCACTCTATCAACGCTGCATTCCTATTATTCTTGTGGCATGAAAAGTTCCCAACAAAGATTTGTTACATGCAAGTTAAACGCGCAATCAATCCGTCTTATTAGAGTGGAAAAGGATGTTATACAAATCATTAGAAATCCATTCAAGTCAAACCAATTCATGATTGATAGCTAGCCTTCCAGGCATTACTTGCTGGACTATGACCACGGTTTTGGATACAGCAATGATGGTTCAGAAACAGAGAAAACAAATAAACTCGTTCAGAGAATATTACTATTATAATTATAGTTATTATTATTATAAATTATTTTTAATTTAATAATACCTTGTTTATGGATATTTTTACTAATTAAACTTACTATTAAAATAAGTTATAACAATAATAATAATTATTATTATTATTATTGTTGTAAAATGCACAAATAAGCAATGAAAATTAAACAATGAAGTGAGTTAGTTTGGAGAGAAACCTAAGGGGAACTGAGCAGAAGGAACAGCAAGATAGAAATCAGTAAAAGATCCTGGGAGGGAAGCGCCACTAGTCAGGGAAGCCGCTGGAAAGGTTGCGCCGCTGCTGGCTGGGAGGGAGGGAGTAGGCGCCGCTGGCTGGGGAGGACGAGGACTGCCACTGCTGCTAGGGTTGCGCCGCTGTTCGGGACCACCGCTTTAGGAGCGCCGCTGGCGGTGGACTGCAGATGGGAGGGTCGCGCCGCTGGCTGGAGACCACCGTTGAGAGAAGCGTCGCCGTTGAAAGGACCACCGTCACCGAGCTTCGTTCTTCTGTGCGTTTGTTATTTTGTGACGCAGTGTTTCAGGTCAGAGTGTAAGAAGGTGTGCTGACGCAGCTTTCTTTCTTTGCGGTTAAAGAGTTGAATTGAACCACTCACGCAGACAATAACAAGAATGTAACGGACGAGACGCATACAAAATGATATTTAACTTCTTTTTTTTTTTCTTGGGTTAAATATGTTTTTTTCTAGTAAATTTTGAAATTAGTCTTTTTTTTGAAATTTTTTATAAATTTAATTTTTTATCTTTAAAAATATTTAAAAATGCGTGTATTTAATCTTTTTTACCAAATTTTATTAAGTTTATTTGACATTTTAAACGCATTTTATGATAATATATAAGTTAACATTGAAACAAAAATGTGTCAAATGGTGTAAATAATTCAAATACTGCGTTTGAAACGTCAGAAAAACTTAACAAAATTTGATTAAAAGGACTAAATTCATGCATTTTAAAAAATGAATGACCAAATTGGTCAAAAATTTTAATGAGAGACTAATTTCAAATTTCGCTGAAACTTGAGGGACAAAAACATATTTAATCCTTTTTCTTTTTATACACTTTTAAGTTACCATTTCGATCACAATCAAAATTTAAATAAATATCAGTAGATAATTAGAGTTAGAATTTAAATAATACACAATAATAAAGATTCATCTAAAATATTTGATTATTTTGAAATGAATTAAATAAATGTAGAAAATGATATAAACTAAGCTTAATTAGTTTAAAGTCTTAAAAATTTGAGTATTTTGAATTAGAACTTAATTAAATTCTTTTATTATATTAAATTCTTAAACTTTTTAATTAAATTTTTATAATGTAGTTTATTCGTTAATTAAAATGATATAATATGTATTATTATTATTTACCTATTTATCCATACTAATACAAAAAAAAAAATTAACGTCCGATTTTTTTTGTCTTCGACGTCTGTTCAAACACTGACGTTGTACTAGGTGACATCAAAATAACGTCGGAAAGCAGAGCAGACGTTAATTAACATCGGAGTCAAGGGAGTCCAACGTTATCCAACATCGGGGCTAAAGTCCATACGTCAATTTTCGCGCTAAATGGTGCCAAAAAATAACATTGTTTGACGTCTAGTAGTGTCTTGCCAGACGTTAAATGACATCGGGGTTTACTTTGCAGGACGTCTTTTAACGTCAAACAATATTATTATTTTTTTTAAGTTTGGTTATTTTTACAACATTCTCAGACTTCAAAATCAGAAAAATCCTAGAACAATTTCATAATATTTTCAGCACATTTTTGGATTTACAATTATATCTATTAACACTTAAGTATTCTAAACTAATACAAATAACACCAAACTAAAAGTTTCATCGTGAAATTTTTGTCCAACAAAGTTTTTAAAAAAAATTATAATTTTGGTGGTATCAACTTCATATTTCTAATAGATATGTTGCATACACTTGTTTTAGTGTTTGGATAATGTCATTTGGTAGGGGTGGTGAATTCTTGAACTGCTAAAAAAATAATATAATTTCATTATGTATGAATATCATTCTTTAAAGTTTGATATGATTTATATTATGTGATAAATATATATATATATATATATATATATTATTACATCTATCAAATCATCTTTAATTACAACTCGAATGATTATTCTTATCCAAGACATGACATAATAGCCACATTCCCATGAATCTTCTTGCTTGTTATACTAAACATTACAAATAAAATAATCACATATCAAAGTCATAAGTTGACATGCGGAAATTAATAACTTTAAAATGAATGAGTTCCAACCTTTGGATATAATACTTTAAGTTGTTGGCCGATAGGCTTACCACAATTCTAATGAAATTTTGGAAACATAAAACATATGTTAGTTTTAATATAACTAAGTAGATAGGTTAGTTTTAAATAACAGAGTAGATTATCTGAGAAAAAGTAATATTTACTCTTATAACATGTTTTTCAAAGCAGGTGGAATCTTCCTATGACATGAACAAAACTATACAATCGTGCATTGTTTTGGAATGATGACCAATAGTTGTCAATGGTATCTACCATCAATCATAAGTACTTAGCCGAAATAATTAATAATACTTCATAAAATATTAAAATCAAAAACACCTACCCATCAATGTATGACACAAAGTAGATCTCTTTATTTGTCTCAGTCATCCATGTTTGCAAATAAAGTTTGATATGATCGTGTGAGTTTCCCGAATTTTGAATGGTTTGAGGTTCAATGAATCCATAGACGATCATAAAAAAATTGTCTTGCATGACTAACCATAATAAATGGTTCATCTGCATCACTCATCTTGTTAAGATCCACCAAAGTGAAGTCGAAGTCATTTGTCCCCACACCCGAATTACTATCAACCCATTTACAATTGAAAAATGACACTCTAAAAGTTACAAAGTCAACTTCCCATATTTCTTATATTATTCCAAAGTAACTCATGGATGCTATAATTGGATTTTTGTCCTTAGAACTGACAAAATGTACAACTTTAACTTGATTTGTAACTACACTATTTTGAATTCTACTTTTGTCATCTTCCATATTTGAATAGAAACACTAATTGTTTATGTAGTACTTGCCATATGTAATGATATCAGTGTTCGGTCCACGAGCTAGCCTCAGTAAAATTTTAGAAACATTTGGAGTTGCGTAAACCTTTTTCTTAAACCATGATAAGAAAGTTTTGTTATGTTCATTAAGTGCCCATTTTTCACTCATTCGTGGGTGTGCAGATTTCATTTCATTAATGTGTTGCGAAATGTAAAGAATCACTTATACAATGTTGTTTAAGATGTACAAATGTACAAATGGGCTTGATCAACTAATTGTCTACTAACACTTTGAATCTTCACTCCACGCACACCATTACCTTCCAATTTACCTTCATGTCTAGTCTTATGAACTCCAATTGGTTCACAACTTAGCATATAACTTGAGTAGAATTCAATGGTTTCTTCTGTAATGTATCGCTCTTAATTGAAGCTTCTGGTTGATATTGATTCTTGACATGTCCCTTTAAGATCTTCATGTATCTCTCCACTAGGTACATCCATCTCAAGAAAACTGACCCACATAATTGAATTTTCATCACAAGATGAACTATCAAATGAACCATGATATCAAAAAATGAAGGTGGAAAATACATTTCCAATTGACACAATAGTCTAATGGCTTCATTTTTCAAATCATCAAACACTCGAGGGTTAATAACTTTCTTGCATATGGCATTGAAGAACATACACAAACGTGTTAGAATACCTATAACAAAAGTAGGTAAGATGGCTCGAAAAGCTACTAGTAAAAGTTGTTGCATCAGCACATGATAATCGTGAGACTTTAAACCGACTAACTTTAAATCTTGCATAGAAACAAGGCTACTAATATTTGAAGAGTAACCTTGGGGAACCTTCACACTTCTTAAACATTGACAAAAAATTGCTTCTCTTTTCTAGAAAGAGTGTGACAAGCTAGAGGCAAGTAGGTGTGTCTTCCAATTGATTGTGGATGTAACTTAGAACAAATCCCCATTTCAGCCAAATATTGTCATGCTTTTACTCCATCTTTAGTCCTTTTTACATTTAGTAAAGTCTCGATGACACTATCACATACATTTTTTCAACGTACATCACGTTTATATAGTGTCGTACCTCAAGTTTACACCAATATGAAAGATTAAAGAAGACTGGTCATTTCTTACAAAGGTTTTTTCTTCGTGGTCTTTTTATTTGGATGTGTTTCCAAACACAATATCAATGTTTTTCACTTGGTTGTATATTCCTTCATCATTGCAGGGTCTCGCTACAACTTCATCATCAAGACTTCCATTAAATGTTTTTTTCATTCTATAATAAGGATGCTTTCAAGGAAGAAACTTTCGATATCTTGTATACTCAGTTTTATAACCATACTTCAATTGAATATAACTCGTGTTTTCTTCACATATGGGACATGCAAAATGACCTTTAACACTGTAACTGCTCAAGTTTCCATATGCTGGGAAATCACTTATGGTATAAAATAACATTGCACGCAAATAGAAAGATTCTTGAGAATATGAATCGTACACATCGATGCCTTCTTCCTATAGAAGTTTCAAATCATTGATCAACGACTTTAGGTACACATCAATGTCATGTCCATGTTGTCTAGGACCCAATATCATTATAGACAACATCATGTATTTCCTCTTCATACACAACAAAGAAGATAAATTGTAAATCATTAGCAAAACTGACCATGAACTATGTTTGCTACTTAAGTTTCCATAAGGGTTCATACCATCTATAGGAAGTCCAAGTCTTAAGTTTCTTAGCTCTGCACCAAATTCTAGAAATGTTTCATCAATCTTCTTCCATTGTGGATAATCAGTTGGGTGTCGAAGAAGATTATCACACTTTCTTCCATCAACGTACCATTTCAGTTTCTGTGCATTTTCTTTAATGGAAAATAGTTGTTTGAATCTAGGTATTATAGGAAGGTACCACATCACCTTAGTAGGTGGACCATCTTTGTCTTCATCACCACTATTTCCATCAATTTTCTTTTTAAACCGCGATAAACCACATGTTGGACACGCCTTTAGTGAAGCAAACTCGTCTTTGTGTAAAACACAATCATTTGGGCATGCATCTTTTGACATTCCAAACCCATTGGACATAAAACTTTATTCGTCTTATTATTACGGATAGGTAACGCGTTATTTTCTAAAAGCATCTCCTTTAACAACTCCAACAATTCTGTGAAACTTGTATCCGTCCATCCATTCCTTGTTTCTAAACTGAATAATTTCAAAGTTGCTGACAATCGCGTAAAGTTAGTGCATCCTGGGTACAACTCTTCCTCTGAATCAGACTAAAGAGAATCATATAAATAAGCTTTTCCAAAATTCTCCTCACAACATCACATACCATTTCTTCTAAATGATCATTCATCTAGTCGTCTACATAATTTGTTCCTCGTGACGTCGTAGGCTTGTCTAATACTTCTCCATGCCAAGTCCAAAGTGTATAACTCCTCATTATACCAAAGATAAATAGATGATCACACATTGTGCCCAAGTCGTAACATATTTGATTAAGAAAACGAACACAAGGACAAAAATATGTCCTGTTACTTGAGATTTTGTGTTCTTGAGCATAGTGCAAAAATTCAGAAACCCCTTTTTCATACTCTTCATTGATGTGGTGCTCATTCATCCAGTTTCGATCCATACTATGTTCGTAAAAAACTCCATCAATCTCAAACTTTTAACTCTTACAAGGTGAGGCCATACCCATTCGAAAAAAATATATTGTTCATAATTTGCTAACACGTATCCAAAGAAGTCAAACATCATAAATTTCACAAAATTTCGACAACATTTCACATTAGTCTCTGAAGTACACGAAATGAAAGTGATCAGTCATGATCACAATCAAGTATGCATCAAAAGAACAACACAAATTAACCTCAATCGAAATTTTATGAAATTTATGCAGAAACCTCAATGTACACGTTGGAGCAATTCAAGATTTAATACAAACGATTAAAAATTTAATCATTTGTACTAAATCTCAAACGAAAACTAAGTTTCGCTCGGTGTATATTAAAATTATAATAAATCTACATATATAAAGTAACAATTAATGCAACGATAATATTAAAAAGTAAAATACAATTAGAATTATTTAAACATGCAACATCTAACAATAACTATAATTTTATTTCCAAATTTTACAAATATTATAATAAAATTTCAAATAGAAAAAGAAATTGGCCAAAAAAACTAACCAAAAAAAAAATTCTAAGATTAAAATTATAATGGGAAATAAAAAAATACAAACAATTATATACATACTATGAACAAGAGACAACAAACAAATAAAAGAAATGAAAAACTAACCTCTTATACCAAAATTGAAAGATGAACTTGGAGAGGGAGACTAGGGTCTCTGTGTGCTACTAGGGTCTCAATGTGCTACTAGCCAAATGGGGACGAATCTCAAAACGCTTCAAATGTGGAAAACGATGCAAACTCACCTGGAAGAGGTCGGAATCGTGATCGTCGGCAGGGAATGAATGAAAAACCAACGGTTGCGCGAGGAAACAATGTAGGGTTTTTTCGCTTTGCGTAGTGTTATGCAAAGTTTAACATCATGGGTATTGTGTCTGACGTTAAATGATGTCGGGGTTGGTTCTGGTCCAACACTAAATGAGGTCGGGGTAGTGTGGGCCAACATCCTTTTTAAATAACCTTGAGTTTCAAGGGACAGACGTTAAATTACGTTTGATCTACTATAATAGAATTGATAGACATTTAAAAAGTTTTATAATTTACAAAAATGTCACCGATCATTTTAAACGTTGGGGTTCTTTTGAGCATACATTAGATGTTATATGCCTTTTTTGTGTTAGTGTCATTACATAAAAATAAAAAAATAATAATAAATTTTAAGTTTTTCTTTCATAAATTTGATATCATTTTTATAGATTAAAGGGTGATATGATCATTTAATTTTGTAATATAAGAAATAATCCAACAAAGATAATAATAAAAAAATACATATGAAAATATAGATTTCTTTTAACCTTATATATTATCTTTCATGCGACTAGACAAGTAGGGATGATAAAAGCGCGGATCAGCAAAACTGAGTTAGTAAAACACAAAAACATTTTGAACCTCTTTAGATTAGATAATTTTTAATTTTGTTAAACAATTTTAAATTACGTTTTTATTTAGTATGATAGAATAATTTATATTTGATAAATTAAATTTAAATTATTTTTTATTTTAGTTAATTAACATATTTAAAATTTAATTTTATTTGTTAATATTTAATTTATGATAGGATGGTTTATATTTGGTAAATTAAATTTAAATTAGTTTTTATTTTAGTTAAATGAAATATTTAAAATTTAGTTTTATTTGGTAATATTTGGTTTTAGAATACATAATATTACATCCTCACACTGATTTACGTTATATTAGAGAGAAGATAAATATAGTTTAACTCATTTTTTTTTCCTATTTTTGTTTGTATATGGGTATGTGGTGACGAAAGCATTCTCCGTTGGGGCACTAATTCTCATAAGGATGGATGGGGAAGAGTTATCGTTGCCAGTCAACTCCAATGCGGTTAAAATTTCAATATTGTATTTTTTTAACCCACTTTTAACCCACTCCTTCAATCACCATTAGATAATCTATTTTAATTCTTTCAAGTGATGTGATGTGATGATCATAAAGTAATATATGACATTATCATGTGACGTTAACACTGTTGTATTAATATATTTTAATTAACATTAGATGTCAAATTATGTATACCAAAATTAAAATATTAAAATTAGGATATATATATATATATATATATATATATATATATATATATATATATATATATATATATATGGAAACCTATTGTCATAATTGTAAGGTCCATAAAAATTGTTTTATTCATTTTTGCCCTAAAGTAAAGGGCTGCCCCTTGTAATTGGGCTTAGGGCTGGTCCAAGTGATAAAACTAAACCCTAATCTACCCTAACACACTCACTCTCACTCTTCACATAATCAGTCGTCACTTCTTCTATTCCGAGAGAGAGAGCTCTGCTAGGGTTCAGCCGCCTTTTCGCATCAAGTGAGCTCAAACCAGTTTTTTTCCGCTTCTCGTAAGTCCATTCCGACTCGTGCTCGTACTCCCTTCTGTGTTTCTTCATATTTGTTTTCAGCTAGGATTCTGTAGTGAGCTTATCTTGTAATCTGCTCCACTGTTTTCCCAGTTCATAAGCATACCCTAGAGTCGTGGTGTCCGTGTTTGCGGTTGAGTTTCTGTACTAGCATATTCCAGGCAAGGGAAGCTAGAACCCCCTTGTCTGGTGTGATTGTGATTTGTACCATTTTAGTTTCATGATTTTCGAGTTTGATATACTGTCATGGATGCTTGGGCTGGCTGGTTTTTCCTATTTGGTGTATGTTTATGTGTGATGTAGGCGTGAACAATGGCGAACACTGATAATCTTGCCCAAGTGAGCTTGTCTCACCTAGGTGAGATGAGCAGAGGCTCGCTTAGGGCTTTCTACGCGAGTTGTCGCTCAAGCGACCAAAACTCGTTTTGAGTGAGCAGATGTCTCGCCTAGGCGAAGGGGATATCGCCTAAGCGAGATTACGCAGGGGCTACTATTCTCCTTGTCGAGCTCTCGCCTAGGCGAAAAAGGAGCTCGCCTGAGCAAGAGTCCTTCTCGCTTGAGCGAGACCCTCCAGCCTGAGCGAAGTGTTGGGTAAGGATGCGTCCCGAGTTGATTTTCCCTATGTGTTTGGATGTTTAGCTTGTGCTTGTTTGAGTTACTGAATGAGGGCTTAATGGGAATGATTATGCATGATTGGGAGAGGATTATATGTGGGAAATTGTGAGCTTGGCTTGATCTTTATATGAATTGTACATGAGGGGTTGGATGTATATATATGTATATATGTGTGGGGTCACGAATTTGGCATGAGCAACAATGGACCTTGATGGTTGGTAGTCTGATGGCATGATATTGGTATGAGTGAAAGTACTTTATGCATGGTTGGGAATAACGAGTTGGCATTGATTCAACCTGTGATAAATGAGGGTTGGTTATGGAAGTTGGTATGAGGTTTCTATGCATGATATATGTATCTATTGCTTGGCTGTTTGTATATATATTTGGTATGGGGTTAGTACGTAATTCCTTTAAGTCTCTAGGTGGGATTTTAGGGTCGTGCTTCAGTGGTCGGGACGTAATTCCATGGCCCCTGTTAGTGGGTGTTCATGGTGGTGCCCCATCTATATAACTTGGTAAGGATCGCATCTTGACACTCTAAGGAGTCAGTTAGTCTCACTTAGAGCAGACTAACTCATGTGGTGAGAGTAGCAGGAGGCCTGAAATTCATTAAGGGTTGACCTTGTGGTGAGGGAAATTGATTCATTGTAACACTTGTAACATATAGCTCGGGGGTGAGCAGCTCGGGGGTTAGCAAAGGTATCTACCACAAGTGCAAGCATTCGCTGAATCCGACTAGGTTATATGTATCCGGATGAGTCGAGTCTTAGTGTATTGTTTGGAGGGTCTTAACATGCTTGTGTGATGTAAGTGAAATGGACTGTGAATATGTATCTGATTACTGTGATGAACTGGTTTTGGCTCTAGCTTACCCTTTGCTTATTTATTTGCTCTGTATGGTGTTCTTCTACTCTTGTGATGATCATCAATTTATTGATGGGAGCAGATGCGAGAGGCATTCGTGGTCAGTAGAAGAGAGACGACCCCGCTGCATAGTCTTTGAGCTGAACTTCATGTTTCTTTTGGATTTTGTTAGGGCTAGGGCCCATGTATTGCTTGACTCCTTAATACTCTATTTCCTTCTGTTATACTTTTATCCAGTTTTCTTTGGCATCGTGGTGTGCCTAGAATTGTAAGGGTTGTGTCTGAGACCCCATGATTGCGCTATTGTACTATATATGTGTGACGTTTCTTTTAATTTCGCTTAATAATTAAATGAGACATTACAATAATATTATGTATAATGATTTTTTATGAAATATACAAAATTAGGTTTTTTTCTCTCATATTTAATTGTATATTTATTTTTTTGTAATATATATTAAACATTCGTTTAAATCCGCACTTATTTAAGTCTGAGTCTAGAAAAAGAAATTTTTTGGATCAATAATTTGTGACTTTATTTTTTGGAAAAATTACGTAAAGTCATCTCACTTTATATTTTATTACATTTTGTTATATATATATATATATATATATATATATATATATATATATATATATATATATATATAGATAGATAGATAGATAGATAGATAGATAGATAGATAGATAGATAGATAGATAGATAGATAGATAGATAGATAGATAGATAGATAGATAGATAGATAGATGGATAGATGGACAGATAAAGAAAGAAAATATATGAATAAAATAAAATATCCCTCTTGCCACTTATATCTTATATCTCTCGTATTTTTACAATCTCTATAAATTATCAACCTCATAATATCTCATATTGTAATTATATGACCCATAATATTTCATATTGTAATATGACTCTTAAAATTTTATAAGTCTGCATCTCAATTAAATTTGCATCAAACTCTCAAGATAAAAATACGGATTTAAATAATATTTTGTATATATATATTAGGAGTGTAAGCTTATAGAAATTTTGAAATAATTATGATATTGTTTTTCTTTAATTTTGATGCATGAAATTACTGAAATTAACTATTCTCAATTCGTGTATATATATATATATATATTAGGAGTATAAGTTTATAGAAATTTTGAAATAATTATGACATTGTTTTTCTTTAATTTTGATGCATGAAATTACTGAAATTAACTATTCTCATTCGTGTCAACATTTGTATTTCCTTTTATATACGTATTTGTATTGATATTTTTGAATAATTATCATATTATTTTTCTTTAATCTTGTGTGCAAAATTAATAATATTAACTTGATTATTTCTTTCCTATATTTACCTACTAAGAGTTGCATTTCTTTTTCTTTATGTGTTCAAGATAAAAAAAATACACTACATCACAAATAAATATATAATTTCTTATTTAATGACGAGACCTCATGTTATTTTAGATATATTTTCATATATTATCTATCTATATCTATCTATAACAATAAAAATATTTTTCTTTTTGTGTCTACATTTCATAATACCTATTTTATCCTTAGTTATTTTAAAAATTAATTATTTTATAAATAATTTATTTTTAATAATTTTTTTACGTATCTTATTTTTTTTTTAATTTTATATTAACAATTATTTTAAAAATTATATATTTATTATTGATCATAATTTAAATTTCTTGAAAATTAAAAAAATGCTAGTATAAATAAAGTAGTTACAAAAATGTATTCAAATTTAATCAGTTTAATTATTAAAGGTCGCATTTTGGATGTTGTTTTTAAACAGTCAAATAACGTGATTACCATCAAAGATTAAATTTATAAGTAAAAATAAGATTAGTTGTATTTCAAGGAAACCATATCGGAGATTGACTCATGTAGAAGTGCTAGAAAAAGTGAGAATGTTTCCGATGTAATGAAAATTTGGCCTTAGTCATAAATAGTTAAATGTGATGATACGTGTAAACTGTGGATTGATATTTATATTTAAATATTTACATACGGATAATATGTGATAGTAAAAAATATTATTAGTTTACCTTGTTTTTTTGTTTGATAATGTTTTTTTTAGGATGATTGTATGTTATATATAAACAGAGAATAATACAGGTAGGAGGATAATGATAGTCGAATAGAGTATCGTTAATACAAATGTATAATTTTGTATTGTATAAATACTCCATTCCGTTGAAAAAAATTATATATTCTGGAAAAATGTATTATTGAGATTTCATGGACGACTATAAATACATGTTATTTCATGAACTTGTAGTAGTTCACTTAGTAGTGTAAATATAATTAATTAGGATATTACAGTTATAAAATGCTAAGTTGAATATTTAATGATATTAATAGTGTGCTACATTTGTGAAAAACATTTTTTAATATCATACCATTAAGTATAAATCGTTCTTAATTCACAAAATGTTAACTCAACATACCATTATATATATATATATATATGGATAATAAAATTTATAATAAAAGAGGCATGTACATAACATAACTAATATTTATACAAATAAACTATGCAAAACAAAAATATAAGAAACAACTAAGCAACTTATAGAGTTACTTTCAATGACTATAGTGCTTCATCCTTCAAAAGTTGGGACAAATATTCACTAAGCTTTGGTTTTGTTAATTTCCTTATGCTTTAAAGTTTGTCTATAAAATTTACTAGTATTCTAAGTCTAACATTTAGTTTTTCTTCCTTACAGGTTTTGGTCGTAGTAATTGTTTACTGAGTATATTGTTTGGTTTCTGATAGTTCCCTTTGACAGTGAAATTAGGTTCTTTTTCAGATTATTGAGTTTTATGTGGTGCAGTAGTACTTCTTCTCCTTTTGGTCTCTACTCTTCTACAGAGGACAAAGAGCATTTGTGTAACTGTGTTTATATTGACAAAATGTAGTTATCGTCAACGTTACTATTAATCTCAAATCTGCAAAATGGCTTACCAAAACAGAAGAAATGCATTGCGTTATCTAATTAAATTAATTATTTAAAAAAAAAGAGACGCATATGTTTCTAATACCAAATAAAATTGTTTTAAAACAAAACCAAAACACTAGACCATGCTTTTGTTGATAAATTCTGTACCATAGTCTCTCCCTTTCCTTCAACTCTGTAAGATAAATACAAGAGGCATTCATTCTGTACTTTGGTCCTTCTTTTCCTTTCTTCTCTCTCAACCCTTAGAACAGTTTACTCGGATATCAAAGGTAATTTCTCTCGTTCCAACATCGATATTACGATATTATATCTCCTCTTTTGCGCGGTTTCATTCAGAGGGTGAATTTCATTTCACGAATTGCAAATTTTACTTTGACCGAATCAAATAGTTTATGGGTATGTATTTGACAATGTTTGTTTCTGTTTAATATTTTTATCTGTTGATTTAGTTTTTCGGCTCGGAAGAATGTCTGCTTCTGTTAAGATTCTCAAACTTAATCTCGGGTTGTTTTGGGTGAAGGAATATATGGAGGCATGAGTCTAAGATTTGATTTCTTAATTTTTTTTATCCTGTTGCATAACACTCTTGCTGCACTGATAGTTCTTTTTAGGGTTTTAAATAATTCATTCTCATCCTGTGCTGCTGTTGTCGACTGTGCTGCTGTGATACATGGATATATTAGGTTTAGCTCTTATGCTTTGGATTATTTTGTTGTGTGATTTTGTTGCTTACTTTAGGTTTTTTGTTTAGAATAATAACAGGACCAGAAGAACTGTTCCTTTGAGCACAAATTGGCGGCAAAAATGGAAGAAGAGGACGATTATGAGGAGTATGTGCCCGTGGCCAAGCGTCGGGCCATTGAGGCTCAGAAGATTCTCCAACGCAAGGGGAAGGCCCCTTTGGTCACTGATGATGATTTAGAGAAACTGAGAGTGGCCGAATCTAAGCCTAGTCTGCTGGTTAAAGCTTCACAGATGAAACGAGAACAACCCGAGATCAGTGTGACGGAACAGATTGTTCAGCAGGAGAAGGAGATGATTGAAAACTTGTCGGATAGAAAAACTCTCATGTCTGTCCGAGAATTGGCTAAGGGAATCACTTACTCGGAACCTTTGCCAACAGGGTGGAAGCCACCTTTGCATGTAAGAAGGATGTCCAAGAAGGAGTGTGATTTGATTCGGAAGCAGTGGCATATAATAGTTGATGGTGGAGAGATCCCACCCCCAATTAAGAATTTTAAGGATATGAGGTTTCCTGACCCAGTTTTGAAGAAGTTGAAAGCTAAGGGGATTGTGCAACCAACACCTATTCAGGTGCAAGGACTTCCTGTAATCTTGTCTGGCCGGGATATGATTGGGATTGCATTCACAGGCTCTGGAAAAACTCTTGTCTTTGTGCTACCAATGATCATGGTGGCAATGCAAGAGGAAATTATGATGCCTATTGTTCCTGGAGAAGGCCCGTTTGGTTTGATTATTTGCCCATCAAGGGAACTGGCTAGGCAGACTTATGAAGTCGTGGAACAATTCTTGATACCTTTGAAAGAAGCCGGATATCCGGAGCTCAGGCCTTTGCTTTGTATTGGTGGAGTGGATATGAGATCGCAGCTTGAGATTGTGAAGAAGGGTGTTCATATTGTTGTTGCCACTCCTGGGAGGTTGAAGGATATGTTGGCCAAGAAGAAAATGAATCTTGACAACTGCAGGTATTTAACATTAGATGAGGCTGATCGGCTGGTGGATCTGGGATTTGAAGATGATATTAGAGAAGTCTTTGATCACTTCAAAGCTCAAAGGCAGACTCTTCTATTCTCTGCAACCATGCCAACAAAAATTCAGAACTTTGCCAGGAGTGCTTTGGTGAAACCTATCATTGTCAATGTGGGACGTGCAGGGGCAGCAAATCTTGATGTAATTCAGGAGGTAGAGTATGTTAAGCAGGAGGCAAAAATAGTTTATCTCCTTGAGTGCCTACAAAAAACCCCACCACCAGTTCTGATATTTTGTGAGAATAAGGCTGACGTTGATGACATCCATGAATACCTTCTCTTGAAAGGAGTGGAAGCAGTGGCAATTCATGGTGGCAAGGATCAGGAAGAGAGAGAGTATGCCATTGCAGCTTTTAAGGCTGGCAAGAAAGATGTGTTGGTGGCAACTGATGTTGCATCCAAAGGTTTGGATTTTCCTGATATTCAGCACGTCATTAACTATGACATGCCAGCTGAAATTGAAAATTATGTCCATAGGATTGGACGAACTGGTAGGTGTGGGAAAACTGGTATAGCTACGACATTTATAAACAAGAATCAAAGTGAAACAACATTACTTGATTTGAAACACCTATTGCAAGAAGCAAAACAAAGGATTCCCCCAGTTTTGGCTGAGTTGAACGATCCAATGGAAGATAATGATGAAATCACAGGCATAAGTGGAGTCAAGGGATGTGCATATTGTGGTGGACTTGGTCATCGTATCCGTGATTGTCCCAAATTAGAACATCAGAAGAGCATGGCGATTGCAAATAATAGAAAGGATTATTTTGGATCTGGAGGTTACAGAGGAGAAATTTGAAAGGCGTTCTTTGTGTACCAATTTTCTTTTAACACTACTGGGTTATGTATTATTACATCTGCAACTCTAAATTGTGTACCATGAGATGTGATGACTTTCATTACTTCTGAACTGATGCAATAGATACATTCCAATTTGTTTTTGAATGCAGCTGGTTATGTATTATATTTGCATCTTATAAATTTTGTTCCATGAAATTGAATCCACTCCGTTGCATTTGTACTTGCTTTTGACATTGTTGAATTTGTTTACTGAACTGTGGATTTTCACCGGTTTATCTCTAGGTTGATTCATGTTGGAATAGCCAGGTGATTTGTCTGGAGCAGATGTCTTCTGCTCTGGTAATTATTTTCCTAGAACATTTATGTTTATGACGACTGTAAACAAATAATATGTGCATCCCGCATATGCAAGAAATCTTTTATGATAGTTGAACCTCTATTTTTATGGAAAACAATGTAAAGAGCTCAAATAGACGTAGTTAAATTTTAAATTTAAACTTGAGTTTTGGAACACTACAATAGCTATTCTCAATTTCCTCCACTAAACAGTTTTCTTAGTCCGCACACTGCAATGGTACAGATTCTGCATCTGCATTCATTTTCTATATATATGTGCTATCATTTCCAGCCTTATGACTTGCTTTTACAAATGTATGGCAGGTCTGGTCAATTTCAGTCAATTCACAGTTATGGGTTTCTTGTATAAAGTGTGATGAATAGATTATGTTGAGTTCATTTTCATTCTTCTTGGGGACTTCTTCTCCCATGAAGTTGGCTTATTGAGTACAGAAAACTTAACTTCTTCATCTTTGTCCTTTCCGTGTGCCTTCTCTACTAGAAAATGGACCTTTGTATATTTTCTAGAGACTGGAAATTAGTTTAGAATGTCAAGGATGAATTTCCAGGGTTACTACATCCTTTCTGATGTTTGCTTCTTAGTTCCTTTATCTATGCTGAAACACTTGACTTTGAGCGGGAAAAAAGAGTAATGCATGCTGTGTATTTTAGCTTGATTCCCCTTGTCTCAGGAGAATCTAAAGATACTCTGCTACAGGTATCAACAGTGTCATCTCATCTTCAGTGTTGTTATTGAACTACAACAAGTATGTTTCATTTGTTGGATGAGTGACTTAGCCTGTTTAACATACATTGTATTATGTTCTTATTGTGGTCTAATGGTGGTTGATTGATTCAGCCTTTATGGCCAGTGGACATGTATTTGTTTATCGTTTCATTTGTATATTTATATGCTTCACTCTCACTTTACTTTTGCTCTAATCAGGTTTCTAAGTCATATACTGAGGGCAGAACTTCTTTAGAAGAATACATATCTTCTATAAAATCCACTGTTGGACTCGGTATTCTTATGGGAGCAGTTGGTATTGGTAAGGAGAAGGATGATCTTACTACTCTTGTTCTGGAACCTGTGAAGAACAATAAGGTGTTTTCAGTGCCAACTTGCAAAGCTTGGTCTTCTCTTGAACCAAGTGATATTTTGAATTTTTTAACAGGATTTCGACTGAGCAAGGCTAGAAGTAATGATCTCTTTTGGGAAGCTGTTTGGCCTCGCTTACTAGCAAGAGGGTGGCACTCTGAGCATCCAAAAAATAGAGGTTATGTGAGCTCCAAAGATTATTATCTGGTTTTTCTTATCCCAGGTGTTAAGACCTTTTCAAGGAGAAAACTTGTGAAAGGTGATCATTACTTTGATTCAGCTAGTGATGTCTTGAACAAAGTGGTAGCTGAGCCGAATCTTCTTGATCTTGAAGAAGCTAAAGTTGGTAGCTGTGATGATGAAGAGCCAGCAAGGGGATCTGATAAGGATGATGATTCTGATTACCATCGTCAAAGTTACCTCAAGCCTCGAGCTTCAACTTACAATACAGATCAGATAAAATTCACGGTTATTGATACCAGTTTGGTGCATGGAGGGAAACCATCTGATTTAAGAGAATTTAAACCTGTACCTGTTAATCCAGTGGGTGAAGTTGAGGTAAATGTTGCTGATACACATGAATAGGCCAAACATATGAGTGAAATAAACAATAACAAGAACATTTCTGAAAACATTGATCAAAAGTTGGCTGGTACCAGTGTACTTTGTGAAGGAAAGTTATTGCAGGTGAGAGAACTGCAATATCTGCCAATTGAAGAGGAAGATGAATCTAAGGTGTTTGATAATTTAAGAGAAAGTAAGGGTAGCTACTATGATGATTCACCAAGTGTAATGGAAGCTGGTATGCTGGTATATGGCAAAATGAAAATTGGTAATGCTGATAACCAAAATAATGCTAAGAAAATGGTCCAAAGCTTGGAAAATAGGAAGACCTCTGTGTCTAATGATAATCAGCTAAAAAGGACTATAAAGCATCAGTTTACTCAAGATCAAGATCAGGTAATTCCAACCATGCAGTTGTTCCCGTCAAAAGGAGAAGATTAGCTTTTCGTTTAGTGTTATGGATGTGAATACGGGATTTTGTGGTTTTTCGTTTTTGTGATGTCACGAATGGGAATTGATTTATTAATGCTGACTTGTATTGTATACGCAGATGGTCAGATCATATAGCTATGTCTCCGATGGAGGGTTGCCCTGCTGTGTTTCAAGTTGTTTGCAACTTAATGCCGGGGTTTCATCAGGTTGTTTTGCCTATTTGAATTTGGTTGGCAAACACGAGGAAATAATCCTCAGTATGATTGGCACTTTTACATCGTTTACTTGCATGTATGTACGTTTGTGCTTGATGGCCGTTATGTTCAAAAGCATGCGCTTCTCTTTGAAAGATCAGTATGAGGGGATGATCTTGTCAAATTGTGTTTGCTGATCTTGCTGGGAAAAATGAAAACCAAATAAGAGAAGTGTGCTTGTAAATTTAGATTTTGTGGAAATTGGTAAGGAACCCCTTGATAATTTTAAACTTTCATTAGGAGTTTGTACCAGTAATTGATGGGTAAAAGTTGGCATGGCCTTCATGGAAGGCAAGGAAGTAGGTCTTGCCCCGTTGGAGTTTTTGTAAAGAGTGAACAGTAAACATTGATGGTTGGATAAATGCTAAAACCTTTGGGTAATTTTTGTCATTTTGACTATTGAGGAAATCAAGCAAGCTTGTTTTCTCAGAATAAGGATGATCAATTTTGTGGTAGATTAGACTAAATAGAACCATTTAACTCTTTAAGTTTATTATGACTTAGATTTCCAATCAAACTATCCTCTATCAACAACTATACTTCATGGGCTTGAAGCCTGTCATATTGCTGGAGCTGCCAGCCTATCAATTTTACATGATCTCAATTTGACTTGCAGCTATTTCCTATTTGTACAATTGAAAGTCTGTATAAGTTTTGAACTCTTGTTTAAGCTACTTTGGCAAGAATTATTTGATCATTATTCAAACTCATGAATAAATATTCAATGTGATATTTTGATAAGTTCTACCAATTCTTTAGTGTCACTAAAATGGTTTGCCATTTGTATGATTGTTTTCCGTATTCTCTTGGGAATTAATTTTCTTATTGTAGGAGTTGAAGAAGTTTGGCAGGTTGTGTTTGTATTTTGTTTTATCATGGAACAAATGTTGGATAAATAGAACTCTTGCTCACATTTTTTTTCACATCCAGATTTGTTTATCTCATGTTTCTTGAAATGTTCCATAACTCGTATGTATGTAAATAAAAATTTAATATTTAATTTATCTATGTGGTACTTCACTTTCTTTCCTTTCACAACCACTTATAGTGTTGGTATGTTTAATATAACCCATCTAGTTGATATAATATCTATGATGCTTTAGGAAACGTTAAAGTACTGCTAAACACAATATGGAAAGAGTAACTGATTTATTCTGACAGGGAAAATCTTGTTTCCAGTCATGTGCAGTACAAATTTAATGTAGATGGTGAGTGGCGGCATGATGAGCAGCAGCCATCTGTAAGTGGAAGCTGTGGAGTAGTGAATACTATTTATTTAGTGAGAGAACCAGATATCTTACCTTCAATCTTAAGTAATGAAGCACCTGGTAGATTCCAAATGGAGATTGACAATATGGTAAGTTTCCTTTCCTCCATTTGCTGTTACTATGTTTTTGTGTTTGGATAGTATTCTCATTGAGACTGGAGCTTGACACCCGAGACTGCTCTTTGCAATATCTTACAAAGTGATTTAGACCTAACTCAACCCTATACAAAACCGACTTTATAAGGGGTAAGGATTGCCTCCACTGTATACTGAATTTTGTTGCCATCTGTAGTAAATGTGAGACTTAGATTTTTCCCAATAGGATTGCCTCCATATATGCCATCTCACAAAATGGTTTAGGTATTATTTAATCTTACATGGTGAGGACTGACTTTGCTATGGGAATATTGCATTCCTGAGTTTACATTTCGAAGAATAAAGTTGTAAATCTTGAAACACACTCATAATGTATGGCTCTGTGGTTAAATTATCTTTTAAGTTGCAAACCTTATAACAAACACACTCATAATTTATGGTTCTATGGTTAAATTCTCCTTTTTCTTCCTTTAACTATTTTATATAAAATAAAAAAAAATGACGCCGAAAAGAATTGGATCTTTTAGTCTTCTTTTTGCTTTGAATAATTATACATCTTAACTTTTCTTCACATGAATGCCATTTCAAATAGTATCATATTTCATACCTTATTTCTTAATTTATTGTAGTCTTAGACTATATGCAGTACAAAAGGGCTACTTGACATGACCTCACAATTTAACAGGAAGCTAATTCCAGGATGCCCGTGTCTGATCTAGTGTTCTCTCGCCAGCGTATATCTGTATTCTTGTCTACACATACTGCTTATGATTTGCTTCCCGAGTCAGGGAAGGTTTGAATATTTTACATTCTCAATTCCCTCCTCCTTATTCAATAAGAATGTGAAATTTACTTTGCTTTAACTAATTTTTCTTGATTGGTTTATTATCATTGCAGATCATTGCCTTGGATATAAATTTACCTGTGAAGCAAGCATTCCATGTTCTTTATGAACAGGTTTTCCAGGCCTCTTTATTCCATTTATTACTGGGCCTCCCCCTCTTTTCCTTTTAACTTACATGAGGGCACATGCCCATGTTTGTGGAAGTTATACCCATCTCTGCACGTATGAGTTTACCTTGTATGAATTTGAATGCAATTTGCTTTCAGGGCGTATCTATGGCTCCTCTATGGGACTTTAGCAGGAGTCAGTTTGTTGGAGTTCTTAGTGCAATGGACTTCATTCTAATACTGAAAGAGGTTTGTGGGGAATAAAAACATTTATGCAACTCTCTTGTGCCTGTTTTTGGTAAACGTCATGATCTGTGTCCTACAAAACATAATTTTATAACATTGATATTTTAAGGTACTTAAGAGCCGGTCACAAATTGATTAAAGTAAAAACTTATAAACTGGTAAAAAAATGAAAATTTTAAAAGAATCTGTTACGTCATTTTAGGCTAATAATAAATCATTTATTTAACTGCTGTAGAATAATATAAAATAATTTAAAGAGGCATTTTCTTAAAAAACTTTGAAAGTATTTGCATTCTTGAACCTCGTTGGTGCTATTGTCTTTAGGTAAATATCTTCTAGTCCTCCAATGTTAGATATGCATGGTTTAAGAACCCTCATGTTGTCATCATAATCGTTTGTTGTTGGTTTTTCAGCATCTAATATATGGTCTTATAATGGAATTCATGAGGTATATTTCTTCAAATTAAGTTGTTATTCGACAAACATAATTTCAGCTGGGAAATCATGGTTCGAATTTGACTCAAGAACAACTTGAGACTCATACTATAGCAGCCTGGAAAGAGGGAAAATTACTGCTACGCAGAACACTTGATAGTAATGGAGGATCACATCCCTGACGATTTGTTCATGTAAGTGCTCATGAGCAGTTGTGATAAGTTCTATGTTTCCTAAGTTATTCATCCAATTTCATACTGTGTAACATGGTCAACTTTTTATATGTTCAGGGTTGTAAGCAGACATATTCTGGAATGCATTTAAGTCCTAGACAATATGAATATCTTGTAAGCTAGGAAGTTCTGACACGGCGTTGGAACCGCGCTTCCCTGTTTCGGAGGCGCACCAGACACGGACACCTGCCGGAAGCGCGTACGATGCGGTGTCAGACACTGTTATTTGGGCCGGACACAACCTTCTCTCTGGACGCACGGAAAATATACGTTTGCGTTGGTAAAAAAAGTTACGTGAAAAAGAAAAACAAGAAAACAAAACCTAATCATATTTTTATTAATTTAATAATTTTATTTAATAAATTTGTTTTAATTTCACGGATTCCAAAATAATTATTTTCAGCTATCACCTTCTCACTTTATTTATATTTTCTTGCTTCTTAATATAATATATTTTATTTAAAGAAATTTTAATTTGTTTTATTAGTATATAATATAATATATTATAATTAATTTTAATCTATGACATCTTTTATTTTTTATATTTAAATAATTTAATTTCTATTACATTAATTTTATATGATTATATAATTAATATATTTTACTTGATATATGCATGTCCCGTATTTCAAATAAATATAAATAAATTATTTTATATAAAAAATAAAAATAAAGATAAATACACAAATAATGTTAACTAAAATCTTAACAACTTATATAGAATTAAAACTAAAAATTTTAACAAAATAATTTTCAAATATATCTATTTGAATATCTTTATATCTCATCTTTTAATAATAAACATCGTATACATGTCTTATAAATATATAAAGAGACTTACAAAATATACAAAGAAAAAAATCAGTTAGAGAAAAAAGAAAGAAACATTGAGATTTAGCGAGTGAAATATATGATCATTGCAAAAAAGTTTTTAGAGGAAGGAGGAAAAAGTTCGGATAAAAGAATAAAAAGAAATATATTTTGAGTAGAAGAAAGAAGTAGATATTGAAAAAAAAAATGTGTAGAAAAAGGTAAGTACTCTTTAGGTCTTTTTTCCTTCTATTTATTAAATTCTTTTCTCACACCCTCTTTTCCTTCTACTTATTGAATCCATCAGTTAAATGTTAATAATTTAACTTTTTAATACTTAATATCATATTCTATGCATCCATCATATTTGCTATAACTTATACATATTTTCATATTTGTGGTAATGGGTTATATTAGTGTGTTGTATCATGTGAGGGTACTACGTTCCTTGTTCTTTTTACAATATAAAATAATTTAATATTACTTTAAAAATATATTCTATTATAAATAAATATATTTTATATTTATTATTAGATTATACATAATACTTTACTAGTTTTTAGTTTCAGATTTTAATATATACATATGTGTTACATAATTTTAATTTATTTTATAATTTAAATTATAAACATAAAATTATAAGTTTTATATTTTGAACTTAATTTTATAAATATTATGTATGAAAATTATTTAAATTATATACTTTTTTTTATTTTTAAATTATAAATATTAAGTAAATTTTTTATTTTTAATTTATTTTATTATAGAAAATTAAGATGAGTAGACCTAATCAAGCTACTGAACAAGAAGATGAAACAAAACCTTTTTGGAGATATTTTTCAAAGATACTAGTGGTGGGAACTATATGGTCAATTGTAGTTTGTATGATTTTGAATTTAATGGATCTTACACTCGAGTGAGAGCTCATCTCTTAAAAATTAGGGGAGAAGGGATTAAAATTTGTCCAAAGGTGAATCCGTCAAAACTTGCAGAGCTTAAAAGATTAGATAATGAAGCAACTTTGAAAATAGAAAATTCAAAGAAGAAAAAGTTCTCTCTACCACCTGTATCTGAGGAAAGAAAACAGACAAGCAGTGGTGGTGTTCACCAAAAACTCAAAGGTCCTCTAGAAGCTTCTTTCAACATTCAAGCTAGAGATGCTCTTGAGTGTGAAATTGCAAAGATGTTTTATTCTTCAGAATTAGCATTTCATCTCACAAGAATTCTTTATTATAGGAGTGCCTTTTCTTACCCTGCCAATACTTCTAACCTTAGTGGATATGTACCACCATCATATAATAAATTGAGAGGTCCACTACTTGAAAAAGAAAGAAGTCAGGTAGAAAATCTTCTACAACTTATAAAAAAATTCATGGAAGCAAAAAGGTGTGACAATTGTTAGCGACCGGTGGAGCGACCCTCAAAGAAGACCTCTTATCAATTTTATGGCTATCAATGAGAGTGGACCAATGTTTTTGAAAACAATAGATGGATCTGGTGAGACAAAAGACAAGGATTTTATTGCCAAACACATGAGAGATGTAATTATGGAAGTTGGACCAAAAAATGTGGTACAAATTATCACGAACAATGCAACAATATGTAAGGTAGTAGGTATGATCATAGAATCAGAATTTTCTTGAATCTATTGGACTCCTGTGTAGTGCACACCTTGAATCTTGCATTGAAAAATATTTTTGCAGCAAAAAATACAAAAAGAAATAGTGATCTTTATGAAGAATTTTATTGGATCTCACAAATTGTTGATGATGCTACATTTATTAAAAACTTCATTATGGGGCACTCTATGAGATTGTCAATGTTTAATAACTTCAATTCATTGAAGTTGCTTTCTGTTGCTCCAACCATATTTGCTTCAACCATTATCATACTTAAAAGATTTAGAAGTTTGAAAAGAGGACTCCAAGAGATGGTAATTAGTAATGAATGGTCTGATTACAAAGAGGATAATGTTGATAATGCTCGAACAATCAAAGAAACTTTATTGAATGATAATTAGTGGATGAAGGTTGACTATATACATGCTTTTACTGCCCCTATTTATGATGTTCTCAGAAAAATAGATACGGATATTGCTACTCTTCATTTAGTGTATGAAATGTGGGATTCAATGATTGAGGTTGTGAGGAAGATCATATACCAACATGAAAGAAAGGCATAAGTTGAACATTCATCTTTTTTTGAGGCAGTAAACTCAGTATTAATTGATCGTTGGACTAATAGTAGCACATCTCTTCACTGTCTTGCTTATTCTTTAAATCCAAGGTAATTATACTATTAAATTATTTTATTATTATATTTTTTTATATATTTCTTATCTATAATATATAATATTAAGTTAATTTATGCTTGTGTTCTTCAATACTGTAGATATTATAGTGATGAATGGTTAAGTGAAGATTCACAAAGACTTGTCCCACATGAAAATGCAGAACTTACTTATGAAAGGAAAAAAATGTTTTATGAAGTACTTTGATGATGTGAATAACAAACAAATTTAGAGTTTGCAAGCTTTTCAAATGAAAGAGAAGATTTTGCAGATGCTGACGCTATAAGGGATAGAACTAAAATGGATGCAAAATCATGGTGGATTGTTCATCGATCTTAGGCCCCAACACTTCAAAAGATAGCTCTTAAGCTACTTGGACAACATTGTTCTTCTTCTTGTTGTGAAAGGAATTGAAGTACTTACTCTTTTATACATTCTTTGAAAAGAAATAAGATGACTCCCAAAAGGGCGGAAGATTTAGTATTTGTTCATAGTAATCTTTGTCTTCTCTCAAGAAACTCTTTGTCTTAATTTATATTAGATCATGAAGTATAATTGATAGATTGTTTTTTATACAAATATTAATCTTCAATTTGTTAAACTATGAACTGTAATCGTGTGTATATATATATATATATATATATATATATATATATATATATATATATATATATATATATATATATATATATATATATATATATATATATATATATATATATATATCGTCGTGTTCGTGTCCTACATTTTTTTTCAGTTTAGACGTTTTCCCGTGTCGTGTCTGTGTCCGTGCGTGGGCTTCATAGCTTGTAAGACATTTAGATATAGGTACATACCACTAGTTCAATTTACATTCTTCTTAATGCGAAAGTTTCATTTGGTTTGATTTTAAGAAAAAAAAATGTACAATTTAGTTCATAGCTTGGGCTTTCAAGCGAGACATTGTGTACTGAACCAAACTGAGATTGTGTTTATAGTGTATACTCTTGCATGAATACACTCGTGAGCAAAAAGAAGTGAGACAAGATCTTATTGGAGAAATCATTCTAGAGTTTAGAACTGAAAGTTTGTCTTATCATTCTTGTAAGCTGTATGTAATAGATATATGTAGGAAGTGTGAGAGGGAGATAAGACATTTGTTTTGTAGTATTGTGGTGGATGCTGTTGTGGCTATGATAGAAGGATAATATACTAAGTAATTAGGGCTATGCTAAGTTAAATCTAAATAGAGAAAGAAAAGTACCATTAATGTATTATTAGGACAATGATATTTTGACTACTAAATTTTGACATCCTTCTCTTACAACATGATGTGTCATCTTCTAAGTGGTTTTTGAATATTGAGGATGAGAAAAAGAAAAAATGAAAAACCACTTAAAAAATGACACCTAAGATTGTAAGAGAAAATTGTCAAAATTTAGTAATTAAAAATCATTTTCCTGTATTATTACAAGTTAGGTAGTCCTTATTAAGACTATTGCTCAATGATCTGAATATCTACAGCCTACACCTGTAACAGTCATAATTACAGATGGAATTGGTATCCAATCACATATGTGGGCCTAATTAACGAAGTTATCCGTCTAATGTGGGCTTAGTGATCTTTCTTGTGAGGCGCCTCCTCCCTGCACCTCCAAGTCTTCTTCAGTACCTCCAAATTTACCATTTTACCCCTAATAAATTTGTAGTTGGCAGTGGGTGAAAAAAGGGTGGAAGAGCAGTAAATATCATTTACTGCGACAACGTATTTTGTCTGAGTTGCACCCCCAATTATTTCCACAACTTCTTTCTCCTCTTCGTTTCTTCTCCAAGTCCTTTGTGCTTTCTGAGTGTTAATATCAGTTTTGTATTTTTTTCCTTTTTATTATGTGAAACGGATTTCGTGATCCGTTTCAAGAAAAAGCAAAATGGATTTCAAAATCCGTTTGGTATTTTTTTTTTCAGAAACGAAATTCGTGATCCATTTCAGAAAAGTATGAAACGGATCTCGAAATCCGTTTCAGAAGTTTCCATATTTTTTTTTATGAAACGACTTTTGGGATCCGTTTCATATTTTTCTGAAACGGATCACGAATTCCGTTTCACAAATTTTAAACTTTTTTCTAGAAACGGAATTCGTAATCCGTTTCAGAAAAGTATGAAACGAATTTCAAAATCCGTTTCATAAATTTTCATGTTTTTTTATGAAATAAATTTTGGGATCCGTTTTATACTTTTCTGAAACGAATCACGAATTCTGTTTTTAAAATTTAAAAAACATATACTTTAAATAAATTAAAAATAGTTATAATACAATGAATAATTTTTTAATTTACAGCTTAAGTATTTTTAATTTAATTTGTTTTACAATTTTTCTTTTATATAATTAATTAAGAAATAAATTAAATAAAAAATAAAATTTAAAATGGGTTCAACTTTAAATTTATATATATATATATATATATATATATATATATATATATATATATATATATATATATATATATATATATATATATATATATATATATCACTCTCTTAACCATGAAATCAACAAAATAAATATTAAAACTGAAATAAAATAAAATATTAAAAAAAACACGAAACGAATACTAAAATACGTTTCCCAAATACATGAAACAGAACACAAAATCTGTCTCAGAATTAACAAAACCAAATTACAAAATAGATCTTAAAATCCGTTTCTAGAAGTTGTGAAATGGATTGCGTAATCCGTTTCATATAAAAAAATGCAATATTCAACAAACGGCTTTCGGAATCTGTTTCTAAAAATCATGAAACGGATTTTGTAATCTGTTTCATATAAAAGACGCATGAAACGCAGTGCAATTGAATATTTTTACTATTTTTTTCTCTTTCTTCATTTAACTTTAATTATGGGCAAAATTGGAAATAAGAAAAATTTTGGGAGTACAGGAGAAATGGTCTGGGGTGCACCTTCTTGTGAACCTGGCTTGAGTTTCTTTGCTGCTTTGACAGTTTGGGCAATGTCCTAGACCGGTCCACTACAATGGCTATGAGCAGGATGATTAGACTGAAAATTTCCCTGTTTTATTATGGAATACTATCAAACACTTCAAGTTCCATTTTTTGTGTTGTGCCCTGCAATGAATTCTTTTTATAACTAGCTATAGGAAAATTTAGTTTTTAGAATCCGAGGTTTCAGTAGAAGTCGAGGGTGGGTTTACATCAAGGAGAAATTGAAATACATTATATTCGAATTGTTTCCAATTAAATTCTCATCATTTCCTAAATAACTTGTTTGGATAAAGAAATTAAAATATCTTACATTTCAATTTCTTGTTTGGATAAAATAATTGAATATCTTGTGAGATAAAATTTCATTTTATCAATATTTATTTTAGGCTTAATTATGTTTTGAGTTCATGAAAAATTTGGAAACGAGTCAATTAAATTTGTCGGATCAACGAGTCGATCGGATCGTTGGGCATGCCCGACACATCTGGATCATCTGACCCGCTAAACCTGTATGGTCGCCAGGCTCGCCCATTCTGCTTGGGCATCGGATCCACCGGCCAGTCTCTTCTTATATAAGTAGTATTTTATAGTAATGTTATTCAAAACTTAATTATAAACTTAATAATTATTATTTATTTCCTCAACTTTAAATTTATTTTAATATTATATATTTATTAACGTAAAAAAATACAAAAAAAAAAACACAAAATCCATCCGTAGGCACGAATTTAAAACTATTTTGTGAGAAAAACTCACCCAATGGAGCGTTCCATCCATTTATACCAACTCAATATATACTTTTTCATATTTGATTTTTTAAACAGATCAAATAAAAGCAAAAAGACAATTATGGCATTTTCTAAACATCATTTGGAATTTCTTCTTGCACGCCTATATGTTTTTCATGCATCCCATATTTTTTTCATACACCCACCATTTTTTAAATTCTAAATTATATCCTTGTTTACAATATGTAGATATTTCAATTTGGAATATAATTAACATACCAATCGTAAAATGTGGAATGTACACAGATTGTGAAATGCGGAAGTTATATTCCATATCTGTATTGCAAGTTCTCATCTTTTTTCTTACATTTAATATTGTTATGGTGTTTCCATTTATTAAGGTAGAGGTAGAAAAAGATTATGAGATGGAGGTGGAAGAAAAGATAGGATGAAAGTGAAGACGGAGATGAAGGTGAGAGAAGACATGTGGAAGTGGAGAAAAGAATGGAAGTGTTGTGAGAAGGAGGAGGAAAAAGAAAGACAGACAAATTTAATTTTTTAATTTGATTATGAGGTGCAGTAAAAAAATATGGAGTGCAAGAATAAATTTCCAATAACAATTTGAAGAGTGTAAAAATCACAATTTCAATATTTTTTTAGTATTTTTTAAAATTAACTAAAATTTGTTAAATTATAAAAATTTATCGAAAAGACAAGACATAATAAATTTAAATTGTTTAATAAATTTGAGAAGGAATTAGATCTTAGAAGAAATAAAACAATTTATAATGCGAATTAGGCGTAATTTAAAAATAAAAGAAGTTGTAATGTGGTCAAAGTTACTTGGTGATGAGTTGAGTTTTGAGATTCCAGAAACAACCTGCGAACTGCGAAGTGATTAAGGTTTGGCTGGGCATGGAATCATCTTCATCCGTGTCTAATAAGACCATAACTTTAGAAGAATGGAACGGTTCATCACCCACAAAGCTCTCTAAGACTTTTACCATCAAGGCTTCTTCTTCCTCTGTAACCATTACAAGGTACTTCCCTTTTCCCATCGTCACCAATTCACCATCTTCAATAGCCTCTCTCTCTTTCACCCTTTCTATTTCTTCTTATTCACAGATCTGGTGCCCGATTTAGCCATGTTTGGAGACGCTTACTTCAAGCTTTTGTCCCTGAGGCAAGCTTCTATTTTATTCCACACCGTCTCTTAGAAATGAAAAAAGAACTGAAATTTTGTATGCCACTGCTATTTCATCATGTGGGTGTTCTTTAAGTTCATCATTGTTGAAAATGGTTTCTCTTTTTTCTTGTTGCTGGTAACATACAGGGTTTTCCAAGCAGTGTGACTGCAGATTATGTTCCTTTTCAAATATGGGACTCATTGCAGGTAATACCAAATGAGAAACAGAGTAATTGAGTTGTTATTATGAATAGATAGTGTATGTACCGATGGTGCAAAATGTAAATGATTTTAATTATCTAATCACAAATTGTGGTGTATGACGAGTTTGTAGACTTTAACAAATCACCTTAAAAAGTCAAACTTACCATGAATTTTTATAGGTTGATAGTGTAAAACAGTTTTTACTTACATTGCATAGAAGTTAAACTCTATCGTTATATCAAAATCATGTTTTTGAGTTAATCCTGGATTCACTGTGGCAGGGCCTTTCAACGTATATAAGGACCATGCTTTCTACCCAGGTAAGGCCCTGTTTAACTGGTTATTTAGTTATAGTGTTTGTCATTAAAGACATAAGTACATGAGTGGTCAATGAAATCCCTTTCAGGCTCTCCTGAGTGCTATTGGGGTTGGTGAAAAATCAGCTACTGTCATTGGTGCTACTTTTCAGGTAGTAGATGTTATATTTTGTATTTTTTAATGATTGAAACCTTGTTTGTTAGATGGGGATTGTGAGTTCAAGCCTTTTGTGTTAACTTTATCTTGTTTTGGTGCGTTTAGTGTTCTCTGTTTCTTATGCATTGACAGTAGGATATTGAACTTTGAAACTGTTTCCAGTGGTTTTTGAGGGATCTAACAGGTATGCTTGGAGGAATCTTGTTCACTTTTTACCAGGTATGCGTTTCCCATACAAATATGTTCATCTATCCTTATAAATTTTGAACTGAAATGTATGGTACTAGCTTTATGTGGACCAACCGATAGGCTTAAGCTGGTTCTCTCTTTTTGAATGATTCTGAGTCCATTCTTTTTAGGTATATTTATATTTATCCTATATGCTGCAGGGATCAAATCTTGATAGCAATGCAAAAATGTGGCGTTTGGTTGCAGATTTTATGAATGACCTTGGTAGATTCTTTCACATTTATCTTTTAAACAAAATGTGAAAAAAAATTGTGCAGGCATTTTCTACATTAGCAGTGTCTTCCAAATTGGTTGTCCCTGTTGGATGTAATTTTTTATGTTCTCAACTAATATGAATATTGCTGCAAATTCGCATTCATTATATCTTTGATTTCACATAGACAGAGTTGGATATGCATTTCTTATGAGTATATTGATAGTATACTGAGATTATAAGTAAAGGAGAAATTCTACATGAATCATACTTTACTTTGTTAAACTAAAAGTTAATAGTAGCTCAAAAGTGTATCTTTCCAAGAGGCTGCTCTCTGTTAAATTTGAACTTTCATATTTGTATATCGCATGATTTGTTAAGACTTTTTCATTATTTACAGGAATGTTAATGGACCTCATTTCTCCTCTGTTTCCATCAGCTTTTGTGTTTGTTGTTTGCTTGGGAAGCATCTCAAGATCTTTCAGTAAGTTCCTACATTGCTGGAAGTTCAAAACTAAGTCACTAATCACTAATGCGATTTAAAGTTAGTTGGTGGCTGTAGGTTTGTTCCCTCTTCTTTTTCCATGCAAGAAATATAAGCTAGTGTGACATTTGTGATCTGTCATTTCCTAATTAAAAAAGATGTTATGCAGAAAAATATGATGTTATCCAAGATCAAGACATTTTTCTCTTTTATTTGCTGATTGATTGACATTTTGTTTGTTATTAATTCCATTCTGTGTATATTTTCTCTCCAAATATGATTTTGAAATAGCTGGTGTTGCTAGTGGAGCCACTAGAGCAGCT